>NW_027040528.1:1442500-2642500 GCF_037179485.1 Ochlerotatus camptorhynchus | reverse complement strand
GTTCTATCAGACAAATAGCTTTCAAACCATTTATATGCAGCACTCGTAATTCCAAAGCGCTTGATTGATCTTAACAATAAGGGCGTAGAAATTGTTTCAAAAGCGCGTTTCAGATCCAAAAAAAACAGCAACAGTCGTATCTTTCCACTTCGCTAATACCAAATTCAACGCGGTTTCACAAGAATGACCTTCCCGATATCCCGATTGTTCTGGTATCAACAAACTATTGAACGCTGATGATGAGCTTATTGCGACGGCACCAATCCACAAACAAATCTAGCGATGACAATCCTCAATCGAGTGAACTATGACGTATAGCTTAAGATGATCTGCATACACAAGCTTGCATTTAACTCCCAACAAAGCTGCTACATCGTTGAAGAATAATGTAAACAAAAGTGGACCCAGGTTACTTCCCTGAGGTACTCCAGAGGTGCTGATAAACGTAGAAGAGACACAAGATCCTAGTCGTACTCGAAGAGTTCGCCCAGTCAAGTAGGAATGTAACCACGACCTAAGTTGCTCAGACGCTCCTAGTCGGGAAAGCTTGCATAACAAAACCTTCTGGTCGATTTTGTCGAACGCAGCTTTCAGATCAGTATATATGACGTCGACTTGTGCCTTATCCTCCATCGCGGTGATGCATTTACTGGTGAAATCCAAATGGTTAGTAGCTACCGATCTACCGGGAATAAATCCATGCTGGTCAGTTGAAATGTAGTTCTTCGAGCGATTCAGGACAAATTCGCTCAAGATGATCTCAAACAGTTTGGACGCTGCCGAAAGGCTGGTGATACCTCGATAGTTCTTAATATCCCGTTTATTGCCAGCTTTGATAACAGGAAACATATACGACTGCTTCCACAATGTTGGGAATTTTCCTTGCTCAAAGGATGCATTAAATATGGCTGCTAAAGGTTCTGCTAAGGCAGCTGAGCAACGGCAGAACACCACTGCCGGAATTCCATCTGAACCAGGAGAAAGTGAGGCTTTCAGTCACCTTGCTGCTGAAAGTACCATATCCCGAGTTACTTCAAATGTGCTCACTTCCACTAAGTCACTAGGCGTATCAGAGGTAGCAGATTCAGCTTCAACATCATATTTTTATCGAAAACAGAAGCAAAGTGTTTAGAAAACATCTCACACGCTTCGCTAAGAAAGGTGGATTCTATCCCATCGAGTAACATGTAGGACGGTATACTCGAATCTTTCCTTTTGCTGTTGACAAAGCTCCAAAAATTTCGGGGGTTACGCCGCAAATTCCACTGGACTCTGAGGACGTGCGATTTGTACAAGGCACTGTTAAGTTTAATGTAAGCGATACTGGCACGCTTGAAGTCAGCTGTTCTGTGACGACGTAGTTGTCTCTGTACTGCGTTACGCTCAGGCTTCAGTACTCTATGCTGAGGAGTACTCCAAGCTGGGGAAATTGGTCGTCTTTTGAGAGGAACATTAGATGTTGAATAATGCTACAGAAACGCACAGTCATCTCATCAACATGGACAGGATGATGCTTTCGCAGGATTCGTCTAATCAGCATCATAATAATATACCATCGCGCTATTATGAAACTCTGTGATGGTTAAAATCAACTAACAACTTCCCTTACTTTTCACCAATCTCAATCATTATTAACAGGTAAATATTTATTTTGTTCAATTAGTCATTACTGTTTATACCTACTATCATTGTAACTAATTCATTTAGGCATATTCAATTGACCTGCATTGGGTTATTATTTTGAATGCAAAGATATGGGAAAAGGGAGGACTCACGATTCAGCATGGAGAGCCGTTCTAGGGGTTGTGTGGGGCATGTGGTTCATTTTAGGCATTATAGTTTGACGTGATCGCCATGATCCACTTGCGTTCGGGAATGTGGCCTTCATAAGACCCCCTTCTGTCTCGCAAAATCAAACAACTGAATTTCATCAAATATGTACCTTGCAACATAAACTTTAGTGTGAGATATTACAGGGATTTTTGTAGCATGAAGCCTAACTTAAGCTCAACTACTACCAGTGCTGTCACGTTAAATTTAGAGCTCTTTACTCACTAATTGTTTAGATGTTCGTTCTCCTCCCACCTCACTGCTCCTGCATCGGAGGGCCCTAGCAAGAAGGCCCAAACGGATCCCAGCGCTGCTTCGGATGACGCAGCAAATCGGCTGCTACAGAGCAACCAATTCTTGGTGCTCGGAGTAGAAAATGGCGGTGGTGACGCCGCTGAAACTGCGAAAAAGGAGCGGATTCCCCCGCTGTTTATCCCGATGAAGGACGTCGCCCAGCTTAGGGATAAGCTGGCAAAACGCAAATTGTTCCCGCGATTCAAAATCTGTAGCGTTGGAACAAAGATCATGTGCTCCAGCCTACAGCAGTACAAGTCGGTCGGTGACCTGCTTAAGAACAGCACAGTGGAGTTTTACACTCACGATTTGCCTTCGATGAAACCATTGAAGGTTGTTTTACGTGGTCTGCCGTCGTACGAAGCGGCTACCGTAAAAGATGAGCTGGTGAGGCTCGGATTGAAACCAGAGGCAGTACACCCAATGAATCGACGGCCTATGCCCAATACCAACTATCGTGACCAACTGTTTCTGGTCCACCTCACGAAGGGCTCCACCACCCTTGCTGCGCTCAAGAGCAACATACGTGACCTGTTTCAGGTCATTATCGACTGGGAATACTACAAGCCGCAACACCGTGATGTGACCCAATGCACAAGTTGCCTCTCCTTCGGCCATGGCACGAAGAACTGTCATATGAAACCACGCTGCTACAAGTGTGCTATGGCCCACTCGACGGCGACCTGTGCTCAAGCTGATGACACCGACCCGAAGTGCGTGAATTGCGGCGGAACTCACCGTGCCACTACTCGGGACTGTCCCAAGCGAACGGAATTCATCATCATGAGGAAGACGGTGGCTACTAGCAACCAGCCAGGCCGGCATCGAAATAAACGTGCACCACCAGCCATCACGGACGAACAATACCCGGCAATCCATCCTCGTCGTCTGGTCCCAAATCTTCCACCACTACCTCTCAACAACAGTCAACGAGCCGCCTCTCAGCTCAGCATCGCCTCACTGCTGCTGCAGCTCTGCCAAATCAAGCTTCTGTCTCGGCGCCTGGACTATCGTATGCGCGTGTTGCCTCAGGTGATTCAGTTGACGAATCTCCGTTAACATCAGAGGAACTAGTAACGCTGGTGGCAGAGGTGATCGTCATTCTGCGCACCTGCAAGACTCGATCTGAACAGCTTCATGCTGCCTTGTCACTCGTCACCAAGTATGGACCGTGAAGCTATAAAAATTGCAAATTGGAACGCTTGCTCACTGACGAACAAGCATAGAGAGCTACTTGATTTCCTCAACACCAAGGAGGTCGACATTGCTATCATCACCGAGACGCATCTGAAGCCCGAACTGAACGTATTCCTTCCCAACTTCCGGCTCGTCAGACTTGATCGCACCTGCTCTGGAGGTGGAGGAGTGGCCATCGCTGCAAGACGGAACATTCTAGAAACTTACAAAAAATCTTAAAAACAAGCCTAGGCCCATTCCCCCACTGACCCCACTGGATCGTCCCGGCGACCCAGTGGTTCATCTGATAACTCCTGAAGAGAAGGCTGCCGCGAACACTTTGTCAGCTCCCATAATCTCGGACAAAACATCGTCAGCCCTCATGAATCTGAGGTTGCTGAAAATGCAACCAATCTTTATCAGATTCCTAACATTTTTCCAGAGGAATCCGAGAGTACGCCTATATTGGCCTATATCAAATCTTCTAAAAACATGAAGGCCCCAGGTTTCGACAACATCCTGAATCTGGAACTCAAACACTTGAGTTCCAGATTCTACAACCATCACTGCCTCAGACTTGGCTACTTCCTCTCGTGTTGGAAGTCAGCTAAAGTCATACCCATCCGGAAACCTGGGAAGGATCCGTCCTCTCCTTCAAGTTATCGACCAATCAGCCTTCTCTCAGGGTTATCAAAACTGTTCGAAAGAGCAGTCTACCACCGACTCCAAATATCTGCCGAACAAAAGAACATCTTACTCGAGGAACAGTTTGGTTTTCGGAAAGGTCGTTCGACCGTCCACCAGCTGACTCGAGTGATAAACATTCTCAGACGGAACAAGTCTGTTTCGAAAACATTTCGAAAACATCTGCCATGGCGTTGTTGGACGTTGAAAAAGCGTTCGACAATGTCTGGCATGATGGCCTGGTGTTCAAATTGCAGCAGTACGGTCTTCCAATCTTCCTAGTGAAGATCATAAACAACTATCTATCAGACAGGACGTTCCGAGTCTCTCTGAATGGCATCACATCGGATGCTTTCAACATCGGTGCCGGGGTTCCACAAGGAAGCATCCTTAGCCCCATCCTATTCAACCTGTTCACCTCCGATATCCCGGCTCTCCCTGATGGTAGATCGTTGTCTCTGTTCGCAGATGACACATCCATGGTCTACAAGGGTAGGGTCATCGGAGCTCTGACTGCCAAACTTCAGAGAGGCCTGCACGTCCTGTCTGAATATTTCAACAGCTGGAAGATCCGTATCAACGCGGCAAAGACCCAGGTCATTATCTTTCCACACTCTAAATCTCCTAGACTTGTTCCGTCGGAGAATAACAAGATCTGCCTGAACGGCACAGTGGTGGAATGGTCCAAAGAGGTCGTGTACCTCGGGCTAACACTAGACAGCAAGCTTCTTTTCAGAGAGCACGTTGACAAAACAAAAACCAAGTGCAACATCTTGATGAGATCGTTGTATCCACTTATCAACAGGAAGTCAACCCTGTCCCTGAAAAATAAGCTTGCTGTCTACAAACAAATCATCCTTCCTGTAATCGAGTACGGTATGCCAATCTGGGAGAGTTGCGCAAAATGCCATCACCTTAAACTCCAAAGGATCCAGCACAAGATCCTTAGGATGGTCCTAAACAGTTCCCCGCGGACTAGAAATTCTGAGATCCACCTCCTGGCTGGAATTCAGACATTAGAAGAACGGAGAGAATTCATCCTGGAAAGGTTCAGTGACACCTGTCTGAGATCAAATCATTAGATCATACGTGATCTAGCACGTTAGGTTAAGTTATACTCGTAGTTAGGTAGGTCATCACTTTTTTCAATTCAAATAAAACACATCCCCAAAGGGATATTCTGTAAACTAGTTGAAAAACTCAAATATTAAATTAGAATATCAAATTAAACAAAGATGAAGAGCCAGGTAGGCTAATCAATTAAAATGATAAATCAATGTACTACCATAATCAGCAGAAATAAACATAATTTTACTACTACTACTGGGTGGACACTGATATTAACCAGTGCAGACACCAGTTCAACCCCTGCCCAACAGCAGACGGGCCGAGACTCTTGCGAGTGCCCAATCATTGAACCGAAAAATATAGGATTGTCCGGTCCGATTTGCTGATTAAGCCTATACTACCATCGTCCCTTTTCAGGGCCTCCAAGATTTTCCAAAAGAGTTAAATTTCTGAACATGTCCCAACTAAAATTCATAGCAAAAGATTCTTTTCAGGGCAATCATAGTCATGCTAAAGAATATAAACAGAGAGAACCCCGCTCAAATTCCCATTCCTACACAAAAGACAAGCTGCAGCTAACAAAAACGTTATCAAATGCCGTGTTTATAAGATCCAAGATCATCGGCACACACATCACACATCAATAACACGAGATGTTTTTTTTTATTGAATGTCTCATGTTTCTAACAAAATAAATTATCATCGAAAAGAGAGAACCGGTTTGAAACATTCGAGATACATCGTCAGTATTTTTTTTTAACTTTAACACATGTGTTATGCAATAAATTTAGGATTATACATCTAATAGACCTTGTTAAACCTAGTTTACTTCAGAGAAAATGTACGATTTCGTACTATTTAACTGCATTTGCTGTTGAAAAAACCACAGCACCTAGTAGGGGCTCGTCACTATCCAGTCAACTAAATCTTTACTCGTATATACCTAGATCTTGACCGGGCACAATCAATTCAACATGTTGATGAACAGGTTTACAGGCTTATTCTGCGCGGCGAGTAAGGTGAGGTGACACGCTGTCCCTTGTGAAGTGACAATAATTGTCATCTCGGATGAGGTGACTCTTTGAGTAAATCAAATGGAGAGTCACCTCACTCGGGATGAAAATTGTCACTTCACTGTCACCCTCACCAGCCGCGCAGAATAGGTCTGTTGATTGAGTTCTCGAACATTATCAAATGTTCTGCGTATGTCGTTTCCAGAATTTTACAGTTATTTTTAATTTAAGTAAATTTGTGTGTTAACATCAAATAATGCTAAATAACATATCACTTGAAAACTTCAGCCTCTTATCTGTAACCCACCGTATACTCTGGCATCGTTTCTTATCAAACGAAGAAAGGCCACTACCAGCACCTGCTTCCCTACTAAACTAAAACACACTGCACCAAGTGATAAAGGCCACAAAAACGTTTCACTTTGAACCTGCCACGGAAAGAGAAGAACAAAATCCGACTGATCGCGCCACTGCCGGGTTCGGCACTGATCACCGTGCAGTCCTGATTTCAGTTTGGATGGAATTCTTCCAGTCGCATATATAGAGATTACCTGAAACTGAAAACTAATCAAACCGGATTCCTGCTGCCGGTTGTTGATTGTGGTTGTTGTTTGGCTATTTATTTGACTCTCGCTTGGATACTAGCTTTATGCAAATAATGGTGATCCCGGTGTTTGGCAAATAATATCGGAAACCGGGATTGCCGGCTTTCGGTAGATAGTTGGACTACGTGATAACAACTACGAACGGTTGGGGTTAAAAACAATCAGGTGAAGAGAGGTATAAATTGTTAGGTATCTTGTGAGAAAAAAAAGTCAACGTTGTCGTCACCATCAGACAGACACGCGTCGCAGTTTGGGTGATAAACAAGAGGCAGGTCTCGCCGTCCTTCGGGGTTGTACATACATCTGGAGAGGTATCTGCATATTTATATCAGAAGGTGCACTTGGCGTTGGCATGATTTGCGAATAATAATTTGTTAACTGGTGATATTTTTGTTTGTTTTCATAGAAGGTGATATTCTGGTTTTGTATCGTTGTTTGTTCTCTATGGTGAATAGGTATGTAGGTATCTGTATATATGCTGTGTGATAAAATTTGAGAATATGTAAGTTTGTTCGTACCTGAAGTAACTTGTGAGCATGATTGACCGGCGATGTTTGCTACTCCGTTATTGTCAGTTAAAAAACATATTGTACCCTCTGTCTACAAGCCATGAAAACCATAAAATCAAATACAAACACATGCTTTACAATACAAGATCCCTTTTTTAATATATTTTTTTTTTATAAAATGTATATTTAATTATCTTTTATTTGATATGTTAATCTTTAAGGTGATACTCTAAGGAAGCCTTAGCGTGAAACTTTAAAGGCACAAATGTCAGCTTCCACAAAACATACAAATTTGAAACTGCTACTCCTTGTTTGCTGTGCTACTACAAACAGAGAGTAGCAATTTCAAATTTGTATGCTTTGTGGAAGCTGACATTTGTGCCTTTGAAGTCTCACGCTAAGGCTTCCTTAGAGTATCGGCCTGTGGTTGATATAAATTTTTGAAAAAAAAACCGATTTTTCGGACCACCCTAACATGGAAACGGTCACCCTAATGACAAAAAAAAACGGGTCTAATACTTTGCGATAAGCACAAAACTTCCAATTTTTACGAAATTCTGAGACCCACTGTATCGTTTTGCTATGGAATGGCTGTATAATTCAACACATTAACGTGTGATTCAGTTGTTGTTATTAACATGTAATCACAGACAAACAGACATAACACATTGAATATTTTTCAATGTAAAACATCGTCACTAAAACACTACCGCTATCCCAAGTAACCACCAAGCCCGCTAACTACCCGATAATCGCCCTTTTTTGCGATATAAGGTAAATATAGGGTTTCCGAACTTTATATCAGTCGTATAGCAGCCTTATATAGCAAAAAGGGCGATTAACGGGCTTGTTGGTTACTTGGGATCTGTTTATTTGTTTGTTTATTTGTTATGGTTGCATCAACAGACTAGAAATAGTCCCAATGATGTGTTGTAAAAAAAGTACAGATTATACAGACGACATACATATACTACAGTTACTACAGTTACAAACGAAAATAACTTGGAAAGCATTGTCAAGTTACTAAAAATTAAATTTTACACTTAGCTGTTGGGTATCAAGCGCCTTCGGTCAGCAAAAAAGGCAGAGAATCTTCGGCGAAGCATATTCCGTGTCAAGTGGAAATCGAACATCGACGCTACTCGGTTGAACACTAGCTGCAAGCCGTAAATAGCGCTCCCTATGCTATAATTAGTTCGAAGAAGTGGAAGTCTCAGCATAAGACTGTTGCGTAGTGATCGAGGTTGAACATTAATGTTCACTTGTTGCAGAATTGCTTCGCAGTCGATTCTTCCTTGCAGAGTATCGGCGACGGTTAAGGCTCTGAAAACATCTCTTCGGATACGTAAGGGCTCGATATTGATCAATTGGCAGCGATTCTCGTAGCTTGGAAGACGAAGTGGGTATCTCCAAGGCAGCTTACGGAGCGCGAAGCGAAGAAAACGTCGTTGAACAGATTCAATTCGCTCGGCCCCATTATTGTAGTTCGGGCTCCAGACAGCAGAGCAGTATTCCAACGTAGATCGTACGAGAGAGCAATAGAGCGATTTCAAGCAGTAAATGTCCGTGAAGTTCTTAGTAATCTTGAAGACAAAGCCAAGCGTTCTGGACGCTTTGTCGACGACATACGATATATGGTGTGAGTATGTCAGCTTTGAGTCTAGAAAAGCGCCTAAGTCTTTCACGCAGTGCACCCGTTCGATAGTCGTGCCTACACAGTTAAAATTTTTTTGTAAATTTACATGTTTTTTAACGCACACTTATGAACCGTGTTTATTCCTATAAATTTACACGCAATTTTAACTTTACATTTGCCTTAAAATTAATCTAAATGTAAATTTAAAGTTAGATTTAAGATTAAATTTTATTCGATTTAAATTTACACATGAGCCTAAATTTACGCCATGCTTGAATTTTCAATGCGGTTTTATTTTTCAATTACAAAGCGTGTAAAAACTTTATTGAATATTTATTTATTTATTAAAGTTCTTAAAATAACCTCCCCCAAAATGATTTATTTCGGAATGCTTCTTAAGAAAACAAGAACAATTTTGGAATTATGTTTTTATTACTTATTATATTTATTTTGCTCCTAAGAACTTATTTTAACTTAAAAAAAACTGATGTAGCAAAAAAAAAACAAGCATCTACAGAATCAGTCATCAAATCATTATTATAAAATATTTAACGGTTCAGCTTGTGGAATTCGATGATTAGACAATGCAGTTATGACCTTTTTCACGACACGTTGTCGTTGGCCAACTCGAACGGCATTCGATTTTGATCCGGAGAGCGTAATAATTTTCAAAAAGTACTCCTGAATAAGCTCGAGGAATTTTGAAACACATTTCATATACATGAAATTGTGAACAAAGTGTACAGTCATGACGTCTTGCAAAGCTGTGACAATGTCCGTAGTACCTTCGGATAGCCTCGTCCGTTCTGCAAACACGTAATACATACTTTTGCCACCGTCAATATCTGTAAAAATAAGAAACAATGTTATGTCACTCTCTGAGTATGTCCTAAATGCTAACGCTGTATCACTGTTATAAATATCGATTTACAAAACTGAAAAACCGACGCTCAACTTTTGGTTTATCGAACAATATCTCTGGAGGTAAGTGTTTTTATAGCCATATAAGCATTTCCATGAGCGAAGACCATTGAGAGATTAACTTTTATCCGGCCTAAAAGTCGATCAATCAAAATTATAAATTGAATAGCTTTTATTATTTTTCCAACATATTGGTTGAATTGTCTTTTACTTTTGATTCTTTTACTTTTGATTCATGCATCGTTGAACGTCACATGATTTCAGAAATATTCCAGGATTCCTTGGCGGTACCAACGTGAAATACGCTATTTCACGTTGGTACCCCAAGCAATTTTTGAATAGCTCGTGATCCATGTGTCCTATTTCGAGTCTTAAGGCATGAATCACAATAAGAAGACTTTTTTGATACCGACTGAATATTTGTTGGGTGAAAAAATAGTAAAGTTATTCAATTTTTAATTTTGATGAAGGTTAGAATTTGACTTGATTTAAAATGACAACTTTAAGCGGCAGGAATGGAGCACTTCTAATAAGGTGAACCCACAGATTGATCCAAACAGGACACTTATCAAAAGGTAGCTTTTCGACTACTGCATTTGTAAAGACCTGATTGACAGATTCTCTACGTTGATTATCTTTTTGCATCCCCACGGCTTTGAAAAGGCATTTCCAGCTATTTTTAACACACAGTTCAACCAAAGAAGCTATTGTCTATTATTTAATACGACAAACACGGCAGGAAACGGTTTTGTAGTTAAATAGTTAACGAAATAGAAAGACGATGAAAATAATCGATCAATGTTACTTAGGACCTTGATATAGTGGGGTCAGATAGAAAACGATGCAAGTAACAATCAAAATAAAATTAAAATATTACTATTAGTGCCTTCCCGTTTTTGGCAACAAATGATTTTAGTCTTTTTTCTCTTCTAGAAAAACCATCTAACAATTTGTTAAACTTCTGACTTCATTGAACCATTATTTGGAGATCCTTGATACTTTGTATTTCATGAAAAATTATCTTAATAGTACAAGAACAATTTTGAGGAAAGAAATAGCTGATGAGGTCGTGTTGCCAAAAACGGGACGGCACTGTATAAGACAATAATCAAGTATCGATTATTACCAGTTTCTCATGTCTGTCTGCATTGTCACTAGTCCCCATTTCCTTCTAACCCCTTCAATTAATACAGTCGTGCAATTTGCATGCCTCAATATTAAGATAATTGAGGGAGTTAGAAGGAAAGGGGTGTAAGTGACTTTGATCGATTCTCTTCATCGACTTTCTCTTTTGATAACCACGGATTTAAAAAAGGATTTCACGTTATTTCTGCCACATAGCTTGATATAGGAGGTTCTCATCTAGCATCCATAACGAAAACGCATCAAGGATTGTGTTTGCAGCTCAGTTATTAATGAAAGAAAAAGTCGATGAACATAATTGATCAAATACACTTACACGTGTTCACTGTATCGGGAACCGGAACCGGAACCTTGACATCCGGCTTGGAAAACGGACGCGCTAATGGACTGCACTATTGCTGTCCTTATTGTAGCCAAAAAATACTTGGAATGGTTTCCAATGAGATTGTTTTAATAAACCATGCAAAATGCTTCAAACGATGCTAACTGCAGTTGACACTTACCTATTGCAACTAATACCGGCCCAGGACCATCCAAAACGACATCTTTGATACGAGTTCCAATCTGTAAAAGGGAAATCTATATTATTGAAAAGTTATCACAAAAATTTATATAATTTACCTCCTTTTTAATCACAAGCTGCTCAATCTGCTCCCCAACAAGCGAAAAAAGAAATTCAAACAGCTCAATATCGTCCTTGATTTGTATGCGTTTACGGAGAGTTAAAGAGTAATCGATTATTTTTTCCCGTTTGGAAGCAACATAGTTTCGTAGGCAACTAACGTCTACACCTGTCGCTCTCTGGAAATGGAAGTTCAGTAGCTTACGTCGCCTCAGTACTGGTAGTTGGGCAACGATAGAGTTCAATTCGCCTTGCTCATCCAACATGTGTCTCACAAATGATTGCGATTGTTCCAAAACTTCATCTGTTAACAGATCAGGCTCGTCCCTCAAAAGCTTCGAGTACAGTTCCTTGGTGCACTCCTTAGAGCTCTTTTCCCAATATTTTTTATCAGTTCCTGCACGAATATTCCGCTTCTTCTTCAGAGGCAAAGGTGGCTTTGACGTTTCTTCATCGTTAAATCGGTTGAGATAATTGTTCCTGTTAATCATTTTATACTTTAATTCGATGTACCCTTGGCCGCCTCCATATCCATCGTCGTCACAAAAGTCGAGACAAGTATATTTATGCAAAATTTGTTTCGATACGTTCGCCATGGTTTCGGCACGGATATCAGTATCTATCAGTCTCAGTTGATTTACAACTTCGTTTAAAAAACTACTCAGATCTTGTTTTGAAAACCGAAGTGACTGTGGAACTGGCTTTCCTGTGTTCGTATTTTTAAATTGTTGCAAATTTTGCAGTTTTATCAGCAGAATATCACTTATCTTGTCCCAGTTAATGACGAACGATCTAAACTTCAATTCAGTTGCGGCATGCTTCTTTGTATTCCTCTGAAGTTTCACTCCACTGCTGTCGTGTTTCCTTTTGCGTGATTTGTTCGGTGATTGATTTTCATGATCTGAATTAGCTTCAGACTCCGACTGTTCATCGACTGCTTCCGATATCTCAGCCTGAGGAACATCGGTTCCCTCAGCTATGGTTGATGTGGCCACAGACGATTCTCTTTGCATATTACTCAATTCTGTTGTTTGCTTCTCGTTTGTCATGACGGACTGTCGTTCGAAATCTACAATTTCACTCCCAGGAGAAGTTATGCTGATCAACGTATTAATTATTGTGTTCTGCTCCGAGATACTTCGCTCATCTTCCTCGATATTATTTGGCAAATCCATGGCAATAAAATCGGGGGCTGCGATTACAGAGGTCGGTACCGATTGTTCAGGAGTATTCGATAAAGGAAATAGTTGACGGAGCCACCTTTTGATCATATGTTTGCCGTTCGTCATTTGAATAAGGAATCGAGTTCAAGGAAGTGTCACCTATTTAGCAAATGAAAAAGAAAAAACTTAATAACATTCAAAACATTAAAAAAAAAAAACATATATATATAGGCTAAGTAAGACGTACAGTTTTGTCTACACGCTAAGATCAGATAACCCAAATGTAGGTTTACTTTACCCAAATCGGGCGTAAACTGCACAAACTCAGATATGGGTAAATTTTTAACCCAAATATGGATAAATTTAGGTCAAGTTTGCATAAAAATAAATCATTTATGGATCATAAGAACCCATATTTGGATTTAAAAAATTACCCATCTCTTTGTACCGTCTGGGTAAACTGATCTTAGCGTGAATATATATTTTCGCTAAAGCACAAAATCGAAGTTCGCTAGTATGGACCTGGGAGGGAGACACAGACTCGAAACATATTAATGTCAAAACGAACCAAATGCAAGCTGTCACGAACTGTCACCATGAACCTTTACCTTTCTTAGAGTCGGACAAGAATACATAAACCGGTATTGACATTTAGTCACATATAGACATATAGTAACGTGCATCAAATCTTATAAAATTTTGAAAGCTGATTGACCATATATGCAATGGTTATTTGTATAGTTTTGAGCTTGATTGGCTGAGGTTGTTTGAAGTTTGACTGGTTTTAGTAAAACACTTCCCATTCTTCCTCCATTTTCAAATTGTTATTTCTTGAAGAAATATGAACGAAATGAAATTCTATTATTTTATATTTTTAGTTGAAACATTACCATACAAGTTGGTAAAAAAGTTGTTGAAATTTATTCACGAGGAAAAAAGTTAAAAATTTCAAAGGATGTTTTCAACTTTATTCAGTGAATAAAACCAAATGTATACTCGAATGTATATGAAAAGATCAAGTTTTTGTCAAAATCTTTGGTGGCATAATGAAATGCAAAACAAGAAAAAACAGACTGAATCAAGGTAAGTAGAGAGGGAGGTAATACAATCTGTCAGAAATTATGCATTCTGCCATAATGGCTACACGCTAAGATGCACATCCCGGATAAAACATGTGATACAATTTATGGTTAAAATTATAACCGTTTTATAAACGTTATGGTTAACAATAAATTTAAATGTACATTTACAGTACCGTGAAACTTTTGAAAACTTCGCATTTTGTTACAAAAAGATGTTATATCTTTTCATTTTTAATAGTCATATGCAACGAGTACACAGAGTTTTTTTAAGCGAATAAAAGTTTAACTCATACCATAAATGTACAATAGGTTTTATGGCAATACAATACAATTTAAAGTAAACCAAAATTAAAACAACATAAAATATATCAATAGAGAAACAATAAAAACATTACAACATAGTACAACACTAATACAAAAACAATAAACACTTGAAAACTATTGATGCTTGTCTGCGGGTAGATATCATCACTACACGTCTAAGCCGTCATCTACTAGTAAGTACAGGTGGAGTAGTGGTAGAGGACTCAAAATACAAAAATAAAATGGAATTTAAAGTTCCTTGGTTCGAGTCCCAATATGCCAAATTTATTTAAAAAAAATGGTAATGACCGCTGTAAACAAATTTACTACCAGCTCACACTACGTGATCTTGCACTACGTGATCGGTATGCTGCAGAAATTGACAAAAAAATCGCTTCTGGATTCTTCGAAAAAGCAGACTATTCCGAGTGGTCATCGCCGACCCACATCGTCGTTAAGAAGAACGACAACATACGGATCACTGGGAACTATAAACCCACTGTCAACCCGAGGATGATAGTGAATGAGCATCCGATTCCTAGAATTGACACGATTTTCAACAGAATGAAAGGAGCTACACTTTTTTGTCATCTGGATGTCACCGACGCTTATACGCGCCTTCCAATCGATGAATAGTATAGTCATATGCTAATGTTTGACACGCCGACACATGGACTCATACGTTCTTCCCGAGCAGTTTATGGAGCTGCAATATTCCTGCAATTTGGCAGTGGCGCATGGAAACAGTACTCCAAGCCTTGGACAACGTCGTCGTCAGCTTCTACGATGATATAATTGTTTTCGCAAACGATTTCGACAATCCCATGCAATCTCACGGTCACTATGGACACATTGAGGCTAAATGGACTGCGGCTCATCCGATCGGCGTGCGTCTTCGCCATAGCATCTCTGGAATGTCTGGATGATAAAATCGATCGTCCCGGACTGCACAAATCGGATAAGCACATTGAAGCCATCAGGGATGTACCACGACCGGCAAATCCAGAGGAATTACAACTTTTCTTGGGTGAGACTACCTATTTATTATATTGCATTTATCCCAAATCTTTCTTCTAGAGCTAGAAGTTTGCGTGATATACTTGTAGGGGATATGTTCAAATGGACATCTGAAGCTGACAAGCCGTACAGAGACTTGAAAGATGTTCTAGCCTCACCACAAGTTCTGATGCAGTATGACCCAACATTACCACTAATTCTGGCAACTGATGCTAGCAAAACATGTCTAGGTGCGGTGTTATCACACCGACTGAGCAACGGAATGGAACGGCCGATAGCATATGCGAGCAGCACGATGTTCACCTCAGAGTAAAGATACCCTCAGATCGATAACGAAGCTCTCGCTATCGCATTGGCAGTGAAGAAGTTTTTCCATTATCAGTACGCCCGAAAATTTACCCTGGTAACGAACCATAAGCCGCTCACGCAAATTTTGCATCCATAGAAATCCCTTCCAACACTTTTCATCAGTCGGATGGCGAATTACGCTGATTATCTGGCACATTTGAACATCGATATTGTTTACAACCCAACAGACCAGAACACGAACGCTGATTACAGTTCCCGAATATCCAGCACATCAATGCAATCCGGAGTTAACAGCCTGTCTGTCCACGGGGGAGGAAATGTTGAGGACGAATTCGACCAGCTTGCTCTACATGGAATACAGCAACTACCAGTGCGAGCTGACCACATAGCACGGGAGACACGGAAAGATTCTTATCTCGGACAAATTGTGCAAGAACTGGAGTCAGGTCATAACCTTGCGCAATCAGAATACAAGGCTCCAGAAGTGAAATACACACTAGCAGCAAACTGTTTACTGTTCGAGGACAGAGTAATCTCTGTCTCATCGGTTCTCCAACAAGCGATTTTGAACGATCTACACGTAGCACCCCTGGGTGTCGTTAAAATGAAAGGTCTGGCATGATCCTTCGTTTACTGGCCAGGTATTGATTCAGATATCGAACGAACAGCAAGTTCGTGTGTGGAGTTTGCTCGCCACGCACCTGTACCACCAAGATTCAGCCGCCATCAATGGGAGTATCCGAACGGTCCATGGGAGCGTGTACATATCGATTACGCGAGCCCAGTGGCGGACACAATGCTGCTAATAATCGTTGATGCCTATGGCAAATGGGTTGAATTTAAATTCATCACTTCGACAACAGCAGCCGCCACCATCAACTTGCTCGACAATTTGTTTTCTGCATATTCTGCACCAATCACATTGATTTCGGACAACGGTCCGCAGTTTACGGCTGCGGAATTTCTTCAGAAGAGTGGAGTGAAGTTCCACAAACTATCGACAAACTAAGCAGGCTCTCAAGGCAATGAGCACAACGAAAAATTCCTTGAAAGCGGACATCAACGAGTTTCTTCACCAATACCGAAAAGCACCACACAGCGAAACCGGGGAATGTCCATCGAAGCTTTTCTTGGACCGAAGTATCCGGACACGATTAGATCTCGTCAGACCGCAGGATATCAGTTGCAGAATTGACGAAAAACAACGAGCAGCATTCGATTCGTCATTCCGTGTATTCAGCCTGGGAATGGTCGAATGGACAATTGGATTCCAGGAGTTATTACTGCACGTTTGGGAGATCTGCACTACGAAATTGATTACAACGAGAAAAACATCAAACGTCATGTCGATCAAATTCAACAACACAACGGTAACCAAGGCAACTAGTCCACACTATAGAGACTCATAGTAATAGACCTGACAACGTGAGTTGACGTATCAAAACGAACCGTCGAATCGGTCGAATCGGTCAAATCGTACACGGCTAATCATACCTACTCAGCGACTAAGATTAATTGACAGTTACTCACAAGCTATAAGTAAATGCAGTTTATTCCAAATCTAAGTAAATTTAGTATAGAAAGAAAATTCTCTGAGTCAATTAATCTCAGTCGCTGAGTTGGTATGATTGGCCGTGCATACATATATGGAATCCATATATGGAAAATCTCGATTAACATTTGAAAACAGCACATAAACATTTGTAAACAAACTTTTGGGGGCCCTTTACTCGCCACCCGAAGGACGCCCACGCAACCAAAAGTACTATGGGAAATTTTCACCTTGCTGATGATTCTGTTGGTTTGCGCGGCCGTACTTCGGGTGGCAAGTAAAGGGCTCACAAAAGTTTGTTTACAAATGTTTATGTGCCGTTTTCAAATGTTAGGCCTGATATTTTGCGATATTTACTAACACAAACAAAGAGCACTCTAGGTTGAACCTGAAGTATATAGTCAGTGAGTGTTTGTTTACTTTCTGGGCTTTCACAGCACAAGAAGAATTTTATCTGTATGATAGCATCACAATACTATAATTTCATTGAAGTGTACTAGGTGCAAGTAAGTAAAGTGGAATAAATAAAGTGTTACGTACCGGCAACCTGCTCTGGCGAACTGATGATCTGCATTTGCTGAGGATTCCACGATTCGTTCATTCCGAGTAGCATTAATAAATTGGAATGCAACACAGATAGTGCTAAGTCAGACGTGATACGGCATCCTTCAACTTCGGTGTATACGCTGACTACATCGTTTTGCAAAGCAATTGAGCCTAGATATAAAGACGAAGGAAAATAAAAGTATTGTTACTAACAGATTCTATATTTTTTTTCTTTAAGATATTTACCTTGTTCAAGTAAACTGTCGAGTGTCGGAAAAGCAGCAATGACCAAACGAGTTGTTCGTGCAGCATCGCAGACTTTGAAGATCACAAGTTTATCCATGTCGCTGTGGTAGATGTTTGGTTGCAGTTATGCTATAGGTATGGTGTGTTTTATAAACAAATAGTGTTTGTTGTTTTCATGAAAGACCGTAAGAGGAGTTGGATCGACGATATCATTGATGTTTTTTGCAATCGTCTCTTCCACCGACAAATGCATTGAAATTTCCATGATCCCCTTTTCCGGCAAACGCTTTACCGTTTGTTTGTTTCCAAAAAACCAAATCTGACCCTCAACCTTGTTGTACAAAATTAGCTTTATATGAAGTGCATAAAAGCATTCACCGAAATCGTCATGATGTAAAAACAGATAAGTGCCTCGTGAATAATTATGTCCACGGTACACCGCGTCTTCGGCGTATACGAACTGGTCACCTATCAGTGCAAAATTATGTAAATGAAGCTGTACATCTTGGGGGAGATACTCATAGCTTTCCACGAAGCTATTAACCAAAAACTTCAACTCAAATCTGTTTGTTTGTCCATGTAGAAGAGCTTGGTAGTACTGGTGCTGCTCACTACAGAATTTCAGTACATTTTTAAAATTTAGTGTGCTACGCAACGCCCGCTTGAAAAAGCAATGCTTTCTCTCACAAAACAGTGTACAATAGGACATAAGAGGACCCAGCGATCGAATCAACCAAGGATAGTGTGTCGTGAAATGGTGCTTTGGCCGAACAGGAGTATCAAACTGTGTATTTCTCAGCTCTAAGTATTCCGTTATAAAGGAGTGTAACAGGAAAGTCTGGTCTATAGACACTAAAGGTGATGTGACAATATCCGTAATATTTTTAATCAAGATAAGCATCTTTAGCATTGGATAATCATGGTCAACTGATTTTTTAAGAAATATAAAAGGAACTATTTGTACAACATGCCAAATATCGCAGGCTTTTGCCTTAAAATTTTTGGCTTTTCTGGAAAAATCGATAGATATTTTTGTATTTAATTTTAGCCTTGCAGCAACATCGTTAATTCGGCCTTGGAGGAAATGTGCCGAAATATTTTTCTCCTTAGCCAGACGTTTTAGTATGAGGAACAAGTCGTAGTTAACCCAACCTTCAAATAAGTCATGTGCAACGCAGGGAGGTGCTCCAAAGTCAAAAAATTTGAAGTGTTTCAATTCATCAAAAATGCTATTCACTTTGACACCTCGATATGGAACACTGGATGGATTATTTTCGATCATTTTAAGATCTATCAGATGAGTCTGGGGTGTCCTAAATTCAGCTTCTTGGACCCAATCGCTTTTGAACTCATTCAGCTCCACGTAGCAACTTCTACAGAAATAGGAACTACTGGAAAAATTTTCTACAAGACCAGCAAGCTGGTGAGCGCCAAGGTTATCATTCAAAGTGGTAAAAATTGACCCATAAACCCTCTCTGCAAAACCCCCTCCGTGTACAACGATGCCTTCATCTTCCAAGACTTTTATATCCTCAATGAATCTTCGAAAGACTCGGTTTCCTCCAAAACAAGAAAAGTCTTTGGTTTTGCACAACAGAAGAAGTTGGACGTTTTCGGTGAGGCAACGCAGATGTGGGTCCAAGTTACCCAGCACCATGTAAACACACAATAGCTTGTGACGAGATGTAGCGTTGCCGAGGGCATTGACTACCATTTCAGCTGCGTCCTGGTAGATAAAAATGTTTAAAGTTTTATGATTGAAAAATGAACTTTTTTTAAACTTTAAACCATCGTCGTAGTCTTGTAGATTACCCTGAATTTTAGGTTTTTGGCGAAACACTGCTTCGTACGTCTTCTTATCGTCCAACATTGTACACAGAGTTTCTAAGATTGGTACATAGAAATAAAAACTTTCCTTGTGCTCTTGATCTCTTTGGAGTGACACCTGAATCGGAGGAACGAATTTGTAGTTGTCACGAAAGAACTTTTTCCGCATGTACGATGACCGGAAAACACCTTTGGCACCAAACATGTATTTAAAAAGATTTGTTTCGCATGATTGTTGGTTTTCAAAACAAACTGAATCGTTGACGGTTACATCAGAGCAGTTTTTGTGGAAATCAGCTTGCAAAATGGCAGCTTCTCCTAAAGCGGAAACGATTTCCTGAATAGCTGTATCTGTAACATGGTTTTTCGACAACAATTTCAGGAAAAGAGATCCAAATAAAGAAACGATTTTGCTCGAAGGATCATTGTTCTCAATTATTCCAACACTCTCCGCCATTTCTTCCCCGTTACTTCCGGAATCTATCACTACAGGGTCTTCCCCACATAAAAAAGGCTCTTGAAACTTGGAACTTTTGCTTTTATCAATTCCTCTCGAATTTCCATTCCGGTGGAAATACATTTTGTGGATTTTGAGGCTGTTGACGGTGAAAAAAGGCTTTTCTTTTCGGCATCCGAAGGGACAAAAAACGGGTTGCCCTGCTGACAAATGCTGATTCAAGTGCTTCATCATTATTTTGAAGTCAGCTTCAATAAAACCACATGAATTGACGGAGCATTCGAACAGCTTCTGTATCGGATTTCTCATCCGAAAATGGCGGTGTCGCAAATGGTTTTTGTACGCGCGAAACGATTTAAAACTAATTCCACATAAAAAAGCACACTCTGTAATTGTCCACTGTTTGTGGACGCGCAAGTGACGGATTAAATAATCAATATCAGAAATCTGCAACTCACAAAAATTACACTTGATCGCGGACATTTTTTTCACTACATGACGCGACGCGCGTTTGAAGAACGATTGACACCAACGAAGCACGACTGATAAAAAAAATATGTTCAGATTTAGATGAAGGTTGCTTCAAAATTACACTGGTGTGTAAACATATGGTTTGGTTCCTGGGAATTTACATGTTTGAAGATTGAATTTTACATGCCGATGATAAAGCCCTACATTCGGGTAAAATTCAACCAAGAACGATATATTTTTAAGTAAAAAAAGATGGCTTTTAGTGTGCGTGATTTTTTACTCAAAATTATGTGTACAAAAAGATTACGTTGCTATTTATTTACATGTTTGCATAATTTACGTTGCGTGTAATATTCATATTTTTTTACTGTGTAGTAGTTTGTAGTTGAAAATAATCGGTTGTTTCTTGCGTGAGAAAGTAATAACTGTACACTTAGGTGGGTTGACCACCAGTCGGTTTAGACTACACCAGTCAGCAAAGATGTCAATCTGATTTTGGAGAGAACGGCAGTCGGCGAGTGAGCGGATGCGCAGAAAAACTTTCAGATCGTCTGCAAACGATAATCGTGGCTCTGTGATAACATGGTGAACGTCGTCGAAGTAGAGGAGAAATACCAATGGTCCCAGATGGCTGCCCTGAGGTATACCGGACTTTGCGCAGAAGCTAGCTGAGCGACAAGTACTCAAAGTTACTGTCAATTGGCGCTCCGTGAGGTATGAACGAAACCATCTCAAAAGATTTCCACCGATCCCTAGCCTATCAAGCTTAGCGATCGCAATTTCGTGGTTCAGCTTATCGAAGGCTGCCGTAAGATCTGTGTAGATAACGTCCGTTTGGGTCCGAGCAATCAAACTGTCTGTGATGTAAGACGTTAGGCACAGCAGGTTCGTAGTTGTGGAACGCCCAGTTATGAATCCGTGTTGATCTGTACTTAGATATTGCCTGCAATGCGCAGTTAGGGACTCTATGACAACCAATTCAAAAAGTTTTGATACAGCACTCAGCGACGTGATTCCCCGGTAGTTGTTTACGTCGCGTTTGCTTCCCTTTTTATGAACAGGAAACATATCCGCAGTCTTCCAGCAAGACGGAAAGATGCCGCTGGAAAGAGAGAGCTGGAATATGCGGCGCAGTGGATCTAAAAGACAAGTGATGTTCTTTTTAAGAATAATCGACGGAACACCATCGGGTCCAGCCTTAGTTGAAGTCTTAAGTTTAGATGCTGCTCTAGAAATCGTATCTGTAGTGGCTTCGACCATGCTGAGCGTTTGGTTGATCAAAGGAACATTACTGGCCGCGGAAGTAATGATATTAGCGGAGAGTTGCTCGGCTTCAAACACACTAGCAAATTTGGCTGAGAACAGGTTGCAAATGTGTTGTTGATTTCCAGCAGTTTCACCATTAAAAATCATGGAAGAGGGTAAGCCGACTTCCCTGCGTTGCTCATTTACGAAGTTCCAGAAGGATTTCGGGTGTGATTTTAGCCGCCGTTGAATCTTCCTTTGATAGCGTTGAAAACAGAGACGACTTAACCGCTTATACTCGTGGTTGAGTCTGACATAGTAGCATTTCAGTGGCAGTGTGCGGAGTTTAGTAAATCTTCTGAGAGCAGCCTTCTTAGTTCTTTTCAACGAGCGAAGATCTTTCGTCATCCACGGGACGCGAGAGTCGATATGGATGATCTTTTTGGAAACGTGTCTGTCAATGACATATGCCAAGACGTGAGAAAAGGTTTGTCCAGCAATGTTGACGTTTACAGGATCCAAAATATGCTCCCAATCTAGATTAGACAGCACATGGACGATACTGCAATGGTCAGCTCTACGGAAGTCATATGACACAGCGTTTGGAGTGCTGGTGAAATCATGGACAATATTATTTTCGATCACGATAACTAAAGCAGGGTGATGATGCACTACCTTGACTAAAGGTTCGGGTGCCGTGGAGAGGAAAGGAGCTGTATCACGAGCACTCACGAAGCAGAGATCCAGGGTGCGGTTGTTTTCATTCAACAGGCCATTGATTTGTGACAGAATTGCGGTACTATAACCAACAATCAATACGAAACTAACGATTTTAAATTGGCTCACCACTTTAGTAGCCTATTGGTCCCAAGCAAACGATTAACGTACCCTATTCTAGTTGAAATTCTATTACTACACTATGTTTGTTTTGATTCGCTATGAAAGTTTGACAGATAACATCAGGGGTGTGTGGATTCATGCAGAACATGCAGGGGTGAGTGAAATAGCTTGGGACTGCTTGGGACCGTTGTTCTGGTACTGAGTGAGCCAAAAATAATAATGATTTTCTTCGGGACCCAGTGGTCTTAGAGTTACTTCTATGCTATAACTGTCCAGGAGCTGGATGGTTCCTACGTGGAAAGATGAACGCTCGTGATCAGGACAAAAGAAACCACTATGGGTTGGAGTCCATGCAATGTTCGGTAGGTTAAAATCGTCAAGAACAATAACTTCGTCGGAAGGGCCTGCTTTGTCTGAAGCGGCCAAGACGGATCGACAATGTGCGTCAATAAGCTCCAAGTCACGGGTTCGATCTGGAGGAATGTACACTGCACAGAGTAGCAATTGACGATCACCAAGTTGAATAGCCACCCACATTTGTTCAACCCTGTTCCAGGAATCGTCCTCGATAACCGAGTTTTCCTACTATTATTCGTGTTTCGATCGCAGCGAAATATTTCGTAGCCAGCACCAAAGACATAGTCTGAAATGGTTCAATAATTGAGCCATGTTTCGGTCAAAACTAAAATGTCGTAGCAGTGATCCATGACGGCCAGATGATAATCTTCCACGAGGCCGTTCATACCACCAACGTTCTGATAGTGAATCGTTATGTCCGACCTCCGCTGTTCGGGAACAACGGAAGGTTCAGCGTGTAGTTGCATTTGGGAGCTGGTAAATGTCACTTGACGGAGGAAGGATGTTCGAGTAGGGCCGTTGCCAATAACAGTAATGTGGAAGATCCCTTCTCCCATCTCAAACGCAGGGCCGGGACAACTGCTGGTTGCTGGCAGGAGGGGCTCGACTGCGATGAGTGGAATAGGGGCTTCCTCAGGGCGGACGGCAAGAATGCGTCCCGGAGTGCAGTTGACTGTGGTGGCTCCATGTTGCCGACTGGCAGATGTTTGAGGTGAGTTGAAGGCACTGGAATTATGATCATCATCAGGCAGTGAAAGTTCGCTAGTAAGTGTGTACTTGCCTAATATAGCAGGCTGGGAGACCCTCAATCCACATCTAAACTCAGGGCCAGGACGACTTGGATGAACGCTGGCTGCAATAGGCGCGACTGATTTAGAGGAACTGGGGACTCCCAAAATGCTTTCTACGTTGCGTCCTGGTTGAGAAGTAATTTGCCTCAATAGATTTTCAGAGGGCATCACCGAAAATTCGCTTTGGACCGGGGTCAGAATAACCTGAGTATGGGAGAACTCATCACGCAACGATAAACTTAAATCACAGAGGTACTTGCCTATGCAAGCATGGTGGAAGACCCCCTTTCCACCACCAACTACAGGGCCGAGACGACTATGTTGAACGAAGGCGGCGGTAGGCGGGACTGTGTTGGGGCGATCGGGGGCTTCCATCAGACTTTCTACGGTGCGTCTCGGGGGCATTGTTGATTCGTCAGATGAGGGGATTAAGGGGTGACTGTTATACTGGGTGTACCTAAAGGGACTGGCATATCGAGAGGTGCTGGTGTCCCAAACGGTGTGCCCGTTGGAGAGCCACCCGGAATAGTCTCTGGAACAGCAGGGAGTGCTGGGATATCAGGAGGTAGCCACACATTGTTTTTCACCTGAGTATCCTCGAATTCTCTGTATACAATCCCCTGTGGCCAAGTTTCAGGGTTCAAAGCGTTCTCTTTTAGTTTCATTGGAATGCCGACCTTGTAGGAAATGAAGTTCATCGATAGTGGGTCGGTGGCTTTTTTCACTAAAGAGACGACTTTAACTGGTTCAGTCGTTCGCAGTCCATCACGAACAAGTTTCTCAACCACATCTCTCTTAACACTGGGGTGAAACCGGGAAAGGTAAACCCAAAACAGGCTTGATGGAGCATTGACAGCGAGCGTATCGCTAGTTCCAATGACTCTTGTTCCAGTAGTCGGTTTAGTCGGTGTTTCCGTATCACCTCGACGGCGTTTTGAGAGGCGATCATGATTCGGTCTAGCAGATGTACCTGGGGTAGCAGCATTAACTATGTGAGTGAGTTGAGCGACCTGATTGTTGTTTTTGGCCATTTCGGTTTTCAGCTCGGATAAGCCGGTCAGCTGACTACCTATCACCGTCGAAATTACGTTACCGAGGGATGAAACAGTGTTTCTGAATCGGGCGTACTTCATCAACTTGCTACATTCATCACACATCCAGAACAAATTGATTTTCTCGCGAAGAATCCTGACGAACGGCAAGTTCAAGTTAATGCATCTCACATGATACACTTGGTCGCAGAACCCCATACATTCGATGTGGTCTTCGTCCGGTTTCACTGTTTTGGCACAGCGGTCGCACGCACTTGTACTGGTCATTTCGTTGAACGGAATTAATGCCCTATACGCGTAAAATGCCCAATAAGCAGATTACTAAATCCAGATGTAGGTGGCGCGTCGAATGTTAGACGAACGATCGAAAGGTGGTTTTTGCAACACCACTAGCACAACAAACAGAAAATTCTATGGATGACTGGCAATTTCACAACACCAAATATACGGTAAAACTAAATAAAGTCAACACGAATCAACTGATTTCCACTTTCCACGTAAATTCACAAAACTAGAGTTTACAGAGGTACACGAATAACTTCAGTGAAGTGACTTTGAATGGACTAAAACAATCAGAAACCGGCTGCGAATGAGCAGTGTTACTATCAAAACAAACTTCAACTTTACACCTGTTGAGTATACTGTGATGGGTAGTACGCTGAACAGATGGCGGTAGTGTGTAAACGTCAAACGCAAGGGTTATTGACTATGCGAACCACAGGTGGCGATACTGCCAACTACCAACTATAGATTGACTGTTAAATGCGTGTGCGATGAACAAGTTGCCAGTGTTGTGTCTGTTTGTCTGTGATGTAATCAAATTAACAAATAAAGCGATTCTAGAATCTTGAATATGGAGGGGCTTGAGATTAAACTCATGATGTTCTACTCAGTAAGTTTTATCTATATTCGAGTTATTGTTGTACTCATTTAAACCCGGCACCGACGACGTAAACAATGTGACTATAGTTCTCCTTAATATGACCTTAATGAACCTGGAAAATAAAAACAACTGTCTAATAGCGAATTCGTTTATTATCAGTGCGAAACCGAACTTTTTGTCAGTGCGAACCTCAACCTGAGCTAGGTTTTAAAACAAACGAGCAAACTGACGTTTGTCAGAAAACAAGCAGACCCAATCCTGATACCTGATCCAGGTTAGAACTGAATAATAAACGAATTCGCTATAAAACAGCCGAATCCCTCATATAACAACAAACCACTTGTGATCAAGTTAATGCTATAACAATTCAAACTCGACGAAGGTTCCTCGAACACCAGAATAAGTCACTACGACTGACGATTTATCAAATCCGGAGACATAAAGCTACTAAAAAGCACATCCCAACTAACAATTTTCGTAATGTAAATGCTTTACCCATTTCATTTATTCATTACTCATTTCATTTATTCATTATAAAAATTAGGATTTCCTACAGTTATTTCCATACAAACTTCAAATGGTTTGTGCCAAGTCAGTTTCTTATCAAATGAGTTAAAATTTTGAGAGGCTAATCAGGACCCGAATTTGGAACCGTTAGAGCACCGTGGAGCGAAAATTTCAGATTTTGTATCAGTCTAATATCCATTTACACTTTTATATAGCTGTTATCGTGCTGTTAAGTTGCGTGTGAACTTAAAAAGCGCTTTTCAACCTTTTCCCGGCTATCCAATAATTACTACACTGCTTTCTCTTGAAACCACTGTAGCAGCAACCAAATTTAAATAGAATGCTCCATTTGCAAAATAAAAGCATTTTAAGATTGCACTCGTAAATATACCTCCCCGTGGAAAATTTTGAAACCATCATCACTTTCATAGTTCGTCTATTCTCCACGAGTGCCAACATTGATTTGCCAATGGGTTAGTTTATCTTTATTAGCGAGACTTTCAGCCAGAGGCTGGTTCATCATGGTTCATAACACTCAATGGGTAAAGTATGAGCTTTGAGATGAATTTGAAACAAAGGGAACTTGGAGTGTAGAGTGCACTGCCCACCGGTTGATGCTGAAGTCTGGCCAAGTAAGTGGGTTGGGGTCTAATGATTTCTGAATGGACAATACAGTGCCGGTGGATATTTTATTTTATACTCTCTATATTATAATCTTTGAATCAGTTTGGGGTTTTGGGTTAACAGAGGCAGAGCGCGGAGGGAACGCTTAGGGAAAGCATAATGTTCATACTTGAAGGATTCAGAACGGCTGAGCTGTTCGGTGGTAGTTTGACCTTCCTTTCAAAGCCAATTTGGCTCTAGAACAATTTTAAACTTGTTCTGCATTATTCATTATTGAAAAGAGCTTGATATAAAGTAGCTTAATACAATTAAATAGAAATGCCAAAATCTTACCGAGTAGTTTAGCTGTTCTGATTTCTGATTTCGGTACAGTTTGTTCAGATCGGGTATAGTTTCTGACTATGTTGTTTGTGGATTCCCATTTTGAAATAACTCAGATTAGCACAGAGTAATAGTTTTATTGCTAGGGAAGTTTCTTTTGGGATCGTTTTTTCTTCATACAATTCTCATTATTCACACTATAAAAATCATGATCAGTCTTAGAAAATCTTTTGAATTGCGCTCGCGAGAAATTACCTGATGGGATGGGTGCTCTTTTTCATCCATAATAGTTTGGGGAAGGGAGAAAGTGGAACGTTGTGATCTAAGAGCGAAATAGAGGCAAATAAAATAGGGAACAAAACACCATGACCCAAACGATTAACCATTGGGGTGGGAAGAAATCACGCTTACCACTACACCACCGGTGCTGCTATTGTCTTCCTACTTCTCCGGAATTTCATAATCAGACTTTGCTGTAATATTTACACAGAACTGTTCCTGCTTTCGGATAAGTAAGTTTAAGCCACTATCAATAGATTTGTTCATCACTGTTTACTGTATTTTAGCCGGTTTTTAAAATACGTTTTATTATCTTTCAATTTGTTAGGTTTCAATAGTTGTATAATAATACTAGCATCTTACGTTCACTTCTTCTTTCATTACAAATTGTTTCGGCTCTTGTGTATTTGCTTCTTCTTCTTTTTTGTTCGCTATCAGTAAGTACATAGTGGTAAACGGGTGTTGGCTCACGGGTCATAAACCAAACCAATAATGGATTAATACACAATACAGCTTCAGTTAACATGAAAATTATATAGAATTTTACACATTTTTTAAGAGAATAATGTGGGACAACTTACAGGTTATTATTTTCCTTTAATACATAAAATCTTCAATCGTTTTACGTAACAAACTTAGTTTGGACTAGAAGTTTAGGTGTTCATTCAAACAATTCACTGATTTTGCTTCGTTTTTTACTCAGCCTATTAATTACAGGGTTTTAATCAAGGGCGAACGATTGAATCTTTTTCGTTCAACACTTGCAGTCTTGGAATGCTGTATGCATACAGTATTAAATAAATCATAAAATCCATGCTAAAACTGTTCAATTTATATTTTGTCTAACACAAGTGCAATAAATAATGACATTTTCCGAATGCTTAATTCTCTCCTGGGGAATGTATCAAACTGGTGTAATTTTGGCTATACTCATTTCTTTGCCTAAGCAATGCTACTTCTGTGATGTCACAGTCTATTGTTCTAAGCATTGTAATGATCACCTTTGCACACATCTGCAAACCCATAAACTACAACTACTCGATGGCTTTCAAAATCACATTTTATCCTCGATTGAAGAATACTTTTAGTCTAAATCACCTGTTTAACCTACCAGTACGCACGGCAACATATATGTAAAACAATAGGAAATCCTACCATTGAAAATCACAAGCAAAACAAGGTAAGTATTTATATCAACATAGTTACTTTAAGCAAATGATAAGTAAGGGCACTATCTAAATGCTAATTTTTATTCTTCACAGTTCCATCTCCGTTTTCTTTCGCAGTGTTGCAGTAATAATCAAAGCACAAGGCCATAAAGTGATTTGCTTTGATAGCTTCCATTGATCAAAATGCTTATACAAACCCTTTATAGGCTTCGCCCACTGTTTAGGGGAAACGTTGTTCTCAATCCAACCATTGTTTGGAATCAATTTAGGTTTTGATTCGTCGACCAAGGCGCGTTTTGTATTTGACGTGACCATTCCGAGCGTCTCCGTTGGGCAATCCCAGGGTGCGCATGCCATTTTGTTTCGAACGATTTTCGAACAGGACGTCCGAGTCGGTTTCCGAATCGGATAGCGCCGTCTCGGCGCGATTGACTGGAAATTGAAGGGAAAAAAATCGATTACGGCAATTCACATTTTCGATGCGACACATGGAGTAGTGCATGTATAGTTTGAATATTACTATAGTAATTTATTTATTTCTGAAATTAAATGCTTTAATTTTTAACAGAACTGCTGCTATTTTCAGGGGCATTATTTTACAACAAAAGGTCTATTAATGCTTAATGTTGTTCTATGTGTAGCTTATTTGCTTTGGCAATATTTACGGATAATTACAAATAAAGATCTGATACCGATTGTTCGGTTTCGAAGTAGAGGAGCGCAAAATCTTGAATGAACTGGTAATATTCCAATCGAAGAGAAATCTAGTTCTAGGAGTCAATAGTTTGTTTTATTACGTTCAATTTATCACACTTTTTAATAAGTATAAAATAACAAAAATTTGCTAAATCAGTATATTTTGAAAATTTGTCTAGCTATAAATTTAAATTTTTTTCAAGGTGCCAGGAATCTAAACAAAATGAAGTCCTAAATACTTCTTATACTGCCGGTAACCGCCAAAAAAATTCTACAGTTATTGCCGGTAATCGCAAGTCAGTCCCATCTGCATTTTTATCAATTTTGAATTTACATCATTATTCAGTTTATCTTTCTATGTTTTTTGAGATGTGCTATTGAAAAAAGGTGGTTTCTTCAAGAAAAATGAAAAACAATACCAAGTCAAATTGTCCCACAGCGAAAAGTAACCGTAAGTCAGTCCCATTAGAAAAAAAATACATGTTAAAAATGTTAGACAACACATCGCATCATGAGATTTGTGTCAAGACAAATTTTGTCCACTTCTCCTAGGGCATCTGGAACATGTCCGAATGTGGCCAATATAGTTGTTATGATACTCAGTTTAACCGTCAATGGATATGGCTTTGAACTATCATGTGATTTGATGTATAGCTTGATGGATTTTGATTCAAAAAGGATTTACCACTTCCCCGGGGATACCCGGAACATGTCCGGGTATGGCCAACATGGTGCTGGTCACTCATCATGACTCTTATTGATCTTATTTTCAAATTCTCATGTGTATTGATTTATCGCATGGTGGGTTTGGCATGTTTATGAAAAGCTCTGGTCTGATGAAGACCCATACTGGCCATACTCAGCGGAATATGTTCCGATCACTGCTCTGGAACCAGTGAAACAAATCCAGAAACATTCAATACCGTTCTATGGGACCATGGTATCTTTCTACTGTTCAATACTGTGCTAAACTAATGCAGCATCGTCATAGAATTGTGACTGACTAGTGCTGTGACGACATCGATAAATCCGATATTATCGATAAATATAGGGATCAAATTATCGATACGATAAACGATATTTCAAAATCCGATATCGACGATAATCTGAATTTAATATCGGTTTGCTGGTAGCACTGTTTATAATATTGGCGATGATGACATTACTCTTTTTGATGGCGCTTTTATGTCAGAAAATGAAGGAGGGAAGATTTATGCTTTTTTCATTCACACGTCAATAAGAAACAGTTGGTGAAAAGAGAGTTTCCCGGCTGAGCAAATGCCGTCAACGTCAACGCTAATTACGCAGTAATGAAAGAGAAGACTATTGACACACTACTCTACCATTTATATCGGATAAATACAGGATGAATACACATTATGAGGGAATCAATGAATCATTAATCTCAACATTTTTCGACTTCCTCGTGTACAGACGAAACGAACTAGCGACCCTAGCGACTGTTATGATTTCTGTTCCGTGCTCGTTTTAATGTATAGTTTTTTTTGTTGCTTCCATAGTCATCGGAAGTCATTTACATATTTATGTAATTCTCGTTGAAGATGTCCGAAGTTTGGAATTATTTTGTGAAAACGTCCACAGTATCCGCTAAGTGTAAAATATGCGGTCCAGAAGTTCCACGTCGCGGTAGTACCACCAATTTGAAAATTCATCTCCAGAAGCATCCGCAGAAGGACAAAACGCTACGGTCGTAAAATGCGTCCAAGTGTCAGGATCAGGAACAAGATTTGGCTCAACCTCCTACTCCCAGTACAAGCTTCGCATCTGCAGAACCATCCACATCGGCATCCAAAATAGATCGAATGTTTAAAGAAACGCAACTTTGGACAGGTATTTTATGTTATTTTTTTTTTTTTTTATAAAATCGTAGTACTTAAAAAGTCAGTAAAATATCTGAAAGGACCGTAGATCTTCCAAGAACTCCGTAGAATATTCGAGAAATCGTGTTGTGTATTGTATGGTTTGTTGTAGTAGTTTGACAGATTATTTGCTGATACCAACCATTTTTCCCACTATGCCAGGTTTTTCGGTATGCATGATAATATAAGATGATAGGGATGAAACTGGTCTCCAAGAGATATTATACGTCGTTGTTCAAGGGGATAAAAGTGGTGATCGTGTATATGGATGATTTGCTTGTTCATGGTACTACAGAGAAAGAACACGACTCTACGTTGAAGCCCGTCTTACAAATGTTCTTGTCTAATATATCTTGGATCGCTAATAGTCTTGGATCGCTTTTTCGAGTTCGAAATGGTAGTATGCTCCTTCTATATATATGACGCAGAACCAGTTATCAAATAATAAATATTATAGTACGATTATTAAGCTCGTGTTATTTTATTAATAATGGGAACTTAATGGACCGAAAACCAGAGAAATTAACGAAGCGATCGCATTCATGATTGTGAAAGATTATCAACCGTTCTCGATTGTAGAAGACGAGTTCTTTGTTAATTTATTGAAAATTCTGGCACCTAAATACAAAATTCCCAACCGCAAGCTCATGACAAAGCTAGTTGACGACAAGTATTCGAAAGTGGTCGAGTGTGTCGAAACAAAAATTCAAGATAAATACTTGACCATTACTGCCGACATCTGGACTGATAGCCATACTACTAGGAGCTATTTGGGAGTAACTTGCACTTTTTGAGCCCTTCAAACGATTGACTTGGGCGTTTATATCATGAATGAACGGCACAAATAGTGCATACATTTCAACTTGCTTTGAGGAAGTTCTTAAACCCAAAGAACATGTGGGCATGATTGTTACAGACCATGCGTCTAATATGTTAAAATCTGTTGCGGATACATTATCTGAAGATAAACATATTAGCTGTGTAACAATCAGTCTCGTTGCGAAAAAATCCATTGAAACTACAAACGCTCTATCAGAACTGATAGATAAAGTGAAGAAGATAGTTGCTTTTTTCGGAGATCAACAATCGCAAAAGATAAACTGCAAAAGCTACAGATTGAAGATTATGCTAAAAGAACACCTCTGAAAATTACTTCATTTGTGCCTACCAGATGGAACTCGGAGTTTATCATGGTTAAATCACATCTATGACACAAACGTCATTCCCATATACTTTGCGTGAAGCCGAAAAATCCTGGTTCTCTGGTTCAATCGAACCAGAGAACCAGGATTTTTCGGCTTCACGCAAAGTATATGGGAATGACGTTTGTGTCATAGATGTGGGTTAAATGGTTTCTAGAGCTGTACAACTTCATACAGATCATTATGTCGGGCCAAGATCGCTCCTCAGAATTGGTTAATTGGAGAGAAAAAGAAATCTGGAGGAAGTCATCAAGCTACTACAGCCCCTTAATGAAGTAACTGAAGATTTGAGCTTTTAAGATTATGCGACAGTAAGTCGGTTGGAAGAAACCTCCAAGCATCATTGTTAAGAGAAATCCAATCCCGATTTGAAAGCTACCGAGCCTCGCCTGTTTATGGACCAAATATGTTTCTGGATCCTCGATTTAAAGATGTTCATTTCAAGAGTGCTGATGAACGCAACGCTGCTACGGAAATAATCATCCACATGGTTTTTGTTGGCGAGGAGCCGCCGAGGAAGATCCCTACCGATAATGGGGTATGAAGTTACCACGAAGGAATGGTTCAACCACAGACAAACAGACATAACTCTTAGAAGAAAATTCTTCGAAAAATATCGTCAAGCGTATTTTGCATGCGCACTAACACCATCTATCATCCACATTCCCAAGCATTGATGTGCAACCAGAGCATCCCTCGTTCATGCAATTTTTTCACCAGTTGCTTTTCCATCGGTCTGTCAACGCTTCAGCTGTGTTGAATAAAAACAAAACAGATGGAAGTCAGTGATGTCGGTTCTACGAAATTTGCCTTAGATCTATAGAATTAATTGAATTCTGCAGACATACGGATCCGTAGGAAAAATTCACAGAAACTAAGACTTTTTTTCAGGGATTTGTTTTGTTTGTTTACTGTGCTTTTTCTTTTGCTGGAAATAAGTTTTCAAACAGGGTAATGCATCATTAATTAGTTCTCTTTCTACCACCGCTCATCACTTTAATGTGTACACAAACAATATAATATGTATCAATCAATGAAATTCATGATGAAGTATTGAACATCAATAACTGGTAAAAGGGGTAAGGGATAAGGTAAGTTGATAGAGTATTACAGTCATCAACATGATTTGCTCTCGAATTCTGTGTTAATCGTACAGCGTAATATAAGGAACGGAATGACTAATGTGCAGCACTTTTGATGTAATATTCAACAACTTTTTTTTTCTGTATTCGTCAGATGTGGTATGTGGCTCCAGTGGGATACCTTGACCACTTATCATTTTCAAGAGCTGACATCTACTAACTAGACGTGAAAAAGAACTGGCATCACTGATAAGTTCGAAATGTGGTGGTTTGCTCAATGCTTCAGTGGCACCACCATGACAAATGCAAGCACATTCCCAACTAAAACATTATTTGCGATGAATGTGATTGTGAGTGTTATGTCTGTTTGTCTGTGGTTCAACGTTACAACAACCGAAGGGTAAAAATGCGAACGCCAGACTCCATTCGCAAGGAAATTGACATGAGGAGTGGAATCGAATCAATGACGTGTGACATTTTTCGGTACTGGGAGCAGCAGCAGAGCAGATTTCCACATTTATACCAGGCGGCACTGAAGCTTCTGCCAAGGATTGCAACCTCGGTAATGGATCCGATATCGATAATCAAAATCCGATATCGAACCGATATTGATATTTTCAATGACCAATATCGATATTATCGATAATAACGACTTCGTCAAAGCACTATGACTGACTTGCGGTTATTTTTCTCATTGATGTTAAATGTAATCGCATGTCAGTCCCACGATATTTTTCCAATATTTCATATTTTTGGGTAAACATAGATGCATTCTATCACGTTGTACGTTTATTTTTTAATTTATCCCTCTAAAGTGTCATATCAGAAAACTCGAAAAATCTTTGAACGCCGTTTTCTCATTTCCAGAGTTTTTTACAGATGGGACTGACTTGCATTATGGGCAATTAAGCCTCCGCAACTAGATATTCTATAACTCGATGGATTCTGCGGCTTCTTAATTTTTCCATGTATCGTACTCTCCATAAGTCGATATTTCTACAAGTCGATGTCTGCTTTGGCCGATGATCTATGTAGTGTTATTTTGATTCTATAACTCGATATGTCAAAGGTAGAGCTTCTGAATGCCTTGATGTTGATGGTAAAAAAAAAGTAAGACATGATTACTGGTGATCAAATTGAGTACCCAGGACCCATCAACCACATCCGAACATGCTCCTGGTGTTTCGGGAAAATGGCCCATTGCTTTAATTTATGCCAGGACCTATCATGAGATATATCAAACAGGTTATATTCAAGGATGGAAAATCATTTACATTCATTTGCCTCTAACTTTTTTCATCAACAGAATACCGTAAAATGATGTATAAAGCTTTTGTACTACAACTTTTGTTAATAACTAAAATCTGTATATCTTATGCATGACGAAATAGACCTGGCAGAACATGTTATTGTTTTTCAGTGAATGCAATTTACATTCACTGAAAAACAAAGGTGGGTTCTTATCGCTCTGATTCATCATGCATAAGAGATACAGATTTAAGTTGTTTACAAAAAATGTACCTAATATCAAAGCCTACAAAACCTTCAAACTCTATTTTATGGAATTTTTGTTGATGAAAAAAGTTAGAGGCAAATGAATTTAAATGAATTCACGAAATGAATGTAAATGATTTTCCATCCCTGGTTATATTGAATGCTCAGGGCGGATGCTGGGTTATTAGCCCGAAGGTCAGTAGACCGAATGGTCATTAGGCCGAATGACCATTAGGCCGAGCGGTTATTAGGAGGAATGGTCATGAGCCCAAATTCCGGAAAATTATTTCTTGACTCGCGACGAAAATTTGGTTGTTTGAAAAAGAGAATAGTCAGCAAATAATAGAAGGATAAATAAAGTTATTTAATATTAGACACCAATTGTCAACAATTATTTAATCTCATGTCAGGAAGAAGATGAAGAAAAATTACTATAGAAACTCGCGGTATCTACTATGGAAAATCCTAAAAACCGAGAATCCTCGGGGAATCTTCAAATTTTGTTACTTAAGATTTTTTTAAAGAATACAATACATTTTATTATGCTACTATTTAATTTCCTCGTTATTTTCTTTCACTCATTAAGTTTAATAGATCCAGAGCGGATTTATCCTCAGGAAAAAAAATGAAAAACTTAGAGACTTGAATTGTTTTTTTTTCAGGCTCTGGCATATGAAAATTTTTCACAAATTTTATATTTGAACAAACATTTTTAGAATTTCTGTTCTTTCAAATAATGATAATACGAGAAATTTCAGGAACATATTTCCTAAGTATTTCCCAAGATTTTAAAAACATCAAGATTAAGGACCTTGCGTAATTTCCAAGACTCATGAAATTGGATGATAATTTCTAAGGAACTCATTCCAAGGGAGTTCTGGGAATAACTGTGAGGAAAACATCAAGTGCAATTGTGGGGTTGGTGGGGTTAGTGGATTTTCCTATGTTTCGAGGGGTGAATCGATTAGCTTGGGACCGAAGAGAGTACCAGAGCTGAGCCAAAAAGTTGAGCACGTTTCTTCGGGACCTTCTGGTCTTAGAGTTACTTCTATGGTAGTTCTTCGCCAAGTAAACTCTGAATAGGATTCGAAAGAAATTTGAATGAAAATTAACACGAATTTCGGAACTTAATTTTTAAGGAATTCTGAAAATTCGAAGAAGAATTTTAAAGGAATTCTGTGGACAATTTCAAGAAGAAAGACAAATAATCCAGAGAATACATCCTTGGGAATTTTTGGAGAATACTTCGGTTGTATGCTAAACGGAGGATCACAATTAAATCTGAAAATAATTCCTGGAAAAGAACTCGGAACAGAATTTCAGGAGGCTTCTGACTCGAATGCCAAATAATTTTTAATGATAAATCTATGGAATTTGTTACTCCACTACATGCGAATTCTTAGGAAACTTTCAAAATAAGTAGAATTCCAAGGGAAGGAGTAACATTCAAAGGGCATTCTGACATGAATTAATTGAAAATTCTTAGAATAATTCCAAAGGATTTCTTACTGAGGAGCATTTCCAGTGTAATTCCGAGGAAAATTCTGTGGGAATTGAATTCTGAGGATGATTCCAACGAAATTTCAAGGAATATAGGAATTTCTGGAGAATACAAAGTGAATGCTGAAGAGAACTCCAAGTGAATTTTTCGGAGAAATTTCCGGAGAATTCCTAGGTTATACTGCATGAGCTATTAATAATTTGAAGAGCATTGCAGAGATTGAATTCAAGGAGTGTTGTGTAGATGATAATTCTTACATAGAATGGAAAATTTCCCCTATCTGATGATAGTGTTAGCATGCGTGGGCGAGCTACCCAGTTACGCCAAATCGACGATCAAATGCATTGTTTACAAAAGCTGATACGTCCCTTTGAAAAAGTTATCGAGAAATATATTGCGTGAAAAATGCGAATTAGGTTTGGTGCTTGCAGCTGCTCATAAGGAAGAAACGATTATTGATCGGAATGAATACTAGACCAACAATCGAAATAGGCGGAACAAACAAACGTAAACAATGGTTTAAACGCAAATTTATCGAGAATCATAGCAATCTAATACCATCAATTGATAGAGCAAACTTCCTTTATCGAATGGCATTGTTAGTTTGCGTGGGTGTGTTACGATTCTCGAGAAATTAGTGTTTTTTTTTCACAGGGTTAGAAATATATTCCGCTTATGTGAAAAATCTGTAATCTGTTCAAAATATTGAGAAAAATCTGTATAAGCGCAGCTAAATATGTACATACAGTGTATCTCAAAATTGATCGCACAGCAGTACTTAAATTTTAGAAAAACCGCTGTAAAAGCTCAAAATAAAAAGATACGTCCCTGATTTTTTGGTAGCTGACTCAACATACATTTATCAATTATTGGCTAAGTATTAGGCATATTTGGTTGAGTTTACAAAAAGTTAGGGCAATTTAAGGAAAACACCTTTATTTTCTTGAAATAAAATGAACATAACTTTTTGAAATTCTATTCATTTTTAGTCGTAATAAAGATCATTCATCTGCCACTAATTTGACTAAAATTCATCCATTAGGTAGAAAGTTGAAAATCGAGCGTTTCACATAGGGTAGAGAACTACTTCGGCCTAATCGCCCATTTTGGGCCTATCGAGCAGAAAACTTCAAATAAATCCTTGATTTCAGAGTTAACAAGTCAATTATGCATTTGGTACGATACTTTAGTTAATAAGCTACGGAACGAAGTTAATGAGAACGCGTGATATGAAGGTTTGCACCCATTATTCCCAAAAACAAAAGAAGCGCTCCAGCCGAATCACGTTTTATCTTCATCGCATAGGCCGAAGTGAATTCTTTGGCGTTTCAATGCGTTAGGCCGAGTTTAGAATCCGTAGGCCGAGTTTGGCGTCAAGAAGCAGTGTTAGGTCGCGGCCAGGGTAGACGCGACACGCGATGCGACTCACGCAGGGAATAATAATAAATAATAAGATTCTTTTGAATTGGTCGCGTCGCGTCTACCCTGGCCGCGGCCTTAGACTTTTGACAATATCTCAACGATTAGTTCAGGCATAACATTTGATAACGGCACACAAGAATTTGTAAACAAACTTTCTAAGGCCCCTTACACGCGAACCAAAGTACGCCCACGCAAACCAACAACATCATCGGATAGGGGCAACTTTCACCTTTCCGAAAGTGGTATTGGTTTGCGAGGACGTACTTTGGTTCACGTGTAAAGGGCCTTAGAAAGTTTGTTTACAAATGCTTTTGTGCCGTTATCAAATGTTATGCCTGAGTTTATATATATCAAATCTTACGGTACGTACGGAAAGGTAAATAAATGTGGAAGCCATAAGCCATCAGTAATAATAACATTCCGTTTGGTGCTAAACTGCGCTAGATTAAGGGAGACTAAGTGCGGGTGCGGGTTGTGCTTAATAGGCTGAAAATAGGGCAATTAACCCTACTAAAATAAATCTAACTTCATACAGGCTTCTCCAATGAAGACCAAAATTATAGCAATAAATTAATAAGCATCCGTTCAAGCCACGAATAATACATTTCATCCATTTATAAATTAATTCTTCTAAGAGTATGCGATCAAATTTTGAAATTCACGGAATGTGTGATATTCAAAGGTGATTTCACCAATTGGCGTCTTGCAGTGAAACTTTTCCAAGCTTTCGCCACCTACATTTCGAAGTGAGAACTACTAGAACGAGGATAGTTTCCAAATTCTCCAAGTAAAACAGACGATTTTGGGGGCAAATCGGTACATAAATAAAAAAATAATAATTTCCGGTGGAAACTTTTGCTTGAATCGTGTAAGAAAACGTGTTTGCAAACTAACTGTTATTATTTCGGTATGGATCGGAGATGTTTTCATGGAAAATTAGGCACAACAAGTTTACACCCACAGGTAGAGGTTACCTCCTGTGCAGCTGCATTTTTCGGAAAATGGTGAATTTGTGCGATTTCCACTAGGATGAAAGTGGAAATTAAGTGAATTTACTTAGGAAAGATTGTATCATGCTGGTGATAATGTAGAAATACGGCAATCATCCAATTCAGTGCTAACATTTGAAAACGGCGCAAAAGCCATTTGTAAACAAATGGTTTGTGGGCTCTTTACTCGCTACCCGAAGAACGCCCACGCAAACCAACAGCATCGTCAGGAAGGGGAAAATTTCCCCTACCCGATGTTGCTGTTGTGTCGCGTGGGTGTACTTCAAGTAGTGAGTAAAGGGCCCACATACCATTTGTTTACAAATGGCTTTTGCGCCGTTTTCAAATGTTAGCACTGAATTGATTTTTATTTATGGATAATGCTCGACCCAGCTAAGGATCGAGACGATATAAAAATTAATTTAGACTCATTAGAGTGTCCCTCTCCACGGAAATCTTTAGTAAAAGGCGAAAGATTTATTCGACAATTGAAGAGAGACCAGAGTAACTACAAAAGAGCTACACTACGGAGGTCATCCTCGGTCGCTATATTTCATTAGCGATGCATGACCTGATACGTGAGCTACGCACTATCCCGTTATTCTGTCATTTCAGCATTATTTCATCCCCCGCCGAGAGAAGGATCAGAATGAACTACATAGGGGAAATGGATGTAATGTCGGCCTAAATACCCCTAATTTGGGCCCATACATAAATTTAGCAATCGACTAAATTTTCAATAGCGACCAAAAATATCCATTATTACAGTCCCAATGACGTGTTCATCTAGATAAAATTGATAAATAGCAGATTTTTAGAGATGGGCCCAATCTTAGATCCATATGCCAACATTAGTCATATCCCCTGGGGTGTTCCATCCAAGTTGCAAAATCCTATGAAACTTAACAGTGGCAGTGCGCTTCTTATTAAATTTTCATTTAGCAACAATGGTAAAAATTACAGGAAAAATCTCATGTACCTACAAAATTCTTTGTTGAATTTGATGTTTTGGATGCTAGATGAGAATCTCCTTTATCAAACTATTGCCGCGGGGTTTTTGGGGTTACTCATAATTATTATACAAATAATGCTCATGTTCATAGATTGTCATGCCAGTGTATCCGCAGCAATATGTTGCAAAATATCGTGAAATCTGTTGGTATAGCCGAGGTTATCAAAAGAGAAAGTCGATTAAGAGATTGAAATGTTCATAAACTTAAATAAACGATTCGAAACGTAAACCAAGCGGTCACAGTACAGTGCAACCCACGATAATCTGATTCGCATCGTACACGGATAACCGAATGCTAACAGAATGTACACAAACTGTACTGTCATGACACCATTGTAAGGTTTCATAAATATTATGGCAAACCGATTAGCAAAGACATAAACCTTGGTAAGGAGAATTGTTCACTGCTGCGTACACGGTCGATGAGATCACTCAAAATTAAGTGGGTTTTCACTCAAAACCGTACACTGAAAACGAAACTTTCTCAGAGAGTGAATTACTTTACTCATTCGTATACACTCAAAGATAAATTAAATCAAAAAAGCTTGCAGATTCCCGCTTCACCTTATTGAGTCCGAGCCATGATTACTTCGGCAGTAGTCATGCATGATTAAAATCGAAATAATCTTTCCAGTATTAAATTTTAGTCTTTTTCAATACTGATATATAATCAAAAAAAGTAGAAGGGTCTGTGCCTAGGGGCACGAACGGAAGCTTGACGTAGGACCGCTAGTGGACGGAATAAATGTGAAGAGCATTAAGTTCTTTTAATTGATCAAATCAGGCATAACATTTGATAACGGCACAAAAGCATTTGTAAACAAACATTCTAAGGCCCTTTACACGCGAATGATGTTGTTGGTTTGCGTGAGCGTACTTTGGTTCGCGTGTAAAGGGCCTTAGAAGGTTTGTTTACAAATGCTTTTGTGCCGTTATCAAATGTTATGCCTGAAATATCTATTATCTCAACTCTTTCCGTTTTTGAATTGTAGGCGATCCAAATTTGTAGTAATCTTTTTCAAAAAGAAAGTTGATTACGAGAATCAATCCAAATCAATTGCACCCCTGCTTCCAAGTTTGTGTGGTCGTTGGGGGCTTGTGGTTCTGAATATGGACAAACAAGCACAGCTAAATTCTATTCCAACTCTTTACTGATGTATGCTTGATGGCCCTGAAAAGGGCCGTTTTATTGAAGAGGACATCCATGGCCACTTACGCTTGGCGTGTTTAGAGTAGGTGACAGCATCACGGACCTCATTTTCCACGAACACCTTCAGCACACCTCGTAGATCAGACCGGAGATACGTCAGACACTGCCACGGCGAGCCAGACGACGGATGGTGGTTATCTCGAAGAATTTGCGATGACGATTGGCATCTCCTTTGCCACGACCTACTGCTGCTATTGCTGACCACGCCGTCCGAAGCGAAAATGAGCTGATACCAGACAGCAGCGTTGCTTTATATTTTTTTAGGTTAAAGCAGAATAATGTGCAACCAAGTGGTATAAAAGCTACAAAGACTCCTCCCATTATAAGTAGTTTGCTATCAAGTAGCGACACTGGCTATTTTCTTTTTGCGTACACGGCGAATGAGAACGACCCATATTTGAGTTTAGTTCACTCATAATCGCCAAAAGTGTAGGAACTCAGCGATGAGTAAATTTGTCTCATGATTTCGTGTGGAAAACCTCAAAAATCTGCCAGAAAATGAGGAAATTGACGAAAATTTTATTCAGTCTCGGAGTAGTACAAACAGACTGAGTGCATCCAATCTTTACTTTTCTCAAATTCGGGAATTTTTCCCTGGAAAACCTGGGAAACAATAAGGCAAACTTACTCATCGCTGAGTTCCTGCACTTTATTTCTTATTTCTGAGATAACTAAACTCAAATTTGGGTCGTTCTCATTCGCCGTGATAGATATTGGCGTCTGTGGTTAGCGTGATTACCTCTCACCCCAGCAGGCCTGGGTCCAATCTCAGTCGGCGCCACCGGCATGTTCTAAGGCATAACATCTCTGGGAGCTGCCTCCCTGGCGTCGGTAGCATTGGAGCTCAGTACGGAAAACAAATCTCGCGTCACTTTTCAATAGGTCCTATCTACATTGATCGATTCTCTTCATCGACACTCTCTTTCGTAAATATTCGGCTACACAAATGTGGATCAACAATAGAAAAGAGCCCATCAGTATTTGTAAACAAACCGTTCCAAAGCCCTTTACTCACAAAGCGAAGGCCACCCACACAAACCAACACCATCATCGGATAGGGGAAACTTCTACCTACAAGATGTTGGTGTTGGTTTGTGTGAGCGGCCTTCGATTTGTGAGGCTTTGGAACGGTTTGTTTACAAATGCTGATGGGCCCTATTCTATTGTTGATCCAGAAATGTTTCCTGCCGTCTTCGTCGAATTAGATGCTAGATTGTTGCTTCTTCCATCGAAAATATCCGACCGTGGCGATTCAAAGTTGATCAAGGTTGATCAAAATAATTTGTATCCCTGCTTCCAGTTTGATAACATGAGCATTTTGTGTGGTCGGTGGTTCTGAATATGGACAAACAGGCAGATGAATTCTATTCCTACTCTTTTCTGTAATAAGATTGGTGGCCCTGAAAAGAGCCGTTTTGTTTCCAATGTTGGTGATGATTTACCTCCGAAACCAAACAGAGTGCGTCTCTGTCACTTCAAAAACGTAGATGACATCCATGGCCGCTTACGCTTGGCGTGTTTAGTGTAGGTGACAGCATCACGGATCTCATTTTTCAGGAACACCTTCAGCACACCTCGTAAATCAAACCGTAGATACGTCAGACACCGCCACGGCGAGCCAGACGACGGATGGTGGTTATCTCGAAGAATTTGCGTTTGGTTCTGAACATGGCTCCCTATTCGCACGCGCCCGAGGATCGGAGGCGAATGCCACTTCGACTTGTTTCGTCTACTTACTACTCTCTGACGACTGTGCTGGGGAAGCAGCATATGCATGTAGGTAATTGGTGGATTTGTTAGTTAATTCGACGCTTTTGGACAATGCTCAACATTTACCAGTTTTTCAATAGTTTCTTGTTGAAAATCAACGTTCGGAAGCATTTTTATCAATGCGTAGCCATATTACTGATCGATTGGTGATAAAGTTATTGAAATTGGACCAGGGGCAGCTGAGTTATTAACGTTCAAAATCTTTCTTAATTTGTTACATGTTCCATTTTCGGTTTTCACAAAGTGTACCCCCATATAGAAATCAAAGACGTAGTCCTACGTCAAAAAATTAAAATTCAATCAAAAATTATTAAAATAGAATCAAAAATGATTGACATTTATTCAAAAAAAGATAATCTACAATCTAAACAACCATGATTAAACTAGGATTAATATCAGATGCTTATATTTCAGAAAGAGAGAATTAATTTGTAATCATTAGATATGATTAAACGGAGTTTAATGTCAAATTGATTAAATTTCAAGCAAAATGGGAATAGTTCAATTTATCAGTGTAAAGAAATTGATAAAAGCGTAGGTTACTCATGTGCATGTATCTACACTGAAACAAAACATCCACAAAACTTCGAATGATTATTGCATTGCTCGAGCCCTTTAACAATATGCATTCGAATTTCGGATGATTTTCTTATGGTTGAATTCGTTGTCAGGTGATGAACATCCATATGACTGTCATCCATATACAGGATGATTTTCGTTTGAAAATTAGCTATAAAACATACGACGCTCAAAGGACAAACATTTAAGAATAGTTTGACATGCAAGTGCTTTTAATTAGATTTATAATTTGATTATCTACAATTCCATCCTGAATAGCCATAATAAGCCTTTCCATTATGGATACTAAAAAAATTCGTGATGGAGAAAACCTCCTTCACCACAAATTAGCTAAACATTGGTTTTCATCCTTTACCTATGTTCGTAACAGCTCTGATAACGATGCATATGCTTCCACCTCGTTTGTCAGCTCAGATCAGCAAATGACGTTCGAAAGAATTATTTACATCATCGTTTTGAATGATTTGCGTTATGGGGCTGAACCAATACCATATGCATTTCCATTTAGTATGACAGTCATTCTGCAGAGAGCATTACGCATTTCAACTGAAGGCCCTATCCCTTCTCATAACAAGTTTCATCCTGTATTCGAGAGGAAAATCATCTAATTTCAAAACAACCGTCATCCTGTTGCAGCTATCATTCGAAAAAGCGATTTCGGTGTTTTGTTTTGAATGGTCTGAGGTTCCATTCGATCAGAGGATGATGTTTGTGTACAGTGTATACGAATGAGTAAAAGAGACTCATTCTCTGAGGAAGTTTTGTTTTCATTGCTGGCAGAGTGAAAGCTGGTGACCGAGCGGACAAAAGATTGTAGTAGTAATTCTGTGCCATGATTTCAAAGGGGCGTAATTGCATTTGTAAACAATGGCTTTAACTGTAAATTTCTCTCGAATAAGAGCTAACTCATGAAAATTAATGACACCCGCAGGTAGAGGAATGTTTCTTCTACCAGCTAGTATTGTTAATTTGGAGGGTTGTTGCCATTGTTTACAAATGCAATTGCGGTCCTTTGAAATGTTAGCACTGAATTGTTATTCCTTTTGCTGGTTAGCTCGGTTACCAGCTTTCATTCTGCCAGGGGCCATAGATGGAGTGAAATGTTCCTAGCTTTTCTTCAAACATTTTCTGGACCTTTTATACCCCGTACAGACTATGGCTTATATAATGTAATATAGGCTGCCTTGCAATGAGCACTCATATATAGGATTTCCAGTGAAATAAGCCATAGTCTGTTCGGGGTATTACTCAGTCTAGGAGTAATAATTAACCACTTCATTCGAGCAGTTAAAATGAGTTTACTACCACTCGAACTTTGAAATAAAACATTATTTTGAGATTTTTTCTTCTAGAACCTCGAGAAAAGTAGCCAACATTTGTGCGATTCATAAAAAATAGAAATTAGTTGGTCCAGTTTTGTATAAATACTGGTCACGCCTAAACTGCTTGACAAATGGTTAATTGTCTTGATTTTCTTCAGAGCCAATTTTTTTTTTCCTGTACCGCCATTCAATCTCACTCAGAGAGAGAGAGAGAGAATAACTTCTACTGAGTAAAAGTCAAACTTTCGCTGAGTAGATTGAACGGCCATGTAAAAATCGAAGAAAATTTTACTCCACGACAAATGAGAACACCCCAAATTTGAGTTTTGCTTACTCATGGTGCAGGAACTCAGCGATGAGTAAATTCGCCTCAAGTTTATCCAGTTTGTTCAGGAACAAATTCCAGAATATCAGGCATAACATTTGATAACGGCACAAAAGCATTTGTTAACAAACTTTCTAAGGCCCTTTACACGCGAGCCAAAGTACGCCCATGCAAACCAACAACATCATCGGATAGGGGCAACTATCACTTTTCCGAAAGTGGTATTGGTTTCCGTGGGCGTACTTTGGTTCGCGTGTAAAGGGCCTTAGAAAGTTTGTTTACAAATGCTTTTGTGCCGTTATCAAATGTTATGCCTGATATGTAAAGATTGGATTCATTCTGTTGGATTCTATTGGTGCTATTGCTGAACTGAGTAAATTTTTTTGCCAAATTTCAAGGTTTTCCACAGAAAACATGAGGCAAATTTACTCATCGCTGAGTTCCTGCACTTTTGGCGATTGAGTAATTCAAATTTGGTCTGTTCTCATTCGCCTTGTACATAGAAAAACAAAACTACCCACCGCTTGGGTTTTTTAAACTCAAATTTGAGTTATTTCACCTCAGCCCGTTTCATTTTCTCTCGCTATTGTTGTCAAAAATAGAACGAAAGATTCGACTCAACCATCTAGTTCCGTACGAGAAGCCAAAATTGAGTAATATGCGATATACCCAAATTTGAGTTAATTGAACTTAATTTTGGGTAGAAAAAATTGAAAATAACTTAGCGATGGGTAATTTTTTTTGCCGTGCTTAAATGCAAACTACTTTGAGCCGGAGATGAGTGAAAAGAACTTAATTTTGGGTTGTTTTGAATTTCTGTGTAGACAAACTGTACACGGAGATGAAAAACTACCCAAAATTAAGTACATTTCCCTCAATTCACGGGTTTAGCCCAATAACCCAAATTTGAGTAAATCACATATAGTAGTTTTCATTTAACACCAGAAAAAAATAATACATACTCCTAAAGTATATTCTACCAAAAACCAATCAAATCAATCAATCTCCCAAAAATTGAGTTTAATTTATGCAAATTTGAGAATACGCAATTTACTCAAAAGTAACTTATTGGGCTGAACTATATCGTTGGGTCGAATCTCTCGTACCTTTTTTGACAACAATAACGAGTGCAAGTGAGAGGCTAAACTCAAAATTAAATAAAAAGAACTCAAATTTTGGGTTGTATTTTTTCTCCGTGTACTGTCATGACACCATTGTAGGGTTTCACAAATTATGGCGAACTGGTTAGCAAAGAGATGAACCTTGCTAGGTAGAGAATTGTTCACGGCTACATACACGGTCGATGAGATCCCCTCAAAATTTAGTGGTTTTTCACTCAAAATCGCAAAACCGAACACTGAAAACGAATCTTACTCAAAGAGTGAGTCACTTTACTCATTCGTATGGAGACATTTACAGGGTGTCGACTCAAAGTCGAAAATAAAATTCCCTGACTTTCCAGTCGGTTTTCAGAAAAATTCCAGTCCACAAAACTTTGTTATTTTAACCTAAGAAGCTACAACGTGATGTGATTTATTATACCGTAGTGTAAATTAAGGTTAGTTTAAAATGAGCTGCAGGGCAAGCTTTCGAAAATATCAACAATTGCATACTCATGGCACGTACAACAGAACTTGATACTAACACAATTTTTACAGAACATATGACCGACTACCTACGAAGGATGTGAATAGGTCTAGGGTTATAAATACATATTATAATATAATAATGAATAACTACTGCTCACAACTAGACTCACTGTTCGTTACTAAGTAATAATAGGAATATTTAATCAATGTCACCAAGCTCTCAATTTGTGTTCATAATTTCACAGCCAAATAAAAATCAACCCGTAGACGATCCTTTCTCTTAACATATAAATTATTGTAAAATAACAGAGCAGTGATTATTCTTGCTTTGGCAACCGAACCTGAGGATGGACTGCTCATGCATTAGTCAGTTTCGTACTCTCTGGAACTCCATATGACAACCGCAGACATGGCAAAATAATTTAAGTTTAATTATCATTAACATTTTATTCCCTCAGTGAGTTCACATTACAACGAGAAATAGCAAGTGTTGTGTTTATTTTCGAATTACTTTTAAAAATGTTTATCATTTGAGCAGAACAATTTTCTCCTGCAAACTGTCGGCTTCTATTTGAGCATTTTGAGGTCTCGGAATCGAGAACTTCTTTCATACGGCGATCCTTGTCTCAATGGAAAGCGAATGCGATTTTTCGAACTCGCTGAATAAGTTCATTCAAAATTTGTAAGTTTTCCAACCCGCCTGCATGAGTAGCACCATCATAGATCTGACGTCGCGCTACGACTGAAGGCCCAAACGCAATGTGGGCGGAAGCGGAACGGAAACGGCAAGTTTGACAATTGTCACAAATGACATCAAGATGCCTAACCGCAGTCGATTTGATTCTAACTAGTTTTCAATCCGACAAATAGGCTTACTCAGATAGGGCTTTTCCGCTACCACTGCCGTTCCGCTGTCATTGCGCTTGGGCCTTGACTCTTCCCTCATGTTTTCAAAAAGATATTCTGCATTTACCGAAATACCTCTCTCTGCATTGGCGTTGCCATGCGATAAGCAGCAAATCATTTTCACAACCAACAATACTTCTGAATACGCCGACCTGTGCCAAAAAACGTACCGTCGTTCATTTTTGCGATCATATTGATCAAATGTGTATTTACCTGTGCAGATGATCAGATGTTCAGATGATCAATATTAATGAACCTTTCCATAATGCCTCTAACCATTTGAGACATCGCGTTGCACAAAAAAAGCACCATAGGGTTGACCTTCTGAGATTCACATTGAAATGGCTCAACTTCGACAGCAACTGATTTGAAGAAAGCTAGCGTAATACCACGTTCAGACTACAGAGTTATATCATGTTATAACAGTTGTCAAATAATTTCAACACAGAAACCACCGTCAAGATAGTGCTATAACATGTTATAAATCTGTAGTCTGAACGTACTATTAGCATAGAGGTAACTCTAAGACAAGTAGGTCCCGAAGAAACGTGCTCAACTTTTTGGCTCACCTCTGGTGCTATCTTCGGTCCCAAGCTTGTCGAATCACCCCTCGAAACATAGGAAAAACCAATAACCCCTCATTTTATCTGTCAAACTTACATAGCGAATCAAAACAAACATTGCGTAGTACTAGAATTTCGACTAGAATAGGGTACGTTAATCGTTTGCTTGGGACCAATAGGCTACTAAAATGGTGAGCCAATTTAAAATCGTTAGTTTCGTATTGATTGTTGCTATTAGCCATCAGTAGCAAGTCATTCAAACCGCTTTTAACGTCTTGGTAGGAAGCTGTCGTTGGTTCGATTTTTTCTTTCTGGACGCCTTGATTAAATTTTTCGTATTTGCGGTGTAATTTTGATTGGCCTCTGAACAGCAGCACTATTTTCCAACCATCGGTCACCGCAAAACTTTAGCGGGAATATGGTAGATCCAGAATACATCGTGATAAACGCTCGTCTTGCTGGTACATCTTTGAAGATATTGTAGATACCACGCAAATATTTGACAGCATCCCAACTGATACTACACTCAAAAAATTCCACATGTCATCATTCTGTGTCTCACACTTAATTTTGCGCATATTGTGAAACACATCCATTTCATGTGTGAATCTTATGCTATGAACCATGCCTGAACACCAGAGCTTTCACATATATTTTTAATGGGTCTGATTTGGGATTCGATCATGAACTCTAGGGGTATGCTGCTGCCGGAGTCTTCGTTCGATCTCACTGTGCCACGGTTGTTCTCATATATGAGGCAGGTTGATAGGATAAAGTCACAACTCTTGTTATCGATGTTTACCTTTCTGAGCAAGCAATTCACATCGTATTGAAATGCAAAACACTTTAAATCCATCTGTTTTGAACAGTAGCGTGATTCAATGTGCAATACACTTGAATAGATAGTGAAAGATTTTCAACATTTCAAAGTTTGAAACACTATAAATTAACGTGTATAACACATTGAACCAAGGTGAAATACACTTAAAGCAAATGTGATTGTGCATTTAGAAAATCAAGTGTTTAAACACTTCCATCAAACGTGTGAAATTTTTTGAGTGTACGAACACTATCCTTGAATGCATTATGCATAATATACAGCCCACACACTAAGATTATTTTACCGAGATCTGTGAAATTTTACCAATATCTCAACAGCTGAACGTTCGGTAAACAGTTCGGTGATTTTTTTCAGATTTTCTGTGATTTTTCACAGATATTCGTTGAAAAATTACAGGAAATCTGTGAAAAATCACCAAATTTTTTACCAAACGTTCAGCTGTTGAGATTTCGGTAAAATTTCACAGATTTTGGTAAAATAATCAAAGTGTGCACAGCATCCCAGATCTATCAGTTTCTCGCCACCTTTTTGTACCTGTAGCTTCAATTCACATTGGGCTCATTCATGGACACTTGCAGCAGCTTGTTCGAAGAGATACCGGCAAGGGCGTCCATAAACGCAGCGAGCAGATCTGATGCCCGGGATCTTCCCAAAAACCTTTGACGTCATGCACTGAGAAAATTTTAAAGATTGTTTTTATGTGTCCCACACATGATTTTTTGCAATGTGATCAACATATTTTTTTTCCCTGACCTACACTAAAATTCCCTGACATTCCCTGACTTTCCAGATCATAAATAGAATTCCCTGACATTCCCTGACTTTCCAGGTTTTTCCAGGTAGTCGACACCCTGCATTTATAAAAGCGTATGTTACTCATGCGTTGAGTGGCCTACGCTTTTAGAAATGTCTCTATACGAATGAGTAAAAGTGATTTACAACTGAGTAAAAGAGACTCGTTCTCTGAGAAGTTTTGTTTTCATTGCTGGCAGAGTGAAAGCTGGTGACCGTTATTGCATTTGTAAACAATGGCTTTAACCGTCGATAACCGTTTTTGCGAATTTGAGTGCAAGAAACTCAAATTTGAGTTTGTTTAGTTGGCCTTGTAGGTTATTCAGGCTGAATAAAATTTTCCTCGATTTTCCAGGAAAATCTTTTTGAATATGAGGAGGCTCGAAAGACTCTATTAGTATACTAAACAAATTTTCGTCGATTTTCATCATAATTGAGCAGAATGTTGAGGAAAAGCAAGGAAAATTTTACAAGCGGCCAATCAGATCAACCCAAATTTGAGTTCAGTTTACTTTTAAATCGCAGTGCAAGTGCAGGAACTCATCGGGGTCTAAAGTTGGTGTTTCATCAGCTTAGACAAAAGTTTAACGTTTGTTTAAGTTTCTTGAAGCACAGTTCCCTCCCCTTGTAGCGTATTTTACTACATCGTTGGTAACTTTTTGCAATTTTGCGTCGAATTCGACGTAATTTTGAGTAACTCTCTGCGGCCGTGTTGTAAAATTTTCCTCGATTTTCCTAAATTTTACGACTCATCAACTCAAATCTCATCGGCCGTGTTGCATGCATAATTCCCCAGGCCAGGGGACAAAAAAAGTATTCCTATGTCGCGGAATTTGATTGACAAAAACGGCGCATACTTACACGTGGGTAATTCATCGTCGTGCGTGCCGAGTAGGGAGTACTTTTGGGTTTTATTTCTTGTGCGTGGTTTTACCGATCGTCGGCAGAGGCACGTAATTCCCCAGCAGATGCCGGACAGTATTAGGAACACGATGAACACACCGATGATGACGTACAGGATCGACCAATCTGAGAAAAAAAAAACCCATCACAATTAAGGAATACCGATGCGCCGTGGGGGTGATTACTTACCACAATTCGCTTCGGCCACACCCCAGAAAAAGAAGATATCCGGCATCCAGAAGCTCTGGCACATGCAGTCTCGTGTCTCTGCGTTGCACACTCCGTGGCCGGAGCAGTCGTTCTGGCAGATGGCCGTCCGAATACCGGCCACGGACGTTCCGAGAATGGTGTAGTCTCGCCAGAATTTTTCCTTGAGGATTTTCTCCACTTCCAGTGCGGGGATGACGTCCGGTTGATCTTTGTCCTGGAAGTAAACGAGATTAGCCTGGAAATCGAATGCAGCTTTGTTTTGAAGACGTACGTGTCTCTCGACGTAGAACACAATTACGACCTGACTGGTTTTGTGTTCAATTTTTAGATCACGGATGTGTAACCGAGCGGTGTTATCACCTATCAAGAGGACCAATTTCTGCTGCAGGGAGTCCAGTTCCGACTGAGTCAAGACGGTTGCTTCCATGGTGAGCGTCAGTTCCACCAAGCTCATGACGAGCGGGTCCGGATGAACGATTACACTGACCGTGTCGGAACCGGAAAGCCCTTGACTATCGGAGACCGTTAGTTTGAAGACGTATCGACCAGGAACGATGTTTGTGAGCTAAAGAATTGATGAAGTTGAAAGAAATGCAGCATGTAGTGCTATGGATGCAGAACTTACAATCAACACGGGCTTCCGATCGCTGTCATCCACGATGGTCCCGATGGCTAAGCTACCCGGCTCTCGGGTCCAACTGTAGTTTGCTATTCCTAGATCATCGTTGGAGCGGGTACCGTTCAGAACAATTGCATTTGTTGGCAGTGTAACACTCTGATCCCCGCCGGCATTCGCAACCGGTGCCGTGTTACGTTCCTGAATCACTGTAATCTTCACCCGACTGGTGGCATTGTTGTTTACCTCGTCCGTTACGGTGAGTTCGAAGATGTAGTCACCGATGGTTAGCGAGGTAGCATTTCCTATCTAGAATCAATACAAAACGCATTAGAAGGGATCAATGCAGGAATTCCGTGTGGCACTTACCGAATTGTTACCATTCAGGATCGATGCAGTATTTGGTCCACTAATTTGCCGCCAGTTCCAACTCATAATCCGTAGATCATCCTTCGAATCGCTTCCGTTCAGGGTTGCCCAATTTTGCGGCAAAGTGACCGTATAATTAGCTCCCGCATTGGCAACCGGTGGCATATTGGTGGGCATCTTAACAAACACGTGCACAATCGAAGTGCTGCTCTGGTTCTTTCCGTCCGTTACCTTGAGTTCGAAGGCATAGACTCCTTCCTCCAAGTTAGACAGCTGCAAATAGGGCGTCCTGGTATTTTGCATATCGACCGCCTTGGATTGATCCGTGCTGGCCTTGGTCCACTCCCAAGCGATAATCCCGTGGTCATCCTTGCTGAGCGACCCATTCAGTGTGACATTGTTGTTCGGAAGGTACACAATCACATTCTGGCCGGCGTTCGCCTCCGGTGGGTAGTCGATCTCCTTCAGCACTTCGATCGTGGCCGTTGTGCTGTTGGAAAGCTTCTCCGAATCGATCACGGTTAGCTTGAAGGTGTACTTTCCGGGCATGGTGAGGTCGTTCAACTGGAGCGTGCTGTCGGCTGGCAGCTCCGGTTGATAACCAAGCGGGCCCTGGACAAGTTCCCACTGCCAGATGGTTATTTTGTCGTCATCCTTTGAAGCACTACCGTCCAGGATGGCTTTGTGGTTGGGAAATTTCACGGTTTGTTCCGTGGGAGTTATCACCACATCTGGAGGCTTGTTGATTTTCTGCTCCGGAAGGACAGTGATGTTTGGATAAGCCTCGCCATAGCCTTTCCGACCGGTTACGGTAACCTTGAACCGGTACAGTCCTTCGGTAAGCTTGGACAACTTTGCTTGCGATTTGGTTTGATCCGTAATCGTAGCATTGCTGTCGCCCTTGGAAGGTTGCGAAATCAAAGACCAAGAGTATGTGTACTTATCTTGATTGGAAACCTCATCCGGAATCACGTAAGCCGTCAAGATTGCCTCATTGTTCGGGAGACGAACATCTTTCGAAATTACGGAAACGGTCAATTTATTCGACAGGGCTGGCTCGGTATTACCTTCGTCAATTTCTCCAGCCTCACTATGAATGTTGTTCATAATGAGCTTCTGAGCCGTCAGAGTTTGCGGTATATCTACTCTCACGCACCGCTGATTACTGTTCCGCTTATAATGCTCTGCACAATCACACACTCTTTCACCCATACCGTATGACTGGGGCAATCGCACACAAACCTCATGTTCAGGACAGGAACTATCGATCCCCACCGTGCAACCCTTGTCGTCCGGATAGAACTTGGACGCCGCCATAATGGGATCGTCGCCGTACGGATCGTTCATATAAGCCTCCGGATACTTTCCTAAGTCGTACTCCAGCGGGTTCGCTAATGGTAACTTGTAAATTCCTTCCGACAACTCCTCGCGGTTTCGCTGCATGTTGTACATCGTTTTCAACTTGTTCATGATATTGCCCTCGACTCGCTCCAGTTCCGGTCCGAACAGACGTGTTTCCTGCGTATCCAGAATGTCGGCCCAGGTTCGGCCCTCTTCGCCGACCGGATTAACCAGCACCATTTTCAACGTGGTCGATAGCTTCTTCTTTACCACTGGCATGCATAGCTCATTGCTCAGGCACTTGACATGGTAGCACGTCCGGTTGAACATGAATGCCGTGTTGCAGTTATCTCCTAGGGCGCAGCACTCGTCCACGCAGGACTGTAGGTCCATGGCATTACTGAACTCAGTGTAGTTACCCGCTTCGCGATTACCTGGAATGGAACGGAGTCAGATGTTACAATAGTTCTGCTTATTGGCGGTTGTACGGTGTGTATCGGAATAAGACCTATAGAGTGGGTGTGCCAGTAGTGGAGGAACTGGCAATTCGACAGTGAGCATGCATAAACGCGATGATCGATTATCTTCGTAGATTTTCTCTTTTGTTAATAACTCGCTTGGATTAACGTTTCTCGGTGCCTTTGCTGTTGCATTTGATAGCCAATACAACCTGTTACAGCACTACATTGAACAAATCCCAGAAAATTGTTTCGCTTAGCTTTACTGCCTTTAATTGCATATCAGTCCCATATGGATTTTCACCAATTTTGAGATAACAACGCTATCCACCATCGATTGGCATTTACTTTCATATTATGCTATAAAACTACGGACATTGATCATGGAAAATGTGAAAACAACATGAAGTCAGTTTGTCCCATCAAGCAAAGTAATCGCATATCAGTCACACGGTGTACACTAATAGAGATGAGATATTCCGGAAAATGACACTTGCGTGATGACGTCATTGCTATCCATCTCGAAAACAAGCGGAAGAGGAAGCAGTGTAGAAGCGTAGTTAGTGAATTGAATAAATTTTGTTTATGTTGTATTCTATGCATGAAATATGTTGTTCCTGGAAAATATAGTGATTTGTGTCTGGTACGTTTAATTTAAATGCTGCACTAATGGTTTTTATGATGTTTGATGATGGAATTGCAAACGATTAACCGTTTTGAAATAATGATTTATTTTTCTAGGGAGCCGTTATATATTTGTGTAGTTCCGATGAAAAGTCAGCTCATTATAATCCTAAACGACCGTTATATTTTTGGTTATGTTGATTAAGTACGTCACCAGTACGATGCATGTTAGAAATTCTTCCAAGGTTTCATAATTAATTACTTAATGGCAAACATTTTCTTCTTTCCTGTGAAGAGTGTTCTAAGCAACGATCTTTTTCATTTTCCTTTTCTTTGCTTTCATAGCGTTTGCAATATTACGGTTTAGACTTTTGATACGGATATACAAGCGTGTTCTGAAAATCAATCTTTTAGCATTATCTGGTAAATCTACATCCTTAGATGTGTTCATACAAAATTCAATGGCTTTTTTCTCTACATCAAACGTGTCACCATGAACTCGTTTGAATACGTTGTCTAATGACATCATCTTGATGGTAAAACTACGGTCTGGTTTTATCAAACCACCTTTGGAAACTTGATCCACCCGGAAAACGGATTCGTCCGGTGGTGACATTTTAAGTTTGAGATTTTTGATAACATATCCTGCAATATATTCAATCGCATCCTCTTCAAACTCTTAGCAGTGTGATGAATCATTTTCCTGTTCCAAATCAGCACTAATATTGTCGTCTAGCGGTCATTCGCATCCAGTCTCTTTTACTTCATGACTCGCAATATTTCGTAGCAAACAACCAGTAAATTGCTGCTCATAATACTCTTCATTTGTTTCCTCTACGTTACTGTTGTTTACTTGTTGAGTTGCATCAGAACGACCTGATAAACATATTTTTTTTTAAATTTTCGCATAATTAATTAGGTACACTTATTAATCTAGCATAGTCTGTCTAGGCTTACTAAGGATGTTACTTCAAGTGAGAATATATTTCACTACGAAAAGTATAAAGTCATTTTACCTAAAATGCTGTTTCTCAACCTGTAGGTGAATTCTAAGGCAGTTGGATGATCATATAATTCCCCTATTTGAGCGTATGGTACCAAAGAAACATTCGAGATCATCTTGTTGTATTCTTCTTGTTAAGAATAGGGATTACGGCAAGAGACATTCTGACAAACCAACCACCCGAGCAAAGTCGGTTAACAAAATGAAAGCAAATCGATATTAAAGTGTGCAGTTCCTATCATAATGAAAACTCATTTTGATTTCAAATGTTGCGACATAAGTCTGATATCATATTGTGCTTTCATTATGCAGTCAAGACGTTTTAAATGAAAGCAACTTAACTTGAAGTTCTGCTGTTTACGTCTTGTTTAAAATTTAATTGAAATTCATCTGTCGTTGAACTAATGATTATCGTTTATCTGATTTGTTTAACACATTTTAGGTCATTCGTGACTTGCCCGCGGTGAGATTGGAGCCTAAGTCTTTCAGCTTGAGAAACATGAATGGTAACCATTTACTCTAGGCCCGTATTCAGTTAAACATTATGAATGCAAAATCAGTAATCAAATTGATTTCATTGAAAGCAGGATTAGTTTTCCGTTTGCTTCAACAGTGTAAAATTTTGCTCTCATTTTTGCTGTGTTAACCGTTAAGTCAACCAAAATGAGATCAACTGGAGTATTCAAAATAAGTTACATCATAACAGCAAATTTTGATTTCAATTTGATGTTCAGCTTTGCTCGGGCAGTGCTGCATTGTTCATGAGAATACCCTTTTGGCATGGTAGAAGAGCACATTTATTTGGAACTCGTAGATGCAAATCAGTTCATTTGAATCACTTATGTTTTTTTGGTTTGTATGATCGAATAATTAAGCCTTTCTCTCATAACCCTCGTTGCCGACGATTAACTGAATAAATCAAACCAATCATTCATTATTTTTTTATGAAATCACTAGTTTTAAAAGCATCTTGAGATGTTATCTCGCCTCAACTTACAGCTCTTCTAATTGTCTGTGAGACGGAATTTGATAATAGCTGTACCGCGTATTTTACCTTTTGACGGGCAGCATCTTTGATATCCAAATGGATTAACGTGATTTTATGGCAAATCTTTAGTTCATTTGGCTGGAGGTTCAACAACTCGACTACTTCGAGCCATTCCTACTTGGTCGTACTTCGATGGTTTCAAACCTGTATTGCAACTCCCGTGGTACTCAAAACTGATTTGATTTTCATTTCATCGAATTACAAAACGCAAACCCGTTCTTTTTCGAAATATTCACTGTTTTCCAAAAGGTTCAGCACTTGTTTCTTTTTTTTTTTTCCTTTGGTTTGTTTTTTCCGTCGATCTTGTTTTCCGTGCTGAGCACCAATGCTACCGACGTGCCAGGAAGGCAGCTCTCCCACACCTGGACCCTACCTATCGACCCATCAACTCATGAACCGGGGACCAACGGCTTTACTTCCCATCCGAAGGAAGGCGTGATCAGAGATGTTATGCCTCAGAACATCCCGGCGGCGCCGACTGGGATTGAACCCAGGCCTGCTGGGGTGAGAGGTAATCACGCTTACCACTACACCACCACCGGCGCCGTTGCAGCACTTGTTTCAAAATATCTTTAATTTCCCTGCTAATTTCTTGAGAGTCAAAACTGCAGGTAGAGGAAATCCTCGTGACCAAAGCAATCGGTATGCTTTGGTACCAGCAGCATGTAACGATATTGCATGAGATATGTCATCTGGTGTCCACTGAACCCGTCGCTGATGAGGATCCCTTAATTTTCGCAGCTGCCCCTTTGAAAATATCTTGAAAACATTGCCATTCAATACTTTGGACTTCTGCAGCAGGAAGATGTATGCCTTAAGGCCCAAGCGCAATGTGGGCGGAAGCGGAACGGAAACGGAAAGTTTGACAGTTGTCACAAATGACATCAAAAAGCCTAACCGAAGTCGATTTGGTTCTAACTAGTTTTCAATCCGACAAGCAGGCTTACTCAGATCGGGCTTTTCCGCTGCCGCTGCCGGTCAGCTTCCGCTGCCGTTCCGCTTCCGCTGCCGTTCCGCTTCCGCTGCCATTGCCATTCCTTCGGTTCTCTTTTTCTTCAACTCCGAATTCTCGCTTCTAAAAGAACTTTCCAAAAGTTTCCTAGAAGTAATGTTTTAGTATCACATAGCTACATTTTTAAAAACTGTCGATCTACTGATTAAAGGGTGTCCACGATGAAATTGCCACACACAAAATTGATTCGCAAAATTCGAGTTTTCATCCGATTGCCATCAAATTTTCAGGGATTGAGAAATAACTATTAATCTTCATTTTACCATTTTACTCGTATTTTATTTACAGTCCATACGCAAATGCCCGCACCTTGGCCTTAACCCCGGCCATAAGATTCTGCACAACCTGTGAATCAACCGTTTTTTGCATGTAAACCCATACTTTCTTCAGTTCCTCGACTGTCTTCACTACCTTAGGTCGTTTAAGAAGGTGCTGCTTCATAATCGCCCAGTACTTCTCGATGGGGCGGAGCTCCGGAGTGTTGGGAGGGTTGAACATTTTCGGCACGAAATTGACCTTATTGTCCGCATACCACTTCAGCACGTCCTTGGAGTAGTGGCATGAGGCCAAATCCGGCCAGAAGATTGTTGAGACGTTGTGGGCCTTCAGGAGAGGAAGCAGCCGCTTCTGGAGGCACTCTTTTATGTACACCTGTCCGTTCATCGTGTCCTGGGTCACGAAAGGTGCACTCCGCTTCCCGCACGTGCAGATGGCTTGCCAAACCAGGAATTTCTTCGCAAATTTGGACATCTTCTGAGAGCGGACATGCTCCGGAACGCTGAACTTATCCTTGGCCGTGAAAAACAGGTTGCCGGGGATCTGTTTGAAGTCGGCCTTCACATATGTTTCGTCGTCCATGATGCAGCATTCAACTTTCGTCAGCATGTTGAGGTACAACTTCCTGGCACGGGTTTTGGCGGACTTGTTCTGCTTCTCGTCGCGATTAGGGGCCTTTTGTACCTTGAACGTTCGAAGCCCAGCCTTAGTTTTGGCCTTCTGGACAAAACTTCGGCTTAGGTGCAGCTTCTTAGCCACATCCCTAACGGAGGCGTTCGGATTTCGGTTGAAGGCCCCAACTACGCGGTTGTGATTTTTGGTGTTGTACGGAATACTTTTTCCTTCACTTCTGGGCTTCCGATCGGTGGTCAACCGTTCCTCGAACCGCTTAATCACACGCGACACCGTGGAATTCGCGATTCCCAACGTTTTAGCGATGGAACGATGCGAGAGATCCTTGTTCTCGTAATGAATGCGCAAGATTTTATCACGCACGAGCTGTTCTTTCGACTCCATTTCCGCGAGTTTTGATCACAGGACTTTAAAACTTGCAGGATGTAAATAATGCACTATGAACTAAATCCACCCAAATTTTCATTAAATTCTACCCAACGGTTAAAAAGTTAGAGCAATTTCATAGTGTGGCAATTTCATCGTGGACACCCTTTACCCCGTTTGAACAACTACCAGATTGGACACCAACGACATGAAACATAACCGGGTGAACAGCCACATCTTTTCAATAAAAGCCGAGGTAGCATGGAGAGAATATTCCCATGAGGCATTTGTGTATTCCTCTGACGATTGCAGGCTGAGAGTAGGAGAAGATATCGTTAAGGTCAATTTATGTTTAAGTTTAATTAAACCTTATTACGGAGTTCTGTTGCAAAGTTAAAAATGGAACAATTCCATTCTGCGATGGTAATTTCAGACTAGGAATGGCCCCTGGTTTCAGCCTTCGAATTGGCTACTCCGTGTTCAACAAGATATCCATCAGCCTGTAATCCTGCTCACAAAAATGTTCCGAACAAATTTTCAAATGTTGTTGCGAATTTGAATCTCTGTCGCAGGCTTTCAACCACACTGCTTTCAAATTTTCTTCACGTAGAAACCAAAAATACTTTAACTGTACCGAACACAGTTTATTCCCTTCATAATATTGGCAATTAATAATAGCGCACTTCACCATTTTCAAGAAATCAAACCCGCACTTCACGATTCGCGTTACTACGGTCAGCGCTGCCCAAAGATAGGAATGACGTCATATGTTTACATCCAAACTTTATATTTACTGTCGAGAGTAGCCTACCTTGTTATGTATACCGTGATCAGTCCTATCCATAAATTAAATCGTCCAGAGGTGAAGTTACATTTCTGCTTTTCAAGTTACCATATTTTTCGCAGATGTAACATAACATGCAAGCTTTAATGCAGCTAATTTTAACTTGAAAAAATATTAATAAATATACTATGATTTTTCAACTATTTACATGGGATTCGCACTTCGTAACTTCAAGTACCATTTTCTCAATGCATACTTTTTCCATATGGGACTAAAATGGGATTATAGGCAGTGTAGCTTTGTAAAGAGAAAATCGATAAAGAGATTCGATCATCGCGTTTACGCCCTTATGCGTACTCACTGTCGAATTTATTTATTAAAAAAATAAATAAAAGATCTGCATACAATTTTTATACGCCATTCCATACACTGAGCATAATTGTGTAGTATCTAATTCGTGCAAGAGAACTAGGGGTATTCACTACGCGCATCGTAAACATACACACTGTCGTAAAAATACCAGGGTCCATTGAAGTGTAATGGAAGTTTACGCATTTACGATGCACCTTGTGAATACCCCTACTATGTTTATTGCTACCATGTCATAAAATAGTTGAAATTACGACAATTTCTATAGAATTTCACTAAAAATTACCATGCACTTGCCAGAAATTAAATAGTATTTTTGACCATTAACCGTAGTTGAGATTATCGGCTGCTAGTAATCGTTATAATGGTTGAATCTACCATGCGTTATGCAATTGTTGACATAAACCATTTTCTTCGATTGCTTTCCACTACATTTGTAGTCAAATCGAACGGTGCGCACCGTAAGTTTTTTGCTGATAATATTTTGAGCATGTAAATACCATGTTCCTTAGACTGGCCCACATTTACATGGGGGAAATTTTTTATCATTTTTTTCAACGGGTCAACCCCTAGATATGTGCTATTAGGTGAGAAAACCCTTTTCTGAAAATTTCTGCTCACTGGGATGTAACACGAGCTGGCGCTTATGATTTAAAATTTATACGGGCATATTGGTTGAAATGTATTGGCAAATAATATTCCTTCACTTTTTCGTGTATAGAACTGGTTCAGCAAACTTGATTATGGTATTGGTTATAGTTTATTTCGCAGTGCTGTGATAAATATTCGATTAATTAAGTGTGAAATTGTGCTTGTGCCGCGGTAGAATTGATCCTACGCATGCCCCGTAGTGATCATTTAGTGGATAAGTAGGAGAACGGTTGCTGCTGCAGCTGGTTCTTGTTCAATTTTGTGTTTTTTTCCTTCGCCGGCATGCTATTGGCACCCTTTAGTAAGCTGCGACTTTGTAAATTTCTGCTTTCGTTTGTTATTACTTGTGTCTCTGTAGTGTTGCATGTAAAGTTTATGTGTATAGGTGGATAGATATGACAGAGTGTGCAATATGTAATTTGTCTGACAGATGATTCTGTTTCCAGTCCCATGGGGAAGTATTAGGGCCCCTGTTATTTATTATGTATATTAATGATTTGCGACGTGTTTTACGATTTTGCAACATTAATCTTTTTGCAGATGATACTGTGTTATTCAAGGATTTAGATGATGCCGTTTTACACATAAATGAAGATTTGCGTTCTTTAAGTAGATGGTTGAAGTATAAGCAATTGAAATTGAATACAAGTAAAACTAAATTTATGGTAATTTCGCGGAATAGAGTAAATGAGAACGTCTCTGTTGTAATTGATGATGAGACTATTGATCGCGTTCGAAAGATTAAATATCTTGGCGTGATTATTGATGACAAACTTAAGTTCAACTCTCACATTGACAATGTCATCAAGAATTCTATGTCGATTGAAAAACGATTTAACTATTGCCAGTAAAATACAGCTATACAAATCAATCATCTCTCCTCATCTAGACTTTTGCCCATCCATTTTATTTCTGTCCAATGAAATACAAATATCGAGATTAGGGCGCTTGCAGAATAAAATAATGCGTTTGATTTCGAGATGCAATAGATTCACTTCCTCAATTTTGATGCTAAACGCCTTACAATGGTTGTCGGCGAAGCAAAGAATTGTATATTTGAGGGGGTATTAACCCTTTTCAAAAGTTATTGTGAAAAAAAAACACATTTAAATGAAAAATGCAACCATTGGTAGCAGCGAATATTTGAGTAATGTTTCATTCAAATTGGAAAAACTCATATCCAACCGGTTTGCGTTTTGGACTCAGATCCTTTTTTAGTATTGGTCACTTTAACACACAATAGGTCATTTAGTCCAGGGAAGAGATTCAAACTCGTGACCTTTATGCCGCGGATACACTTGTATGACAAACTATGAACATGAGCATCATTTGTATAATAAATTATGAGCCCTCATGGTCACACTTGTTTAGTTGTTGTATAGTGCTCGTAATTATTATACAAATCATGCTCATAGTTTGTCATCTAAGTGTATCCGCGGCATTAGCGTAACATGGATGCTAACCAATAAAAATATCCTCTACATAAATATGTACATGCATTGACACAGCGGACACGCAATGAACTGCTCTCAAGCAAAATTAAACCCATATGATGTGCTTCAAACCAAACGTAAACAACCATTAACTAATCGATAAAATATCAACAAGCCACCCACTGGCTGCTAGCTAGCAGCAGTTGGTGAGCATTACTGTTCAAAGCAATCCTCAGTAACAGCTACGATTTCCCGCTGGTTCCATCCGTCGTTGTTCGGAAGGCTGTTATCCTTTCCCCTCGACAAATGCAACCTACACTCACCCTTAGGAACATATCCATCGAAGACATGCCGAAACATGCGTGGACATAATTTCATTTCCGACTGGGGCTGGGACATCGATTGCTGCTGCTGCTCTTGATCCTGCCTGCTAGCCGATAAATCGTCCGTAACTAAACCAGCTGCAACGGTTGGTCCATTTCCGGTAGCCAATGCCGAATCTACCAATAACGCGACCAATGCCAGCGCCGGTAAAATCTGGAACAGATTCATTATCCTTTTGATGTTATTCCGTCGTCGTGGTCGAAACAAAATCATGGCACTTTTTTTTTCCTTCCCTTTCTTCAACACAATCACTTCAAAACAGGGCGAAATTTTCCGAATCCAATTTCCCGATAAACCCGAGCTTTTTCACAACGATTCCGATTCATAAACTATCACCCTCGTTCCCTGTTGCTGTTTATGATATTCACAACATTTCGGCGAACAAATTTAAGCAGGATTTACGCGATTTTAATCCGTACTTAAATTTTGCGATTGATTCAATCCTGAAAAAGTGAAAAACTTGTCTTGACAGTGGAAACGTCAAACGACCTTTTTGTTTTGGTTTTTATCAATCCCGCGCGCATGTTATTTTTGCCTTCCGTACCGGGATGATACCGATTACCGGTCACATGACAAAAATAAAGTTTAAACTGCAGTATCTCTGCGAAATTTTGGTATGAAATGGATGAAATGCACAAGAAAATAGAATTTAGCAATGTCTTTGAAAGAATTTCGGCAATTGCCCAAAATAATTCAAGAAAAACGTATAACTACGCCGGAGTTGCCCCCAGATGAGTATCGGTAGTTGACCGTGATAGTAGAAAAAGCCCGCTTTTTGAGCCGAGACACTTACTACACGGTAACCGCAAAATACCCAATAATGACTACACTGTACACAAACACAATCCTCTGATCGAATGAAACCCTAGACCGACCGTTCAAAACGAAACATCGAAATCGGATGACGGTTGTATTGAAATCAAATGATTTTCCTCTCGGCTAGAGGATGAAAATTATTAGGGCCTTCAGTTGAAATGCGTAATACTCTCTGCAGAATGATTGTCATGCTACACGAATAGAAATCTCCTTATACCTTTTGGCAAATTTCCATTGCTGATTATTCATAAAATGTATAAGTCAACTAATAAGCAGACGCCTTGCACAAAGTTAATAAAGATCATGTGTCAAATGAAATGTATAAGCGGTCACACATACCTTTTATGCATTCTCATAGGTCCTATCTATGTGGTTTGTCTTATGGAATGTAAGGCTGATGCTTTGGCAAAAATGTATAAGTGAAACACATGAATTAAATAATTGATTTTCGTTTCGTGTACACACTTAGAAAATATTACCGAACTCGGTTTGATTTCAACCGAGTTTCTATCTGCTGAACGCTCGGTAGTCTGTTCGGTTCAAAGAGGAATAACCGAGCTGTTGTTAGTTCGACAGTGAGCATGCATAAGGGCCTATACGCGATGATCGATTCTCTTCGTCGATTTTCTCTTTTGTTAATAACTTGCTAGATTTAACGTTTCTCGGTGCGTTTGCTATTGCTTTTGATAGCCAATACAACCTGTTACTACTCTGCATTGAACAAATTCTAGAAAATTGTTTCGCTTAGCTGTAGCAATGCAAAGATAAAATCGGTAAAGAGAATCGATCATCGCGTATTCGCCCTTATGCATGCTCACTGTCGAGTTCTTTTTGTTGCCCACAATCTTTCAAAGTTACCGAAAATCTCGGTTGACGAAAAATAAATTTAACGGCGCCGTTGGTGTGGTGGTAAGCGTGATTACCTCTCACCCCAGCAGGCCTGGGTTCAATCCCAGTTGGCGGAGCCGGCATGTTCTGAGGCATAACATCTCTGATCACGCCTTCCTTCGGAAGGGAAGTAAAGCCGTTGGTCCCCGGTAGCATCAGCCTTATACATTCCATAAGACAAACCACATAGGTCCTATTAGAATGCATAAAAGGTATGTGTGACTGCTTATACATTTCATTTGACACATGATCTTTATTAACTTTGTGCAAGGCGTCTGCTTATTAGTTGACTTATACATTTTATGAATAATCAGCAATGGAAATTTGCCAAAAGGTATAAGGAGATTTCTATCCGTGTAGTACTACACTTTATTTGTTTTGATTCGCTATGAAAGTTTGACAGATAAAATGAGGGGTTTGTGGATTTTTCTATGTTTCGAGGGGTGAATCGATTAGCTTGGAACCGAGCTTGGGACCGAAGATAGTACCAGAGCTGAGCCAAAAAGTTGAGCACGTTTCTTAGAGACCTACTAGTCTATGGTTCTCTGAGTTACCTCTATGGTTCTATCATAGAGGTAACTCTAAGACCAGAAGGTCCTTAAGAAACGAACTCAACTTTTTGGCTCAGCTCTGGTACTATCTTCGGTCCCAAGCTAATCGATTCACCCCTCGAAACATAAGAAAATCCACTAACGCCTCATTTTATCTGTCAAACTTTCATAGCGAATCAAAACAAACATAGTGTAGTACTGGAATTTATACTAGAATGGGGTACGTTAGTCGATTTGCTTGGGACCAATAGGCTAGTCAAGTAGTGAGCCAATTTGAAATCGTTAGTTTCGTATTGATTGTTGATTCTATTGTTGCCCTCGAGTGTTTGCAACAAAGCACCGACTGGATAATGCATGGGCTAACTGTCAAAAAACTTGAAAACGTATCCGTTGTGCGCCGGCCTTTAAGTAACAAACGGTTATCTTCCGTTCTCCGCAACCTGATTAATCTCCATACAGCGTTGATTAACTTTTCTGACACCTTTTTGTTTTTTTCCTGAAAAAGTTTTCATGTTTTTTCTTTTTCTTTTTCACTTGCAATTTTTTTTTGCAATCTGATTAATCTCCCTAAAGTGTTGATTAACTTTTCTGACACCTTTTTGTTTTTTCCTGAAAAAGTTTTCATTTTTTTTTTTTTTTTTCACTTACTGTTTTTTTTTGCTGTTTGATTAATCTCCCTATGGTGTTCATTAACTTTCCTGGCACATTTTGTTTTTGCTCTTTTGGATTAAGTATTATTTTACCGTTATATTTTCGGGATAAATTTTTTTCTTATATTTTTTATATTATTATTATTTTATTTTTTATTTTTTTTTTGTTTTCTTTACGCATATTCATTTTTCTTGTTTATGTCGAAATCTGTTGCGGGGGTACCTAAGACTTGGATATGGATGAAACCAATGATGGCGGGGGTATTTCGCTAGCAGATATCTCCGTTATCTGTTAAATCTCCATCATTAGAAAATCTGCTTCTCACTGAAGATAAAATTGATACCTCAGGGGACTCTACTTTGGACCCCAAAACGAGCACTGGAGCTTACCCAAAGGTGATGTCTAAACAACAGCCTCCTGCACACCTGCCCCCTCCCTTCTCCACCATTGCCCCCTCGTCCACCTATTCCCCCTACTCCAACCGTTCTCTTAAAAATTTCTGCGACCCCCCGCCATAAAGCTTACCCAAGCGGCTCAAAAGGTCCGTGGGTTGTTTTTTTCCGGTCCAAACAAAAACCTTTGAATATTTCTCGGATTTCGAAGGATCTGACAAAACATTTTTCGGCCGTAACCGATATCTTAAAGGTGACGCCAAACAAACTGCACGTTACCGTTGATGACCCGAAGCAGGCAAACCGGATTGTTGCCTATGAGCTTTTTACGATGGAATATCGAGTCTACATCCCCAGTTGCAACGTAGAAATCGAAGGAGTCGTCATCGAAGCGAGTTTAACTTGCGAAGATTTCCTTCATGCCGAATCCTTCGGTATTTTTAAAAACCGTCCCCTTCCGAAAGTAAAGATTCTGGATTGCATCCAAATGCAATCAGTGTCTCTTATTGGCACGGAAAAAACGTACTCTCTGTCAGACTCGTTCCGTGTGACCTTTTCAGAATCGGCGCTACCTGACTACGTCGTAATTGGGAAGGTTCGACTGCCTGTACGCTTGTTTGTACCGCGGGTAATGAACTGCTCAAAATGCAAGCAACTTGGTCACACCGCTGACTTCTGCTCCAACAAACCGAGCTGCGATCAATGTGGCGAGCTGCATGCAAATGGTCCTTGCCAAAAACACATACTCCAGTTTGCCAGACGATGATCAGGGCTCTGACTCAGAGGTTGGTGTAGGTAGTCCCTTTGTCTTTAAAGGCAACACGAGAAAGCGATTAAAAAAAACGTCACTCAAAATCCCCGTAAGACCTCTCGTATGGACTCCCACCCTACCTTGACAAATTTAAGAGGTAGCGGAAATGTACCGAAACCTCCACCACCGGGATTTAAATCTTGTAATTTTAACAAGGACTTTCCGCCACTTCCGGGATCATCTAAAACCTCAGATATCCCAGTTTTTCAGTCAGAATAATCAGCAAGAACATGATGCCATGTTCACGTTTTCTGGAATTGTGGAGAGCGTCTTCAATATATTCAACGTCTCTGACTCAACTAGGAACATTATTAATTTAGTGCTTCCATTTGTGAAAACTCTTTTGAAGCAACTAGCTTCTAGGTGGTCCTTCCTTGCATCGATTATATCCTTTGATGGATAATTTTCCGAATGAGGTCGGGGATATGATCTCTGTTCTTCAGTGGAACTGTAGAAGTCTTATACCGAAACTTGACACATTCAAATTTTTACTTCACAACTCACTTTGTGATGCATTTGTTCTTTGTGAAACATGGCTTTCCTCAGACACCGATCTCCCTTTCCACGATTTTAACATTATTCGCCTTGATCGAGCAGACTCGTATGGAGGAGTGCTTCTCGGGATTAATAAACTCCATTCCTTTCATAAAATCGATCTGCCTCCCGTGACAGGCATTGAAGTTGTTGCATGTCAGGTAAATATTCGAGGCAAAAGCCTCAGTATATCTTCCTCCAAGAACTGCGATTTCTCGCCAAGGTCTCTCAGATATCTGCTCAGATTTATCTGAGCCTCGGTTGATCTTAGGAGATTTTAACTCCCACGGTACAGGGAACTGTACGATGACAACCGCTCAACCCTGATATACGACCTTTGCGATAACTTCAATATGACAATTCTAAACACTGGGGAAGTAACACGAGTGGCCAAACCTCCAGCAAGAGAAAGTAGATTAAACCTCTCCCTCAGTTCGAGTTCACTATCGTTGGATTGCTCGTGGAAAGTAAATCAAGATCCCTGCAGTAGTGACCACTTGCCAATCAAAATTTCTATTACCAATGGTTCATCTTTCACTTGCTCGGTTGACATCGCGTACGATCTTACAAAAAACATCGACTGGCAAAAATTTGCGGCCACGGTTCTCGGTGGTATTGAATCGGTTGAGATACTCCCTCTGCTGGACGAGTACTCCTTTTTATCGCGACTTATCGTTGACTGCGCTTCTCAAGCACAGATGAAACGAGTTCAGGGTGGTTCCGTTCGCAAACGACCTCTCACTCCGTGGTGGGATAAGGATTGCACCGACGCAAACAGCGAGAAGTCCGCCGCGTTTAAACGTTTCTGCAAACACGGTAAGGTCGGGGACTTCGAGCGGTACACCGACCTCGAGAAAACTTCCGTCGGTTCGTTGACGGTTTGTCACGAGAGACTTCCATGAGAACGCTCTGGAATTTCGGCAGGAGAATGCGAAACGCGTCATCACCGGTCAACGAAGACAAGGAGTACTCAGACAATTGGATATTCAGCTTCGCGCGGAAAGTATGCCTGGATTCGGTGTCGGTTCAAACCAACGGTCGTGATAGTCCGTCGGGTAGTAACGAAATAGATTCTCCATTTTCGATGGTGGAATTCTCACTTGCTCTCCTCTCGTGTAACAACTCAGCTCCAGGAATGGATAGAATCAAGTTCAATTTGCTCAAAAATCTCCCCGACGTCGCGAAGAGACGCTTGTTGAACTTATTCAATAAATTTCTGGAGCACAACATTGTTCCGGATGATTGGAGGCAAGTAAGAGTTATCGCCATTCGAAAACCCGGTAAACCCGCGTCGGATTATAACTCGTACCGTCCCATCGCGATGCTGTCCTGTATACGGAAATTGTTGGAGAAAATGATTCTTTTTCGTCTAGACAAATGGGTCGAGTCGAATGGTTTGCTTTCAGATACGCAATTTGGATTTCGGAGAGGCAAAGGAACGAGCGACTGTCTTGCGTTGCTTTCAACTGAAATTCAACTGGTTCTCTGTTGGTTTCTGTAACAATTGTAAAGGTTTCAGAGACAGTAGGTGGTTGGCCTAAGGTCTCCTATCCGCCGTGATGGGGCTGCCATCTTAGGTGTAGCTTCCGGGGAAGAGCATTTCTTATTCAGCCGCTGGATGCCAGTCAGACGCTGTTTGAGCCGCACCTCCATGGTGAACAGACGCTCGGGTTGGCGAAGCATTTCCTCTATCACCGTGCTATGGTTACCGCGCCAGTGTTCGCGTCGCACCTCCTCACTCTGCTATTGTCGGATTGACAACATTGCCCAGGCTACGCCAACCAGCTGTGTCCATGTTTCAGCTAGCAGTCTTTTGTGATCATATGACTCGTGGAGGCGTGAGGTAGGAACTTGTGAGGACCGGAGCTAGGTATATCGCTCCTTCCAGATTGTCACTCACCATTTTGTAGCCCTAAGCAGCAACTGGCCTATGCGCAAAAACAGCAAATGGGTTCAGTTTTCTTGGACATTAAGGGGGCTTTTGATTCTGTTTATATCGATGTCCTATCGGATAAACTCCACGATAGTGGGCTTTCACCAATTATGAACAACTATTTGAGCAACTGGTTGTCTGAGAAATATATGAGCTTCTCTCATGGAAACTCGACAACTTCACGAATTAGTTACATGGGTCTCCCCCAGGGCTCATGTTTAAGCCCCCTTCTTTATAATTTTTATGTAAAAGACATTGATGGTTGTCTTGATGAAAATTGCTCGCTAAGGCAGCTTGCAGATGACGGGGTTGTGTCCGTTATAGGGCCAAGTCCACCGAACCTGCAAGGACCATTGCAAGATACCTTAGACAATTTGTCTACTTGGGCTATGAAGCTGGGTATCGAATTCTCTCCGGAGAAAACTGAGTTGGTTGTTTTTTCTAGGAAGCATCATCCTGCACAGTTACAGCTTCAACTAAAGGGTAGAACAATCACTCAAAGTATATCTTTCAAGTATTTAGGTGTCTGGTTCGATTCCAAAAGCCCGTGGGGAAAACATATTGCGTATGTGAAACAAAAATGCCAGCAAAGGATTAATTTTCTTTGTACAATAACCGAAACTTGGTGGGGAGCACACCCATGTTTTTACTGGATTTGGTGTATTTAATCAATTTCATAGCGCCTCCTATAAACTGCAGAAACCATGCTCCGTATACGTTGCGGAACTCCCAGCTATATTTTACGCAGCAGAGCGAATTGCCTCACTACCTTCTGACCATTATTTCATTTTTACGGATAGTCTTAGCTCATTGGAGGCTATTCGTTCAATGAGGCCGATGAAGCACTCCTCGTAATCCATGCCTGAAATACGATCTAAACTGAGTGCTTTATCTAACTGCTCCTATACTATCACCTTAGCTTGGGTCCCATCTCATTGCTCAATTCCGAGTAATGAGAAAGCGGACTCATTGGCTAAGGTGGGCGATATTTTTGAGCGACAAATCGCCTTCAACGAATTTTTCTCCATTGCTCGTCAGCAAGTCCTCATCAGTTGGCAACAAAAATGGAATGATGGTGAATTGGGAAGATGAGAACATTCTATTCCCTCACAGGTGTCGAACAAACCATGGTTCAAAGGGTTGGACATGAGCCGCGACTTTATACGCGTTATATCAAGGCTTATGTCCAATAACTGCTCGTTAGACTCGCGCTTCTATCGAATAGGGCTCTCAGACAGCAATTTATGTGCGTGTGGCAGTGGTTATCACGATATCGAGCATGTTGTTTGGTCATTAGACAGATGCAACATTTGAAATTTTCGCTCCACAGTGCTCAAGCGGTTCCAAATTGGGCCCTGATTAGCCTCCCAAAATTTGAACTCATTTAGTGAGAAACTGACTTGGCACAAACCATTTGAAGTTTATATGGGAATTACTATGGAGAAACCATAATTTCGGTTCATATCGATCTCAAAATTCACCAGTTCACTCTACTTTAGAAAATGATAGCTGAGCTTGTTGAAAATATTTTCTCAGCTATAACTTTGTTAAATACCACTTTTCGATCAAATGTAAGGAACAAAAATTATTAATGATTCAAGTCACTGATGTCTTATGATTATGCTCAATCAACTGTTCAGCAGGCAACAATGCTGTTTATGGCGCGTAGAATAGAGGACAAAAATCATGGCTGCTATGTCACACTGCAGAATACAGTGTTGCCCACAATACAGTTGCTTAATCTTGCCATAAGATTATCAGTCTTTTAAACAATTAATAACTATTTAATTTGCCGTTTGGCTGAAAAATGATTTTCTGCAAAGTTGTAGCTGATAAAAATTCTTATGGGAATTGGTTAACAGTACAATATGTAAAAAGGCTAGAAGACAATGAGCAAAAAGTTTTGTTTTCCCATAGTAATTTCCATATAAACTTCAAATGGTTTGTGCTAGAGTCGGTGTATAATGAGTCACGCCAAGAGAAAAACAGTTGAACTCGCATCACGGTTTTCGAAAGATTCCCTTTCTTTTAACTTGGCAACAGAGGACTTTTGCATCAACTTCAAATGACTTCTAGCGAGGAAAAAAAATAACGGCTGTAGTAAATCATTATATCAGTGATTTTGTGGAATTATCTTAAGGAAAAATAGTAGAAATTGTCATTACTGATCATTACAAAACGTATCGCATGACAAATGTAATGCTCACTGCGTGTATATGATCATTTCTTCGGCTATATTTAATATTTAATTGCAATACCTTTCGTGGACCTTTCATAGCATCGTAATGCTTGTTTACTTTGCACGATAGGTAGCCGGTTTGACAGTTCAATAGGTAGACTTGGCTTCACTCTTGGCGTGACTCATTATACACCGACTCTAGTTTGTGCAAAGTCAGTTTCTTATAAAATGAGTTTAAACTTTCGTAGGCTAATCAGGACCCGATTTGAAACCGTTTGAACGCTGTGGAGCGAAAATTTTGCATCACTCTATTGGTCATGTACCTTACACCGTGTTGCCAGATCTGAGTTATCTACATCCCTCAGGGCCCGAGGAAAACAACCCGCGATACCCGTTAGAGATGTCTTGGCGAGCCGAGACCTCGACTATTTGAATTTAATTTATGTGTTTTTAAAACGGATAGATTTGAGGATTTAGTAGTTAGTGTCATCTTGTGTTCTCCCAAGTTGTTAGCTGCCCATCGGTGTACCCCCATGTTTGTCTTTTTCATCAGAGTGTCGCTTAGTTCGAGATCAAGAGCACATTGCTCTCCAAACCTTGTGTTCACAATCCCTACCCTGCCACCCATTTGTTACAATTTGTTACCCCTAACCTCGAGATAGCCGCGAGTAATCGGCCCCCGCTTTACTAACGTTAGTTTTAAGTAATTTTAATATCTAAACAATGAATATCGGCTCCGCAAAGCTACAGAAAATGAGCCTGGAAAAATAAACGAATTATTAAAAAAAAATTAAACTTGTGTCACACAAGGCAATGATTCCTCTTCTCCCAGTGTACCTTATACAATCAACTTTCCATAAGTTGATGTCCACTAACTCGATATGGAGTTACAGAACCATAGTAAAAATGAATTTCTTGGCTGATGATGATTTCCTATGGGATTGTTGCTCTATAACTCGATGGTTCTTTCAATATCGAGTTGTAGCATATTCATTGTATCAATATGCTACTGTTCATCGAACTTCGGAACCAAGTTTGATTAACACACAAGCGCCATGTTCACATCTTCCGTATATGATATGGAAAAAAGGAAACGTAATGTTAATGTTTGATTTCCCAATGGCATCTAAAGCCAATCTATCTAAGGCAGGGGAGGCAAGCAAACATCAGTTGAAAAAGTTAAATGACACTTCATCCACCTCACGGATATATCTGTTCACTTGACGCAAGCACGGTTGGAAGATCAACTTCTCATGATCCAACCTACATTTAATTTATTTTTTCTCATGACTAGTATCCATCTATATAACTATGATCGCAATGTCCCACAGAGTGGACAAGCAAATAGATTGCTCCTGATAAAATTAACATCCATTAGCTGTCGTTCTGGTCTTTATTGTTATTTATTCCAAATATTTGCTAACGAGTGATAATCGGCAACAAAACCTTTCTCAATCTGCATTCGCTTCTAGAGAGGGAAATTCTATCAGTTGGAAAACGATGTGTGCTCTTTTGAATCTATTATCTGGTCTACGCAGCTGCCGTCGGGTATTTCACCTCCCCAAAGTGGAGGCCACTCCAGCCGAAGAAGTTTACTCTTAATTGTGTAAATATACAAACGGATTTAATTCGATATAGCACAACACCCCCAGCAACATAGTCGGCACTGCTTGCATATGTAGGTTGCTATGGTGCGACAGCTGTCGACTCATGGCATAACACTACCTATGGATGTAGATCGGAGACATTTGCTGGCTTGGGCCATTTGAGGAGACCAGAGAGTGTGCCATCCGCCTATACCCATCCCAACACTGATTTAGATTTGGTCACGAACGGGAACAGTTCCTACGTTGTTGCTGACTTGAACCGGCAGAAAGGAGAAAAAACAGCATATTGCTTATGGAAACTTTTGCCCATTCACGGAGATCTAATTTTATTTGCTCAGAATGTCGTCGTTTTAACTCGATCTCTCGATGGAGCCATGCTGGAGCGCAATGTAGGTCGTCCACGTATAGGCTTTTAAAACATGTGCTACAGCATACCGATATGTGCTTCGGTGTCGCTATATGATGAGCGTTTTTAGAAGGTGAAAAAGATGGGACAAGATGTTTGCACACGGTTCACAAATTCGACTATTTCCAGGGCCTGTTGGATACGCAAATATGATTGGGGTGATACCGTTATTTAAGATTTCTGAATGCCATTCAATGTGGGGTTAATTGGGGGCGGATTTTTGGCGCTCGCTTTTCGGATGATGGTAGGGTAAACGCACCAATAGTGGAGGTACGCTAGTGCAATGTGTTCCTATAGTGGCTTATGGAGCCTCCATAAGTCACTATAGGAACACATTACACTAACGTACCTCCACTATTGGTGCGTTTACCCTAATTTAGTTTGCTTTCTAGTATCGATCCCGGAAATATGCGGCAATTCCACCATACATCCCAGCGTAGGATTGCATTTATCAAGCTTGGTGACACATGATTGTCCAGTGAGAATGAAAGCACTTTCCACACACAGCTTTGTAAATTATAAATAGACTAGCTTAATGTATTAAAGGGTGTCCACAGTTAAATTGCATCGCTTAGTAGTATTCGTCAAAAATAAGTCTCTCAACCGATTGTCATGAAATTTTCAGGGAATGTACACTCAGAGTTTTCAGTAATCAACCCAGTAGTTTTTAATTCAACTGAAAACTCCGTAAATCGCAGAAAAACTCTGAACTGTCAAAAATTACTGTTTAAGTCATAAAAAAATTGCTGTCTTTATCAGTAATTTATTTGTTTACATTTGTTTTCGCTGAGTTTTTCAGTATTTTGATGAATAAGTCAGTAAATTCATCAAAAAAGTTTATTTACTGGCAGTAATGATTTTTTTGGGTTTCATTTGATGGGTAGGATTAAAATGTTTCTAATATTTTACGATTTCTATTTGGGACTGAGATTAATATGTTAAGCGCTTCCTGGTGGTTCGGCCGGTTGGTGGCTCTTTTCGTGTGCCGGATTGTGTGTCCATGTCTGGAGCTCAACAACAGGCAATGTTAGTGAATTGTTCATTCATTTATTTTCACAAAGATTTTCTATTAACATACAGATTTCCAAACAAATTCGAGGTAAGTGCGCGATGTGAAACGGATGAGGATGACTCAAGCAAGGTGAGATCAGCAATTATGGAATTTCATTCGATGCCTGTTCAGTAAAACATAATGGATATTGTAAAGTGCAGCATTCAAGGGGCAAGATGATTCAGAAAACATCGACCTATCTCCCTTGTTCTATTCAACTTGTTTCACCCCATGACCCTTTTTACGCCCAACAGCGTTACCAGATTGTTTTAAAGCTTATCGGTATCGAAGGTATTAAAAAATCTGAATTTATCGGTATTTAGTATTTAATTAATTTTATATTTTGCCGTTTTTGAAAGCGAAAATTTTAACGATGGTGACGACTGGGACTTGAGGGAAATTGCGTTTTATAATGGCTTTCTCGATCTTAAAACACTCTTTAATTTTTTAAATTTATTTTTTTTAAATATCGTTGTCCTCAAGTGGTGATCACAATTGTGACCAAGTAGTTTTTTCAATTAAATATTATTAAATGCACCCACAATATGGAAAATCAGCCACAACAACGACATTGACAATAACGACAAACAATATTTTCCCTTGAAAAAGGCCACAACCCATGGCCAAAATGTCGGGCAGATTACATTGTAGGCGTTGCAGTGTTTTAAGACTGAGAAAGCCGTTAAGCAAAGCAAAATTTTAGCTTTTGAACTATGATCGGAAAATTCCGGAAGAAAACTCCGGGGAATGTTTGAATTAGCTTCTGAACGAATCTGAAAAAAAAACATCCAGGGAAAGACGAAAGAAGCTCTCATGGATGAAGTTCGAGGAAAGTTTAAAGAAAAGTTGGAAAAAACATCCGGGAAACTTCCAAGACACGAATTGAGAAACTTGACGAAAATTTAAATAAACTGTCGGAAAAACAAAAATCGAATTTCACATCCAAAGGAAGCTAGAAAATTTCGGGAATCGGAAGTAAATTTCCAGAAGGAGCAATTTCCAGGGAAAGCCAGAAGAAGTTCGGAAAAAACTTATAATAGAAGTGGAACAAAAAAACCTTTGGCTTATGGTCAAACTTCCAGAAGAAGACGAAAGAAATTTATGTGAGAATTAATCATATTGCCGAGCAATATTGTATCCAAGCAGTTTTATTACGCTTTGGTGAACATCAGTTATAAAGCCAATTTAATTTTTATTGGCTTCAAAGCAACCGCCATAAATTAGCTTGTTGTTGTTCTGTTCTGCTGAAACTTTTTTTTCCAAATGGAAATCTTTAGCGGTAAAAATATGTTTGAGTGTTGGTGTCAAGATCACCATGCCATCAATTTTGTTTCATGGCGACATTAGTGAAAATTTTAAAGAAAATATATGACTTTTTAGAAGTTCCAAAACATATGCGCTTGAAATGTTATCGTGTATATTGAGATAATATGAGCGTTAAATAAATGCGCCTCCAAAATAATTCAAGTTAACAAAAAAGATTGTTTCAGAAATCAAATGAATTTGATGGAATTACCTTAATTTTACAGAAAATTGATCTCAATACATAAATTCATACCAATGCACACTGGAAATCATTTCGGATTTCTTATTTAGCCATTATTTTATTGAAATTTCTTGGATTTTATTCCAAGGCTAATGGCATTTTCATAATGACAATATGGCGACAGAGGACAGCAGGCAAGAAAAACACCAAGCGCAATTTCTTAAAATGTCTAATGCTTACATTGCACACTGGGTCAGGAATGCAACCTAGCGGATCAAAATTAATAACTCCGAAACGAAGCATTTCCGCGACTTGGTGTCTTCGGCAAAATTTCTCGTCATAATAAGGACCATCTATTGACATAAACAAATAGTTCAAAACTCTTCCGCAAAGATGGTGCCACAATCTAACTTCTTTCTCTGACGTTTTGAAGACTTGATGTTTTGGGCAAAGTTGTTTATCTTGACAAAATAAACAGCTATTTCAAAGACGTTAAATTTCCACTGTCTACTGGTTCCAAGTTATATGGAGTTAAAGAAAAAAATGTCGAAAATATGGTTTTATTCTGTTTCGGTTTTTTTTTTGCTTACGAGCATTTCTAGCTCAAATCGTTAAAAAAAATGTCAATTTTGTCTCGCCCCTTCTGATTTGAATGAAACATTGCTCACGTGTTCGCTGCTACTAATGGTTGCATTTTTCATTTAAATATTATTTTTTCCTCCAGAGTAACTTTTAAAAAGGGCGTATAAAAAAATTGATTATTTTTTTTTCAAAATATCATAACTTGAAAACTATTGATCTGATCAAAATGACATATCAGAAAAAGTTTTAGGTAGTTAAATTATCTTTGCGGAAAAAAAAATCACTGAAAGAAAAACTTAGTAAATTAGTATTTAAAAAACGTAAAACGATGATTATCTCAAAACACCCCCCCTTCGATCTTTATAATTTTTTTTTTCAAGAAAACTGAAAAAATGCTTTAATATTTGGTGAAGAGTGTATGCTGGTAACTTTCTTAAAAAAAAATCTATAATTTTTGAAATTTTTGTTGGTTTTTACAAGTTGGTGAAATTGCTTATTTTTTATTTGGATTTTACGCATAATTTTCAAAAACTTTGCATACGGAACGCTAAGAGACATTCCTACCCGTCTCCTACCCGTTTCGCTTAACGTTTCTTCTTGTTCTTCAGTGCGGGCCCACTGTTGGTCCTTCCACAGCCACTCCTTCACCTTCCTCAGCTTCCTTCTGGGCACTTTTCACAGTCCAGTCGGTTCCTTTCCTTCGACTTTGAACCCTCGACTTGGTTCGCAAGCCGGTCGCGTACTTCGGTACTTTCCGTGACGGCTCTTGATCTCTCTCTCTCCTCACTATACTAGTGGCGTCTAACGGTCGATGGGCCGTTGGTTTGTATTCCCGGATACCTTCGTATCGGAAGATGCTCCGTGTCTAACCGCGCCGTATGCCGAACGACGGACACTACGGGGTTTGACCACGCCGTGGATGAATGGCCAGCGGTAAACTACGGGGTCCTGGATGGTTCTGCACCTCATTCTCCTTCTTCACTTTTTTTCACGTCCTCACGGTTTTTTACTGATGTTTGAACTTGCTTGAACTTGCTTTACGAAGTATCGCTGTTGAGTATCGCCAATCAAATCATTCTCAACGATGGCAGCTGACCTATTCTCTCTCCTCCTCGATGAGTCATCGTCCTTCCGCCCTATTTCGCCTCATCATGGCCCTATTATGCCACCTCCTAATGACCTCCAAATCCAGTAAACAGTGCCATCTGGTGGTAGGTAGGTAGATGATCTTCCTGTGGTTTAATGGTGTGGCTGTGTACTGTCCAGTGGGTGATTTTGTGGTCGATGGGTGGTGTTGGTAGCTTGTATTCAAACCTTGGCATATTGTTATACATAAAATACGAAACACTAATCGCGACAATCTCACTAATCTCAGACAGACAGACACACCACTGGTTACTTAATGATGAAAAACATTTTTTGTAGTGAAGTGAGTTGAAGCAACGCTGCTTGTGATACATTCTGTATCACATGTATCACATGGATGTATTTACGTTTTTGTTTGATTTCTTGATAGCTTTTGTACTATAACTGAAAAAAGGAAAAGTAACACTCAAATGTTATTGCAGATCTGGAAAGTATGATACATTTCCAATAAAGATTTATATTTTATAATTTTAGCATCTTAAAATCATATGATAAGCAAATATGTTGCGTGACACGAGGGGGGCGACACATCTAAATCTCAATTCTAGATGCTCAAAAAATCTCACCCTAGCGAATCAATCTTCGAAAAATCATCTTTCATTTCTCGCATCTACTTGCATCGTGCTTCATCTTTTTGCAGGAAATCTTCAAAATCGACATAAATCATCCTTCTATCTACTCAGCGTGCGTGCAGCTAGCCACAGCAAAACACAATCTTTTCTGCATCGTAGATAGAGTCGCTCCCCTCGGCGTGACACTACAATTTTTGCACTTCTCAACAACACTACTCAACATACAACTAACCAATATGTTTTGATCTACTCAAATCAGAGATTCTTGATAAGTTCTTATAGGAAATTTTTCACAAATTCCAAATCTGCAATAATTTTTAGCGGTTACTTTTAATTTTTTTCAGTCACACTACAAACACTGTAAAAAAAAAAGGCAAAAATCGTTGTAACATCACGCTCACAAAGTCTCGTTGGATTTTTAAGGGAATATTTTTTTCAGTGCCAACGTGCATTTTTCCGTAAAAGAAAGAGGAGACAAAAGGGGGACATTTATGAACCAATTTTCTGTTAAACGCGAACCAGCGCCTGATTGGTCGGGCGAACGTATAGAAACACGAGAATTTTTACGACAGGGAGTCCATTATCTTTTATTTTGACAGTCGACTGCGTCGTCCATAATGAAATAGTTTTTGCACTGTCGTTTCTGCGAGAGAAGAAGAACACGTCAAGCGCACACTTTTTGCCTGTAGATTTGAAGACATAGGGTAGAGCGCTACTTCGTCGTAATCGCCCATTTCCGTTCTATCGATCAGAAAAGATCAATAATATCAATGATTTCACCGACTCTAGTAAGCATGATTACCTCTCACCCCAGCAGGCCTGCACAGCAAAAAATAAATTTTAATATTACATCCAAGAGGATGCAGTTCCACCATGTCAAAAATCTCTTGTAATTTTTATGGCCACAACAATAAACAAATGCAATAAAATCAGCGTAATGTCAGTTCATGCACTGTATTAATAATAATTTTGTCCTTTTCGGCAAGTAATATTACACCATATTTTTGACACGATTGAAGTGCATCCACTTTGAAGTGATATTAAAATTTATTTTTTGCTGTGTGGGTTCAATCCCAGTCGGCACCGCCGGGATGTTATTAGGCATACAATTTCTGATCACGCCTTCCTTCGAAAGGGAAGTAAACCCGTTGGTCCCCGGGTCATGAGTTGATGGGTCGATTGGTAGGGTCCAAATGTGGGAGCTGCATCCCTGGCGTCGGTAGCACGGAAAACAAGATCGACGGAAAACAAGATCGACGGAAAACAAGATCGACGGAAAACAAGATCGACGGAAAACAAGATCGACGGAAAACAAGATCGATGGAAAACAAATCAAGGAAAAAATTAAGCTTATCAAAATTTCTGATTTTTTACCCATGTATTGTTTTTTCTAAAAAAGCTAACTATTTTGCAGCAACTTTGTCTCGGACGTCATTTTGATTTGAAGTAACGTTTCCGTGCTCAGATTTATTGAAAAATAACGAAATAGTAATTTTAATACAAATTACATGGCCAAATTCCAATGCAAATTTGAATGATTTCCCATAGCGAAAAATTATTACATAATGGCCTACTTCTCCTAACTAAAATATCAGTGCCGAAAAGTGCTACTTTTTGGCACTCTTTTGAGCTTGCAAAAAAAAATGCAAAATTCGATTTTTTCAGCCTTCGTCGTAAATGTCCAATAGGGCAAGTCTCGTTCGTTGAATGAATGTACGACTTGTTGCATAAATATCAATTATGAATTCAAAACGCTGGCGGTAAACAAAGTTGTCCAGTTTGTGATATTATCAGCAACCTCACATGCACTGTCATCATTTCACAGCCGAGCTGGCAGCAGCTAGGCTGAATAATAACAAGATTTGAATACTAGATTACCGATTAATTTTCCACCTCATATCTATTTATTATGCACAATACCCTTTCTCATTTGTGTATGCCTCGAACTGGTGTATGTAGGTAATGTATGTATGTATGCAATGTGTCTATCTCTGTGTGTTTGTCTAAATGCTGTGTCTTATCGTTTGGCTCACCTTCGGCTATTGATTTCAACTGCATGGTTGAACATAGTGTTACATATTGTTCTGGTTGCTTTTTTTTCATATTTACAAAATTCACTATACACATACAACGCACTCTGGGAAGAGGACACTGCTTGGAAAGATACTTTATCTAAGTCTGTTTTTCAGGAAATCAGGATTTCAGATTTCACATGGTGATGATTGCTTTTGCCATTGGGTTCATTGATAACACAGTGTGTTTATTCTTGTCATGAGAGCTGCCTGATTTTGACGTGTGATTTGAATCTCAGTATGTTGCTTCAAAAGTTTGTACATATATCTAACAACATTGTGTCACACTTTCACCCGGTTTTTTTTGGCCCAACTAAATTGATGTGTCCAACGGCATATGTTCTTTTCGAAGATTTATCATGCCGTTAGATAGTGACATGAATTTCACTTCCGATTTCGGTATCGTCAGTTGTTCCATCATTTCGGACCACCCAGCAACCGCATCACAGGCGCTACTGATGCGATGTATGAATGGGTCGGTACTCGCTCCATCGACAACGTTCACTGGCGAACGATGAGAGCTGCATTTATGAATTATACAAGGATGTTGCATATTTTTTGTTGACTGCTCGTCCCTGGATGGCTGGCTGGCAACAATTTAGTCTCCACTCGGTTTTGCTTAACAAGGTAGGTATCTTCCGAAATGTGGGTATACATACTGAACGATTGCTCCCAACTCTCGTGCATATTTACATCAATTCTGGCTGTGGGATGTCCTTTTCCGGTTCTTGTTGTCCTTGTGGGCGTTCTGAAAAATGAATTTCAATGTTTCAATTTGTATTATCTTTACAGTTATTATAAAACCATGATTATTGTATACATTGAAATTTGTTTTTACCAATTTACTAACTATAAATGGAAGGTTAGGTGAAGTAGGCTCAAATAGCATCGATAGCAGGCAAAAGCAGTAGAAAAATACGAAATATTCAGCAATCAATCGAAGTGCAACGAAGTCAGTAGTTCCATTGAGACTCTGCTTGGGATTGGGATAAAGGTAATCGTACCGTTAAAACGATTAAAGGTCTGAACCGTTGGAAAATGCTCAATTACTACGTAGCTACTAAGATTTAATGTTCTGGTAAAAATAAACTGTTTTGTAAAATTTTAAAGCTCATGATTAATGGGGGGAGTGAATGAGACACGTATATATGTTTTAGTTTGTAATCTTCGTTTATTTGTAAGGAGTTGGGCCGAATACTCTCGGCTTAGAAGGCTACATAGTCGAAGGATAGGATCAGTGGAAGAGCTTGGGGTGGAGTTTCGTTGTCTCATCAGAGCGTTGTGGCCAGTATGAACGGAAGTGCGGTTCTAGATGCGTCTGGCGTTCGACCAGCTCGACCAGTCTGGCGACGATGAGACTCATCGAGACGGTGGGACAAGACAAACAAAAACCAATAAATAAATGGCAATGACACATAAACTTAATTCTAATACCTACTAGACATTTGCAGAAACACATAAATCGGCTGCATAAAGGGTGTCCCACATCAAAATGCATCTCGGAAAAAACGCTGTAGAAAATTCCCCTTAGGGTATTTTCTCTTGAAAATTTGGGTAGAAGTAGTTCAAAGTGTATTGTTTACACTGTATTTTTATCGCTGTCAGTTTTTCGAAAGTTGGAAACAAAGGCGTCACCCGAAAAGCAACGTCGCGAATTGACTTTGCGCAAGCACCTGGAAAATCCTCAACTCTCTCATCGGGACATCGGAAAACAACTCGGAATCGTGCAGTCAACGGTGAGTCGTGTGATTAAACGTTACTACGAAACTCTGAGCATCAAAAGGAAGCATCAATTGACAAGGAACCGATTCGAGTTGTGGGTGGCCAATCGGAACGATAAAACCCGTGAAAGGTGGCTCTGTGGAAATTCGGATTCACCGGGAAAATGGTGAATTCCTGAAAGTAGACCTAGAGTTACGCGATTTTTTTATAAATTGCATACAATCATAAGCATAGAGGAGATATTCTAGCACCATATCGATTTAAAAACAAGTGGCCAGAAAACGGTCTTCTGGATATCCGGAATCACCGGGAAATTAGTCAATTCCAGAAAGTAGACCTAGAGATTCGCGATTTTTTCTAACTTGCCTATAATCATTAGCATAGAGGAAATACGACATCAACATATCGATTATGCTACCGAGTGGCCAGAATACGGTCCTCTGGATATCCGGAATCACCGGGAAAATAGTCAATTCTTAAAAGTAGACCTGGAGATCCGTGCTTTTTTAGAAAATGTGAAGAACCCATAATTGAGAAGATATATCTCAGTGACATATTGATTTGGTCCTACGGTGGCCATTAAATCCCTTTCTGGATATCCGGATTCACCGGGAAAATGGTCAATTCTTAAAAGTAGTCCTAGAGAGCTCGTTGCTTTAATGATATGGAACCGCTCAGCTGCGCGATTTTTTCTAATTTGCAAACAATCATCAGCATAGATGAAATATGCTTTCACCATATCGATTCTGTCACCGAGGGGTCTCTGGATATCCGGAATATCCGAGAAAACGGTCAATTCGTGAAAGTAGGCCAAGAGTTCCGCGATTTTTTTCTAAATTGCATACAATCATGAGCAAAGAGAAAATATGCCATAACCATATCTATTCTGCTAATGGATAGCTAGAAGATGGTCCTACGGATATCCGGATTTACCGAAAAAATGGTATGTTCCTGAAAATAGACCTAGAGATCCGCGTTTTTTAGGAAATGTGAAGAACTCTTAGTTGAGAAGATATATCTCAGTGGCATATTGACTTGGTCCCCCGGTGGTTATTGAACACCTTTCTGGATATCCGGATTCATCGGGAAAGTTACCTATTTTCAAAAGTAGTCTTAGAGATTCGCGATTTTTTCCAAAATACATACACTCTTGAGTATAGAGGACATATACCCCTCACCATCCCTCTCCAAAGGGGGAGTTTGGTAAAGAGAGATGAAAAAACCGATTTGTACCTTCCTTAAAAAGTTATCCTAGCTCGCTTGTCTAATATCTATATACAATCTTCACACTGCCGTACTCTAACGGAACTATCAACTCTATGCTTTCATCTACTCCATCTATCGTATAAAAATTACCACTACAGTCTGTTATTTGAAATTAGCATCTTCAACTATGTAAATCGTTGACTTCATGTAGAAGTAATACTAAAAACATATAGTCAAAGTGCAGTAAAAAATATTATCTGCTTATATGCATAAAAAACACATCGAAAATTTCTCAGTGTCATCATTCACAGCATTCCTTACATTTATATTCAATATAGCATGATCGATGTGCAGAGCAAATGGTGTTTCCGCAAGTGTTACATTTTTCTCGACATGTTGATGAGTTTTCCGTATATGAATAGCATAAGTAATCTTCTCCTCTCCATAAGTTTTCTCCTTCATAATTGATGCAAACATAATACGGTTTTTGCAAGCTGTGACGCTGAAACACCTGAAAATTGCAAAAAATACACTTCCATTTAAGGTTTGACCGAGTGCAACTCTTACTTTTTGTTGTATGCGGAAGATTTTGATTTGCTTAGATTGATTGCCCTTTTGCAGGAATAATTCAAAGTCTCTTTGTAATTCAGTATGCGCTCCTCCTTTCCTCGATTTTCGCTGTCGCGATGTATCCAGATATCCTGAGGCTCGTTTTCTGGCCACCCTGAAGCAGCATCGATAGGTTGATGGCATATTTCCTCTATATTCAAGATTGTATGCAATTTAAGAATTTACTTTTTTACTGGTGATTCCGGATATCTAGAGGACCGTATTCCGGCCACCCAGTAGCAGAATTGATATGATGATGACAAATTTCTTCTATGCTCATAATTGTAAGCAAATTTAGGAAAAAAAAACACGGCTCTCTATGTCTACTTTGAAGAAATAACTATTTTTCCGGTGACTCCGGATATCCACAGGACCGTTTTCGGACCACTTGGTTGCAGAATCCATATGGTGAAGGTTTATTTCCTCTATGCTCATGATTGTATGAAACTAATAAAAAAAAATCGCGGATCTCTAGGTCTACTTTCAGGAATTGACCATTTTCCCGGTGAATCCGAATTTCCACAGAGCCACCTTTCACAGGTTTTATCGTTCCGATTGGCCACCCACAACTCAAATCGGTTCCTTGTCTGTTCCGTTTGAAAGTAGATAGTCATACCTTTCAAGTAGTGGCTCAATCTTAAGATGTGGTAACCAAATTGCCGAGAACCAGTCATGTGAACATGAATCGACACGCATTTTGCTCGGGACTTTTCCGGGTTTTTGCGTTCCGGTTGGCCAACCACAGGTCAATTGGGTTTCTGTCTATTCAAAATAAAATTAGATAGCCATATCTTTCGATTAGTGGCTGAATCATAACGATTGGTCATTGCATTGCTGAGAACTAGCCATGTCAACATGCATCGACACACATTTTGCAGCCTTGTATTGAATCATGTCAGTTAGCAATGCTTAAAAATGAAAAAAAGATATTCTTATATTGGTTTAGATTTTAGTGCCAGATCAAATTCATCGTAAAATGTTCATTGAAAAATCATAAAAAAAAAGTTCTCCCTGAAAACCTTTTTTAATGCGAGATTTGAGCCCATTATGCCCGTATTGCCCTCCCGCGATATTTTTGATAGAAACAGTCTGTGGAGTTTTCACGAGAGTACGAGGATCTCGAGGTAGCACATTACAAAGGCTGATGTTTAGAATGCTTAGTAGCTCTTTCAAAGCGTTGCGTTTGATGTGGAAATTTACGGCCCATGTTCGAAGAACAGTTACGAATGTTGGCCAACATTTCATTCTCATCACTTGAAAAATCATGTTTTTCATTTTCTATTCTACTGGCACTCTCTTCATCACTTTGAACATCAAGTTCTTCTTAATGTGGGTTGCCAGAGGGGTCACGAAGCTTATTGACCACTATTTTATCCTGATCAGCAACTGAGTGACCCATCCTATTACAGGCTCAATCGAATTAACAGATCGAGGTGACTGAAATGGTGGTAGAACGGAGCGGTTAGATGACAAATGCTGTAGATTTCGATTGTATTTAGATTGACAGGATGTCAAATCACTATTGTATATGTTAAACAAATTTTGTTTGATTTTGCGCTTGAAAGTACCACTTGTTTTGACTTTTCTTAGCTTTTCTCGATCCGGATCCATCTTTCCGAGTTCAATGTGCAAACAGAGTGGTGAGAGATTTTATGATACATTTTATTTAGCCTAGAAAGCAACAGTAAATGCTTTTTGCTCTCACCTGAAACCAGATGGGTTTATGATTGCATTCATATTGATAATTTACGTTTATGGAGTATTGTATCATTACTCTCATAAACAAACATCTCGTAGGTTTATGAATGGTATTGAATCCAGTTTTATCATGGTTTAGAGTGCTGGATTAAATTTATTTTTAAAACCAGCGAGTTTTTGCTTTTATATTTATAAATATTATAAAACAGCAGGAGTGTAATATATAAATTAAGAATGTTTAGCACTAGTAAATGCTGTCTTTAAACTAATTAGATTGTTTATTGCCGTTATAAAACCTCAATAAATTATAATGAAAGCTTAAAGGCTATTGAGATGTTACTTGGGTAGTTGTTGTTTTATAGTACCCTTATAATATACAACTTAAATTGCTACTTGGGCATGGTAGTCGTTGCAAGCGTTTTGTCTTAACTCTTATTATTATTCTTGGCTTGACTTACTCCACATAGGTCTATAGGGAAACAAAATATCCAAGAATTAATCAGGTCTTATTTTCAAAATCATTTATATGAATCCATACTCAAGTCAGCAAATTAGAAGCGGCAAAACTTACATTAATTAGGTCTATTTCTTGATTTAATTAATAAACTTTCGTTGATTGGAAGGATGTTTTGCGAATTGAAAGGTCATCTAAATCTATACTATCCTACACCAGCCTCCGACCGGCTGTAAGTAATTTAATTAATTCATCAAAGCTTAACGATGTGGCACTCGATTTTTCCGTACATTAAACAAAACCAAAGGATGTAATACCCAAGCTACTAACCTTCTTATTGAATTTCGATCCCTTGTTATAGTACCGGCTATAACATTGGAAGTGGTGATGTTGATGGTTTTGCTGTTCGGTACTGGTGATAATGGTTTAGATGTTGTTGTTGTTCCTAGCAATGATGGTGAGGGTGATGCTGGCGTCGACGTTGACGACAGGCTACTCTCAGGAGAAGGATTCTGGGAAAGTGCTGAGTGTGCTCGGTTCTAGTCCACCGAGGACGATGATGGTACTGGTAGCAGTCGCATCACTACTAGTGCCAGTTCCTTGCCGGGCGATGGGACATGACACTAGCAGTAGTGGCAGCAACGAGAATGCCATTTGCATAATAACACTGGCCGGTAGGAGTAGTAACAGCAACAGCAGTAGCTGATGCCTGGTCAGTGGCCATCGTGTTCGGCTAAAGCTGGTGGCTGCTGCCGATGACATGTCTGTGGTGGTTTGGAGAGAGGAAGGAGAAAAAGTAGAATGATTAATGTCGCATCGGACAGGCCAACAGCATCGAATGTATGTATCTGCTCTGTTGGACTCATCCCCATCCTCATGGTCGGGTAGCCAAGGCTTACATTTGCTTTCGATATGTATCAAGAAGCTGAATAGACGACGATAGATTTCTAAATGGGTGAGAATCGTGGGGCATTGCACAGCAGCAGCTCATAGATCGAACAATTTCACTTTGCTATGCACGTTTTGCAAATGGAATCTCGGCTGGTATAAGGACATTCCTTCCGGCAGGAGCCAATCTACTGTGGAAGTAGTGTTTGTGTGTGTATTTTTTTTCCTAGTGTGTGTGGGTGCAAGAAAATTCCAAAAAGCAAGGGAACGATTTGGGTCAAATTTCGATACAAACGCATCCTTTCGTTACGTAAGTGCTATGCTAATTAAGGAATGTTGCTATGGATTGAATACCAAATTTACAAGCTGTGAAATTGTGTTTGCTAATCAATCCTGTTGGTGTTGTTTCGTGAAACTAAAGTGAAAAGTTCATGATGACTAAAAAAGCATGTTTTAGTTAAATTCTATCTAAATTTGCTTGTTTTGCATTTTGAGAGAAAATTGATCACCGGGGTGAAATTGATCGTTACAGGTGCCTAATTCTTCATATTAAAAAATGTGTGCCTCTCCCCCTATTTAGAAATCTAGTGTAGGTGTAATTATATTGACATCACGAGGAGATGCAGATAGCTAAGTGAAAGATGTCCAATATTACATACCCAAAAATGATCTATTGTAGTATATCCCGTGTCTTTAGTTTAGTGCATTTCGTATTACTACATCACTATTGAAAAATGATGAAGTATTCGATTTTTTTACAGTTGTCATTCTTGCATTAATCGCAAGGATTCGATGCTAATTCAAAGGCGCGTCAAAATTGAATTTCTTAGCAACAAAATTAAGGAATGACACCGATAATGACCATGCATCAGAACCCTAGTCTTAACCACTTCAAACTAGGGAACAACGAATAGAAGATTAGGATTCACATAGATGAAGACTAACTAACTCATTTTTTCCTTGTTTCAAGATCATCCTCGGTGGATAAAGCCGAGTCTTGTCACTATCAACAAGGCATAAAAAGTAACAAGGACTAAGATGTGTTCCTATGATTACTGAAAAATCCTGTTCCCCTAGTTTGAAGTAGTCAGAACTAAAAATCGGTGGTAGATCTTGTTTTGAATCTTAGTATGACTTGCATGATTTTTGTTAGGAATGATCTGGAATTTCTGGACTGTTGTCGATAATTTCAAGGGAATCCCAATGAGACTTTTAAATATATTCTAGATGGGATTTGAATACACAGTAAAAAGAAATTTTTAATATAACATCCAAGAGGTTGCACTTCAATCATGTCGAAAATGTCATGTAATTTTTATGGGCACAAAAATAAACAAATGCAGTAATTTTGTCCTTTTTGGCAAGTAATATTACACCATATTTTCGGCACGATTTAAATGCATCCACTTTGATGTGATATTAAACTTATTTTTTGGCTGTGTAGAACTAAAGGAAACGCACCTATTTTCACCATGTGTTGACGATATTTCACGTTTTCTACGTGTTTGAGATTTTAAGATTTGTTAAGATTATTGATTAAAATGCAAAAAACGCACAAAGATTGTAATTTGACCGTTTTTTATGTTTGGCTATAATAAGAAACTATGGTCACCAATGCAGAGTGTGCCAGGCGATTTCGAGAGGAAACGTCAACCAAACCGTTTGTTTACATAAGGATTTTCAGGATTTTTCGCAACGCAAATTAAAGCATTTTTCGATGTTCATCATTGATCATTGATTTCCGTCAGTAATTGTCTTATTTTACGATTTTCCACAGATCTGAATTGATTTACACCTAAACTGTTCACACACAAGAAATCCGGAAGCTAGTATTGCACTCGTACACCCACCGTTCAAAATGTTTAAATCATCATCACTTTCATAGTTCTTCTATTCTCCACGGGGGTTAACTTTGATTTGCCAATTGGACATTAGTTTTTCAAATAGGCCTAAAAATTTCTTAAAAAGTGATTGCTAAACAAAAGAGATACATCGGTTTTAGTGACGGTAAAAGCTGGATCTATTGTTCTAACACGGACTGTATAGTTAAATACCACTGATTCAAATTAAGGTATGAAATTGCAATTAGTAATAAAGAGTGTAACATTTTGAACCATCTTCTTTGTTAGCAGCTCAATCTTAAACTTCTAGCAGTCGCGTAAATTCAATTTTGTATTTATTTATATCCACTTTCACCGGAATGTTACGCCTATACTAACTAGGCAATCTGCTATGCTTAGTTTAACCACAAAATCTGCTATCTATTCAACAAACAGTTTCAAGCACCCCCATTATCAGATTTGAGTGGTTGAGTTTAAATTCCAATTCCACTCTTAGCCATTTCAGAAAATCACATCATGGTACATGCAATCATAATCACGGAGCGACCATTTAATGACCCCCTAATTACCTTGCAGCTGAGTCATGTAGGCATCGCTGTTCTGATTGTCGAAATCACCCCCACCGCCGGTGTCGTGGTGGTGATAGGAAGACGCCGGAAATTGATCGTACAGTGAGTGAATCTGGTTCACATTTAGCCCCACCGGTGCTGCGGACGCCGACGCCAGCATGTTGGGCCGCTCGTCTTCGAGCGTCCGTTCGGTGCGCTGCTCGTACACATTGTAAATTCTGGCGACGCATGTGAACTATCGGAAACGATGTCATGTGTCGTTTGGTCGGTGGGGTGAGAATAGAATTCATTAGACCGATTGTTATTATAATTTGGAATGATAGATTACCTCCAGCTTCGTACGTCCCACGTAGTGGTTGGTGACTTGAAAGAACAATCCCAGCGACGATGTTTCCAGCCCATTATCGGGATCCCGGACGATGGAGTATAGAGCCGTTTGTTTCGGACTAACCTGTGAAAGTGATGTCACATGCACATTATTGGAAAATGCTCCAGGGCTCGAATGAACGGAATGCAGATGTAATAATGATTAACATTGAATAATGGTCCCCAAAGAGGCCGTCTTACCTCATTACTATTGACGAACCAGGTCAGATTGGCCGCAGGTTTTGAGTAGTAAGACGTGCAGTTTCCCACCAGCAGGTCTCCTATCCGGTAGTACGGCTTCAGTCCACTTATGATCGGTTTGCTCATTGGAATGTCTGGAAAGGCAGAGCAATAACCGTTCATATTAGAGCAAACACGGACGACGTGGGACGTGGCACATTTATATATTAATGTATTCCTATAGGTGCACGGATGTACTGCAGCTGTGACGATAAATGTTCTAAGGTTATTTAAATAGCGTCAACTCCGTGGACCAGCAGGACTCTTGTAGGACTGTGTATAGGACTCTTTTCTGTTTTACAGGAAACGATCAGAAATATTTATTGAACATTTCTCTTATATAACACAATGTGTTTGGTTCCTTAGTGCAAATAATTTAAGGGGCGATAGAAGATCATAGTTGAAGTAAATAATTGTTCTACGCATATGATCAAATCTCAAAGATTACTGGGTTATTGAACTTTTTTTCTGTTTTGGTCTAGCTTGCCATAAATTGGCTCTAACTATGCTATTTAGCACAAAACTCTTGCCTCCATTAGACAGCTTGGTGAATTTCCAACTTAACAGTGTCATTTTTACTTTAAGTAAGCTGCATTTAGACACATTTTAGGGATAAACTAGTCTAAAACTTGTGTTGTCCTACGGGTTTTTCCTTATTATTTCAAAAAAATACGTAATAAAGTGTATTGTTTTGTCTAACCAAAAGATGCCTCTCAATACGCTCTACAACTCTCTGTTTGACATCAATTTTCTATCTTGTTTATTTTTGTCGCAATTTCGTACTAAACACATCATGTTGGGTCGTTAATTAACGGTTGCGTAAAACACGAATTCAACCCCACCGTGCGTTGCTGTTGACGTCTGTTTGCAGTGCGCATAGCACACTTGATCGTCACGCGTAGTGACGGCATGAAAAGTGCGATAAGTGAGACCAAGAAGAAAAATCAAAACAGAAACTTACAGCTTGCAGAAAACAAACAGAAGAGCTTCCAATCCTGCTGGAGGATGTCCCACATGCTGTGAGACGGCGCTAGGTGTTACAACAGGACGGAGCCCCACCTCATTCCACAAATGCGGTAAGACATTTTCTGAACGCCAACTATCGGGAACCGTGGATCGGGCGGAATGGACCGATTGCTTGGCCCCCAAGGAGTCCAGATTTAACTCCCATGGACTTCTTTTTATGGGGCTGCATAAAGGAAGAGGTGTATTCGGTGACAATCAACACGCGCGAACAGCTAGTTGACCGAATTTTTCTTGCTGCTCGAAAGATACAAGAGAAGATTAATAATATGAACCTTGTGGAAGAGACCGGAAGGAGGTTCAGGTACTGCATCCAAGAAAATGGAGGACACATAGAGCAACTATTGAAATAAATCTATGAAAGAAACGAAGATCAGTGTTTCAATTTGATTAATCTCTGGAAAACACCCAGTCAGTTCAATGAACTGATCTACATTGGTATCGAGAAAAAAACAGAACATTTTCAATTTTCATCATGCGTCCTCAGCATTGTTTTTCTTGTCACACTTTTCAAACCGTCATTCCGCGTGGCGATCAAGTGTGCTATGCGCGCTGCAAACAGACGTCAATTCGTGTTTTACGCAATCGTTAATTAACGACCCAACATGATGTGTTTAGTACGAAATTGCGACAGAGAGCTGTAGAGCGCATTGAGAGGCATCTTTTGGTTAGACAAAACAATACACTTTATTACGTATTTTTTTGAAATAATAACAGAAAAACCCGTAGGAAAACACAAGTTTTAGACTAGTTTATCCCTAAAATGTGTCTAAATGCAGCTTACTTAAAGTAAAAATGACACTACTTCCCATAGGCCATAATAGGCACACTCCATAATAAGAACGTATAGCCATAACTGGAACAACTACCCTACCATGTAATTTTTTTCACATCATCTGCTGTTATTTACTGGCAATCATACTAGGTAGGTGTACAAGTTATGACAATATGTTCCTATTATGGTGTGTTCCAATTATGGCCTATGGAATTCCTATATATAAGCCATAATAGGAACGTATACCCATAACTGATACATCTACCACCCTATGTCCGTCTGACCGACGGATGACATTTTTCATCACTTGCTTATCTTCAACCCTACCATCGCCTGCCAAAATATTCTGCAGCATGTAGGGGAAACAGCCCTATTGTTGCGGTACGTTAGCAGCGATAAAAGCCTATTGTTGTGTATGGAGACCTCCTAACCTATCTAACGCTGCTAATACCCCATACAGACTATGGCTTATATCATGTGATATAGGCTGTCTTGCAATGAACACTCATACATAGGATTTCCAGTGAAAACTAGATGTATGAGTGCTCATTGCAAGACAGCCTATATTACATGATATAAGCCATAGTCTGTACGGGGTATAACGTACCGCAACAATAGGGATTTTTTCCCCTAGTTATATACTGATCGAATGATGATGAGTAGGCCATTTGCAGATAATTAATGTGATACCTAAACTTGCTGCTTATGGAAATAACTGGAAAATTTTCGAAACTACATTTATGTTTGAGCTCATGTCGGGATAACTTCTCAATCAGTGCACAATCAATAGAAACCCCAGAAACGGCTCTCCTCTATGCCAGTCACTGTGAAATGTGCGGTTTCACGTGTACAGGCATTTACCGTCAACAACGGACTTACGGTCAGGTGTAAGGTAGGTATGTAATGTACTCACTCACTACTTCCATTTCGCTGGACACGATCGACGTGTGAAACGACGGTGAATCGGCGGATACTTCACAGCTGTACTTGCCGGACATCGTTGGCTCCACTGCGGTCAGCGTCAAATGACTTCCGTTCGACTGCGAACGCTAGTGGCAATATGTGGGGGGGAGAAAATAGATGGTGGTTAGTGTGCTTGCTTCCAGTTCCGTTCGGAGGGTGGCAGTTAGGTTTTATATTGACTGGGGTAAAGTTCACCTAGAGATGCTTCAATTTGAATGCTTAAACGGGTTTAGTTTAAGATTATTGTGAAACTATTTTCAGTAAGTTAAATTATAGGGCTTTATAAAAATCATATGATAAATCCAATAAAGCATGCCGATTTGTTTCAGTGTAATAGCCAACTCTGCGAAAGAATGGATTACCAAGCAACTTTGCCAGATGGTTTTCAAGCTTTCCGGTGTCAATAGTATTTACTATTTTAATAAATGTTCTATTTTTGTGAACCTGAAATTGAAACTTTAGACTAAAAGTTTCTTCTACAAAGTTGTTTCTTATAGTTAGGCCCTCATTTTCAAGACAATTTATTCTAGGGTGGTTTTTAATATCATTGATACCAGAAATCTAGCTTTTTTGTTTGAAGAAATTAAGGTATACATTATCCGACAAAGGTATAGCTGACTTAATTTCAAGCAACTTTGTCAACAAAAACTTGTTTTTATCTCTTAAATTGACCGATTTAGAGCTATTTTCTTGAATTGAGTTAGGGTGCCTCTAAAAAACAGTTGTTTTGCTCTAGTTTTCTTATAATTTCTCATCAAAGATGTCTTGAAAAAACTTTTAGATCTTTTGAAGGCGCAAATTTTTGCCACACAGAGCTTGTCGATATCTTTCGCCGATTAAGAATTATTGAAGTTTTCTACTAAAAATAAAATATCTTTTTATTAGAAGAGATACAGACAACAACTATTGTTACAAAACATTCGTCTTAAAGAGCTTTAAAAGTCTCTAGAAGATAATTTTATGAGAAATTTGAAATAATTAAAAAGCTATCCCCAATTATAGAAAAATATATGAATAAATTCAATTTGATTTTATACGAGTTTAAAAGATAACAAACCTCTATTTTTTTCATTTTATTGAGAATAACATACGCCCTTGCAGATGCTGTAAAAACTTTTTTTTTGTTTACCTGAACCAGAGATATTAACATTTGAATAGTGCATATTTTTAGTAGAAAAACTTCAATAACTCTTGATCAGCGAAAGATATCGACAAGCTCTGTGCAGCAAAAATTTGTGCCTTCAGAAGATCTAAAAGTCAAAAAGACATCGTTGCTGAGAAATTTGAAATAAGAAAACTAGAGCAAAACAACTGTTTTTTTAGAGGCACCCTAACTCAATTCAAGAAATTAGCTTTAAACAGTCAATTTAAGAGATAAAAACAAGTTTTTTTTTTAAAAGTTGCTTGAAATTAGGTCGTAGAATGTCTAGTCTACACATACACAGCCAGTACTTGAAAGAATCCTGGAAAATGATACATCTATCATTTTTCTTGTCATTATTATTGCCTGCTGCACATCAAGGATGTGAAACAAACAATAAAGCGGCCAGGCCTACTGTGTAGCGTTTAGTTAATTTTTGTGGAAGTGAATGTTTACCATGTCTACTTAATAAGTATAGACAGTGGTTAACATTTAATCCACAGGTAATCAAAGAGCGGGGACATACCGTACCAACCGCTCCGTATGCAGGATTTGAAAATAGGCTATATAAATCGTTGGGAGTGACAGAGCTAAGAAAGTTAATGTACACTCCTTGGTTGTCCGATCTCCTGGGATGGAACACAAGTATTTACCCCTTGTGTTCGAGCGTACAGTCCTCCCTCCGTACAAGCGTGGACGGCACCGCCAACCCACTGCCATCCCTCAATCGATCCAGCCGAACTCAGTCGAAGGACAACAGAGAGCAGTGTGCGGACGTAACCTATACGGAGGGAATGCTGTATTCGCCTAGGTTATAGCGCCCTTGCTCGCTACCATTTTCTTCTAGCGGTTGGGACCTCAGCACTAACTCTTGTCCTAGCCCTATATGGCATATGGTTATAGCGCCATTACTCGCTTTCTGAAAAGAGAAGAAGGGAGGGAAGGAGAGGAAAAGGACTTGGGAAAAGGAAATGCGGAATTCCTTTCCTCATTAGTATTTGTATCGTCAACTTTTATGACAATTATATAAATCATTGTCCCTTGGTCAGAGGTATTATTACGACATTTTAATAAGATTGTCTTATCATTTGTTATTCAAAATTTAATGTTATAATGATCAACATAGCTTTGGATTATCCAATATATTTCATAATTTAAAAAAAAAAAAAAACATTTTTTTAGCTGAAATGAGTATTTGCAACCTTGTCATACAGATCTGAAAATTAAATCAGTAGCTTGCTTCTCTGCATCCTTAGTTAGGAGGGGTTCTTTGGACCAGGATTCACCTTGATAAGTGATGTGATGATTGCTTCGATACAATCGCAGTTTGATAAATACACGAATGCGGAGCTATGAGAAAACGAACCAATATTATCAACTCTTTATTGTAAAGATGTCTGGGATTGAACCCATGATTTTCTGCTCAGTAAGCAGAGTAAAATCACTATGAACGACGATCGTTTTTGAATAAACGGATATTGAAATAACGGTTGATTATTTGAAATATACGTATGGTTCAACCAACACTATCAGCGGCGCCGGTGGTGTAGTGGTAAGCGTGATTACCTCTCACCCCAGAAGGCCTGGGTTCAATCCCAGTCGGCGCCGCCGGGATGTTCTGAGGCATAACATCTCTGATCACGCCTTCCTTCGGATGGGAAGTAAAGCCGTTGGTCCCCGGTTCATGAGTTTATGGATCGATAGGTAGGATCCAGGCGTGGTAGCTGCCTCCCTGGCGTCGGTAGCATTGGTGCTCAGCACGGAAAACAAGATCGACTCAATCAAGGAAAAAAAAACCTACACTATCACGAAGACGACGGCGATGACGACAACAGTGATTTTGGATCTCACTTTTTGTCTAGGATATAACACCTTTGCCTGTACTGCCACTTGGAAAGCGAGAAAACAATACTATTTGCCATTTCGAAGAACCAATATTCCAACACCATTCGAACTTTTACTGGACGATACCCATTTTGCTTCGCGAAACACGAAACTAAAAATTTTGTAAATTTGCAAACATTAAAACATTTAGAGATAGGTCTTTGCTAGTCGATTACCTTGCCCGTACTCGAAGGAAAGCCAATGTAAGTAATGTTTATAAATACATAGGCGAGACCAAAACGGCCCCACGTGGCTCCTCGCCGCACTCTCACTACCAGTTCCGGGATTCCACGTGGCAGAATTCACCCCAGGGCGCGTCCTAGACCATCCTACCCTACCTAAGTATATGGCAAAAAAAATATTAAACTGGAACGAACTCACCAATTTAGTTGACTGTCCGTAAACTGGGTTCTTCTGCCGCTCTCGAGATAGCATCCATGTTTCCGTTGGTCGGCTGCTTCCCGATGTGAAAGGGTTCTCAGGCCGAAATTGTTCGCAACGTCACAAATTGTCGGGATGGAAGAGGTCTCGGAAAAGTACCGGCCTTACCTGAGCCATAACCGTTGGTTCCGTTACCACTTCTCGAAAACTAAACTGGGGATTGTTCTTCATTAAATGCACTTCAGAACGGGGAATCCTTGAAATTAGGTCGTAGAATGTATACCTTAATTTCTTCAAACAAAAAAATAGATTTTTGATTTCAATGATAATAAGAACCACACTAGAATTCATTGCCTTAAAAATAAGGGGCCTAACTATAAGGAACAACTATGTTGAATACACTTTTTGTCTAAAATTTAAATTTCAGGCTCAAAACTTATCCTTCCAGCTAAATCTTCATTCTGGACAACTGTGCAATGTCCTTTATACCAACAATCAATACGAAACTAACGATTTTAAATTGGCTCACCACTTTAGTAGCCTATTGGTCCCAAGCAAACGATTAACGTACCCTATTCTAGTCGAAATTCTAGTACTACGCAATGTTTGTTTTGATTCGCTATGAAAGTTTGACAGATAAAATGAGGGGTTATTGGTTTTTCCTATGTTTCGAGGGGTGATTCGACAAGCTTGGGACCGAAGATAGTACCAGAGGTGAGCCAAAAAGTTGAGCACGTTTCTTTGGGACCTACTTGTCTTAGAGTTACCTCTATGTTTATACCCCGTACAGACTATGGCTTATATCATGTAATATAGGCTGTCAAGGCAATGAGCACTTATACATAGGATTTCCAGTGAAAACTAGATCTAGGTCAGGGTCAACAGGCTTATTGGTGTTAGTGCAATGTGCAAATGTTTAGTGGTGTTCGTATTTCATTGCAATGTTTATCTTTTTACACGAAACAGCTGTTGGCAGTGATGTAAATCTCACTGTTCACAGAATTGAATGTTATGGTAGAGTGACGTCGACCCTTGAGTGCTAAGCAATGTTTACAATATGTTTGCTTCTAACACCAGCAAGCTGCCTGCTGGCCCGGACCTTATATAAATGTCATTGATGATTTTTTTCCGGTTGATCCAGATAACATAGATCACAATGCTTTTAGAATAAACATAAAAGCCAAATAGATCATCACACGACCACACATCTAACGAACTGTCGCACATTGGGACGAAATAAAATAGAGTGGGACATGGCCATTTGCGACAAAACTGTTGAGTGTAGCATTTTGATGTCTTGTAGAATGTTTCTTAAATTTGTAAGTACTTTATTTGAGTGGTGAAAATTTTTGCTTAAGGAGGGTATACACTAATATAAAAAAAATAAACTTTTGTATGCCTTGTTAAAATCGATGAACATCTATGAAGACATTGTAGATGACATCATTTTAAGAATCTTTGTCTAAGACGACAATTTTCTATCTCTCAACTGCACGAAGGTATAGGGTGATAATGAAGTACGAACGGTAGTACCCGCTTAAGCAACGTTTGCTACCATAACTTTTTTGTTTGAATTTCATTTTTTAAATGTTCTACAAAGTTGTAAGTGCACATTTTTGCTAAAAAAATAAATCGGTGTCTTTTCGCTTTAAGGATTTACGTCCGTGTTTATAATTTTTGAACGCTATCTTTAAGGGGGTGTATCTTGCAGGTTAGCCGGTATTAGCAGCTAATCTTAACGTTATTTTTTTCAAGATCTTATATCATACTGTTACATATTTAATTCGTAGGGGGATCCAAGGGGATGCCTAATGAATTTTGAATGAGGTAGTTTTGTTACGTTTTGCATGCCCATTTTTCCAAGTATTTACATTAGAGTGGGTTTCGCGCTGCTCTTTGAATGCTTATTCAGATCCCCAACAAGTGGGTAAAATTTGAACGAATTTGGTTATAGTTTCGATTTGTGGGAGAATTTTTAATTTGGTATGGGAAAATGTATGGGAAACGGAACGATTCTATTCATTTGCTTACCAAAAAATTCAAATTTGCTCAAATGGCACCAAAATTCGGACTTAGGTTGAGAATAGTATAGCCGGCGCCGGTGGTGTAGTGGTAAGCGTGACTGCTTTCTAACACCCCGATGGGTCTGGGTTCAATCCTAGCCGAGGTCGGTGGGATTTTTCTGAGGCATAAAAATCTCTGGTCACGTCTTCCTTCGGAAGGGAAGTAAAGCCGTTGGTCCCGGCCCATGTGTGTTGAATGAATGGGTGCGATATCCTACGCAGGTGTGGAAGCTGCCTTCCTGCACATTCGATTGCCGTCAATGGATGGCAATCGATGTCCGTCGGTGATTGGCACTAGATTGTGGAACAGAGACCGACGTTAAATAAAGGCAAGAAGAAGAGAATAGTATACCAAACAATTTTGTCGAAGCTGCAACCCACCCTAATATGCATACTTGGAAAAATGGTCATGAAAACAGTAAAACGTAACAAAACATTGAGGTACTTTCGTAGAACATTCATTGGCATCCTGGCATCCCCTAGGATCCCCCTATGAATTGTATATGTAACAGTACGGTATAAGTTGCTTAAGGGGGTAGTGCACTTTGAACGTCCATAAAGTAAGGCATTTTCGTTAATTTTTTTAAGCAATAAAACACTCAGGGAGGGCAAATATGTTATAACCCATTTATTAGTCATCCTTGGAACTACAATTTGTATTTTTTGAACTCGATTGGCGTCTTCCCGTGGCTGGTGCACCAGGTCGCGTGGGCGTTCTCGCGCGAAAGCCGGAAAACGGCGTTGGAAAATACTCCTTTCCATGTGATGCTGGAACATAAATCGAACAAAAATCCTGATTAGTAATGAAATGTGGGTTAAAAATACGTATTCCGATTTTATTTTAATTATTTTTTTCAAAAACTGTGGCCTTAGGGAAAAAAAGTCCATTTTTTCACCCAAAATGTTTACAAAATTGTAGATTAAAAATCCATTTTTGACAAAATCGAAAATGTGGATACGTATTTCAAAGCAGAATTTAATTCTGAACAAGAAAACCTAGGCGATATCCAAATTTGATGATAACTGGTTAGAGTTATTTCCCACGCCAGTTTGAAAAACCCCGTTTCGAGATAAACGCGTTTAAAGATAAAATTGCTCTCTCAGCGCGCCGTTACATGTTTTAGGAAATCGCTTCGTAAAGCGGTAAGGAATATTCTGGCGGACTTGGAGTCTTTTCTAAATTAAAGTAGACATCCCAAGGAACATTTTAAGCAAAAAAAAAATGCATTTTTTTTGAAAAATCAAAGTGTACTCCCCCCTTAACAAAATTACGTTGAGTTTAGCTTCTAATACTTGCTAACCTGCATGATACACCCCCTTAAAGATAGTTATAAAAAAAATAGAAATGCGGATGCAAATAATTTAAACGAAGAGATAGCAATTTGCTTTTTTGAGCAGAAATGAGAAATTTTAAAGCACTTACAACTTTTACAACATTGAAAATATTGAAAAATAAAAAAAAGGAATAGTTTTAAAAATAATTATAAAAAAAAGAGGCTTAAAGGAGTTTTACCATAGAGGTAGCTCTAAGACTAGTAGGTCCCGAAGAAATGTGCTCAACTTTTTGGTTCAGCTCTGGTACTCTCTTCGGTCCCACGCTAATCGATGCACCCCTCGAAACATAGGAAAACCCACTTACTCCTCACTTTATCTGTCAAACTTTCATAGCGAATCAAAACAAGCATTGTGTAGTACTAGAATTTTGACTAGAATGGGGTACGTTAATCGATTAGGCTAGTCAACTAGTGTGCCAATTTAAAATCGTTCCACCAGTTGGTTCTGCCATTTGTACTCCATTTTCACCCTATAACTTCGTTCAGTTGAGAGATAGAAAATTGTCATCCTTGGTAAAGTTTCTTAAAATGAATTCATCTACAATGTTTCCATAGACGTTCATCAATTTTAACAAGACGTAAAAAAGTTATCTCTTTTATCTGAGTGTAAATCCCCCTTAAGCAAAAATAATTACCTCGATACCAAAATTAATTAAGTGGAATGAAATGGAAGATAACCTTTTTTAGCTGTTTTATTTAAGCATTCCGCTAACAACCCAATTTCATTACTTCATTACGATGGCTACCAAGCCTTTGGGATTTTCCTTATTAGAGAGTTGAATAGATTTTTCTCCTTTACTTTATTTAAATCTTTGGTTTTCATTAGTTAGGTAGGTTCCGATTCAACACATTGTAGTTTCATTCTTATACCTGTGATCATGACTTTTATACCTAGGGGATGAGTACTTAAGGGGTTAGATTTTGATAAATTCTTTAGTGGGAATGACACTGATGAAGACTGCACATTGTAGTCGAAATACGTATCTGTCATGGATACCAAAATTAATTAAGTGGAATTAAATGGAAGATAACCTTTTTTTGCTGTTTTATTCTAGAAGACATCAAAATGCTACACTCAATAGTTTCATCGCAAATAGCCATGTCCCACTTTTTTGATTTTGTCCCACTGTGTGTCCTGTCGAATGATAGCAAGCTGAACAATGCATTAGTTCTTAATTAACATTGACAGATTCTCTTCGTAGATTTTGTCTTTGCATCCCTACGGCCATGTATAGGCACTTCCAGCTATTTTCAACTCATAGTTCTATAGAATCACGACAAGAAACGGTTGTGTAGTCAAGTAATTAACGAAAGAATCGACGTAGTCGACGAAGAGAATCGATCAATGTTACTTAGGAGCTAATGCATTCTTCGGCTTGAATGTTTTTTCGATGGATCTACACGGTAAATGAATTTGACTCATATTTGAATCCCATTCATTCAAATACGCAAAAACGTAGGTTACGTAGGTTAGAATGAGTAAATTTATACTCAAAGGGCGATCCATTTATTATGTCACGCTAAATTGGAATTTAGCGACCCCCGCGGGGCGTGGCCTTTCGTGACGTTTTTTTTCCCCTATACCTAATGAATGTGTGAGAGCTGCCTCCCTGGCGTCGGTAGCATTGGTGCTCAGCACGGAAAACAAGATCGACGGAACTTGTTTACTTAATTTGGGCACAGAGAACAGACGTCCAAATTCCAACTTGGTTTAATGGGATGGTTCTTGTCCTTTGGCACCACCTGCACGTTGTTGGTGGTATACCACTCAATGGCCTTTTTTCTGTAATGGCAGGATGCCAAATCCGGCCAAAACAGCACGGAACAATCGTGTTGCTTCAGGAAAGGCAGCAGACGTTTTTCCAGAAACCTATCGACTAGATGTTTACGTCACATGACGACCAAGCATGGGAAAATTCATTCACTCGCGCGAGCACCCCAGAATCAAAATAGCCATCATCACCTACAAACAGATTTCCGAACGAGTGTAAATTATTCCAACCAAGTGACTCCCCAAGTACCCTAGGAGCACACATGTCACTGAACAATTGTGGTTACTTGTGTGCCACTTATTCCAGTCACAATAAAGTTGCAGCAGCTTATTTCGATCGAAGTGTGCTGCTTGGGTAACAATTTGGGTTTTATGAGGGTTCTGTAGACTATAATTTAGACTTGTAGAATACTTTAAAGCCTCAATAAAACTTACAATGTTACTTGGGTCTGCAGGTCGACTCAGAACTGACAGCAGTAGAAGGAAAGAAGAATAAACTTAAAGGCAGCCGAATAATAATCTCTACCAAGGGAGAACCAGATTGAATGCGTAAAATCCGAATGCTAACGATTTAAATAGCCGAGTCAGATAGTTTTTGGCTCACTGATTTAAATCATTTGAATTGGCCACAGCAGTTTAACGGTATTTGTTTGACGCTTGTATTTATGTGTCACAGTATAACCTTTTTCTCCATATTAATAGCAATTTAAATGTGTCAATGTATGTTGTAAAGCTAGAAAATAAAAAGTGATTCTTTCTGCAAAATTGTCATTCAGCTCACTCAGCAGAATGCAATCGTAAAAGGTTCAGCATAGAAAAAATAATAAGAGAGGAATGATCCACACTACTACACTCAGAATCATTCATGTTACGCTCAGTTGTCTGTTTTGCTCAATTCTGCGTTCATCGAAGAAAATAGAAGCAAAGCGAATACGGACGAAATCAGTAAGAGCCGTGAGCCGCACAAGCTGCTGTTCGTTTCTGATGTTGTATGCATGTGAGTGAGTAGTAAATGCAAAATGAAACGATTTTTCCCATGCTTGATGCCGACTTGAGTGAGAAACAATCAATAGAACTGTTTCCGCACATCGAGGGTACGTGAGCAAATCGGCGACATCTCTTTTGCCAGTGGTGCCGGGGGTGATATACCCCCCACCATCGCTCCCGAACAGGGGAGTTTGGTAAAGGAGATGATCAACCCGATTCGTGTCTTCCTCAAAATTGATCCATATCAAATCCTTCTTAAGAGAAGTTGTTGTCGTCGTCGGTGATGTCACCGCCGAGATCAAAATCTAGTAAAAGCAAGTTGAACGGGAACTTGATCGAAATTGTTTTTTGATATAAGGAGCTCGGTGGCCTTGTGGCGACTGATTTTTTTTACTGAGCAGAAAATCATGGGTTCAATCTCAAGCTCGATCACATTATAGAGTTATAGTGTTAATAGATTTTTTTCTTAATGTGAGATATAGCGTAATGAAATTCGGTTGGAGGAACGAGTACGTAAAATAAATAGTATTCGAGTTTTAGGGAAGACGTGTTGATCGGAAATCCATATCAAATCCCTTTCAATAGCAGGTGTTGTTGTCATCGGTGAGGATGCCGCCGGTATCAAATCGATCAATTTTGCTTACTGAGCAGCAGACCCAAGCTCCTTCGTGCTATTGAATCGTTAGGACATCAATCCAGCATATCGTTTAACAAAACTATTCCTGCTGCAATCCCAACCCTTTTATTCAACATTCCAGTGATTTCTCGTGGAAATGGAGAGCTGTTCTCGGCTTTCATTAAAGCGGGTATTACGTCAACATATTCCTAGCCATTCCTTTCTTGAACAGCATTCGGACGTGGCTGGCACTGGTATTGCCTAGTTTTAGATCACCAGGATTTACACCTTGATGATGATTGTTAGTCCCAAGCAACGTATATTGGTTCACTGTGTAATTACAGCTGATCTGGCATTAACAGAGTTCCGGAGAACTTTTAAAAATTTGGGCGTAATTGCTTTTGTAAATAAACAGGTCAATTGCCGATTTCTAGCGAATAAAAGCTCAATCGAGCATTATTGAATGTCCGCTAATTTAAAAACTTTGAATTGGACGTTTCTTTATATTAGAATAAAATTTATAAATCATTACTTTTGAAATTATTAATTTAATTATTAAGCAAAATACAATCTCGTAGTCCGCAACCCTTAGTTTTTTTAACGCGTATATTTTTTTCTGAAAAGGCCATCAATCTTCCTACAAATTTGTCTAAGATTAGATTAGAAGAATCGTTTTCGATGTATCATTTATTGAAAAAATTAGGTGCGATTCAACATGGTTGAATTCCAGCAAAAGCTTGGTTTATTGCCCATAGCGAACAAATATACAAAGTTTCATGGAATTCGGAGAAGGTAACGCTTGATCGATTCGTCAGTTGGCGTGCAGCTGCTCAATTTCCATCCTTATGCAAAAGCGAAAATTGGTTCGCAAATCTTGAAATAATTAAATAATTTTGTAATTTTTCTACTAAGCAGTAAGTGAAATCAATGTAAAAAACAGAAACAATTTTGACATCCTTGCTAGATCCCCCCCACACGTTTCCTACCCACGAGCCTAATGATTATGACGACGACGTTAGTGACGATATGTGGTGAAGCATCACCATCGACATCCTCGTTTGGAGGTCATTCTGGTTCGGTTGGCCAGCGTCAGGATAAAGAGTGCGACACGAAAACACGGTTCTCTATATGTGACTTTCGCTTGTTTATCTTGTCCTGACCCATACCAAATATGTTTGAACTATAAACGGATGGAAGCCTGGAGAGGCAGAAAGCCGAAAGATGATGTCGTCGTCGTCGTCGTCGTCGTTTCCGCTGTCGTTGAGCTTGATGGCGATGGACAGTAGAGTGGACGACGATGGCGGGCACATGCAGGGAACAAATGTTTACCGCGAGTCCACCCACAAAAAGCACCGGTAGCTAGCAGAGGACATACTGTACTGACCGTTCGGGCTGACGCTATATTGGAAGTAGTGTGCACTAGTGAGTTGATGGTTGTTATATCGAACGGCTGGGTTTGCCTGCCCTCCGGAATTAAAGTGAAAGAAGGCGGGGGTGCTGGCTGGTGCCACAAGATGAAATAGCGCCAAACGGATGCTTCGTTAAATACACTATTCTGCTGGCATCAACAACGTGGTTGAAAGGATTCAGCTGGGGCTGGAAAAATATTTGGAGGAAATGTGTTTTCCAAGTGTGCACCTATAGGAGAGCATAACACAAACATTTGGAGCAGTTTGCGTTCACTTCGATGGGGTGCTAAATCATTCGGCGGTGGATGGGATGTTGTTGTTCGGAAGAAAGTTGGCTAGATTGTACCACTTTTTCCAAATCTAAATGGCCATTTAGATCATTTCGCAGATTCGATTGATGCTACTGCTGAGACTATATAAATTTGGCTTAGACACTTTTTTAACAAAAAATTAGAATTTCTCTACGCCGTTATTATAATCTAGCCTGGTGGAAATTTTGTTCTACATCTTGTTTTTGAATCTGTTATAGTTTTCGTAACGTTGTTGAGCCGAGTGAGAGTCATAGACGAGAAACTTTTTTTTTTGAAAGCAAGTACCTGTGCAGGGCAAAGAAAAAAAAAAAAAAAACACGGCACACAACATAATAGTTCGTTCAGAGTTAGTTTTGCACCAGTTTAGACATTGGACTGCATGGTGCAAAGGGATGGTAGAAGATTTTTTTCCGTTGCATTTCTCTCCAGTGCCCATCTCATATACACGGTCCAGTGCGGTCAAGTGTTGGGTGTCGGTTTTATGAACTTTTCTGGATGGCACTCTCTCCTGTGTGGATTTGTGCATAACGGGATCGGGACAACCGACGACAACAGCAACGACCCAGTAAAGAGCCCAGTATGCTGTAGTAAACGTTGGCTGGATATTCTCGAGTACGATGACTGAAAAGGGATGCAATTTTTTAGCTTTTATATTTTCTGCTGTGAGTGAAAGCCATATGTTGCCAGTGTTGTGTTATGTCGAAGTTTTCGACTGAAGAGGGCCAATTCATATGCAACTGGGAAAGGTACCTGTTGTTCAAAGGGATTAGATATCCATAACTTGGGTGGTTGGCACTGATGTTGATTGTGTTTTGAACGATTGTGGTGTACATTTTTTTTTAAATTCTGCCATCATTTCTGCTACAAACGTATTGAGCCAATCTATCAAACAGGAAGTTTTTCCTCGTCAATTTGAAGAAGCATTCAAGTGCGCAAACAAGTAGCAGAATGCGGAAAATGAACTGCACTCCACTCATCATCACCAGCCACTCCCCAGTCGCCCGCCACCATCTTGATGATATCGTCAGCAGCACTTACCTCGACGGTGATGCCAAGCACGGGGAACGCCTTCAGCGATGGGTTTTCCTTGGGAGTGTAGCGGAAAAATTCTCGCTTTCCCTTGTACCACTTGACGGAGTAGAGCACGGCACCTTCCATATCGTAATGGCAGATCAAATTTGCATTATCACCTCGGCGAATGGCTGCCGGCACGCTTACGCGGACGTCCTTCACCGTGATCACGAAATCTGGTGGAGAAAACAGAAGAAAAGGAAGAAAAATGATTTGGCGCCTTTAGTTTGCTGATAAGTGTGCAGAATGAGGGATGCTTTAATTGATTTTTGACGAATGATTGTTGTGTCGTACTTGGCTTGATATTAAGTGCAGTGAATGGAGATGATGTGGCATAATGTATCTTTGTAAATTAAGATCATCTCACAGAGGAAGTTAGAAACCTGAATTAATCCACCTCTGGATCAATGCGAGCCTAGTCATTTCCTGAAGTCATTCGCATTTGGGGAGAATATTCTACAACCCGAATGAAATCCGGATCAGTACAATGTGGGTTCTTGTCTAGTGGTACACGGCCACTGAGAATAATTCAGAGAGAGAGAGAGTTTAGCTTAGCTTAGACTAACTGCACATATCAATGGTTTATACTCCGTGATAGATCCGAACCAGTGAAATTACACAATGAATCAGTGGCTGGGAGTGGCCGTTCATTCTCACTGTACAATTTTCAGTGATTCCAAATATTTAAGGATCAATAGCGGTTCCAGCCATGGCCTAATACCTACAACGATCTCGGGAGGAAAATTAGGTTAGAGGGTTAGGTTTGTATGATCAGGATTCACCTTGATGGATTATGATTTTGATACAACGTACAGTGGCCAAAAACTGGAAACTAAGTGAGTACATCCACTTTTCCGAATGTGCTCAATTTTTTTTGATATTATTCTTACACTCCAAAACAAGGAAACCAAAGCTACTTCTCAAAGTCCACACTATCCGATACATGCGCAAATCGATTCGTTGTAATATTTTCACTTAAAAAAAGATGTGTTTTATGTTTCAAATATATCGGCAGTTTACTAAACTCTTAATAACTACCCTTACTAAAAAGTGTTGGGGAGAATGAGGCAAAATTAGTAACTTTTCAACGTTTAAACTATCCGATTCTTGCTCCAATCAAATCGTTGGACTTATTTTTACATAAAATATGATGTGTTTTATGTCTGAAATCTAGCCGAAGTTTTTTCTATCTAGCGGAACTGTTATTTATTCCTCTTAAATCACGAGTTATGGGAAAAATGGGGGGAAATGGGGCAAAATAGGCAGTCTGCAAATTATGATATTAGTTGTACTTTATTTTCTTCACTTCCTACCGACTGCATTTTATGGCTGTAGATAACCAGAAGTGGCATAAAAAGCCAAATAACTAGTAGTTTCACCAGAAAATGTGGAGAAACGGGCAAAATGGGGCACTTCAGCTAGTCAGCGCAAGACATATTTTTTAGTCCAGAAAATTGTTTCCTACACGCAAACCAAAAATCTATTACATTGAATGTTAGTTCCAGTTCCTATCATCCTCTGTTCATGAACATCGCAGCGAATGTTAGAAGTTGACCTTGCAGGCGATGTAATGGTTTTTTGCCTTTTTTTATTTCGTGGTCTGTCTGTGCCTTCACCTACACAAGCAAGCATTTGCCTTGATTTTTATGTATAACATGGTAGAACGACGCACACCCTTGCCTCGAATCTCTCCAGCAGAAAAAGCATACGAAGTCGAGTGTGAGAGGAAATGAGCGCTTCTTGTTTGCTTTTAGGCTATCCTTATTCAGAAGCATGGAGAGAGCAGTGGAGAAAGCACAGGTCTGAAAATCGCAACGTTCGTTGTTCGAGTCCAGTCGGCAACCTTTTTCCTATTTTTTTTCGACATAATTAATTTACCTCTCTAATACACTCTACATTTTTCGGTCTCCAATTTTCTTGCATTGGACCGCAGCTAGGTATATCGCATCCTCGGTTCATGCGGTCTCCACTAACATCCTCTGATGATGAATCCCACATAATTGTAAGCGAATCTTACATCCACCGGTTGGGTGTATGATTATCTCCTTATACCCCCACACTCGCCCCCACATGCCTAATTTGGTGTGGGGCTGAAACATTGCAATTTGATTTTTGACACATTTCATATTTCTATAGGCGCATTACATATTTTTTAGAGAATATATTTTTTTTTTACGGAACATTTTAGTTTTTTCTTGTTGCGTGCCAGTGTTTTTTTTAGTTAGAAGAGCGGAGCGACGGGCAGGCTTCCAAAGAAAGTGTCGAAAAGAAGCTTCCAAAAGATGTTTGCAAAAGAAGCTTCCAAAAGATGTTTGTAAAAGAAGCTCCCAAAAGATGGTTCTAAAAGAAACTTCCAAATATGTTTGCAAAAGAAGCTTCCAAAAGAAAGAGAGGCTTCTAAAAGAGGTTTCTTAAAGAGGCTTCTAAAAGAAGCTTCTATAAAAGGCTTCTAAAGGAGGCTTCTCAATGTGGCATATCAAAGAGGCTTCTAAATGAGGCTTCTAAAAGACGCTTCTAAAAGAGGCTTCTAAAGAGACTTCTAAAGAAGGCTTCTAAAAGATGCTTCTAAAAGAGGCTTCTAAAAGAGGCTTCTAAAAGAGACTTCTAAAAGAGGCTTCTAAAATAGGCTTCTCAAAGAGGCTTCTCAAAGATGCTTCTAAAAGATGCTTCTAAAAGAGGCTTCTAAAAAACGCTCCAAAAAGAGGCTTCTAAAAGAGGCATGTAAAAGAGGCTTCTAAAACAGGCTTCTGAAAGAGACTTTTAAAAGAGGCTTGTGCAGGAGGCTTCTGAAAGCGGCTTTTCAAAGAGGCTTCTAAAATGGGCTTCTAAAAGAGGCTTTTAAAAGAGGATTATATAGGAGGCTTCTAAAAATGGCTTCTAAAAGAGGCTTCTAAAGGAGGCTTCTACAAGAGGCTTCTACAGGAGGCTTATAAAAGAGGCTTCTAAAAAATGGCTTTTACATGAGGCTTCTAATAGAGGCTTCTAAAAGAGGCTTCTAAAAAATGGCTTCTACAGGAGGCTTCTAATAGAGGCTTCTAAAAGAGGCTTTTAAAAGAGGCTTTTAAAAGAGGCTTCTAAAAGAGGCTTCTAACATGGGCTTCTAAAAGAGGCTTCTAAAATAGGCTTCTGAAAGAGGCTTTTAAAAGAGGCTTGTGCAGGAGGCTTTTGAAAGCGGCTTTTCAAAGAGGCTTCTAAAATGGGCTTCTAAAAGAGGCTTTTAAAAGAGGATTATATATGAGGCTTCTAAAAATGGCTTCTAAAAGAGGCTTCTAAAGGAGGCTTCTACAAGAGGCTTCTACAGGAGGTTTATAAAAGAGGCTTCTAAAAAATGGCTTTTACATGAGGCTTCTAATAGAGGCTTCTAAAAGAGGCTTCTAAAAAATGGCTTCTACAGGAGGCTTCTAATAGAGGCTTCTAAAAGAGGCTTTTAAAAGAGGCTTTTAAAAGAGGCTTCTAAAAGAGGCTTCTAACATGGGCTTCTAAAAGAGGCTTCTAAAATAGGCTTCTGAAAGAGGCTTTTAAAAGAGGCTTGTGCAGGAGGCTTCTGAAAGCGGCTTTTCAAAGAGACTTCTAAAATGGGCTTTTAAAAGAGGCTTCTAAAAGAGGATTCTATAGGAGGTTTCTAAAAATGGCTTCTAAAAGAGGCTTCTAAAGGAGGCTTCTACAGGAGGCCTATAAAAGAGGCTTCTAAAAATGGCTTTTACAGGAGGCTTCTAAAAGAGGCTTCTAAAAAATGGCTTCTACAGGAGGCTTCTAATAGAGGCTTCTAAAAGAGGCTTCTAAAATAGGCTTCTAAAAGAGGCTTCTAAAATAGGCTTCTAAAAAAGGCTTCTAAAATAGGCTTCTAAAGGAGGCTTCTAAAAGAGGCTTCTAAAAGAGGCTCTTAAAATGGTCTTCTAAAATGGGCTTCTAAAAGAGGCTTTTAAAAGAGGATTATATAGGAGGCTTCTAAAAATGGCTTCTAAAAGAGGCTTCTAAAGGAGGCTTCTACAAGAGGCTTCTACAGGAGGCTTATAAAAGAGGCTTCTAAAAAATGGCTTTTACATGAGGCTTCTAATAGAGGCTTCTAAAAGAGGCTTCTAAAAAATGGCTTCTACAGGAGGCTTCTAATAGAGGCTTCTAAAAGAGGCTTTTAAAAGAGGCTTTTAAAAGAGGCTTCTAAAAGAGGCTTCTAACATGGGCTTCTAAAAGAGGCTTCTAAAATAGGCTTCTGAAAGAGGCTTTTAAAAGAGGCTTGTGCAGGAGGCTTTTGAAAGCGGCTTTTCAAAGAGGCTTCTAAAATGGGCTTCTAAAAGAGGCTTTTAAAAGAGGATTATATATGAGGCTTCTAAAAATGGCTTCTAAAAGAGGCTTCTAAAGGAGGCTTCTACAAGAGGCTTCTACAGGAGGTTTATAAAAGAGGCTTCTAAAAAATGGCTTTTACATGAGGCTTCTAATAGAGGCTTCTAAAAGAGGCTTCTAAAAAATGGCTTCTACAGGAGGCTTCTAATAGAGGCTTCTAAAAGAGGCTTTTAAAAGAGGCTTTTAAAAGAGGCTTCTAAAAGAGGCTTCTAACATGGGCTTCTAAAAGAGGCTTCTAAAATAGGCTTCTGAAAGAGGCTTTTAAAAGAGGCTTGTGCAGGAGGCTTCTGAAAGCGGCTTTTCAAAGAGACTTCTAAAATGGGCTTTTAAAAGAGGCTTCTAAAAGAGGATTCTATAGGAGGCTTCTAAAAGACGCTTCTAAAAGACGCTTCTTAAAGAGGCTTCTAAAGGAGGCTTCTAAAGGAGGCTCTAAAAGAAGCTTCTAAAAGAGGCTTCTAAAAGAGGTTTTTAAAAGAGGTTTCTAAAAGAGACTTCCACAACAGGCTTCTAAAAGAGGCTTCTAAAAAACGCTTCTAAAAAAGGCTTCTAAAAGAGGCTTCTAAAAGAGGTTTCTAAAATAGGCTTCTTAAAGAGGCTTTTACATGAGGCTTATAAAAGGGGCTTCCAAAAGAGGCTTCTAAAGGAGACTGGTAAAGAATTAGATGGCTTGTTAAGTTGTTTAGAGAAGTTAAGTCTTTCTTGGAAAAATATACGCGGTATTTTGTTTGCTATTTTGAGCAAAAATTAAAAACAAATATTTAAAAATGATATTTCTCGTAAAGTTTATCATGAATATTTATAATTTATTTTTCAAATAAAGCTCATGAAAAATGTAAACTTCTTGAGGATTTTTAACCATGGACACTTAAAAATTGACGTAGAACTTCAACATTCGGTCATATTTTTAAACCTCTCGTTAACAAGCTTTGTTACGTAATTTTTGTGCAGGTAACGATTTAAAATGTCATAAATATTGTTTCCTGTGTAGAAATTACATAAAAGCGTACTGGATTTTGCGTAAAGTTCTGTGTGAAAATGGCAAATTTAAAAAAATCAGGTCAGGCATGAAAAAGTTTTTGTTAGGAATTTTTTTTTTCCTTAAAAGTGCCCATCTCGCAATGTTTTTTTTTTTTATTTATTTTTGCCGTAGTCTACTTTATCACATGCATCTCGAAATGTATGGACGTTTGGTAGTAAACATAATTACCAATATTGAGACAATGTTTCATCCAAATCAAACATAGCAATTTTTAAATCGACTTCAAACTTTAAAAATCGTTTTTTTTCAATGCAGCTCTGTAATGGAATTTTTTTCAGTATTTTTTTTTATAATTTGGACAATTTCCTAAAAGTCATCCATACAACACATTTATGTAGGAGTTGTAATTTTTCCAAAATATTTTTTTTTAAAGATCGGCAAAAAAGTTTGGCCCTTCTCAAAGGTTAGTCTAGATAAATTTTGGAAAACTAAGTATATGCAAAGTGGCTCATTTAGTCAAGGTCCACACATCCAGAAAGTTTCATTGAAATCTGAGAGGTTGTTGCCAGTTTCGATTAGATTTGGCGCGAAATGCGCCTACAAAATGACCGATTTTTTGTAAAAATGTGAAGGATTGCTCATAACACAGAATTATGCAAAGTTTTATGCATAAACGGAGAATGTCGAGTTTTTCCGATTCGTCATTTGGCGTTATCGCATATTAGCTTATTGCGTGCTCTCAACTGAGTGTTCTAGATGCACTTCTACAGTTCTTAATTGAGGGCTAACGATGCCTGAAAGGGCCAGGAATCGACCCCATCCACCTCCAGCATGATCTTGCTCAGTAGCTGCGCATTTACCAACTGAGCTAAGGGAGGAGTGGAACTGCTCAAAATGTAAATATTACGCCTTATTCGTCTAACACACGAGCTGAATGTAGTATGGACCAGCAAATTGCTGCTCTTCTAGTCTTCTAAGGTACCTGTTCATATTTTTGTCACTCTGTCAAAATGTTATCCCTTTGTAAAACGAACGTTCCTGACGGTGGAAGAGCAGTAAGTGCACTAGGTTAAAACGTGAAGGTTCCATTATGGTGTATTCAGATCTGACCGTGGATTAGCGGAGCAGAGCAAAATTTGCATTGGAATGTGAGAGACAACAAGTACTTCTCTCGTTCTCTCGTTCCCGTACCTACGAAAAATCTCGCCCCGCGTGTGAAATATCGCTCAAGACGGAATTCACCTTTAAAGGTGAATACGCCAACGACAAACTATCTGTTGGCTATAGGAACCGAGCGCAATAGATCTCGCATGAGTTCTGGTAGCCTTCGTTCCCCTACTATATGCACCATGTACAAAACACTGATAAGACCAACAGTACAGCACCAGAAATAAACACATCTTTCAACAAATAATTCATCTTTGACGTAAATCAGGGAACGTAAACAAACATTCTCGTAAACAAACATGTGCAACTCGATGGAAAATACATTTGATTGAATTGAGTTTCGCGTTTCTTTCAACTGATTCGTATGTTAAAAAGATCGCTTACGTGTCTTGCTCTCATCACACAGAAAATTACATGGGTAAACTATCCCACAAATGGTTTGGATGATATCCCGAACACGTCGTTAAGCTCTCTTTTATAGTTATTTTTATTAGGGTAGTCAATGCTCGAGGAGGTTCTGCAAGCCCTGCAAGTTTTTGAACGTTGTGGGCTTAGGACCATGATCCAACTGCGTTTGGAGTAGAAGAATGAACCACGAGATGGCACAAGTATAATATACGATCACAGAATCCAGAACTTAGCTCAAGCTGGAACGGTACAACGGGCTCGACACGTTATAAGAATGCCGGACAACAATCCCGCAATAATGGTGTTTGTCTCGAATCCGACCGATACAAGACGCAGAGGAGCGCAGCGAGCTGGGTGGTTGGACTAAGTGGAACAAGATCTAGGAATTGAGGGACGCTCAAGAAACTGGAGACAAGCAGTCACGAACCAAGTTAGTTGGCGCAACATTGTACAGCAAGTGAAGTCTTGCCGAAAGATCTTGGATCAGTAAAGTCATGGCATTAAGGATGTCAAAAAGAACCAATCGTTAGCCGTCTTGCCGAGAGCAGTTCCAAACCAATTAGTCAACATCGTACAGTGGGCGAAATCAAAAAAGTGGGACATGGCCATTTGCGACAAAACTATTGAGTGTCACATTTTGATGTCTTCTAGAATGTTTCTTTACTTTTTTAGTACAAAAATGGAAAATGGAGTACAAACGGTAAAATCCCCTTGAAAACGTTCTTTTTACATAAGTTATTAGTTAAAATTGTCTAATTTTTAATGTTTTACAAAGTTGTAAGTGCTTTCAAAATGCATATGTTTGCAGAAGAAAACAAATCGGTATCTCTTCGTTTTAAGGATTTACGTCCGTTTGTATTCTTTTTTTTTAAAGATTCATAAAATTAAAAATTAACACAGAGGATTTTTTGAAATTAAATGTTAAAACGTTGATTATGAGAATTCGCACATTTTGAGTTGTGCCAGTATTGATCGAAACTGACGATATATGTAGTCTTCAAATAATCGGTGTCACCTTCCGCAGTCCGTCGCTTACATTTCAGTATATTAAAAGCTACACTTCATCGTTAATATTTACTACTGAATTCTCCCTTATCAAATTATCCTGAAATTCAAATTTCAACAAGGTATATAGCAATCAAAATAAACTTCTCAACTCCTAATGACTTATTAAGCACCAAAAGCATCCACTGAAAATCTTCCTCATTCTTTTTATGGCATACAATCGTAATTAAATTTGTTTGACTTGATGCAGTTTTTTACGACCTTTTGAAGCACTTTTCAAAATATTGTAGTACTTGCCATACGCTGTACGCTCTACAGTGGATGTGCAGACTATTTAATTGCGTTTATCCTCATCGGTCTACAGAGTGGGTATGCACACACAAAGAAGGCGCACTGCAGCTTCCCCGGTGCAGTGGCAAAATGTAAGGGAAAACAAAAATGTGAATGAAAGCATTTTCCTTTTTGTGAGCCAGCACAACCAAACCTATAAATTGTATTGCACCGTGAGTGTGACTGTGCTCCATTTGCCATTCAGTTGCATACGAGCCATGAAAGCTCGTGGCAGTGGCACGCTTTTTCAAATGAGTTTACATAGTAAGGGATATGCCGAGTGAGTTCACCATTTTGCATTAATGGGAATAAAGATGGTGGAAATTTGCCATAATGACGACGACGCACTGGGCGGGCTGGGCTGATGAATAGAACGCCAGGCTGAAGGAACGCATATGTGGCACCGCACTTGAAGCCATATCCTGTTGATTAGATGAGAGAGGCTGCTTCGGGCGCTTTCCAATCCAAATCGACTCGACACCTTTTTTTTTTTAGGATTTCTATCGAATTCCTTGAAGTGTTGTTAGAATGAATGTCTTAAATATTGGTTCCTGTGTGGAAGCGTACCAGCAAAATGTTCAAAAATGTTACCAAAAGTTCTCGATTTACGATTTTTGTCAATTTGTTCATAGTTTTAAACATTCCAAAAGTTTGCATTTTTCATAAGTTTATAATACAAATAATAGGGTAAATGATGGCTTCGGCACCCATTGACCGTTTTCGACAACCAAAATTTAAACGTTAATTTCGCTGTATTTTCTCACCAAATCTTTTTCGCTTCGATCCCTTAGTCTATCAGCTTAAATCTGATATTTTTTTTTACTACTGATCAAACCTGTTACCCCAACAAACAATTTGTGTTGATTAAAGACTAAATAAGGCATTTTCTTAGCTGAAGAAGCATATGTTTGCCTGAATAAGCTCTTATGTTTTTGGGACGTCATGTTTTCCTTCATATGAAATATACGCATTACAAAAAACAGCTCATTTCGAGTTGCTGATAATAGGACAGTTGGTTAACATGCAGTTCAAATGGAGAGGTTGCCGAAGAAAAAGAGACTGCTATTATAGTCACACTCACCTGAGAAGTTTGGAGCGTTGTAAAAACATTTTCAACCCGTTTTGGACAATTAATTATATGATATGAGTAGTAGCTATACTGAAGATCCGAGAGATGTCGCCCCTTCAGTGGTAGGAAAAAACTTTTTGCAGTATAGAGAATATCAGAAAATCCAAGATTTGTGACTAAACATGCTTTCACAGAAGGAAACAAATAAACGAGTGTTTATCTTATCACCATAGTAATGTGTTCGTGCAATTTTTGTGCATCTAAATCTGCTCATAAAGACGATAATGAATAAAAACTGAAAATTTTCATGCATTTCCAAATGGTTTCCTACCATTCCCATACATTCGAAAGTGACTGGCCCTCTGGATGTGGATGATGTCAAAAACAACAAAACATGATTAATTATGTCGATTGGAACGGATAGAATAGCAAGCACCAGATTAATATAAAGAAACAAACACGCCATGTGTGCGTGTGTGTTTTTTATATAGTAAGGTTTAGGAAAGCTTCAAGAAGCCGGGCCTGTAGTGAAGTTGGCACGGTGTGGTATCCACTAGTTGCCTAGTGCAGTTCCACCAAAACCCATTCCTTACTCTCTCCTCTGCCTGGATCCCCCCGGGACCACTGTGAACCGACTACTTCGGGGGGGTGGCTGTGCTCATGCACTTGTCGTACTCTCAGCGCTAGCTGGCACTGCTCTTCTCTCCATTTACGCTGCAGCTCCAACATAATCTGCGTGCCTGCCCTGCTGACGGCATTCCAAGTGCCCTCCTCTTGACACATTTCAACGACGACATTCTCCACGTTAAGGACGAACCTTGGACAGTCGAAGACCACATGCTCCGGCGTTTCATCGACGTTGCCACACTCCGGACAGAGGGGTGACGAACCGATGCAGGTATTTCCTGAAGCAGCCGTGGCCAGTCAGGAACTGCGTTAGGTGGAAGTTGACTTCTCCGTGTTTTCTGTTCACCCAGGTCGAAAGAATCTGTATTAGTCTATGTGTCCATCTACCATTCTCCGTCGTGTTCCACTCCTGTTGCCAATTAGCCAATGACTCCACTCTCACAACTTTCCGTACTCTTCCGGCTTCGCTCCGCCTGTAGCACTCGCTGTCTTCCGCCAGGGTGATGCCGATAGGGATCATACCGGCGATAACGCAGACTGCTTCCGAAGAGATGGTTATGGCACTCACGTGCGTCCTACATAATTGTTAACAAATCTTACATCCCCCGGTTGGGTGAAGGATATGATGAATCCAAAATTACTATCTGGGAAATGGGTTTTTCCAAATGTGGAAATAATCCTCAGGATATTTATTTCAAGTATGACCACCAGCTGCTCAAGATAGATTAAAATGCCACTACCTTATTTGCTTATCCTTGACAGATACGCGTATTTTGTCTACAATGTGCAGACTTCTTCAGTGTCTTGTACTAATACTCGACTGAAGAAAAACATCGCATTTTACCGAATATATATTAACACAGGTACTTTTTCACTTAGAGCTAGGTAAACTTAAATATAATATCCTGTAGGAGCAGGTACTCCGCTGCATAATCGTTGATGTGTCCTAGGTAGGAACTTGAAAAGCCATGTGTGTCCGTTTCCTTGATCCCTGTTGAGTAAATTTGAATTACAATTACAATTTACATGGTGTAGATACTGTCCGTAAAATCGTGATGTCTTCCGTCGATAGTTGGTGGTCCTCTGTGAAGATATGTTCTGCAACCTTTGATTTGAGATAATATGTTAGGCCTTTTTCCTCTTGGTTTTAGCACAGACAAACAGACGTAACTCTTTGAAAAACTTGTTCTTGAAAACATAGTATCTCAAAACATATAACCTCAGTAACGACATCTATCTGGCTTCTCGCGGAAAACAAGCTTGATCGCTAACTCGTAAACAATATTGCATAATATTTCTATAGAATATATAGAAACGTCAAAGTGATCCGATGCCAGCGCTGCGGCGAGTAGTTCGCGGAACTGATAATATTCAAATCAACCGTTAAATGCATGAACGAAGATACACAATGAAGAGTTACGTCTGTTTGTCTGTGGTTTTAGGCCTAATTAACCTCCGCTATATGTTCTTTAAATCTAGTTGCTAAAGTTCTCTTGTTTTGTACTACGTATACTTTGTTACAATGATTACAGCTTATTTTATATACACCTGATTTACCTAAAGCATTAACTGGGTCTTTAGTGGATCCTAACAATGATTTCAACTGGTTATGTCTACTGTTGAAAACTAAATCTAATCCGAATTGTTTTACCTGTGGTCTTAGCTTACAAGTAATATCTTGATCAAATGGAACGGACACTCGTTTCAAGGGTTCAGGTGCTGCGGTGAGGGTTGTAAATAATCTCCTTTGTAGAATTCTCGCTTTTTTATCGATGATTTCCTGGATTGCGGTCTTCTTGTATCCGTTGAGTCTCGCTGTTTCTAAGATGTACTGTAATTCCTTAACCTTTCCTGTATCGCTGAGTGGAAGAGTCTGCATCCGATGAATCATGTGGTGGAAGGCGGCCAATTTCTGCTGGTACGAATGGTTGGAAGTATAGGGGATAACTCTTTTGGTGCTTGTTGGCTTTCAGTAAATTTCGTATTCAAGCGATTCCCTGATGACTAGAAGATCGACAAATGCGAGTTTTTCGTTTTTTTCTACCTAGTTTTGATATCCTTGTGAATTCTGTTGATCTCATCTAAAATTTGTGGAAGGGCTTCCCGTTTAACTACGCTGAAGATATCGTCAACAAACCTCCACCAAACGGTTTGGTAATAGTCCTTTCTCGTTCAGAATTGTCGCCAAGTTGGCCATGAAAAGTTCACACATGAAGGGGGATAGGGGGTTTCCCATTGGGGCTCCTCTCGTTTGCTTATAGAAGTTACATATCTCTGAAAGAGAAGTAGTTCTCTTCCATACAAAGGCAGGTCAGCTTAAGGTACGTCCGAACCTTGTTTCTCCATGCTGCATCCTCTCGTTGTGTTAATAGCCAGTCCTCTAAATGGTTGTTCGCTTCCTTGACTGGTATGCTGGGAAAAAGAGCTATGACGTCGAAAGATACCATAATCTCGTCCTCGTTGATGTCTCCTGAAGATTGTAGTTGCTGGGCGAACTTCTGGGTGTTACTAAGTGCTTTACTCTGAAACTGATTCGGCATACTCTGGAACTCTGTGGCTAGCCACTTCGCTAATTTGTGGGTGGGGGAACCAACTACAGACACCTCTCATTTCATTCTCCGGTTTGTGAACTTTGGGGAGACCTTTGATCCTGAGTAAAATGGGATTGGATTCCTGTAAACGACCTGCTCCATCTCCTAATATCGATTTGCACTCCTTCCGTGCTTTCTCCACGCTTTTCACTATGTTCTGTAAGGGGTCTACTCGTAACTGTCTATACGGTCCGCTGTTAATCTTCATTGTCATCTGATTGTCGTAATCGTCCTTGTCCATGATAACGACCGCGTTGCCCTTGTTTGCTTTCACGTAGTATACTGCTTTACTTTTCAGCCCTTTACAATCCGAATTTCCTTTTCGTTGGCGCGACTTTGTTCCTGTCCGTCCTTGATTATGTTCGATGTGATAGTCCTAACCGTATTCTGTGATGATGTTGGAAGTGTCTTGGTAATCGCTGTTTCTACGTGAACCCTCGGCGTCGTGGTGATGGTTGATGGGATCTGCTCACCCGTTCGGTGTTTCGTCCGTCTCCGTTGAGACTCGTGTCGTAGTCTGTTTAGCTTTCTATCCTGCAGCTTCCGTTTCCTATCCGATTCACACTCCTCTGCTACCTTGGCCCTAGACAGAATGCTAGGGATGCTATAAACCAAAATATTGGTTACTAATCATGAATATTGAGTACGAAATATTGATGAAGATTGATATCAACACTTCGATTAACAAATTCGCAAGTCTGAAGAGTCGTAAACAGATCTAGCTCATTCAGTTTAAATGTATGTTAAAATAAAACCAGGCTAGAAAAATAAATTAAACGAAAAAGTATTATTGCAAGTAGGGGAAACGATGGCTTCGGCAATACCTTAACCTATTATCGTCAGGGGGTAAACAACGTCCTTGTGAGTAAATAAAACAGCAAAAAAGGGCTATCTTCCATTCCACTTAAATAATTTTGGTATCCTTGACAGATACGTATTTCGACTACAATGTGCAGTCTTCATCAGTGTCATTCCCACTAAAAACTTATCAAAAACCTAACCCCCTTAAGTACTCATCCCATAGGTAAAAATGTCAAGATCACAGGTATAAAAATGAAACTACAATGTGTAGAATCGATTTCAGTTTCTACACATTGTAGTTTTTGCTGTTTTATTAAAGCATTCCGCTAACAACCCAATTTCATTACTTCATCGTCCTTGCGAGCTCAATTTTGGCATGTGGATACATTGTGTTTCAGAGCATCTATTGGCCAAATCTTGAGGTGGGCTTTGTTTACCCCCTGGCCATAATAGGTTAAGGAAGCCAACATTTCCCCTACCTAGAATTTTAAAATTGATATCAAATCATAGGGAGCCCCACAATAAAAATATAAAATCGGCCCCAAGGGTAGTTTGGACCATACCCTTCCTGACTTGGCTATCAGGAAACTCCAAATGCAGCATCACGTGTGCATATATAATCACAAAAATTTGCAATCTTTTCGCATGGCGTGCGTTTGATTCAGGTGGAAAATTGTTTTTCTTTTCGGAAATCGATATTGCACGCGCGCAATCGTTCGTTAAATGCGCTCGTGTTCACCCTGGTGTTGTTTGCATATATATGTATCCTTTTTACAAAAATGCCATCATGGATGGCAGCAGCATAAAACATTCAAACACGTACCCTCTACCGGCACGAAGAACAGAAGTCTAAACACCCCGAAGGGTGTGCTCGGAAAGCTGAACCAGTTTGAGAAAGTGAATCCCTTTCATGTAGGTAGGTAGACGGGTGCTACCTAGAATCCATTCGACTGGAAAAGTCGGAGGGAAAAATGCTGTGAAAAACTTTGCCACATCACTAAGCATTCATCTATGCAACATCAAACGAGCATGGCATGGACTGGCATGTGCCACTTCTTCGTGTTGTTCTTGCTGTTTCGACTTCTGGCCATCTACTGTAGGTTGGTGCTCTCAGAAAAAAAACAGAACGTCCATAAAGCTTTGATCGAGTACAAAATCAGTTCTGATGGGATGGAAATTTGCAACGGGTGTATTAGTTTACTTATGGTGATATGCTTTCTCTCTCTCCCTTTTCCTCCTTCTGCTTTGTTGGGGTGAATAATTTACGCTAAACCGCTTCAATCAATCTTGTACTGACTTATCGCGATAATATGGCGGTTTTGCATGTGGCGAAGTGCATTAAATTATGGAAGTTCCATGCACGTACAATTTTATGGGAAGCTTCCACAGGAATGAACAGCTTTGGTTTATTTTAAATTATACATTCAATTAGGATTCGTGTAATGCAGCATTGCATGAGAGGAGAATTCAAAATATTCCAAAGAATTTCTAGATGTAGACTTGTGATAAATGTTTAGAAAACTTATATGGTAAGGTTGGTTCAGTATAGGTTAATCTAAATGATTTCCAAAGGGACGTTAAAAAATTGAGGCTTGATAAAACAAAGCCTTACTCATATGGATTTTGCTCCGGACAATCGATTCTAAAGCAGGTCCTGATAATTCCTCCAAAATTTGTGCTCATTTGATTGCGATCTCATACTGCACTGGCCCTTTGAAGTTTATATGGGAAGTACTATGTAAAAAGTAAACTTTTTGTTCTCATCGTCCTAGCATTTTTCCATTATGATTAACGAGCAAGCTTGCTATCTGTATTTTTGTAGTGATCACAGTGGCAGCATACACTTGCTTAAACTCTACACTGGTTAGTTAGTTTTGATCCGTATTCAGCCCTGCCGGCCCCTCAAGCACTATTTGCAGCAATTGTGATTAGATTATGCGCAACGCAATGTTTCAATGAAGGTGTCTTTCAATAAATCACTCAATCAATTTGATTTTTGGAAATTGGCTCAAAAGGGTTTAGTTGAAACATCATACCTTACCGAAAACTAAAGCACAACAATCCCAATTCTTATTTCAAACCTATCAACATATTTAACACACCTTTCCCAAAACTTCACTTATTCGTAAGCGCCTGATTGAAGATATGACTGCTATTGACATTGCCTGTAATTGACAAATATACTAAATAGAATTATTATACAACTCTAAAGGCTAGTTGCCTCCTTAAGCGGACCTTCCGCTTCCTATCTCTTATTTCTAATTAACTTTCTGAATTCTCTAATTGAAGTTCATTTGATGATTATTTAGTCTTATTTAATAAATAACTGACTAAAATGCTTCACTTTGAAGTTAGTTTCAAAGCTAATTTTAAATTGTATATATATAGGGTAAATGTTCCAAATACGCTCTCACGCTTCCACTATGTCGCACCACAAACATACATATGGGTATGTCACAATAGAAGTACACCACAGTGGAAATCCCGAGTCATAGTTCAAACACTTATCCCTAATCAAAATAAAGCACATATAAGATTAGTTACAATACCATGTACATAAATGGTGTTTAACATTGTTCCCTGAGTCATACCTCAATGAAAACAACAATGAAAGCTTGTCACGCAAGTAGAAGGAATACTGTTTGGCACTTTCTGAAATATTTCAATGGTATAATTCCCTTGCAAACCCAAGTAAATCTATCTGCGTAAAAAATAAGAGTGATTTGCGGCAAAACCCGCCAGTATCACACCCAACGTCAGTGCCTATCAGCGTTGCCAGATTATTTTCATGCTTATCGGTATCAAATGTTTCAAAACCGGTATTTATTGGTATTTACTATTACCGAGGAAATCCAAACTTTTGGACTAAGAACGGAAAATTTACTCTCTAATTTCCGTGGATTCATTAAAATAGCTTCTGAACGAAGTCGATGAAACTTCCAATGTAAAAATAAAGAAGCTATTTTGGAGAAAGTTTGAAGAATGTTCTGTGAAAAGTTGGAAACACATCCGGAGAACTTCCAGGACGACTATTGAAAAACTTCTAGCGAAAATTTAACGAACCATTCGAAGAAAAAAAAACAAGAGGAAGCAAGAAAAGCTTCGGAAATCCAAAGCAAATTCCAGGAGTAGTTATTTCCAGGGGATGAGAGAAGATATTCGGATAAATATTCCAAAAAAAAGTCGGAAAAAAGCAACAGAGAATGGATTATGGAGAAACTTTCAGAGGAAGACGACAGAAACTTCTGGGAGAATTCGATGGAGAAGACGAAAGAAACTTCCTGCAGACGCTGGAAGGTAGATCGGGAGAAACTTTTGGAGTAAGTCCGATGCCAGAGAGATTACGGAACTGTCGTAAGAAATTTAAAGGAGAATATGGAAAAACATTCCGAAAGATAGAGATGTTTGGGGAATATTAGCAAAACGCTCCCTGAAGTCTATTGCATGTTCTAATGAACCATCAGTTTTTCTGATATCCATAAAATATCCCTGAAGACCTCGCAATGTCTCTGAAATTTTCGAAAGATTCCTGAAATGCACTCTCGCAACTCCTTGAAAATTCTTGCAATTTTCCTGATGTTAATGGGGTTATTTAAAAGTTCTCTAATCGTTATCGAAGTATTCGGAGCTTCAATAAAACTACGGGAAAATATCAAATCTTCTTTGAAGGTCTCTGGACTTTGGTGAAGATTTCGGAACTTCCTTAGATGCACACTTCATGCAACTTTTATCTGTCACAGATTTGTGCTGCTTAAGTTCTTAAGTGTCCTCACAATTTTCATGGCATTAATGGAACATCAGCATTGAAATTCATGACATTATTGGAACATCAGCATTGAAATTCTCTGATCTTCCCGATTATTTTTCATTTTGAAAAGTTCTTCAAACTGCCATTACAAGCACGGATCTTCCTTTAATTGTTTCTCCATTTTATAATAACTCATGTAACTTACCTTATCTTTCCAAACATTTCATGAACCTCTCTGAACTTTGCTGAAGATTTCGGAAATCCCCTGACTTTCTCGGAAGTACTTTAAAGTTTCATTAATATCCTTGAACTTAATTGATCTATACTAATATTTTCTAAGCTTCCCTAAATTTATCTCAATTCGCCTGGAACGAATGGAACTGTCATGAAAACTATTAAATTTCCCTGAAGTTCTTCGGACTTGTGAAGTTCCCAAAATATTTATGATGTTACCTTAAGGTAACTGGAGCTCTCTGGACATTTATGAAATTAATGTAACTGTCTTTAATGTATAGAAACTAACCCTTCTTCTTCTTTTTTTTTCGCATATCAAGCTTATTATTTATCGCATATTAGCTTATTGCGTGCTCTTAACTTAGTGTTTTAAATGCACTTCCACAGTTAATAATTGAGAGCTTTTGAAGCAAATACCAATGCATGAATGTGTATGTTGTGTGGCAAGCACAATGATACTATATGTCCAGGGAAGTCGAGAAAATTTCCAACCCGAAAGATTCCGTCGACCGGACCGGGAATCGAACCCGCCGCCTCCGGCTTGGTAATACCGTGCCTTTACTGACTGGGCTATGAGGCCCCAAAAAACTTACTCTTACAGATCTTTAAACTAACCCAAAAATTTAGACATTTCTGAAGTTTCAGAACTTATTAAAAGTTCCTGTAGACTTCCTAAAACTAATGGAACTGAAACAAAGCTCTGGAAGCATCCCTGAAGTTCCGGGGAAGTTGAAAAAAAAAACGGATGTGAGAAGACGGAAGATATTCAAAAAGATTAAAGTCTCTTATAATAGTTTCTCCTGACAGCTAAGTGTGAGTAGGCAATACAATTTAAATTTAAAAATATCGGTATAAATCGGTATAAAAACTCAAAAATCGGTATTCTGAGAAACCTTATCTGTACATCGGTATCAAGTTTGCAAATCGGTATAAATACCGATATATCGGTATAGCTGGCAACGCTGGTGCCTATACGTAAGCGTACTACGAGGCGGCTCTCAATCAAAGGAGTAACAAGTGTGATAATATCACTGCTAGACTACATCTTTGGTTCTCTCATGCAGTGATTTATCAGAGAGGGGAAGCTTAGTAATCCCGATTGCCTGCCCATGGCGCCATTCTATCACTGCATGAGCCAGCAACGCCGGCCATAAGCCTACCGTCTCCAACACTCCACTAAAAAGCATGAAATTAAGTCCGCCCACCAGCAACAAGGTGCAAAAACTAGCCAAGGGGAGGGAAGTTAATGAAAAAGTGTATCCTACCCCGGGGGTGCGTTATGTACCGTTCTCCCCTACTATGCAAAAAGTGAACATTTTGTTCTCATCGTCCTAGCATTTTTCCATTATGATTTACGAGTAAGCTTGTTATCTGTTCTTTTGTGAAATTTAATCGACTACAACTTTACCCTGGATCACTTTTTGATTGAACTTCAAGATAATTAGTTATTAGTTGATTTCGAAACCGATAACATTCTAATATAATCAATCGAATACTTTCAGGGCAACACTACATATTGTACTGTGACATAGTAGCCTGAATTGGTGGCCATATTCATCGTGTAAACTGAGTGGTTGCGGTACAAGCACATATCGTCGGTAATAGACGATTGTTGTGTATTGAGAACGCTTGCGCAAAAAGACTAGGGAGGGAAACGGATTCGAAAGTCATATGTCATTAGCCAAATACATCCGTAGACCATAGGTCCACCGTTGTATAATTGGCAATGCACCCGTGTACTGAATGGGAATTGTGGGTTCGAATCCCACCGGTGCCCTTAGATTTTTTCGCAAATTTTCTCACACGCACGTCTCTTGCCGATGATATGTGCTAACCTCTCAGTATCTTCTAAAGTGGACCCTACACGATTACTTTTATTGACAATAATCGTATTGTCAATACATTCGATATTGACGTCAATATATCGAGATTGACAATATTTCTGAATTCACATCATCAATTTTATTGTCAATAATTCCCCTTCGCGTCAATATATTGATGCGTGTGGGGTTTGCTTAATTGTCGCATATAACAAATAAAAATTGACTTTCAGTCGCTAACCTAAATCGTGTAAAGTTCACCAATGTAGTCTGCTGACAGGGTGGCCATACCTACCGATTTATCGGTAGTCCTACCGATTTTCGGGATGCCTACCGATTCACAGACGAAAGGTTCAAAACTACCGATTTTTCACTTTTCCTACCGAGAATCACAGTTTTTAAGTAATGAAAAATGTTCAATACCTATGTTTTGTTTCCCGTGTAGTTAGTCAATAGAGATTGCTAAAGTATGATTGTGTCAGTGATTTGTTTTCATCGGGAAAATTTTCCGCTATTTTGCATATACGTATACGTGACGTAGTGTGCGTACGATAAACGTCAGCAATCTCTATTTGATCGAACGCGATGCTTTTGCAACTTCAATCCAAATGGATGAGTATTTTTACGTTTTACCGACTTTCTCTGTCTGTCTCCTAGCGGAGATGCTATTTTCTGTTTCTCCCTTTTTTGGTTCCGTATTCCATTCGTTTTACTCATACTTACTTGTTATGATTAGACTAGAGTCGTTGTATAATGCGTCACGCCAAGAGAAAAACAGTTGAACTCGCATCACGGTTTTCGAAAGATCTCCTTTCTTTTCACTTGGCAACAAAGGAATTCTACATCAATGACTACACGGTAACCGAAAAATACCCAATAATGACTACATAGTAAGCATTTTCGAGGGAAACTGGGACTACCCATTAAATGAGTGAAATTTTACCCATTTATGAGTAATTACAACTACAAAAATAAGTAGTAAGTATTCATTTTTAAGTAACAAATACTCATAAATAGGTAATATTTTTACTCATTTAATGGGTAGTCCCAGTCTCCCTCGAAAATGCTTACTTTGTAGTCATTATTGAGTATTTCGCGGTTACCGTGTAGCGAGAAAAAAATAGCGGCTATAGTAATTCATTAGTGTGACTTTGTCAAATTATCTTAACAAAAAATATTAGAAATTCTCATTACTGATCATTATCAAACGTATTCCATGACATTTTAATGCTCACTGTGTGTTTATGATCATTTATTCGATTAAATTTTATATTTTATTCCAATACCTTTCGTGGACCTTTCATAGCATCGTAATGTTTGTTTGGCTTCACTCTTGGCGTGACTCATTATACACCGACTCTAGATTAGACTATCCAATGTGTTAGATTGAAGGACTGATGGCTCGGTTCAAAAGTCGCGTGATTTGTTTTCATCCTTCTCTTGCTCACAAAGCATTTAAGTTTCGGGGGAAGCCTTCTTAAGACGGCCTATCGATAACTACCGATAAAAGTTTTGAGAAGTTACCGATAATGAAAAAAAAAAATCTGGCCAGTTGATATAGTATCTTAAGTAACAATTCATTGATTGATTTTAGGTGTACAATGCTGATTAACACCAGGCTGAATATATAGTTGATTAGTAGTGCATAAAGCGAATTGAAGCCCCATAATTCAACCTCAATTTGTTAGCTGATCAGATGATTGAACAAGCCTTATTTAAGCTTAACACTACTCCACAAATCAGTAATGCGCTTCAAATATGTTGATAACCTGATAGAAGAATAGGAATCTATTGCACAATTTTGTTAACTTGTTGTCAGTGTCACTCGTTGCATTTCCGGCATTTTAGTTCTTCTTAATTCATTACCTACTTTTCTAATTCCAAGCAGCACCAGCAATAGAGACAAGGAAGAGAAGCTTTTTAGTAATACCTCCAGGTAGAAGTGGACTGCGACGGCGTTGGAAGTACATATTATCATTTGTATTCCTGTGTTTTGACTGTTCACTCCTTTATATTGCACTGGATTTTCAGACCGCATTCTAAAAATATAAGAGCAACACCGTGACCATCGAAATAAATCGCGCACATGTGTTCACATGATGAGACGAATGCTTTACTGTCACCATTTGTTGTTTACAATTCTGCAATTCTGAAATTTTCACCAGTGAAACGTTAGAAAATTTCGAATAAGAGAAAAGTTTTGAAAAAAATTTATCTCACACAAAATAATTTTCCCTGTATTTCTTTGCAGTTTTCCTCCAGGTAGTTGAAAGATACTTTTATGTCTGAAGAATATTTCGGGCAAAGATGAAAGAAGCTTCCAGCAGAAGTCGAAAAAATCGTCTGGGAGGAGTAAGAAATATCTTCCGTAGAAAACCGTAAGACAATTCCGGTAGGAAGCCAAAAATTCTTCTGTGAATGTCAAAAGAAATAGCCTGGGAAAATTTGAAAACAAAATTTCTGGAAACGCTGAACGAACCTTTTGGATAAAATTAAAAGAAATTTACGGTACAAACTGGAAAAAAAACTTTCGTGCGATAGCAAACAGACACCTGGTGAAAATCTCTGAGTATCATCACATTTCTCAAGAACTACACAATCGGTTTCGTTACACCTGTCACGTCCAAACCAAATTTCTATTAATTTGTCTTATTTACTTAAGTTTCACATTTTTTCAGCAATCCGTACAGCAATAAACATAAGCTTTAATTTCAAACCCCACTTAATTTCCTTCGGTGAAAACATACCAAAATTGAAACATTGATTCAACTGAACCGATCTAAATGTTCTGGTTGAACGACCCTCAACGCTGCCTGCTACCTAGCCGTATTGCTTCGTCGTAGGTCAAATCTCGCACTTTGGGCGGACAAATAACTTCGGAATGACAAGCACTCCTGGGTCACTAGAAGAGATGAAAGCAATCAATGAAATCTGTCAAAACCAACCGCCCCAAAACAGATAGACAATTATCTCACCATTCCACCGCCCACCAGCAGATTTCGTTGAAAAAAAGAAAAAGAAAATGAAAGCAGGTCCCTCGCTCCATCCGGAAGTACGGCAGTTGAGAGTCACTTCGAGCGATTGCGTTCAATTAAACCCACCACCCACTTACTGGGACAAGGGGCGTACGCTTTGGGCCGTACTAAGCAGACCCCCTGTTGCTGTTCTGGCTATTGGCTACCCAACTCAACCCACATTGTTTGACTGTTTTCGGGTTTGTGTTTGATGAAAACTGTGTCACTTGGCTGATGTCTACTGTGAGAAAAAATAGTGGAAATTGCATTTATTTTGAACTATTTATTACAATTAGAACAAACGGTAAACAAGTATGGATTTTCTAGGATTTTCAGAATCTGATATGCGTTAGAAATTGAAACAGAATTTGCATATAGGTTCAAATTAAACAAATTAAAAATTCCAGTCTTATATCCCTTCCATCATTCCGCATCGAACGTTCGACTGTTTCGGTCTAGTGTTGCTTGCACTCCGTTATCAGTACTAGTTTTTTTCCCTATTGAGGTTTTTTTTCAATCCGCTTTCACACTGAGTGGTGTTATAGTATACACAAGTGTAGTGAGCATCGCGGAATTGCATTTGCCGCACAACCGTTCGAGAAAGGAAGCAGTCATTTCCGGCCGAGTGCGGCAGATGAGCTGTTCATCTTTAGCCAACAAATTTCATCGCATCACGCCACTGCAACATCAAGGTCATCGAGTTCACCAGCCGGCGAGCCACCCGGTGCTTTGTTGAAAACACTCGAGGGCAACAATAGAACGATCATCACCACCATCCTCACATCAGTAGATCATCGTCATCAGCCACACTCCGTGCGCTTGTGTGGAGAGTTAAGTAACAAACGGTTATCTTCCGTTCTCCGCAACCTGATTAATCTCCATACAGCGTTGATTAACTTTTCTGACACCTTTTTGTTTTTTCCTGAAAAAGTTTTCCTTTTTTTCTTTTTCACTTTGGTTTTTTTTTTGCTATTAATTTTTACTGATTAATCTCCTTATAGTGTTGATTAACTTTTCTGACACCTTTTTGTTTTTCCTGAAAAAGTTTTCATTTTTTTTTTCTTTTTTTTTTCACTTACTGTTTTTTTTTTGCAGTCTGATTAATCTCCCTTTAGTGTTGATTAACTTTCCTGGCATTTTTTTTTTTTTGCTTTGTTGGATTAAGTATTATTTTACCGTATATTTCTGGGTTAGTTTTTTTTTCTTATATATATTTTTTTTATTATTATTTTATTTTATTTATTTTTTTTTTGTTTTCCTTACGCATATTTTTTTTTTTTTTCTTTTTGTTTATGTCGAAATCTGTTGCGGTGGTACTTAAGACCCCGCAATGGATGATACAAATGATGGCGGGGGTATTTCGCTAGCAGATATCTCCGATGATGAGTCTGTTGAATCTCCATCATTCGAAAATCTGCTTCTCACTGAAGAGAAAATGGATACCTCAGGGGACTCTACTTCGGACCCCAAAACGGGCACTGGAGCTTACCCAAAGGTGATGTCTAAACAACAGCCTCCTGCACCCCCTGCCCCCCCTTCTCCACCATCGCCCCCTCGTCCACCTGTTCCCCCTACTCCAACCGTTCCCTTAAAAATTTCTGCGACCCCCCGCCATAAAGCTTACCCAAGTGGCTCAAAAGGTCCGTGGGTTGTTTTTTTCCGGCCCAAACAAAAACCTTTGAATATTTCTCGGATTTCGAAGGATCTGACAAAACATTTTTCGGCCGTAACCGATATATTTAAGGTGACGCCAAACAAACTGCGCGTTACCGTTGATGACCTGAAACAGGCAAACCGGATTGTTGCCTATGAGCTTTTTACGATGGAATATCGAGTCTACATCCCCAGTTGCGACGTAGAAATCGAAGGAGTGGTCACCGAAGCGAGTCTAACTTGCGAAGATTTCCTTCATGCCGAATCCTTCGGTATTTTTAAAAACCGTGCCCTTCCGAAAGTGAAGATTCTGGATTGCATCCAAATGCAATCAGTGTCTCTCATTGGCACGAAAAAAACGTACTCTCTGTCAGACTCGTTCCGTGTGACCTTTTCAGGATCGGCGCTACCTGACTACGTCGTAATTGGGAAGGTTCGACTGCCTGTACGCTTGTTTGTACCGCGGGTAATGAACTGCTCAAAATGCAAGCAACTTGGTCACACCGCTGACTTCTGCTCCAACAAACCGAGCTGCGATCAATGCGGCGAGCTGCATGCAGATGGTCCTTGCCGGGCTACCCCAAAATGTGTTTACTGCAAGGATACTCTGCATGCTTTGGTTGATTGCCCGAAGTACAAACAGCAGGGAGAAAAACTTAAGCGGTCTTTGCAAGCTCGCTCCAAGAGGTCACTTGCAGAACTCTTAAAAAACACCGCTTCATCTTCCCAAACCACCCCAAAAACCAAAAACACATACTCCATTTTGCCAGATGATGATCAGGGCTCTGACTCAGAGGTTGGTGAAGGTAGTCCTTTTGTCTTTAAAGGCAACACGAGAAAGCGATTAAAAAAAAACGTCACTCAAAATCCGCGTAAGACCTCTCGTATGGACTACCAACCTTCCTTGACAAATTTAAGAGGTAGCGGAAATGTACCGAAACCCCCACCACCGGGATTTAAATCTTGTAATTTTAACAAGGACTTTCCGCCACTTCCGGGATCATCTAAAACCCCAGATATCCCAGTTTTTCAGCCAGAAAAACAGCTGAATAATCAGCAAGAACATGATGCCATGTTCACGTTTTCTGAAATTGTGGAGAGCATCTTCAATATATTCAACGTCTCTGACTCAACTCGGAACATTATTAATTTAGTGCTTCCATTCGTGAAAACTCTTTTGAAGCAACTAGCTTCTAGGTGGTCCTTCCTTGCATCGATCATATCCTTTGATGGATAATTTTCCAAATGAGGTCGGGGATATGATCTCTGTTCTTCAGTGGAACTGTAGAAGTCTTATACCGAAACTTGACACATTCAAATTTTTAGTTCACAACTCACTTTGTGATGCATTTGCTCTTTGTGAAACATGGCTTTCTTCAGACACCGATCTCCCTTTCCACGATTTTAACATTATTCGCCTTGATCGAGCAGATTCGTATGGAGGGGTGCTTCTCGGGATTAATAAGCTCCATTCCTTTCATAGAATCGATCTGCCTTCCGTGACAGGCATTGAAGTTGTCGCATGTCAGGTAAATATTCGAGGTAAAAGCCTCAGTATTGCCTCAGTATATCTTCCTCCAAGAACTGCGATTTCTCGCCAAGGTCTCTCAGATATCTGCTCAGCTTTATCTGAGCCTCGGTTGATATTAGGAGATTTTAACTCCCACGGTACAGGCTGGGGGGAACTGTACGATGACAACCGCTCAACCCTGATATACGACCTTTGCGATAACTTCAATATGACAATTCTAAACACTGGGGAAGTAACACGAGTGGCCAAACCTCCAGCAAGAGAAAGTAGATTAGACCTCTCCCTCAGTTCGAGTTCACTATCGTTGGATTGCTCGTGGAAAGTAATTCAAGATCCCTACGGTAGTGACCACTTGCCAATCAAAATTTCTATTACCAATGGTTCATCTTCCACTCGCTCGGTTGACATCGCGTACGACCTCACGAAAAACATCGACTGGCAAAAATTTGCGTCCGCGGTTCTCGGTGGTACTGATTCGGTTGAGATACTCCCTCCGCTGGATGAGTACTCCTTTTTATCGCGACTTATCGTTGACTGCGCTCTTCAAGCACAGACGAAACGCGTTCCGGGTGTTTTCGTTCGCAAACGACCTCTCACTCCGTGGTGGGATAAGGATTGCACCGACGCGAACAGCGAGAAGTCCGCCGCGTTTAAACGTTTCCGCAAACACGGTAAGGTCGAGGATTTCGAGCGGTACACCGACCTCGAGAAAACTTTTAAGAGCTTGATTAAAGCCAAAAAACGCGGTTACTGGCGTCGGTTCGTCGATGGTTTGTCGAGAGAGACTTCCATGAGAACACTCTGGAATGTCGGCAGGAGAATGCGCAACGCGTCATCACCGGTCAACGAAGACAAGGAGTACTCAGACAGTTGGATATTCAGCTTCGCGCGGAAAGTTTGCCCGGATTCGGTGTCGGTTCAAACCAACGTTCGTGATAGTCCGTCGGGTAGTAACGAAATAGATTCTCCGTTTTCGATGGTGGAATTCTCACTTGCTCTCCTCTCATGTAACAACTCAGCTCCAGGAATGGATAGAATCAAGTTCAACTTGCTCAAAAATCTCCCAGACGTCGCGAAGAGACGCTTGTTGAACTTATTCAATCAATTTCTGGAGCACAACATTGTTCCGGATGATTGGAGGCAAGTAAGAGTTATCGCCATTCGAAAACCCGGTAAACCCGCGTCGGATTATAACTCGTACCGTCCCATCGCGATGCTGTCCTGTATACGGAAATTGTTGGAGAAAATGATTCTTTTTCGTCTAGACAAATGGGTCGAGTCGAATGGTTTACTTTCAGATACGCAATTTGGATTTCGGAGAGGCAAAGGAACGAGCGACTGTCTTGCGTTGCTTTCAACTGAAATCCAACTGGCCTATGCGCAAAAACAGCAAATGGGTTCAGTTTTCTTGGATATTAAGGGGGCTTTTGATTCTGTTTGTATCGATGTCCTTTCGGATAAACTCCACGATAGTGGGCTTTCACCAATTATGAACAACTATTTGAGCAACTTGTTGTCTGAGAAATATATGAGCTTTTCTCATGGAAACTCGACAACTTCACGAATTAGTTACATGGGTCTCCCCCAGGGTCATGTTTAAGCCCCCTTCTTTATAATTTTTACGTTAAAGACATTGATGGTTGTCTTGATGAAAATTGCTCGCTAAGGCAGCTTGCAGATGACGGCGTTGTGTCCGTTATAGGGCCAAGTGCACCGGACCTGCAAGGACCATTGCAAGATACCTTAGACAATTTGTCTACTTGGGCTATGAAGCTGGGTATCGAATTCTCTCCGGAGAAAACTGAGTTGGTTGTTTTTTCTAGGAAGCATCATCCTGCACAGTTACAGCTTCAACTAAAGGGTAGAACAATCACTCAAAGTATATCTTTCAAGTATTTAGGTGTCTGGTTCGATTCCAAATGCACATGGGGAAAACATATTGCGTATCTAAAACAAAAATGCCAACAAAGAATCAATTTTCTTCGTACAATTACCGGAACTTGGTGGGGAGCACACCCGGAAGATCTTATCAGGTTGTATCGAACAACCATCTTGTCGGTTCTAGAGTACGGTAGCTTCTGCTTTCAATCCGCGGCGAAAACACATATCTTGAAGCTGCAACGAGTTCAATACCGTTGCCTCCGAATCGCGCTTGGCTGTATGCACTCGACGCATACGATGAGCCTCGAAGTACTCGCGGGTGTTCTCCCACTGACAGATCGTTTCGCTGAGCTGTCTTTCCGGTTCCTTATCCGTTGTGAAGTATTGAATCCTTTGGTAATAGAACACTTTGAGAAGCTGCTCGACCAAAATCCTCAAACAAGATTCATGAGTTTGTACTATGAGTACATGACGCTGGAGGTTGGTCCTTCTTCATTAATCTCCAATCGTGATTGCTTCCAAGCCTTCTATAGTTCCTCTGTAAATTTTGATCTGACCATGATGCAAGAAATCCATGGAATACCAGATCACCATCGGTCGATGGTTGTTCCCTCAATTTTTGCAATCAAGTACCACCATGTAAGTAACGATAAAAGATTTTTCACAGATGGGTCAACCATAAATGCTTCCACTGGATTTGGTGTATTTAATCAATTTCATAGCGCCTCCTATAAACTGCAGAAACCATGCTCCGTATACGTTGCGGAACTCGCAGCTATATTTTACGCAGTAGAGCGAATTGCCTCACTACCTTCTGACCATTATTTCATTTTTACGGATAGTCTTAGCTCATTGGAGGCTATTCGTTCAATGAGGCCGATGAAGCACTCCTCGTATTTCCTGCCTGAAATACGATCTAAACTGAGTGCTTTATCTAACTGCTCCTATACTATCACCTTAGCTTGGGTCCCATCTCATTGCTCAATTCCGGGTAATGAGAAAGCGGACTCATTGGCTAAGGTGGGCGCTATGGAAGGCGATATTTTTGAGCGACAAATCGCCTTCAACGAATTTTTCTCCATTGCTCGTCAGCAAGTCCTCATCAGTTGGCAACAAAAATGGAATGATGGTGAATTGGGAAGATGGTTACATTCTATTCTCCCACAGGTGTCGAACAAACCATGGTTCAAAGGGTTGGACATGAGCCGCGACTTTATACGCGTTATATCAAGGCTTATGTCCAATCACTGCTCGTTAGACTCGCACTTCTATCGAATTGGGCTCTCAGGCAGCAATTTATGTGCGTGTGGCAGTGGTTATCACGATATCGAGCATGTTGTTTGGTCGTGTACCTTACACCGTGTTGCCAGATCTGAGTTATCCACATCCCTCAGGGCCCGAGGAAAACAACCCGCGATACCCGTTAGAGATGTCTTGGCGACCCGAGACCTTGACTATTTGAATTTAATTTATGTGTTTTTAAAACGGATAGATTTGAGGATTTAGAAGTTAGTGTCATCTTGTGTTTTCCCAAGTTGTTAGCTACCCATCGGTGTACCCCCATGTTTGTCTTTTTCATCAGAGTGTCGCCTAGTTCGAGATCAAGAGCACATTGCTCTCCAAACCTTGTGTTCACAATCCCTACCCTGCCATCCATTTGTTACAATTTGTTACCCCTAACCTCGAGATAGCCGCGAGTAATCGGCCCCCGCTTTACTAACGTTAGTTTTAAGTAATTTTGTTATCTAAACAATGAATATCGGCTCCGCAAAGCTACAGCAAATGAGCCTGGAAAAATAAACGAATTATTAAAAAAAAAAAAAAAAATATCCCTTCCATCATTAAACTTTCATTCTAGAAATCATTTTTGCAATTCTTAGAGTGCAACTTTTTCGAATGTGCAGCTAGAAAGTGCCGAACATAAGAGGGCCAACAAATATCACCGCCATCAAGCGTTGATCGTTATCGTGCCGCCAAATGTGGGTCCCTTTGCCAATGTGTGGCTGCTAGCAGTTGGTTGGTTTGCTCCCATATAGCCGGGGAAAAAGCGAGACTCGCACAAATACGGAAGTGCTTCCATTTGACTCCGAAATCTACTGCTGACGCCTTATCACATGATATTCGGTTTTTTTTTCCCTCTGTGTCGTTGGCATCAAAGTTCATAAGCTTCTAAATGTCACAGTGACGATGTGGATAAATTCTTGGAATTTCTGCCTTTTCCTTCCTTCCGGCCCTACTTGAAGGATGTACAGGAATTTCGAGCTATGAGGGTTTTAAATGATAAAAAAAGGGATTTGGCACTTTTCACTGTCTTCCAGTTGGTTTGTGAATTCAGAGTCATTGTTTGTTGAATTTAAAATTCAATTGGATGAATTTTAGATTATCACGAACTTAATAACATCACTTGAGTTCATTCAACAGGCACAACCATCCGAGAAATGCAAAATTATTTTGCGGTTGTGTTTAAAGTTTATGTGAATTTGGTAATTAGTCCTACAAAATCATCTCATGAAAGATTGTTACACAATATTTATTTTGGGCATGGTTTCTTGTTCGCTGTAGTCTGCTGTAAGTATCGCCCTTACATGTTTTTATTAGAAACATACCTCGAGCAATTTTTTTAATCGACTTATGTGCTTTTCTTAATAATAATTTCAAACGTCAATTTATCGAAACTGATAGCTAGGAGAAAATTTCGCTAAATTCGCTACTGTTCGTAGGCTAGGTGTTCCAGTAATAGTGGTGTACCTATAGTTGCGGTATGGAGGTTGTGCCAGAATAGTGATTAGGACCCGGATAAGATTATTTTTCATCGGTAGCTGTCCTAAAATAAAGCATATTTTCATATTTCAAACTTAAAATTAGCCCAAAAATTACGGAAAATCATTAATTTTCACTCCTTTGCACCTAAGTTGCGGTAGTGTTCCTATAATAGTGGAACCCATAAGAAACCAACGCATTCCACTATTATAGGAACCAAAGTTAGCAACTACCAAAACTACTGGAACAGTGTTCCTATTAATGGAGGATGAGTTTTCTAAAATTGTATGCAATTTTATTACAGTATAATATTATTCTATCAAAATATAGGTTGAAAGCTATAGATTGACGTATAACAATTGTGTGTACATCGTATATTTATTGTTTAATTAATAAATTGGCTTAGAACCTCCACTACTGGCTCACCCACCCTATTTATATTTCAAAATCAAATAAAAAAAAGCATCCAAACTTGGGAGTGATAGGTAAAGTAAGCTATGACATTTAGATCTGTTTTGCTTCGAACTCAGGAGCTCGCTGTACTTCGGACTTACTAAATAGGTAGCTTGGCAAAAGAAATACTCGTTCGATTCATACCGTCAACATAAATTCTCGCGTAACATTTGAAAAGGGCTTATCCTCGATGATCGATGCTCTTCATCGACTTTCTCTTTGGTTTAACACGGCAACTTAAACGAATTTCTCGCAAAGCTCGCAGCACAGTTCGACAGAAGATGAAGTTAGCTTGCGCCTGAAAGAACAGACTGAATGGGAAATTTATTTGCAGTCGGGTTATTCGCGAAACAATGATAGACCCTTTTCTCGTGTTGCGCGAGAATTGCCATTTGTCCATTTTCAACTTCTATACAAAACGGAACCATCCAAAACTTCCGCATTCCACTATAAACGATAAATGAAGTGCATATCAAGTCCTGGCTGCTTTAGAAGCTATAAAAAGCACACGAGGAACGCAGGCTCAAAACACTCCGATGCGTTATTTTAGCAACTTGAAGTTCGAATAAAGTTCCAAAAAACATCCCTTAGCACTTCTTAGGAACTTCAGGCAAGGTTGAAAATATGGCCGCAACAAAGTTCCGAACAAGTTCCTAGCGGAACTTTTTGGCAACTTTAAAGTTTCTTAAAAGTTCCCTGCGGATTTTCTTAGCAACTTGAAAGTTTCTAAAATGGTCCTTCAAAGCCCACATGAAGCAATCCGCACAAGTCTTTTTTAGTAACAAAATTTCATGTACTTAAATAGAATGCTCTGCAATTATAAGTAAAATATCTTATTCAAACTAAACAATAGGTATCTTGTGGATTGATTTGGATTTGAAATAGTGCTTATAATGTTGTGCTCAGTGTTAGGAAAATATCAAAAAATCAAATTTCACCAAATATCAAGATCACGCTTGATTTTCGTAGACAAGAATCAACAAGCAAACAACTGCGGTTGATTTTGCAAGCTGTAATATTGCAGCTAGGAATATCAAGCTAACAAAACTCACCAGCTGCAAATCCCACCAAACTGTAGTGATATTGAGTTTCATGATTTTTACTTTACACCCGAACGCAACCGAAACTTCCATAACGGGTGGCAGCGGTCGCTTCGTGTCTGCCATGGGTGAAGAGAAAAAGGAGGAAGCATTATTATTATACCTTCCCTTTCTAAGAAAACGATGTGCAACGGAGTCATTTTTGCGTCGATTCAACTCTCAGCTTCAACTTTACACGTTGTGAATAGTCTCGCAATATCAAAGGAGCTTGTAAAATCAATATCAAGTATGATATTTTTGCGCCAACATCACGCGTGATATTGAGAGCGCATGAGAACGGAAATAATATTAAATTGCTAATGATTATGCCATCACTGGTTGTGCTGAACCATTTTTTCCATTTCCAGAATCCTGAATTGTTTTTCTAAATTTCGGAATCTTGAGAACTTTTATATTTAGCAGAAATTAAACATTTTTTTTCAAAGATTGTGAATTGTTATTCTAAATGTCACTAGCAACTAAAAATATCCATTTGCATTGTCCATATGATGCATTGTTCTACGAAAAATTGAAGAACTGGAGATTTTTATCAATGGATCGAATCTTCTGATCCATACGCCAACATTAAAGCCATTTCCTCTTGCAAATGTATGTATGAGTCCAACATTAAGCCGACATTAGGGACATTAACCATGCATTAATTTAATTTAAAATTTCACTTGATAGTTAAAGTTGTAAATATTTCCAATTCCCAAAAGCTTAAAAAATCATTTCCCAAAAATCATGTAATGTTTTCATTTTTACTGAACGTTGACAAGTTTTATTAGATCCGAATATTTTAAATTGTAGTAGGCCCTGAATGTTTGACTCTCAATATTAATGCAGGGTTGTCTGGTCAGAGTCGAGGATACTACCAACCGGTGGAAACTAACGATTTTAAATTGGACCACTGCTTGACTAGCCTATTGGTCCCAAGCAAATCCATTAACGTACCCCAATCTAGTCGAAATTCTAGTACTACACAATGTTTGTTTTGATTTGCCATGAAAGTTAGACAGATAAAATGAGGGGTTCGTGGATTTTCCTATGTTTCGAGGGGTGCATCGATTTTGCTTGGGACCGAAGATAGTACAAGAGCTGAGCCAAAAACTTGAGCACTTTTCTTCGGGACCTACTAGTCTTAGAGTTACCTCTATGATACTAGCGGAGTTGGAAGGAATTTGACCAACTGATGAGTTGAAATCGGTGACTCCGACTCCGACTCCTAGATCAGATTTTAGATTTGATTAAGAATTCTTCAAAATCTTTATTTTGTGTGCTAAGCCCATGGAATTTGATTCAGGACATGAACATTTTTATTTTTTGAGGAACTGGTTCGAGAAATGGCTATTTGTTCTGATGAAAAATGTTTTACGTTGGAGCTACGCGTTCAAGTAATTCAGTTTTTTGACATTAGAATTCATGGAACATTGTTGAATCATTGAGAATCACTGTCAAAAAATATGCTTGCAATTGTTTTGCTGGTATCTGGGTTGACAAGATTACTAAGGGGGCCTATGTTACGGTACGTTGAGGATCACCCACCCTCCCTCTCTCGTTGTGTTTTTCCTATAACAATGCATTGCTTGTCACAAAATCTTACACACCCTGCCCCCTTAGAGCATCCTATGGTTGCGGTACGTTTGAAGCGTTAGGTGTCTATAATATGGAGGCTCCAAACACAACTATAGGAACCTAACGCTTCTAACGTACCGCAACTATAGAAGCGTTTACCCTAATATATCTTCACGGAACCGAAAAATTACCCAAAATTAAGTTCTTCTCACGCATCTCCCATGTTCCGTTCAGTAAGCTAATTTTCAGTAAACCGCTTATAGTAGTTTACATTTGACTACGGCAAAAATAATTACTTACTCGTGAGTATTTTCTACCTAAAATTAAGTTCGATTGACTCAAATTTGAGAATATCTCATATACTCATTAGTAGCTTATTGAACGATAGTCATGAGAAAGTCGAATCTCTTGTTCCGTTTTTGACAACAACAAAAAGTGAGAGTGGGATGCAAAATTCAAAATTACCCAAAAATTAAGTAAAAAGAACTTAAATGTAGGGTATTTTTTTTCTCTGTGTTCATCTTCTAGGCATTTGACACATCTGTAGCAAGAATTTTGCCGGCTCTCAACTTAGTGTTAGATGCACTTCCAAACTTATGATTTGAGAGCATTATATGCCAACATCAACGCGTGATTTTGTATATTAATTGGCAAGCACAAATGATACTCTATGCCCAGGGAAATCGAGAAAATTTCCTCGATTTTAAAATTGGCTCACTACTTGACTAACCTATTGGTCCCAAGCAAATCGATTAAGGTGCGCCATTCTAGTCGAAATTCTAGTACTTACTACACTATGTTTGTTTTGATTCGCTATGAAAGTTTGACAGATAAAATGAGGGTTTCGTGGATTCTCCTATGTTTCGAGGGGTGCATCGATTAGCTTGGGACCGAAGAGAGTACCAGAGCTGAGCCAAAAAGTTGAGCACGTTTCTTCGGGACCTTCTGGTCTTAGAGTTACCTCTATGGTAATACCGTGCCAAGGGTGTCTCAATATCAGCTTCAATCGACAAAATCTAGCTTTCTTTTTCTGTCGAGAAACTTTGCAGAATTGTAGCAGCTCAGTCGGCGCCTACAAATAAATTTTCAATCGTTTGTCTCTTTTTCTCTCGTCGCTTCATTCGACTTTATTGCTCGACTTTGATTTTTTTTTTGTCTTTCATGAAACACATGAACTGAGGTTTCATGACGTATATGACGGAAATTGAAAATATATATTTAAAGCGTTCTTCACATGAAAGCACTGGAAGATTACACGTAATATTTTTAATTTGTGGAGGCGAACCAGCCTAAGGCTGAAAGCCTCCTAAATAAAGCTAAATTAATTAATTAATTTTTAATTTATCGTCCATCTACATAGTTATCTAAAAAAAAGTACCAAAAACGGGACATAACGCATATTAAACAAATTGAAAGAGTGGCAATAGAGTGTCGGTGAAAGGAATTGAAAGCCATAAGGAGGATTCGTTTCATCTTGATAATCGACGTTCCTGTCATTGAAAGTGATGAACAAAGCAGCGACGAGAAAATCCACAGCCAGCCTTTCGTTCTAAGCATACTTGTTTTTCATTGTCGTTTAGTGCTGATAGTCTAGCCACAGACAAACAGACATAACACATTGAATATTTCTCACTGTAAAACATCGTCGTTAAACCATTACCGCCATCTGTTGAGTACACTGTGGTGGGTAGTACGCTGAACAGATGGCGGTAGTGTGGAAACGTCAAACGCAAGGGAATTGACTATGCGCGCCACAGGTAGGCGGTACTACCAACTAAGTTACTTTTAAATTGACCGATAAATGCTTGTTCGATGAACATCTTGCGAGTGTTATGTCTGTTTGTCTGTGGTCTAGCTAGGCGTTATATAAATGATGCATTAAACACGTTGTGTGAATGAAATAAAACTCGAGTTGATTTTAGAGCTTTGAAAATGTAGAGCCCTGACTGCCAAAACCTGAGGCCCCCTACATAATATTTGCATCAACCCTAATGTGCTTTCATCCTTATGGCCAGGGGTTTTCAGATCGTGCTTTATAGTGCTTCTCTGGAACATGATATAGGGCAGAGAACTACCCACGCCAAATGCAGTTTGAATGAAATTTTGCAATTGTTTTTTATGGGCAATCATTCACATTTCTGCTAAAATTCGATCATTTTGGATCTTTTAACTGTTTTAAAAATGAATTCTATGATTTTTTTTTAAATAAATTTTAACACGAAAACGTCATTTCTCATCGTAATGACATCTGTGGCACAGTTGTAGCGAAAAGGTAAAATCTTTTCAGAAAAAAATATACACGGTAAATTTAGTTTAAGAATTTTAAGTAAAAGTTAAAAAAAGTGTTGAGACTGGAATATTTAATTTTTTTTTCAAACAAAGCTCATCAAAATTTGCATTCTATTTTGATATATTGAAAATCTTGGACAGTTGACCTTTGTCGTAAAACATCAGCTATTGGAAAACAAATAAACTTCTTGTTGGTTCATTTCTTCGTGCAATTTTCGCACACAAAATTATATAAAATGTCTTAAATATTGTTTCTTGTGTAAAATATGTATAAAAAGTTTACAAACAAAATGTTTAAAAATGATTGCCCATAACAAACAACTATGTGAGCTCAAATTTTGAGAGAATTCCCAGGACCTGATTTGGTATCTGATAAGCTTGGTGGTGCAAAATCACATGAACTTCACTCGTCACTCTAATCACAAGTAATATTCAGATTTTTACTTTGTGGAACGTATAAATTTTTGAGAGCAGTTCATATATTTTCACTCTTTTGGACTTTTTTTTAGGCAGAATGAAAATGCTTAATCACTTTTTTAATTTTTAACCAAAACGTATAAAACGTGACGTCACTCTAATCACAAGTAATATTCAGATTTTTACTTTGTGGAACGTATAAATTTTTGAGAGCAGTTCATATATTTTCACTCTTTTGGACTTTTTTTTTAGGCAGAATGAAAATGCTTAATCACTTTTTTAATTTTTAACCAAAACGTATAAAATTTTCACAGTTCAAACCTGTGAATAAGTGTAATCAATTATAGTACTGTTGTGTATGGAGGTCGCCATACAGAGCAATAGGCTCCTAACGCTTCTAACGTATCGCAAAAATAGGAGTGTTTCCCCTAATTATTTAATTAATCATATCGTCCGGCCATTTTCCACAGAGATGACACTGTTGCGCTGGTTGGAAGTGATAAAAATCCCCATATATAAATTGAGAGAAGTGGGAAGTCAAGATCACTTTTTTACCTACGGGATGAGTACTTACGGGGTTAGGTTTTGATAAGTTCTTTATTGGAAATGGCACTGATGAAGACTGCACATTGTAGTCAAAATACGTATCTGTCATGGATACCAAAGTTAATTAAGTGGAATTAAATAGGAGATAACCTTTTTTGCTGTTTTATTTGAAGTATTCCGCTACCAACTCAATTTCATTACTTCATTCACTAACCTATTTCGCACTATTTCTGCTATGCTCTTCTATCATCCAGAACAACAAATGTATCAATGAATATGTTTGTCGTCGAGTTATTAACCCTGATTCCAAGTTTGGTTACAAGATTACAACATTTGTGCATTTTGTGTGGTCCTTTGGGGCGTGTGATTCTGAATATGACGATGAGTGTGCAAAATTGTAAGCAAAACAACGGTCATTGTAGCATTTTTATCGATGCGTAGAAATATTTCTAATCGACTGGTGATAAAGTTATTTAAATTGGTCCAGGGGCAGCTGAGTTATTAACGTTCAAACTTTTTCATAATTTCCTTACATGTTCAATTTTCGGTTCTCACAAAGTGTACCTCCAAATAGAAACTACAGACGTAGTCGTGGGTAAAAAAATCGGAGTATAGGGAATTTGTACGAAGCTTTTTGAGTATTTAGAAAAATGCAAAAGGTATTTTCCTGTGTACCTGTGCGAAAACTGCATCAAGCTTCGATTTTTTCGCTGAGGTACTTATATCCAAAATAAAAACAGGGGATCAAGTGTGTCCACCGTCCCCTACATGTTAATAGCAAAATACCGCTCTTCAGCATTGCGCAGTGCTTCCAACGTACATACGAAAACAATAAAAATATCTTACTAAATGCAGTACCTATAGGAATCCCGAGGATTATACCAAATTGATAACAAGTTCTGATACCCGGTTATCAATATTTGATAACTGAACATGTTATCTTTGTGGTTGAATAAACAACCAACATAACAACAAATATAACAAAAGTATACTTCTGGTATATCACAAAAATAACTGATTTAGTTATCTTTGAAAACATCTTGATAACAAATCCTGTGATCTATGTCAAGTTTTTCAACAAAATTCCAAATTATTTTATTGGTTTGGTATTAAAGCCTTACGCTGATAACTGAAATAAGATTTTCAGTGCATAGTTTTCTCACCATGTGGATAATATTTGAAGTTTTGAACTAACCTTGCATCATTTCATATTCTTTCATGATATCAACTGATAACAAAATTAGCCGAGGTTGATAACTAAGTTAGTTATGCGATAACAACTGATAACAAAATGGTATCTGTAATAACAAGACTTGTTTTCAAGATGATATCAGGTTGTTATTTGACTTTGCTCGGGTTATCGGTACAGTTGAAAATCGGATTAACCCACTCTTTTACTTTCGTTCTGTACGTTGAACATAGTGTCGGAAGTAGTGCGCTGTATATCGCATCATTGTGCGATTTCAGCGCACTACTTCTGACACTATGTTTAACGCAACAATGGACAAAGGAAACCAAACAGAAGCTCTTTACACTGACTACAGGAAAGCGTTTGACTAGACTTTGGAATGGGTATCCCGAGCAAAGTAGAATAACAACCCGATATCATCTAGGTAACAAGTCTTGTTATCCCAGATATCATTTTGTTTTCAGTTGTTATCGCATAACTTATTTAGTTATCAGCCTTGATCAATTTCGTTATCAGTTGTTATCATTAAAAATTCACTATATATTTATTAACGATGCAAGGTTAGTTCAAAACTTTAATTTTTATTCGCATTGAAACAATAAAAAATAGTGCTTTTAATCCCTTATCATATTTCAGTTATCAGCGTAAGGCTTTGATATCAAAATGATAACATGATTTAAAATTAAATTAAATGGAATAAATTTGTATGGCTTACAGAATTTGTTATCAAGGTATTATCAATGATAACAAAATTAGTTATTTTTGTGATATCCAACGAGCAATTTTTGTTATCATTTTTGTTATGTTGGCTGTTAATTCAACCATAATGATAACATATTCAGCTATCAAAAAGTGATAACCGGGTAATAGAACTTGTTTTCAATTTGATATTTTACTTTGCTCGGGTATTGAGATGAAACTCCTCACCAGGATTAAGTCATATTTAACGGATCGTCAGCAAACTGTAAGATTGAGCGAATTGAGCGAGAAAAAAAATTAAATCCAATTCAAGTCACGTTAGGAGTTCTCCAGGGCTCACTCTTGGGACTTCTTCTTTTCATTTTGGACGTTAACGTTATCTTGAAAAATCTCAGATTGCTTATTTATACTGATGACATGAATGTATTTTTAGAGATAAGAAATGATGATGATATACTATATATGAAGTTCATGTATACGTTTCAGAATGACGTTCATGTGTTTTTATACGTGGTGATGTACAAGATTATTTGAACTAAATGTAAAAAAATGTAATCTTATAACGTACAGTAGAAAGCTAATCAAACCAGATATTCCTATTTCATTAGGTAATCAAACTGTTCGAAGTTGTGATAAAATAAGAGATTTAGGAGTTATTCATCAAGCGTTTTGGTTTACTTTTTAAAGATCCTTACACAATTAAAACACTATATGTTGCCTATGTGAGGCCAACATTAGAATATTGAAGTATTGTTTTGTCACCTTATATGAAAAAGCAATGAGTCGATCCAAAAGCAGTTTTTATTAAATGCTCTACGTAAATTGGGATGGACAGCATTTCCTCTTCCATCTTATGAAGCACGTTGCTTGTTAATCAATATTCAGGCATTGAAAGAGCGTCGGGATTATGCTATCGTCTCTTCCGTGAAAAATATCGCTTCTCAACACATTGACTCAGCTTATTTATTATCAAGACTTAATGTTTATGTACCTTCTCGCCAATTGCGTAATCGACATTTGTTTGCCACCGCACTAACTACGCGCAATTTGGACCGATAAGACAGATGGCGTGTGTTTATAATCTGCACTGTGAAATAATAGACCTAAATATGCCTCCGCTAAAATTGAAAAAAATATTTCCAAGCATTGCGAATTCATAGATTATAAGTTATAATGTTATTATGTAGTCTACATTTTTGATCGACGAATAAATAAATAAACTATGTTTAACGTACAGCCCATCAGCCTCTTGTCCTCCATCTCGAAGCTATTCGAAAAGTTGATACTCAGCCGTCTGCTGGTGTTTTCAAATGACAATAACATCTTTCTCAAAGAGCAATTCGGGTTTAGGAAAGGCCACTCTACCATCCACCAATTCACACGGCTTACATCGGAACAATTCCGTTTCCAATACATCTGCCATTGTTGGACGTTGAGAAGGCGTTTGACAATGTCTGGCATGATGCTCTAGTGTACAAACTGCATCGATACAACAACTACCTCGTGAAGATCATCCAAAACTACTTGTAGGGCAGATCATTCCAGGTCTACTTGAGCAATGTCCCATCTGATACGTTCAACGTTGATGCATGGAGTACCTCAGGGTAGCCTGCTTCGGCCTATCCTATTCATCATTTTCACATCAGACGTTCCTCCCCTGCCGGGTGGTGGTATCCTGTCAATGTTCGCAGATGACACCTCCATCATCTATAAGGGTCGTGCTCTGGCGAGTAAACTGCAATCAGGCCTGGATTTTCTGTCCGACTATTTCAAGAGCTGGAAGATTTGTATCAATACAGCTAAAACACAAACCATTCCTGGTGTATTGCCAATCAAAATGAAAAAAAAAAATTCAATCGCATGAAAAGCTCAGCCAAAATGAAAGAAATTTAACAATTTTTTTATCTTTATCTTTCAATATAATTCTTGGAACTGAAACTAGCTGTGACAAAAGCGTAAGAAGCGAAGAAATTTTTGGAAACAATTTTAATGTATTTCGGCACGACCGACATCTACATCTTTGTAAGGTGGTGTTCTCATTGCCATCAATGCAGGCTTTACTTCCGAAGAAATACAAACTAATAAGAACACCAAATTTGAGCATGTATGGGCCAAAGCACTTATTACTGGTGAAACACACATTTTTACTTCTGTGTATTTCCCACCTGAACATGCGAACAAACATTCTTTTGAAATATTTTTTTAAAAATTGTCGAAACTGTTATGTCAAATATGGAACCAGAAGTATAACTGCATATTTATGGTGACTTCAACTAACGCAATGCAGACTTTATCACAGACATTGAAAATGAATCATTTTTACTTCCAATCGTAGGTGAAGACGAGACATTACAATTTCTCTTTTACAAAATCTCATATTTAGGTCTACATCTATTTAACCACGTAAAAAATCAGCAAAATACATATTTAGACCTTTAATTTACAAACTGTACTGAAGATTTCTGTGTGTAGTGTATGCATTATTATCACCTTTATGGAAAATGAAGCGTTTCACTCAGCAATTGAATATAACAATCTTCATACAAAATACTTCTTCCCCCAGAGACTGGGAGTACGAGGAAGTGCCCTAATATCATTAAGCAAATTAGGAAGAAGCCAAACGTAGACTATGTACAATAAATTGACAAAATATAATAAGTATTGAAGGAAATGTCGACACTGAAGTTGGCAGATTTCATTTCATTATTCGTAACCCAATTTCCGAAACGGTACCAATAAAAATAAGAAAGCGAACACAAAACAACGAACTGCCAGTGTGGTTCAATCCACAACTAAAACATTTGAAGAACAAAAAGCAGAAAGTACACAAATTATACAAAAAGGAAAGCACTAGCACAAATTTGCACAGCCATTAACACTGCACATGAAGAATATAATCGCAATGTCAAAAATGAAGTCAAATCATGTCCTAAGAACTTTTTCAATTATGTAAAAACGAAATTGAAAAGTAATAATTTTCCGTCACGAATGCATTTTGATGGAAATGTAGGTGAAAATCCTTCTGAAATCTGCCATCTCTTGGCAAATTTCTTTCAGTAAGTATACACCACATTTTCTGAAAAAGGCCGCGACCGCGACTTCTTTGCATTCATTCCCGAAGTCTCTAACAACATATCTTTCAATTAAAAATGTCAACATGAAGTCCTCAATGCACTAAAAAATTTGAACGCATCTAAAGGACCAGGATCTGACGGAATTGTACCTGTATTCTTGAAGAACCTTTCAGAACAACTCACCCTTCCTTTAGAACGCCTTTTCAATAAGTCTCTGAAAAATGGAAAATTCCCTGAAATTTGAAAATTGTCTCTATTGGTGCCTATTTTCAAATCAGGCAATTTTCGTGGAATTGCCATCATCTCTTGCATCCCAAAACTTTTGCAATCAATCGTAAACGACAAAAAAAAAAGGCAGCAAGTAAAAAATCAAATTACTAACAAACAGCACGGCTTTTTAAAAGTTCGTTCAGCTACCTCTAATCTTCTTGAATTTGTAACCTTTATACTTAATGCAATGGACAATGGCAAGCACGTGGAAGCTCTTAATACTGACTTCAGTAAAGCATTTGACCGAATCGACATACCTACAATTATTACTCTTTAAATTGCAAAAAACAGGAATGAAATCTAGACTTCTGAATTGGCTCCAATCATGCTTAACGCAACGCAAACAAATAGTTCGTTTTCAGAATAAACTTTCAGAACCTAATTTCAGTCACCTCTGGGGTGCCCCAGGGTTCTCATTTAGGTCCCATTCTTTTTATTTTGTACGGATTCGACATTTCCTACATACTAAAAAAAAAATAAAAATTCTTATATATGCAGACGACATGAAGCTCTTCATGGAGATAAGTAATTCTAGTGACAGAGGAATTCCAGAATGAAATCAACTTATTCAACACTTGGTGTAGTAAAAGTCTACTCCAACTCAATGTTAAAAAATGCAAAGCAATTGTATTTAGCAGAAAAATAGAAACACCTATTTTTGAAATATTTTTAGGCAACCAAAAAGTAGAATAATGTAAAATTGTAAGGGACCTATGTGTGATCTTGGAGTGTTAATTTTTGTAGAACATTATAATACAATCATAACGAAAACAAATAATATGTTGGGCTTCATTAAGAGGTTCGGCTATAATTTTCAAGACCCATACTGCCGGTAATCGCAAGTCAGTCCCATCTGCATTTTTATCAATTTTGAGTTAGCATCATTATTCAATTTATCTCTCTATGTTTTTTGAGATGTGCAAATCAAATTGTCCCACAGCGAAAAGTAACCGCAAGTCAGTCCCATTAGAAAAAAATATGTTAGAAATGTTAGACAACACATCGCATCATGAGATTTGTGTCAAAACAGATTTTGTCCACTTCCCCTAGGGTATCTAGAACATATCCGGATGTGGCCAATATAGTTGTTACGATACTCAGTTTGACCGTCAATGCCTTGATGGATTTTGATTTAAAAAGGATTTATCACTTCCCCGGAGATAGCCGGAACATGTCCGGGTGTGGCCAACTTGGTGCTGGTCACTCATCATGACTCTTATTGATCTTATGTTTTAATTATCATGTGAATTGATTTATCGCATGGTGGGTTTGGCACGTTTATGAAAAGCTCTGGTCTGATGAAGACCCCTACTCACCGGAATATGTTCTGGCCATTGCTCTGGAATCAGTGGAACAAATCCAGAAACATTCAATAACGTTCTATGGGACAATGATATCTTTCTACTGTTCAATACTGTGCTAAACTAATGCAGCATCGTCATAGAATTGTGATTGACATGCGGTTATTTTTCTCATTGACGTTAAATGTAATCGCAAGTCAGTTCCACTTAAATTTTGGCCATGATATAAAAATTTCAAGATATTTTTCCAATATTTTTTGGTAAATATAGATGCATTCTATCACATCGTACGTTTATTTTAAAAATTATCCCTCCAAAATAAGTGTCAACTCAGAAAATTTGAAAAATCTTTGAATGCCGTTTTCTCATTTCCGGTTTTTTACAGATGGGACTGATTTGGGATTATGGGCAGCATACACTATTAAATTACTATATATTACATGCGTAAGACCTATTCTGGAATACTGTAACCTAGTAAGGAATCCGTACATTGCCATACACGAGAAACGCATATAATCCGTGCAAAAACAATTCCTTTTATATGCCCTTCGCAAATTGAATTGGACCGCATTTCCTCTTCCATCATATGAAGCACACTGCATGCTCATCAACTTACAAACACTAAAAGAACGCCGAATGTCATCAATGACATTATTTCACATCGCATAGAATCATCAGAAATACTTTAACAATTAAACTTCTACACACTCTGTCGGCGTCTAAGATCACGAAAATTATTCTCAGAAAAACCCCTTCAATCGAATGATGCGACAGTATAATCTACACTGTGAAGTTATTAACATCACTATGTCAAAAGAAGAAATTAAAACCCAACTCAAACATAATAGAAATAATGCATAGTATGTAAGTAAATCATTCACGGGATATACTACAATAGATCAAATTACTGGTCGCAGTGGTGTTAGGTCTAAAAAATAGTGTTAGGAAAAGTAAATCATTGCAACCATTGTCCTATGTTGTCAACTTTGCTTGACGAAACAAATAAATAAATAAATTTTGTTTCCACACTCGAATTCACCTTGGCTTGTTCCGCCTGCTAACGTCAAGATCCATGTTGATAGCACTCCCATTGAATGGTCGAGTGAAGAAGTCTACCTTGGTCTCTCCCTCGATAGTAAATTGCTATTCCGATCCCATGTGGACAAGACATCCACCAAGTGTAACATCTTGAACAGGACGCTCTACCCTCTGATAAACAGGAAGTCCACCCTGTCCCTCAAAAACAAGGTTGCGGTCCACAAGCAAATCATTCTGCCCGCTATTGAGTATGGTATGCCAATCTGGGAGAGTTGTGCTAAGTGCCACCACCTAAAGCTTCTGATGATCCAAAACAAGATCCTCATAATGATCCTTAACAGTCCACCGCAAACTCGTAATTCTGAGATTCACCACTTGGCCGGTTTTCAAACACTCGAGGAGCAAAAGACGTCCACGCTGGAAAGGTTCAGAGTCACTTGTCTGCGATCAAACCACCACCAACCTAGTTCAAGTAGTTAGGTAGGTTCCTGTGCTCAAGTAGGTAGGTTATCAAATTTTTAAATTCCAACGAAAACTAGCCCTTAAAAGGGTATCCTGTAAATTATCGCTAACCGCAATCATCACATTAGAATAACCAATTAACTAGAACAAAGATGAAGAGCCAAAGGCTAACCAATTGAAATGTAAAACCAAATGTTGAAACACAAAAAAAAAATCCAGTAAATAAACGTAAATTTTACTACTATACATACTAATTATTTTATTCCTCAGCCTCAATACATTGAATTCGAATTTATCCACACCACACAATAAATATTCAAATTCATTTTGTAATAGTTAAATTCCATCTCAGTATATCTCAGCACATGTAACCACACCGTAACTGTATTAAATTCCCAACCGTAATAACTCGAACCTTACCTCACTATTGTTTACACTATGGAATGCATGTGTCTTAAAATGTTTATGCTGATTTCTCCGTTCCAGATACGTAGATATTTTAATATAAATCAAAGAAAATGCTCCCTTCGTTTTCCCGTACATCCCCCTACAGCTTCACACCGCATACGGAACCAGCTGGGCTTCAATTATCATTCGCAGCAATCTCATTTGTATTTAAATGAGTTTAACACGCTGATAAATTTCATGTCACTTTTCGACCCGCACGAATCGCACTTTCAGCAAACAACGGTTGACTGAAGTTTCCTTTCTCCACGGCGTGTCTCCCTTCAGGATGGGGGGTGTGGTATTTTTATTAACTTGCCCGAATCAAACACCGAAAAGCTATGCATAATGTTCCCCGCTGTCACACGGTTGTGTGTGAGTGTGCTGCTGGAGTTGAATAATCTCTTCTGTTGGATCTGAAGAGTCGTAACGTAGAGGGGAGAGGGGGAGTCTCCCCTCGGGTTCGTTGGTTTAAAATTTAATAGCTGAAAATGCCTGGAAAAACTACGCTTCATTGTGTGGTTAAAACAAGGGATAGGGGCTGACAAATCCAGCCCCAAATTTACTACGTCATTGGTTCTATATCTTCAAGGGATACCTCCGGTACCTACCTATTGCTGTGAAAAGCGTCAACACCAGAGCGGGTCGTAAATCCAACATGTTTGACAGCATCATTCTATTTTCCACTTTTTTCTTTGCTGCTATAGGCTTCCTGCTCCACCTCAATTACACCAGCCCAGGACCCCAACTCCAAAGAAATAGCAGCAGTTTTAACACTCGGAGACAGGCAGCAGACGTTTGATTTTCCGTTGGATTTTTTCTTCCTTTGGTCCTTCTGCCTTCTCTGCGGCTGCTCTGATGTTAGAAGTCGCACACGAATGTAAATGAAAGAACCGCCCAAAGCGCGTCAACACGACACAACACAAACTTCTTCGTTCTTCCCTCAATCCACTACTGGGGCTCGCTTCGAGGATGCTGGAGGACAGATGAGAAGAAAAATAGAACGTACGGAAACTTCACTCAAACAGAAGGTTTATTTATTTCCAGTTCTTTCCCTTTCGAAAACAATCGCCTTCGGGGGATCGAAACTTTGCTTACAAACACATCAATTCACTTTATTTCCATTTTTGCCGCACAGTGCTTCTTTTTCGCTTATCAATATCTTCGAGACGAATGGCAAACGGTTCACTTTTATTACTCAAAGCCCCAGCAGTGTAGGTTTATTTGCTACAGGGCAATCTCGAAGTAGGTTTGTAAGTCGATCTACTATCGGATTTAGCTAGCCCACGAGTCACGTGGATTTTTATGGCCTACCCGCGCCCCGTCCAGCGGAATCTGGATCCGCCAGTTTACGGGCAAAAGGGATATTTCACCCGTTTATGGCCTGCCCAATGATGATCTTTATTTATCGCCAAGTTTAGCAAGCTGCTTTTATGACTTCTTCTTCCGGTCCAAATCAATTTCGGAATGTGTCGATTTCCATTTCGGTTGAAATTTATGGCCCCCGTTGGGAACTGTCTTGCTCAGCCATCAGCACCACACTCGCCGGCCATTACCGGCGGAGGTGTTTCAAGAAAGTCACAAATTGTTTATCTAACTTGTTGTGAAATATACTGTACACGTCATGCCGGATGGGTACTAGACTGGTTCAAGCTCTTTGCTGGATTAGGGAAGGGCTGAGGAAATACTTTCTCATCCCGAGCAGGAACCGATAGCTAATCGATAACAAATGAATATCCTTATGCGGTATGATACCAGATTTCGGTATGCTTGTGGTATAAAACCTTGTTTTGATATTATTCAGTTATCGAAATATTTTGTAAAATATCAAATCAATACCAAAATAACAAATTGTGATGTTTCAGTATTTAGACAATAAAACCTAAAAGAGTGAATAAATTGGTATTAGAAGACCTTCAAAATAACAAACTATGGTATTCTAGCATCTAAAAAAGCGTCTGTTATCCTGTTATTGTAATAACTAAATTATTTATTAGTTCGTTATTCGTAGAACATTATTGAGGTATTATTTTTGGCATTTTCAAGTCAGCCTCACTAATTCTATATTTAGGTTGCCAGTTATGCTATTTGCATACCTGAATTTGGTACAATTAAGTTATTTTTTCCTACCCGGGATAGGTTTTTTTTTAATTTAAGCAGCCAATCATTCCAAATGTGTCCATGATGAGTCGAATAAAATTGGAATTTTAAATTTTTTAAAAATAGTATTTTATTAGTTGCATGCTTTCCCTTTTAACATTCCGAACACGGAGTTGGTTGGAAATGCTAACATGAAGCTTTAGTGTGATCAGTATTGGGAAAATATCAAAAAATCAAATCTCATCAACGCCCAATATCACGCTTGATTTTCGAGGACAAAAATCCACAAGCAAACAACTGCGGTTGATTTTGTAAGCTGTGATATCGCAGCTCGGAATATCAAGCTAACAAAACTCACCAGCTGCAAATCTCAGCAAACTGTGGTGAGATTGAGTTTCATAATTTTTGCTTTACACCCGAATGCAACCGAAACTTCCATAACGGCTGGCAGCAGTCGCTTCGTGTCTGCCATAGGTGAAGAGTAAAAAGAGATAGCATACTATACTTTCTCTTTCTAAGTAAACGATGTGCAACGGAATCATTTTTGTGTCGAGTCAACTCTCAGCTTGGTTTTTGCAGGTTGTGATTAGTCTCGCAATATCAAAGGAGCTTGTAAAATCAGTATCAAGCATGATATTTTGTTCTAATATCACGCGAGCACATGAGAGCGGAAAAATATCAATTGATTTCTGATTTTGCCAACACTGAGTGTGATAATTTATTAGCTAGAGAATGATCTTTAGAAGAGAGTAGGTGGATAGTTCCGTTAGAGTACGGCAGTATGAAAAATAGATTTGAAATTTACAAATTTATTCGGTATCAGTAGGTTTAAATTCTATTGATAAATTTCTGAGTTATAATTTTTCAAACATTGCCAATTTGTTGTTACACATTTGGCATCGTTTTCGGAGTGTTAACAGCTTGAAATCTTGTTTTGATTTTTTTCTAAAAAAAACGAAAAAAGATATCAAAACTCCATGAAAATCAGTCTTTTCCTTAGATTCCTGAAAAAAAATTGGACTCCAAACGATATCGAATGGTTAATTATTGCGTTTTCTTAAGTCCAAATTTGTGCCATGATGAGATAGTTTTTTAGTACTCATTACTGGGAAAGCGCCTAGAAATTTCACAGCCCGAATTATCGGAAGTAATGACTCCTTTCGGTGAGAAAGAGTTAACTAATGATAATAATGAATCTATTTTATAAATCAACGTATTTTCAACAACTTCTTGACATAAATAGAATGCGACTGAAAATTTGAAATACCGACAAAATTTCAATCGCATGAAAATTCCAGCCAAAATGAAGTAAATCTATCAAAATTTATTATGCTCATCCTTTTCGGTAATTCTGAAAACTGAAACAAGCTGGAATAAACAGAGTGAAGAAATCTTTGCATTTAATGTATTCAGAGACGATAGCAATTTTCATTCGTCTCAGCAGAAGTTGACACTGAAAAACACATCTAGTGGCACCACACAGTCCGCTCAGGGTTCAGTGATCGTGTCATGAATGGGGTCTTTGACCAACTACTCAAGAACGTTTACATCTTCGTCTACGCGGATGACGTCCTCATTGTAACGGTGGGTCCCACCCTGCAGAGGACGAAACTGAGAGCGCAAGCGGCAGTCTCCTCGGTGGTCAGATGGACTGACTCTGTTTGTTTCCAGCTTTCCGCCGGCAAGAGCGTGCGCTGCCATATATGTACCACCAGGCATCGCAACAACGGACAGTCCATCATGATTAAAAAACAAGCAATACCGACTAAAAACACCGTGAGGGTCTTGGGAGTGCTCCTCGATCGGAATTTATCCTTTGAGCCGCACTTCCAACAAGTTAAGAAGGACTGTCGCAGTCGGTCCAACCTGATTAAGAGCATCTCCCGCCCCCACCGATCCAACAATCGCGAAATCCGTTTCCGCGTAGCTAGAGCAATCATCGACATTCGTCTACTGTACGGTATAGAGATTACATGCCTTGCCGCCGAGAAAGCCGTCCAGATTCTGGAACCGATGTACAATGGCTACGTTCGAACAGTCTCCGGTCTCCTGCCCTCTACCTCGGCCGACGCTGCATGCGTTGCAGCCGGTATCCTACCTTTTTGACTCGTTTTCACCGCACCTACTGCTACCAAAGCCGCTGCCTTTCTCACTAAAACGTCGGGAAACAACTGGATCGTTCTCCTCGATGAGGCGAACCGATTCCTCCGCACGGCCGCCGACGTAGATCTCCCTCCACTGGTCCACTAGCACGGAGGCAAAAGTTGGCAATCGCACAAGATTAAAATTGACAGCCGAATCAAGGACCGCTTCAGGGCAGGAGACAACTCGACAGTTGTCGAAACTCTCGGGGCGCACTACCAAGGTTATGAAGTTAGGAACACCGACGGCTCTCTCTCTCCAGGAGCGGAGTGGGAATGGAGGTCTCCGGAGATGGTCTGCTTGTGAGCAGATCGCTCCCGACCCAATGCTCGGTATTCTCAGCTGAAGCAGCGGCCATTCTCCACGCGGTTAACCTACCGGCCAACCGGCCGATATTAGTCGTAACTGACTCACACAGCGTGATATTGGCCCTAACAACAGAAACACCGTGGATCCAAGGCCCAACACAGTATTCATGTGGGTACTCGGTCACTGTGGGATCCAAGGGAACCTAATAGCCGACCACCTCGCCGGCTCAGGCCACACCGGACCCAGGTCCACCGGCAATGTACCGCTCCAAGATGTCTAAAAGTGGATCAAGCGGACGATTCGGAGAGCCTGGGACACCGAGTGGAGGAACAACAGGACACACCATCTTCGGAAGATCAAGGCGACCACCGGAACCTGGAAGGATCAACCAAACCTACGAGAACAGCGAGTGGTGTCAAGGCTGCGCACCGGGCACAGCAGAGTCTCCCACAACTTCGGAGGAACACCGTTCCGGAGGACCTGCGAAACCTGCGGAGTGCCAGCCACCGCCCAACTAACAATTTTCACAATGTAAACGCTTTACTCATTTCATTTATACAGTCTCAAGCTGTATTCAAACGTTATACGATCTGAGGAAACCTTTATTCAACCTCTATACAAGCAAATCTGGCGAACTTATTCAGCTACTTATGGCTGTTGGAACGGTCGGGAGAAGCTCTTATTGCATATCCATTAACGCTTCTATACAGCTGTTATTCCTGCTGTTTAGTGGTGTGTGAACTTGAAAGGCGCATATTCAACCTTTTCCAGGTTATCCAATAATCACTATACAGCTTTCTCTTGATGTCGGGTTAAATACTGTTTACGCTTTTTTATGAAGGAATTTATTGAGTTTATTTTGCTGTGAATCAAATTAACCGAAATTAGTTACAAATCATCACCAAATTATTTACCCTGCACCGGAACCTGGAATCGAACTCGAGACGACCTCATTGGCAAACCTTGAGACTACCAACTGTGCTACGCCAACACTTTGAACTTATGTAAACAAATCAACATTCCCTTCTACAACAAAATCGCTGAGTAGAGGCTTTATAATAGTACACATGAATCACTTTTCTCGACTAGTTATAAAAGAACAGAGTAAAAGCTGTAAAACTGCACACGTCTAAAAATAAACCTAGTTGACTGTGAAAATGCTTCCGAAGTTGCTCTAACACAGTTTATAAGCTGAGTACAGGTTGTTTAGTTGTTGAAAAAGCACTTTTGATGTTTATGTTATTTAGCAAGAGTGGTTGGTTGTGCCATCAAATGAGTAATATATTCACTTTGTTAGCTTTGTTTTGCAGCTACAAGTTGAAAGTTGGGTAGTGTGTGTATAGAAGTGACATTAGCGTTTATTGGCTGATGTTATTCAGTGCGACTGACAAATTGAATAATGGTTGTGAGAAAGTTGAGTAAACGCTCTCCAAAACTATTTTGCTAGCTTCTGCTTGTAGCTGTATCTGCAGCTTCTTTTCAGCTACTTTACAGCACAACGCTGGAAAAGTTGGCTTACAAAGCTGAAAATGTTAGTTAGGATGAATCACTTTTCTCGGCTAGTTACTTCAGCTTTGTAAAGGAGCAGAGTAAAAGCTGTAAAACTGCACACGTCTAAAAATAAACCTAGCTGACTGTAAAAATGCTTCCAAAGTAGCGCTAACACAGCTGATTACAGGTTGTTTAGATGTTGAAAAAGCACTTTTGATGTTTATGTTATTCAGCAAGAGTGGTTGGTTGTATATTTAGAAGCCATCAAATGAGTATTATATTCACTTTATTAGCTTTATTTTGCAGCTACCAGTTGAAAGTTCCTTAATATTTGTATAGAAGTGGCATTAGCGTTTATTGGCTGCTGTTATTCAGTGGGACTGACAAATTGAATAATGGTTGTGAAAAAGTTGAGTAAACGCTCTCCAAAAATATTTTGCTTGCTTTTGCATCTAGCTGTTCTGTAGATTTTTTTCAGCTACTTTACAGCACAATGCTGGAAGAGATGGCTTATTAAGCTGGAAATGTTAGTTGGGTAATTTCGATTAATTTGATTCTGGCAGAAAAATAAACTCAATCTGTTCCTCCTACAAAAAAGCGTATATAATATTTAACCCGGCCACAACAGAAAGCTGCGTAGTGATTATTGCATAACCGGGAAAAGGTTGAATAAGCGCCTTTCAAGTTCGCAAACAACTAAACAGCAAGATAACAGCTGTTTAGAAGCGTAAATGGAAATGCAATAAGAGCTTGTTCCAACCGGTCACACAGCCATAAGTAGCTGACTAAGTTCGCCAGATTTGCTTGTATAGAATTTGAGTAAAGGTTGCCTTTTATCGTATAACGTTTGAATACAGCTTGAGTGAGACTGTATAAATGAAATGAGTAAAGCGTTTACATTGTGAAAATTTTTAGTTGGGTAGAAGAAGTCTCCCTCGTGCCAAGTGATCTCCAGACCACTAATCGTGGACTGTCTGGACAATTTCAAGTGTCAGTCAGGTTGAAGTAATCCTTCCGCCAGAAGAACAGTGTTGGGGGACCGTGGTGATACGCAGTGGGTGAAACGATAATCACGGGTTTTGTGAACCGTCACATCGTTTTGTAAACGTCGCATCGTTGGTTGGAAATGCTATCTAAAATAAAGCTTTAGTGTGATAATTTATTAACTAGAGAATGATCTTAGAAGAGGGTACGTTGAAAATGACCATTAATGCGACAGCCCTTCGCTCATTTTCAACTTCTATTTAATTGTCATACTGCCGTACTCTAACGGAACTATCCACCTACCCTCCTCTAAGCCCATTCTCTAACTAATAAATTATCACACTAAAGCTTCATGTTAGATAGCATTTCCAGCCAACTCTGAACATCGCAAACTTCGCGTATGAAGTAACATAAAAACACTTTGAATGTAACAACTCAAGGCGGGAGTAGCCGACAACAATGCTGATGATGGTACAGCAAGCAACAACCACCCTACTGCTTTCTCTCTGAGACGACCACGTTGGTCATGACGAGAGGAGCAACACAATAGTTGGGTAAACGAGAATTGCATTACCAGCACACCAATGCCTGGAAATGCTCTCGGCAACGTGGGGCTTTAGGTAGTGATGAAATGTCGCTAGAACTATTCCACAGCCACAGACAGTTATGAGCAAAGGCAGACGCACACTTTTTGCCTGTAGATTTGAAGACACAGGGGAAATTGATGTAATGTCGGCCTAAATGCCCCTACATAAATTCAGAAATCGACTAAATTTTCAATAGCGACTAAAAATATTTATTAGTATCGTCCCAATGACGCGTTCATCTAGATAAAATTGATAAATAGCAGATTTTTAGCGATGGATGGGCCCAATCTTAGATCCATAGGCCAACATTCGAGCCATTTCCCCTACTTCGAATATCCGCGTACATCGTACGGGTTAGGCAAAAGGTGTGCGTTTGACTTTGTACTGTCGCATTAATAGCCCTTTGCTCATTTTCAACATCTATTCAATTTTCATACTGCCGTACTCTAACGGAACTATCCACCTACCCCCTTCTAAGATCATTATCTAGGTAATAAATTATCACCCTAAAGCTTCACGTTAGATAGCATTTCCAACCAACTCTGATATATTTTGAAGTTTTTCAACATTTTCTCCAAGGTTGATCGTTGAAGGAGACCCAGACGACCTAGCGGTGAGCTGGCAGTGGAAAAAAAGCGAAGACCACCGACCCCGTGAACGCAAGGGAGGTGAGGGATTACTTCAAGCGCAATCCGACCCTTTCGACCCTTGCGATTCGGCCAAGAAGGTCACTTCTTCCGTCTGGTTCGTCCAGCAGACAATGAAGCGGGCCGGATTTCATGTCTTCAAGGTAAGGAAGACGCCTAACCGGACCGGTAAACAGAATACAGTGGCCTAATCCCGCGCCAGGAAGCTGTACCGCGAGTGGTTGGTACAGCCAAAATGCATCGTAATGGACGACGAGACGTACATTATAGCGGACGCCAAGCAGATCCCCGGCTTGAAGTTTTTCGTCGGCCAGTCCCACCTGATTGTTCCGGAGAACTTCCGGAAGAAGAAGGTCGACAAATTTTCTAAGAAGTACTTAGCGTGGCAGGTGATCTGTGGGTGCGGTAGATTTAGCAAGCCGTACATAACGACCGGCACCATCAACGGACAAATATATAAAGAAGAATGCCTCCAGAAGCGCCTACTGTCCTTCCTCCGGTCCCACGAAGATGACACTCTGTTTTGACCGGATCTGGCATCGTGCCATTACGCGAACCGGTGATGGAGTGGTACGAAGCCAACGATGTTGTTTTTGTGCCGAAGGAGGCAAATCCGCCAAACTCGTCAGTACTTCGTCCAATAGACAAATTCTGGGCGATTATGAAGGGAAAGCTTCGGAAAACATGGAAGGTCTTCAAAAACGACAAGGATCTGAAGAAAGAGTGGATGAACGTGTGTTACAAAGATGGCGCAAGTGTTGCACAGGATTTGATGGGTAGCGTTAAGTTCAAGGTGCGGGCATTTTGCCTAAGACAGGAGGTTGAATAAACCAACTTTTCAAAAACATAGCTACTATGTGTTTATTTAATCCCTGAGAGTTTCAAAAATATCCGACTTAAAATTAATTTTTGCTGATCATTTTTGTCTGTTGCATTTTTTTCGAGTATAGTCTTTAACCGAGCCATTTTATTTTTATTTATGTTTTACATTAGCGCTTATCAAGAACAGTTTAAAAGATGATGAAAATGGATTGCGCTGTGCTTATGTGCACAAATTGAACGTTTTAAAATACATATATTTTTTTCCTGATGATGGTCACATATAGCAATAGCTGGAAAACAACTTTCGATCTGATTTTTTACAACCAATTGTCATCTCACTTTCTTCAACAATGACTGAAACCAACCACAATTTTGAGTGGATGTGTAAATAGGGAGAGCGGTGCAGGTTGCTTGGATTTCCATCAAGTTAGGGACAATATCGAGTTAGGAAAAAATCGAGTAAAGGAGAGTTCACTGTATAACCATAGAGGTAAATCTAAGACTAGTAGGTCCCGATGAAACGTGCTCAACTTTTTGGCTCAGCTCTAGAACTATCTTCGGTCCCAAGCTAATCGATGCACCCCTCGAAACATAGAAAAATCCACGAACCCCTCATTTTATCTGTCAAACTTTCATAGCGAATCAAAACAAACATTGCGTAGTACTAGAATTTTGACTAGAATGGGGTACGTTAATCGATTTGCTAGGGACCAATAGGCTAGTCAAGTAGCGAGCCAATTTAAAATCGTTAGTTTCCACCGGTTGGTACCAGAGAATATTATGGAGACGTATGATTACTGATTTTCAACCAAGTAGAAGGTGACCTGCGGAACCTTCGCAGACTACTTTGTCTGATTGGTAAGGTAAGTTATTACTGATTTTAACTTGTTACAATCTTCAGAATGCCAGACTAGAAATCTTAAACAAACAAAAAATTCAGAGGAAATTATGAAGATCATTGATTACCTGAGAAAGTTTATAAGAATTATGGTAACATTGGAGAATGTGAGCATCGAGATTTCAATTGTTGTGTGGTTGGATCTTCATAATAATACCTGATCCATCTGAATCCTTGAAAACAACAATATCAAGAGTATTTTATGGAGGAATTTGATTTTACAACGTAGCATTATAATACCCGAGCGAAGTGATTTGAATTGATGGAAAGGTTAAAAATCTTCAGAAAAAATCCAGACCAACTTGAAGTCTTCAACAAACTTCCTTACCTCCTTGGTTAGGTATTATTCTTAAGATCTTCGACTGGCCCAACAATTTAAATCATCTTTCCCAGTTGTTCTCTCAAACACCAGGTTGTTCAGAAATTATGGCAAAGCCAGATGATCATACATCTCCAAAAAGTTCAGTTTGATCCGATATCTGAAGATCTTCAACTGCACAACAATTCAAATCACATCTCCCATATATTCTCTCATCATACCAGGTTGCTCAGAAATTATTGCAAAGACCTCCAGTCTCCCATGCAATTTTCAAGATACCAGGTTGCGCAAAAAATATTTGAAAGACCTTCAAGTGATTGTAGATCTCCAAAATATCCTCAAGATTTTTGTTTTAGATTTAATCTTGATCAGGTAATTCATTCTGAAGATCTTCAACTACCCAACAATTCAAATCACATCTCCATCTCTTGCTCAGAAATTATTTAAAATAACACCACATGATAAGAGAAGCGATCACCTTGAAAATCTCAGAATGTTTTTGGAAGAATTCAGATTCAGTTATAATTCTAAATATATACAAGTATTCCATAATCCACATAATCACAGATTTTCTAACATATGCTACACGGTAGCTTATATATAATTAGATCTCCATAATGTTGTCTGGATATTTTTTCAAGATTTCAGGATGAACCTGATCATTAAACTCTACATCAATTCAAATTGCATCTCTCAGATATTCTCTCATGATGCAAGGTGGCTCCGAAAATATTCCAAAGATGCTCTAGGCTTTTGGTTGATCGAGTTTTGTTCTGAAATCCTTCAGCTATGTAACAATTCAAATCAAATTTAAAACTCTGTAATGAGTCACCTCCCAAGTAACATTGCAAGTTTTATCGAGGTTTTAAAGCATGCTACAAGTCAAAATCATGGTCTCCAGAACCCTCATAAAACCAAAATTGTTACTTGGGCTGGCAGCTTACTCACAACGCAGAATGGTACGGTATGGTCACTTCAGGATGCCTTCGTCATCTTACTTTTCTATATAGCTTTGTTTATCCCAACCAAGCACGACAAAATGGTTAAAATGCATCAATTGTTGTTGAATTTATCAAATGTTTCTTGTTTTTATGTACACACAAAAAAAAGAGTTGTTGAATATTACATCCAAACTGCTGCAACCAGGTCAATCCATCGGTTGTGCAATATAACGTTGTACGATGTACATCGATTTTGCGAACAAAATTACTTCCATTGTAATATTGTATCTGCTTTTTGCTATTACATCATTATTTCATACATCAGCTTGAATTACATTGATCGATATTACATCAAATCCAATACTTCAAAATTAAAAATTATGGCTCCGGATAATCGAGCCATTTCCTCGGAAAATTTGAAGGTTTGTAGGGTTGTTACTGAAAACATCAAAATAGAACGTAGCCTCCCTTAGCTCAGTCGGTAAAGGCGCAGCTACAAAGCAAGACCATGCTGGAGGTGGCTGGGTTCGATTCCCGGTCAGGTCTAGGAATTTTTCGGGTTGGAAAATCTCTCGACTTCCCTGGGCATAGAAGTATGATTGGACTTGCCACACAATCATATCAATGCAAAAATGGTACAGGCATCGAAAGCTCTCAATTAATAACTGTGGAAGTGCATCTAGAACACTAAGTTGAGAGCACGCAATAAGCTAATATGCGATATGCAATAAGCTTGAAATGCGAAGAAGAAGAAGAAGTAGAAGAAGAAGAAGAAGAACATTTTATTGATCAATCCGTCATGTATTAACCAATTTCGATATAATTTTCTAAATAATTCAGAAACGACAGCCTGTGGAACTTATTTATCTTCAGAAGAGTTGGTCATTTTTAAACAAATGATAAACAACTTTTCTCAAGAAATCATCAGAGTAAAAAGCTAGATCGTGGCGGCATCTTTGCGGATGAGTTGCGAACTATCTGTTTACGCCAATAGATAGATTTAGTTGTAACGAGAGACTTCTTTGACGGTACCATTCCTCTGAAATGTTTCGTTTAGGATCTATTGGGTTTGCGTCAAAATTGCATTTCTGGCCTACTGCGCAAAGCCGGGAAGAAGAAGAAGAACGAACCAAACTGAAGTTTTTTTTTTTCATAAATATTAATTCACTCTTGCTGGAACACTGAAATATGTAAGCTCGATTGCCACTTCCATAATTTTTGCTCGAACCAGTCTGCTGCCCATATAAATATCCTTCTCCATCCGCCCTCACAGCATTCCCGATACAACTTTCACCCAAACTTGAGATTCACGGGACACACAAATACACATTTTCTTGCTGCTCTTCCGTCTTTTCGTTGTCCCTTTTGAGGGTGCCTGATAAACACTTTCACATCACATATCATCCTCTAAACACTTCCCTTTCCCTGTTTTCTAATCCTTTCTTCGGCTTCTCCGGTAGAGCATCGAAAATAGCAATCAGGTCACTTTACCCAACGACCCACGGAATCACTTCTCCGAATGGTTTGTTGACACAGAAATTGATTCGCTTCCGGGAACAATATTACATCCTGATCGACTCTCACACTCGGTCAATGTTTAGAAGTACCTTCTGGGTTTTCTTTTTACCACCTCGGAGCAGCACGTAACCGCCCACTTGGGAGGTAATTAGAAGCAACAGTTTCACTCAAGTCTTGTCGTCCCACATAGTATGGGTGATTGAAAGTAATCCACTGTAGTAGTACTACTAGCCCGCAGAGGCAAGAGAACCGACCGGAGTGACTTATGATAGCCAACTGAAGTTGGTTCGAATTGACGCTGCTTGAAAGTTGGTACGTTTGATAGTTCTTCAAGATCATGGCCTTCGGGAACTCACGACTGGTTCGGATCTTTTCGCATGCCGATGTCACGTGCTCAGCGATCCAAGGAGTGAACTCCCGAATGGTTCAACACGTGGACCGTCGGGCGGTGTTTACAGTAGCAACAGGTGGACCCCGGGTGGGTTCGTGGATGAATGCGTAGATTTTGGGCATGCGCTGTTGCTGCTGACTAGTGAGTGACGGGCATTGGGAAACTGTATGATAGGGGCATTTTATATTTCTTTCAATAACATGTGAGGTGATACCGGAGGGTTGTTTTTGTTTTCGCTTAGCTTGATTCACCTTTGGTGTTGCACAGAATGATATGATGTACACGTCTATGAAGTAGTATTTGGTTTTGTTTCAAGTAATGGAGTGTGGAGGAATATTAAATAGTCTTCTTTTTTTCGGGAAGCGTGGGAAGAAGTAGAACTAATGGTTTATACTTTATCACTTTCTGGACCAACTGAATGCATAGGTGGTGAAGTTTCAAATCATTGGACATCAGGGTTGTTAATGACGTTAATGACCGTTGACGTCTTCAATGTAAATTCCCGTTGAAGACGTTAACGACATCTATCATGGATTGATTTGGTGAGTTCGTTCCAATAAAAATATTGTAATACATTTATTTACAATCTTATTGATTCTCTTCTGCTACACGGCGGGATAACCTCAAATTCGTTTTAAGGTGGAAAATTAAGTGCCGCGATCACGATCGAGGCTTGGATCTTGACCTATTAGATTTCGTTGTGTTTGGGAAATTTGGATAAAATCAATTTTTATGCAATGTTGCCTTTTTTTTCTTCCTATAGTGTTGTGATATCAGGGGAGAGTTCTGGCCACACTGCCTTCGTGATCGGTTGATGTCTTAAATGCGTCCGGTAATTTGTTCTTTTTCGAGTGATTTATACGACTTTAAATATGAAATGTATTGTCAAGTGTTAGTTTTCAGTATTAGAATTCATAGGATATAGAAATTATTTTTGAGAAAAGCCGTAATTTCTCGATCGGTGGTCCTAATTTGTTTCGCGAATTAGTACAATCTTTCGTCCACCATGATGTTTTTTTCGATCGGTTGCTTGGTTTTTTCACCGGCCGGGGCGCGTTGTAGTGTATGTGAAATATGTTCTTTTCTCTGTTTCTCCCCCTTTAATTTTGCCCGCAAGAGGAGGTGCGCTATGATGAGAAAAAATCTCATTTCGTCGTCCGTCGCGGAATTCGTGTTAGCTGGTGCGAGAAGAGCGTGGTGAAAGAAGAGAGAGAAGCAAGTTGGAAGATCGCGCGGATATAGCATGCTGCTCTGCTGGATCTTGTTTTTCAGCCAGCAGCAGCATTTGCTTTGTGAATGGATAATCCTCGGAAAATTCGAGTGAGAAAAAGCATCTGGAACGGACGGGATGACGGGACGTGATCAAATATTAAAAATCTATCATCACCCCCGTGGTGAACAGGAATAGTTTTTGCAGTGCTACAATAATGATTGAAAAGTCGTTATGACAGCTATCCATATAAAATAATCCGTTAGATATAACTTCGTCAAGATACATAATTTGTCGATTCATAAAAAAATCAGTAGATAGTTGTTCAAAAGACAGTATTAACGTGTGAAATGCAGTGTCTTTTAAATTCTGCAAGTGTTGCATAGACATATCAAGGCATCGAATTGAATAAATGTTTTCTTTAAAATATAATGAATTTTGTGACGCACAAGTCAAGAAATGTGGTGTTCTTATTTCAACCGCGTTTCTAGTATTATATCTATGAAAGTCACTTCCTCTTTCAATTCGATCACACAAATATCGAGACAGCAAACCGTTAACTACTTTAAAAATGAACACCATAGTCAAATATACAATTCTTTGCTTCACCGACAACCATTGTAAGGCATCTAGCATCAAAGTTGAGGAAGTGAATCTATTACATCTCAAAATCAACTACTTATACTTCAACCATCTACTTAGAGAACGCAAATCTTCATTCAAGTGTAAAACGGCATCATCTAAATCCTTAGCTGCAATGAATAACACAGTATCATCTGCAAAAAGATTAATGTCGCAAAATCGTAAAACACGTCGCAAGTCATTAATATGCATAATAAATAACAGGGGCCCTAATACACTTCCCTGGGGCAATTGAAGGGTATTCCCCTCAGGCCTCGAAACAGAATTATTAAAAACAGTCCGTTGAGTTCTGTCAGATAAATAGCTTTCAAACCATTTATATGTAGTACTCGTAATTCCAAAGCGCTTGATTGATCTTAACAATAAGGGCCTAGAAATTTGATTCAAAAGCGCGTTTTAGATCCAAAAAAACAGCAACAATCGCAACTCCAATTTATTTTCCACTTCGCTAATACCAAATTCAACGCGGTTTCACAAGAATGACCTTCCCGATATCCCGATTGTTCTGGTATCAACAAACTATTAATATTTAAATACTCCAACAGTTGGCCTGTAACAACAACTTCTAAAATTTGATGGGACGAAACTCTTTGGCTTTAATCGTTCCAGCAACCTTTTGAATAGGAACCACCAAAGATTCCTTCCAAATTTGTGGCACATCCCAACAAACAATTTTAGCTGCAGATTAGCTTATGCAGCCAAAATTTGCCTTATGCAGCTAATTATTGCCTGTATAAGCTAAGCTGTAGCTAAAATTGTTTGTTGGGATGTCCAGTTTGAAATGATTCATTAATAAGGTCCAGCAAGATGTGGCCAATGACATAAAAGAAATCTTGAATAACTCTAGCATTAACATAATCTGCTCCAGCCGATTTTCCTAATGGAAAACAAAATATTTAATTTTTTTTGGAATAGAATCAACTTCAGTTTACTGTCGAATCCTTATTATTTCGAAATTAATGTCAGAATTCCTAAGAATTACTTTTCACCATTGCGCAGAATTTATTTGGAGTTGTGGAGTTTTGGATATTTTTTGGAATTATCCTCTGAAGAGATCCTCATGAATGTTTCCTCACAATCCCATTGGAGTTCTCTTTGGAATTACCTTCTAACTCTATTTATTACTACAATTAAATTGCCAAAGTATTTTCCTGAAGCTTTCCTCAAAAAGCCTTTCAATTTCTTTTCAGAATTACTTTCTAGTCTCCTCGAAATTGCTTAAGATTACTTTTCAGAATTCCCTATGAATTCTCATTCGAATAACCTTTAGATTATGACAATTCTTTTCGAAATTTAATTTTTTTTTTGTGAATTCATCCAAGTTCAAGACAGATCCCAGGTTTTTTTTTCAAGCTCAAGGTTTCTAAAAGAATTTCTTACTACAACCTTTCACTTCCAAGAATTCAACCGTGTTGATCGCCATGTTCAGCATAGCAGCCTTTTGATAATTTCCATGATTCTGTAGCTCAGAAAACTTCTTAAGTCACAATGAACCCTTGGAAATCTTTCGAGACATCTGACAAAATATTAACTTAATTTAAGAGCACATAAAACCTGTTTCTGTTTTATAGAAACAACATTTTTAATGATTCGTGATCTATATTTCCTTCCATATCCCTAGTTATGGTACAGGTGGGCGTGGCTGGAAATGGTGACAGTCATGTTTTTGATATCCTCGTTTAAATTGGAATCCCAGCATTACTCCTGAAAGCAGTCTGAGACTGACAATTTCAAAAGAGACGTGAGTGTCACTAGTTTCCAATCTACGAGGTATACTGTAACAACACTTTACGCTAACACTAACGATAAATCGGAGTTGTTTCTTAATACGAGATAAACCGAAATTCGATGGAGGAACGAGCACATGAAAGAAGTAATATTTGAGTTTAAAAAAAAGACTTGTTGATCGGTAATCCATATCAAATCCTTCTCAAGAGCAGTTGTTATCGTCGTCGGTGAGATCACCGCCGGGATTGAAACCTAGTAACAACCAATTGAACGGAACGTTTTGTGAAATAAGGAGCTCGATGGCCTAGTCGAGACCAATTTTGTTTACTGAGCAGAAGACCGTGGATTCATACCTAAGCTCATTCACGATATTGAATCGTTAGGACATCAATTCAGCATATCGTTTACCAAAACGAATCCTGCTGCAATCCCAACCCTTTTATCCAACATCCCAGTGATTTCTAATGAAAGTGAAGAGATGTTCTCGGCTTTCATTAAAGCGAGTATTACGTCAACATATTCCTACCCATTCCTTGCTTGACCAGCTTTCGAACGTGGCCGGTGCTGGTATTGTCTAGTTTGAGATCACCAGTATTTACACATTGATTATACATTAAAGCTGATCTGACAATAGTGGTGCATCAATCCTCGGCCCTAGGCCCTTTTCAAATGTTACGCGAGAGTTCACGTTTATATGACTTCAGTTGCCTTTGCTGGTGTCCGGTGCAACGTAGCGCAAGCGTTCCGTTTATTTTGCGGAACAATTATCACGATTTCATGATTTTTATTCATGTTTTACTTTCGTAAACGAAAAATTGACTTGTTCTAAAAATCGTGACTTGAGGTTGACGAATTTCGGAACGAATTTTTTCCCGTGTTGGTTCCAGTTGCCCGGAAGCAGTGAAATAGAGATAACAACTGCAACATGTAATCAATCAATAATCTCGTAAAGGTATTTTCAGACAGTTACGAACAACCAGTTCTGTTTTGCACCCTCATAACATGCATTCACCGCCCCAAACATCTATGCTCCGCCCTCGATCTCCGCCAGTCAATTTTAGCAAATGATTCGAAATGCCGATGAATACCGATATTCGAAAAATAGTGTTATTCGAAAAAGGACGCCTCAAAGAATCACCTAAAGGCTGTGAACCATTTGTCTAGTTTAATTTAACTCGTGGTGAAGTGACATTTCGAAAGTTATTTCTTATGTTAGAAAATCCCTGTGTTCCCGATCTATCGGTTTTTGAGCAGAACGCAGCAACGGTTGTCAAAATTTAACTTCTTAGAAGTAACCACGCTCATTCCTAGTTGAACACTCAGTCGGTTAACAACGTCCCGGTCTCAGTCGCGCGGCATCTAATTTTTTTCGGTGTTTTTCCGCCCGAGCGGTTTTTTCACCCCCCCATTGGGTGCCCCAAGTGACCAGTGTGCAACAGAGGAAGTGGAATTCCATGGGCCGAGCCCCTTGGAGTTGCCATCCAGCTTTAATCCACCCCGGTAATCCATCCGGTCGTCAAGTCATTTTATCATCATCGTGCCGACCCACCAACACCAATCATCACCACCAGCAGCAGCAAACGGACCATCTAGCTGCAACGGCTGATAGGTTGTTTACAACCGGCATAAGTATTAGACAATACATTTTGCAAGTCCATTGCCTCCCTATTGTAGTTTAATTTTGCCTCGTGGCGCGTGACTCTGTCTCTCACCCCTGGTAGGGGAGTATGGGTCATAGCGAGACAACTTTTTGCAAGTAGATATAAGTTTTTTTTTTGTTTCGATTTTTTTTTTCTTTTTGATTTGTTCGTACGTCGGGCAAAAAATTTAATTACTAGTAATTAAAATTAATTAATTAGTGAAGGTTTTATTTTTTTTCCTTCTTAAGTGGTTGCGCACCGCTTTTGCGCAACACTTATGGCATCTTCCGATGCCTACGTTACGCGAACCAGATACTATGAACCGTCTTCGAAAGGACCATGGGTTGTCTTTTTTCGGCCCAAAAATAAACCTTTGAAAACTCTCGACATAACGAGAGATTTGCTGCGTAAGTATCCGGGAATCTTGGTACACAAAGAAAGATTCAACAAACTGCGTGTAGAAGCACCGACTTATGATGTGGCAAATAAAATTGCTGATCACGAGTTGTTTAGTGTTGAGTACAACATCTACATCCCTTCTCGAGATGTGGAGATAGAAGGCGTGGTCTCCGACGCGAGTCTGACTGTCGAGGACTTGAAACATGCCTCGGGAACTTTTAAAAACTCGACATTCGCTACCGCGCTAGTGAAGATACTGGATGTAAGGCAACTGCATTCAGCATCTTTGCTAGACGGTAAAAAAGTTTATAAACATTCAGACTCGTTCCGGGTGACTTTCGCAGGTTCAGTTCTCCCAAACTTTGTTAAAATTGATGGTGCTTTTTTTCCGGTGCGGTTGTTTGTACAGAGGGTATATAATTGTACCAACTGCAAAAGGCTGGGACACTCGGCCAGCCATTGCGGCAACAAAACTCGTTGTGGCAAATGTGGTGAAAACCACAAAGAGGATTCTTGCCACAAAGAATCAGTAAAATGCGCTTACTGTGGCGAGAATCCTCACCCCTTGCAGGAGTGCCCGATGTACAAACAGCACTCCGATAAAGTGCAGCGTTCAATCTCTGGACGCTCCAAGCAGACATATGCTCAAATGTTGAAGGCTGCATCAGCCGTCCAAGATGCAAACCAATTTTCGGTTTTGTCAGTTGAAGAATCGGACTCTGACTCATCCGATGAAGGTGATTCTACGGTGGTACACGCACCTTCAAAAATAGACGGTTCCTCAAAAAGAAAATGCCCCTCCCCGAAAGTGCGCCGTAAGAAAACTAAAGTCACCTCCAGACGATTGCCAAATTCCCAGGGTAATGGGGATGAAAAAACAAAACCGAAGGCTCCTGTTGATCCAATCCCTGGATGCAGCAAGAATTTTCCGCCATTGCCCAACAAAGATAAAAAAAATAAAAAAGCTGCTCCTCAAACTTCTCAAAAGAAATCCAAGTCCGAACGAGGTTTGCTAGCTTTTTCGGATATTGTGGAATTCATATTAAACATGTTCAACATACAAGACCCTCTAAGAAGCTTAGTTTCTGCCTTGCTTCCAACGTTAGAATCATATCTTAAGCAATTGACTGTTTCATGGCCCCTCCTTGCATCAATCATATCTTTCGATGGATAATTCGTCGAACGAGGTTGAAGATATGATCACTGTGCTACAGTGGAACTGCCGTAGTCTAGTGCCTAAACTAGACTCGTTCAAATTTTTACTTCACAATTCTGATTGTGATATATTTGCTCTCTGTGAAACATGGCTTTCTTCCGATAAAGAACTCAACTTCCACGATTTTAACATTATACGCCTGGATAGAGACGATTCTTATGGAGGAGTACTTTTAGGGATCAAAAAGTGCTACCCTTTCTACAAAATTTCCCTTCCTGCTCTATCCGGCGTCGAAATCGTTGCTTGCCAAATAAATGTGAAGAACAAAGATCTTTGCATAGCTTCAGTATACGTTCCACCAAGAACCTCCATTAGCCGTAGTCAACTCTGGAATCTAGTTTCGATTCTTCCATCCCCAGTATTAATTCTGGGTGATATGAACTCCCATGGTACTGGGTGGGGCGATCTATATGACGACAATAGAGCGGCTATTTTTTACGATTTATGTGACGATTTCAATTTGACTATTTTGAACACTGGTGAAGCGACACGTATAGCAAAACCTCCGGCTCGAGAAAGCCGACTCGACCTATCTTTGTGTTCAAGATCGCTATCATTGGATTGTCAGTGGAAGGTTATCAATGATCCCCATGGTAGCGATCATTTGCCAATCATCATTTCAATAAAGTGTGGCCCTCACTCTGCAGAACCATCTCGGGTTCCATTTGATCTTACAAGGAACATCGACTGGCAGAAATATGCAACGGCGGTGACAATCGGTGTCGAATCAATAGATGCGCTTCCACCATTGGAAGAATATCGATTCCTAGCCGATTTGATTTACAAAAGCTCACTGGAAGCACAAAAAAGAAAAGTTCCAAGTGCACCCTTTAAAAGGAGACCAGCCACACCTGGTTGGGACGAAGAATGCACAAAATTGTATGTAGAAAAATCTGATGCTTTCAAAGCTTTTCGTAGACACAAAACCTCCACTTACTTCGAGGAATATTCAAAGCTTGAGACAAAGCTGAAACAATTAATCAAAGCAAAAAAACGCGGTTATTGGCGCAATTTCGTCGAGGGACTCTCACGAGAAACCTCAATGAACACCTTGTGGAGGGTGGCTCGCAACATGCGTAACCGCTCATCTTTCAATGAGAGTGAAGAATACTCCAACCGATGGATATTCGATTTCGCTAAAAAGGTCTGTCCGGACTCAGTTCCAGCACAAAATATTCTTCGAGAAGCGTCTCCTAGCGGCGGCTCTCTGGATAGACCATTCTCAATGCTGGATTTCTCTATGGCTCTTCTTTCATCGAACAACTCCTCACCGGGAAGCGATATGATTAAATTCAATCTTCTGAAAAATCTCCCAGATATCGCTAAAAGACGCTTGCTAGATTTATTCAATTCCTTGCTAGAAAACAACATTGTACCGCCTGAATGGAGACAGGTCAAAGTAATAGCCATTAAAAAACCTGGCAAATCAGCGTCTGACCATAACTCATACCGTCCGATTGCTATGCTTTCGTGCATTAGGAAATTGTTGGAGAAAATGATCCTTCGGAGACTCGATCACTGGGTCGAATCAAATAACTTGCTATCAAATACACAGTTTGGGTTCCGCAAGAGCAAAGGAACAAACGATTGTCTAGCGCTGCTTTCCACAGATATTCAACTGGCCTTTGCACACAAGGAGCAATTGGCTTCAGTATTCTTGGACATTAAGGGGGCTTTTGATTCAGTTTCCATTGAAATTCTGTCAGACAATCTGCACAGATGTGGACTTTCTGGAATTTTAAATAATTTCTTGTACAATTTGTTGTCAGAAAAGCAAATGAACTTTTCCCTTGGACAACTGACAACTTCCAGAATTAGCTACATGGGCCTGCCCCAAGGCTCATGTCTCAGCCCTCTTCTTTATAACTTTTACGTCAAAGATATCGACAACTGTTTGGCAGAACAATGCACGCTAAGACAACTTGCAGATGACGGTGTGGTTTCCGTAAGAGGTCCACATGCCGTGGACTTGCAAGGACCATTGCAAAATTCCTTAGATAACTTGTCTTCTTGGGCTATGAATCTAGGGATCGAATTCTCGCCGCAGAAAACTGAACTGGTAGTGTTTACTCGAAAGCGGTACCCAGCCCAAATGCATCTTAATCTTTTGGGCAGAAACATTACTCAATCATTGTCTTTCAAGTACCTTGGGGTCTGGTTTGATTCAAAGTGCACTTGGAATGCCCATATTACGTATTTGAAGCAAAAATGTCAGCAGAGGATCAACTTTCTCCGTTCAATTTGCGGCACATGGTGGGGTGCTCATCCGGGAGACCTCATAACGCTTTATAAAACAACTATTCTCTCTGTTCTAGAGTACGGCTCTTTCTGCTTTCTCTCGGCAAGAAAAAGTCACCTAATAAAATTGGAACGAATTCAATATCGTTGTCTGCGTATTGCTCTAGGCTGTATGCACTCAACGCATAACATGAGTCTCGAGGTTCTGGCAGGAGTAACACCCCTCCAGAACCGTTTCTGGGAGCTCTCTCTCAGAATACTAATCAAATGCGGAGTGACGAACACACTTATAATTGCTCATTTTGAAGAAATTCTTGGGTTGAACACACAATCTCGATTTATGAGAATCTACCACCACTACATATCATCAGATATGTGTCTTCCTTGTTATACTCCAGACCGTGTTCACTTCACCAATCGCAGTTCCTCAATTGAATATGATCTGACCATGAAACAAGCAACTCATGGGATTCCCGATCAACTTCGACCTATTATTATCCCACGTATTTTTACTGAAAAGTACCAACAAGTCAATTGCATGAAAAGATATTTTACAGACGGGTCCCGTCTCAATGGATCCACTGGCTTCGGTGTCTTCAATGAAAACTCTAGCGCCTTCCGCAAACTTCAGGAACCTTGTTCCGTTTTTGTTGCTGAGCTGGCAGCAATCAACTTCGCATTGGGGATGATTTCCAATATGCCCACAGACCATTACTTCATCTTCTCGGATAGTCTCAGTTCGATTGAGGCTATTCGGTCGATGAAACAAGGTAGGCACTCATCTTATTTCCTTTCAAAGGTAAGGGAGCAGATGAGTGTACTGGTCGAAAGATCATATATGATTACCTTTGTATGGGTCCCCTCACATTGCTCAATCCCAGGCAATGAGAAGGCGGACTCTCTCGCAAAGGTGGGCGCGCAGGAAGGCGAATTGTATGACAGGCAAATTTCACACGATGAATTTTACCATTTAGTGCGTCAGAGTACCTTTTCGAGTTGGCAAACCGATTGGGACACTGGAAATCTTGGACGGTGGTTACATTCAATTATTCCTAATGTTTCTTCGAGAGCGTGGTTTAAAGGCTTGGGCTTAAGTCGTGACTTCATTCGCGTGATGAGTAGACTTATGTCCAACCACTACTCGCTAGATGCTCATCTCAATAGAATAAACCTCGTGGACAGCAACATCTGTCGGTGTGGAAACGGTTACGATGACATCGAACACGCAGTTTGGCAATGTACGGATAATGACGCCGCCAGAGAGCGACTTTTGAATACCCTCGAGGCCCAAGGAAGACAACCCTATGTTCCTATCAGAGACGTGTTGGCAACCCGTGATCTCTGCTATATGCAGTCCGTTTATGTTTTTCTTCAAATGTCTAGTATAAGAATTTAATTCCTTTTGTCTTTTGTCTCTCTTTATTAGTTTTTGTTTGTCTTGTCCCCCCGTCTCGATGAGTCTCATCGTCGCCCACTGGTCACCCACCATAGCCGGTCGAACTCCGGACGAAGCTAGAACAGCACTACCGTTCATACTGGCGACAACGCTCTGATGAGACAACGAAACCCTACCCCAAGCTCCTCCCCTGATCCTATCCTTCGAAAATGTACCCTTCTAACCTCGAGTAAGCCGCGAGTAATCGGCCCAACTCCTACTAGACATAGAATTAAGTGAATTTTGTTACACACAGTGAACAATGAATTATCGGCTCCGTAAAGCTAACGCGATTGAGCCTCCCAAATAAACGAACTAGATAAAAAAAAAAAAAGTAACCACGCTCGGATAGCAGGGTTAATCGATAACTTTCCATCTGTCAAATTTTAAACAAAAGTTAAAAAATCCACCAAATGATTCAGAGCCTAAATGACCTGCATAAGGGCACGGCTGGTGTAGGTATTGCCAGCCCAGTGACAGGCCCTATACTAAGAACAGAGTTTGACAGTAGGCAGCATGTCCCGGGCCCAAATAATGTATTATGCTGTGCTGATAATGACAAGCAGTCATTGTGCTGGATATGACCAGAGACGTTGAATAGAGACACGCATAGACTGAAGCAAGAAGAACCAAACGAACTGTCAAACCACAAACAAACAGACGTAACTCTTTTAACTTTTTCCTGAAAACAATGTTCCTAAAAAAAATAGGACATCAGTAACGACATCCCTCGAGCTTCTCGCGGAAAACAAGATTGCTCGCAGAGTCGCTAACAATGTTGCATGCAAGGTAAACAGAATATATAGAAACGTCAAAGTGGTCCGATGCCAGCGCTTCGGTGAGCACATGATAATATTCAAATCAATCGTTAAATGCATGAACGCTGATCCAGATTGAAGAGTTACGTCTGTTTGCCTGATGAGCAAAGGAAATAAACATTACTGTTTGCTCAATTCACCAGAAAGGAGTATTGTTCTCAATGATGAAAAAAGTGTTTAATTATTTTCACAAAATATTTGATATCTGTTATTCATTTATTTAATTATTGAATTCAACATTTATTATTGATAAAAAACAATTTTGAATCAGAACGTTTTATTTAGTTTTATGGTAATAAAAATGATTGCGCTGCAAGCAAAACAGTAAAATATGTCATAGCCATCTCTCGTCTTTGCTTTATTTTTGGAAAATGTTGCCGCGCACTTCATTTTTATTCAGTTCCGGTCGAACGTTAAAATTTTCTCAACAGCATTGCGGCACTGTATGAAAGTCATTTGAAGCCACTCGAAGAAACATGGTTTCCAGTGACATTGCCAAAAGATCCCTCAAAAACCGTGCCGCAGTTTTGACAGAAATTTTCTTTGCGCGTTTCTATCAACGTCTCTGGGGATGACCTGTTATAAAGTTTGTGATCATAAGTTTTTACTGTTGGTTCTCTGTGTAAGTTCTGGTGATCTGACAATAATGAAGTAGCAACCGAGGGATGGTTAATCATTCGCATGGAAAATTCAACGTGGCAAACCACCACAATAACTGCAATTGGGATTTTTTTTTAAATCAGTTACTTCAAGTTCAACACTCTGGGTCATTCGTGGTTTGTTGGGGATAAAATTTGAACACGTGACTTTGAGAGGCATGGATGTTGAACATATTAGCCTTCCTAGTACATTGGGGTTATTTTTGGCCTGGAAACACTAAGTAAATTTTTCCTAATACATTAGTAAGGGTAAGGTATTTCTTCAGAGGTTTAACTAAAATTCCTTCCTTGCTTCAAGTGCAAGGGAACAACTCACTCAACGGTTTATAACAACGTAAATACACTTCCGTTTGCTTCTGACACATTATTCCCATTGTAGAAAACTATTAACTGAAAACAAAATCAGAGCGCTTTCCACTGTTCTAGATGTCCATACCCAGCCACTACACTGCAAGCTGTCCAAAGTTTGGGACTTCATTCTCGTCCTGTTGTACATCGCGCGTCGAGTGAGGGTGAAAAATGCTCAAGCCAAAGCGAAAGTACTTTTAACAACTTTTGCAGCGAGGAAACTTCTTCCCAAACAGTTAATTTGCATAACATTTTATGCAGATTTCGAATCTGGCAAGACTGTGCCGCACTGCTTGGAAAACGCCATTTTCACGCCCCAACCAACATCAGCTTCTCTCAACAACGTTGGGCGCGCACTCCGGCACCGTTTTGGGAGCATGTATTCAAGCGTCAGATGGAGGATGCGGAGGTTGTCTTCCTTTGAATCGTCAAAAAGTTTTCCGCCGCCGACCGTCCATGGTAATCTCGCTCCCAATCTCTGTTCTATTCATCGTCAATCCTTACAACCTGGCAGACCTATTTCTTGCGGAACCGAACCTGTTTGCTAATTCGGTAAGTCGACGACCACGGGGGTGATATAGGTTAGACAAAAGTGGTTTTATTCAAAATTTCCCCCTCGGGACCCCCACGGTGACGATCAGGCGCAGGATAATGATATGCGAATAACTTTGACTGGCTGGGCACAATTGTCACGTGTAATAAATTACACGCACATCGTAGAGGGGTACCTATGTATGTATGTAGGTACAACGATCTAGAACACGGGGATACACAGATTCATCGCTCGCACACATAGGTGCACTCCTCGACACTTCCCCGGGGCGGTGGGAGAAACCGAACGAGAAATGATTTGAATTGCTAATGCTATTGGAGGTTGGATTTGCACTGTGACCGTATGCGAATATTTGGCTCCCGGGAATTGGTGAGCAAACAAAGTTTGAGTGGTGTCGTTAGCGCCAAAATGGGAAGCTCTGCATCCGGACAAGAGATGAGTTATTTTTCGTCCAACTTGTGATGTAAGATTTGTAAGCTACACTCAGCCGGTAAATGAAGGATTATATTGCAATTCTGTTTGAAAGATATGCGATAGCTGTAATAAGCCATAGCGCATGCTGATTCTGTAAAGTAGTTTTCGGAAGAGTTTTCAAACAGTTCTGTGAATTTCAGAGTTGGTTGGAAATGCTAGGTATCTAACATGTGTGTGATAATTTATTAACTAGAGAATGGTCTTAGAAAAGGGTAGGTTGATAGTTCCGTTAGAGTACAGCAGTACTGGTCAAACGCACACTTCTTTAGCTGAAATGTACGAGGACATTTTAAGTATGTCTACAAATCTACAGGCAAAAAAGTGCGCAAATGACTTGTTCCTTTACTGTCTGCGGCTGTGGAATAGTTCTAGCGACGTTTCATCACTACCTAAAGCCCTGTGAAGTTATACATTCTTCGAACATATAAATTCGTTTTAGAGCTGTCCATATACCACGGGGACAGTTTAGGGGAAGGGGATTTGCAAATGCCCACGGCTCATACACATTTTCAAAAGTTTATATGGATTATCATCCAAGCAGGGGTACGGGGGTCTAAAACATCTTAAAAGCCTGGGAAATTCTTAAAAAATCATAAATGTTCCTAAAATTTCAGGAAATGGCGGTCATTAGGGAAGTTCCATTAATATCAGAAAAAAATCCGGAATAATTGAGGAAGTTCCGGGAACTGCTTGACCATTTAAGGAACTTCAGGGAAACAGCAAAGACTTCAGGGAAGGTCTTAGAACCCAACAAAAAATTTTATCTGCAGATCAGATTTGTGCAGGAAACAGGGGGAGAGGTAGCTCATCGATTCTTCCGGTTCGCCTCCTAGCATCGTGCTATAAGGTACCAGGCGATAACCAGGGTAGTTGATCGATAGCTCGATGACGTCATTTCGTTGGCGTCTGCAATGGGAAATTCTCATAGCAGGCGTTGACGATGGGACGTTGTCGAGTTGTTGAATAGCAACTATCGTGGTAACTCACCGATTACCTGTCGATCTGCCAAATTTGGAAAGACGTCTGAATTGAATTGTCTCATATAATAATATTCCGCCCACTATATCACAAGAAATTGCGAGTAGCTGAGTGGAATGGAGATAAGTTAAGCATTGGGTACAGGACCAAGTCTCCCCTGGGTGGTGCCAAAAGATGAGCGCAATAGAATCATCAAGTTGTCATAAGCCACGGAATGAGACTATTGCATGGCTGGGTAGTCAAAGTCTTCCATTCGTTAGTCATTTCAGGTGGATTAGAACAGGTTTAGATGGGCGTTGGCCAGATTTGGATTTTTCAGATGTAATCCTGGATAGGACCCTGTCATTGAACGTCGCGTGAAAGTGGAACTTAATGAAGGCCTAAGTACTTTTTCGTAGTTTTTAGTTTTCGGATTTGAAAGATCTTCGGTTACAGTGGCCTGCTTACTGAGCAGAAAAACGCGGTCCCAGGTCCTTACATATCAAAGAGATTTATGGTAAAATCGCTTGTGTATCGTGTATTTTGCGAAACTCGTTGTTGTCGTTGGTTCCGGGTTTGAATGAATACACAAATTTGAGCAACGGTATTATGTGATATGAGGGGCTCGGTGGCCTTAGAGCAACCGTTTTTGCTTACTGAGCAGAACATCATGAGTCTAATCTCAGGCCCATCCACATTAAAGATTCGTCAATCGTTTTATTTGTTAATATGACTACATGGTAATAACAGCAACTCGGTGATTAAAAAGGTGCTCGTCTGCCTAGTGGCAAACGTTTTTGCTTACTGAGCAGAAGACCGTGGGTTTAGTCCCAAGCTCCTTCGCGTTATATGATCGTTAGGACATCAATTCAGCTTATCGTTTACCAAAACGAACCCTGCTGCAAACCCAACCCTCTTATCCAACATCCCAGTGATTCCTCGTGGAAGTGCAGAGGTGTTCTCGGCTTCCATCAAAGCGAGTGTCATGTCAACACAATCCTTCCCATTCCTTTCTTGACCTGTGTTCGGGCGCGGCCGGCGCTGGTATTGCCTAATTTAAGATCACCAGTTTTTACACATTGAGGATGATTGCTAGTCCCAAGCATCGTCTATTGGTTCTCTGTGTAATTACAGCTGATCTGGCAGTAACAGAGTAGCAACCGTGGGCGGTCAATCAAGCTCAAGCTCAAGATCAGATTTGTGCAGGAAACATATGAAAGTATAGAGATTTTAAAAGATGTAGTTTCTAAAACTACATGAAATAAGCGAGAACGATTCAAAAGTTCTTAGAAGACATTAAGACATTTTGGAGAGCTTTATTGTAGTTCCAATGACTTTGGGGTTTGAATACGACAGGAATGTCTAGAAATTCTGAGAAGTTTAAAGATATTGAAAAATTAGTTTTGATAAATTAAGTGCAGTTTCATGAACTTTAATAAACTCGTAAACTCTACAGGAAATTTTAAAACTCCATTTTTATTTCTTTAAATTCAGGAAAATAAGGGGAACCTTACAGAAGTTCCTGGAATTGTAGGGAAGTCCAAAGAACTCCAGAGATTTTTCATAGCTTCTGAAACTTTATAGAAGCCCATAAAACTCCAGTTGAGCTTAGGCAAGTTCCGAGAACTTTGGGGAAATTAAAAAAAAAAGCTGCAAAGAAGTTCAATGATCATCAGGATGATGCAGAAACATTTTAAGTTATGTTTCGTAAAATTCTCGGCAGTTTCCAGCGATAACTTTAGGTAATATCATTGCAGTTCCAGTAACAGGAAAACAGAAATACATTTTGAAAAGCTTCCAGTGTTTCAGGAAGTCCAAAGAACATTGCTGAAAATCTCTTCAATAAAGTTATAAAAAAATCAGTGTAGATAAATTAAGAAAAAAAAAAATCAGGAATTACACAGAAGTACGCCTTCTAAAATAGGACAAAATTACATATTACGAGAATATCAGCGAATATCAAAGAACCTCAGAGCAATTCTATTAACTTCAGGGAATTGCAAATATTTTTCAGGAATGTTCTGACTATTTCAGGATGTTGAATTGAGGAAACTTCAGGTAGGATTAGTATAAAACTTTCGAAAGTTTCAGGAAAATTGCAGAAAGTTCCGGCAAGATCAAAGAACATCAAGACAGTTATATGAACTTAAGGAAAATTAGGGGAGCTTTAAAAATAATACTGAAAACTTTCAGGGAAGTCCAGAGAATTTTAAGGAAGAACTTCAAGAACTTCCAACGTCTAGGTTTAATCCAAAGTCAAGGTAAATTTTCGAAAGTTTAGAGATCTTTATGAAAGGTACGTGAACTTGAAGCCCGCCAAAAATCTTATTTCTGAATTCTCCTGTGATTTCATGTGTCACGTGAGAGTTTATGTTGAAAAAAAAAAAATGTTGCTGCAACTGTAACTTTTTGTGACGGCTGTGTGCTATTTGGGAGATAACCAAAGCCTTCGAATGGTGGGAAGACTAGTTCGGATTTTTACCACTAAAGGGTGTCCTACATCAAATTGCATCACGGAAAAAACGCTGTAAATTAAAGACTGGAACGCGCAAAAATTGGTCGACAAAAAAAACGTTTATTTCCGTCAAAATTCATATCACATAAATCTTATTATTTTTCTTTTGGTATCTATTCATATATTTTTCCTTTATGTTCGTTTATTATTTTGGTTTGCCAAATCCGAACTGCCGTGCCTTCCGCTTAACCCCTTCCATTAAATTTTCCACAGTGGTCTCATCGACCTTATTCGCCGCCGAACGCCAGTTAGATTTAAACTGCTCCTCGTTTTTCATGGATTCATTACTTTTTTTGAGATTCCGTTTGACCAAGGCCCAATAGGCCCAATAGCACAACCACGTTGTTCGGATCGTACCACTCGATTACCTTTTTCCCATAGTGGCAGCTCGTCAAGTCCGGTCAGAACAGCACAGGTCTATTATGCTGCTTTAGGAATGGTAGTAGCCGCTTTTCCAGGCACTCCTGGACGTAGATCTCTTTATTGATGGTTCCCGTAGTAATGAAAATGCCGTTTTTTAGACCACACGTGCATATGGCCTGCCAGGCGAGATATTTTTTCGGGAACTTCGATAGTTTGATGGTTTTGAAAACTTCAACCACCTTCCCTTTTCCTGATGCGGTATAAAACTCCTGTCCCGGAAACTGCTTGAAATCCGCCTTCACATAAGTTTCGTCGTCCATGACGACACAGTCGAACTTTGTGAGCAGATTCGTATACAGCTTTCAGGCCCGCTGCTTTGCCGACGTGTTTTGTTTGTAATCTCGGTTCGCCACCTTCACCTTTTTAAACGTCGACAACCCGGATCGTTTCTTGGCCCACTGCACAGTAGAATGGGAGACATTGAGCTTGCTAGCAACGTCCCGGATGGAGAGGTTAGGATTCCGCTTATATTTCACCGCCACTTTCTTCGTCATCGCTGCCACATTCGGATTACGACAGACGCTTCCCGAACACTTTTAAAACGTTTGGCGATTTGGCCACATCCAGCAATTTTGCCAACTTGGCGTGTGAGAACGGATTCTCTTGTTGCACGAGCAAAATTTTGGAACGCTGCTCCTCTTGCTTTGACGTTATTTTGAAAACTGGAGAGCAAACGGTGAAAACTCACCATTGCAACCATTGTATATACACTCAACTTCCAAATGCAGCATTTCAGGTTTTTTATGCATTTTTAACAGAAATATACCAATTTGAAGTTGACCAATTTTTGCGCGTTCCAGACTTTACTCATTGGTTATTTTCTACTGACAATTTGGGTAGAAGTAGTTTAAAGTGTATTGTTTATTGTGGGAAAGTCACCGGCCCGGAAAATTTACACCCAGATGCTAACGAAGCCTCATTGTCTCATCATGGATGATGAGACTTACGTCAAGACGGACTTCCGGCAGCTTCCGGGGCTACTGTTCTTCACCGCCCAGCACAAGTTTGATATTCCGGAGGAAGTAAGGAAGCAGAAACTTTCAAAGTTTGCCAAGAAATACATGATTTAGAAAGCGATCTGCAAATGTGGCAAACGGAGTGCGCCGTTCGTGACTACCGGGACTTAAACGGGGAGATCTACCTCAAGCAGTGTCTACAGAAGCGTCTGCTTCCTCTGTTGAAACAACATGAGGGTCCTACCATAGAGGTAACTCTAAGACCAGTAGGTCCCGAAGGAACGTGCTCAACTTTTTGGCTCAGCTCTGGTACTATCTTCGGTCCCAAGCTAATCGATGTGCCCCTCGAAACATAGTAAAATCCACGAACCCCTTATTTTATCTGTCAATTTTTCATAGCGAATCAAAACAAACATAGTGTAGTACTAGAATTTTGACTAGAATCGGGTACGTTAATCGATTTGCTTGAGACCAATAGGCTATTCAAGTAGTGAGCCAATTTAAAATCGTTAGTTTCGTATTGATTGTTGGCCCTACGATCTTCTGGCCGGATCAAGTTTCGTGCCACTATTCAAATGTTGTCCTGGAGTGGTACGAAGCCAACTCACTTTCATGAAACCGCCCAATGCACCAGCCCATCCAAAAATACTGGGCTATTATGAAGCAGCCACTACGAAAGCATCCCAAGGAGGTCAAATCTGACAAAGACATGAAGAAAAAGTGGGTTTCTGCATAGAAGAAGCTGCAGCCAGATGTTGTACAGAACCAATTGAGTGGAGCTAGGCTAAGGTGCGAGCGTACGGGTATGGTATTGAAGTTGAATGTAATAAATATGCCAAAAGCTTACCTATGAGTTATATTTTATTGTCTGAAAGTTTGAAGAGCATCGCTCAACTAGGTAATTTTCAACAGCGTTTTTTTTTTCGGTGATGCAATTTGATGTGGGACACCCTTTACATGAGCAGGTGTTAGGTTTGTTCCGCATAGCTTTGCAGTTCTATAACCATACTATACTATAAGTCGATGGTCATTATCCCATCAATTTAGAGTTGTAAAGAGTTGGACTCTAGTTCTGCAGCATCAAACCAGAGACTATTCACTCTCTTGAAAGACGCCGGTGGTTGAGTGGTAAGCGTCACTGCTTTCTCAATCCAGTGTGTCTGGGTTCAATCCCAGCCGTGGTCGTTGGGATTTTCTGAGGCAAAAATCTCTGGTCTGATCTTCCTTTGGAAGGGAAGTAAAGCCGTTTGTCCCGGTCCATGTGTTGGTGGGTTCGATATCTAGGATCCAGGTAACACCACCTATAGGCACTCGTAAAATAAATAATAACAGAACACAGCCAGATCTTTGCGCAACAAATAGCAGTGTAAATAGATCCCTCTACATAACTAGGACAAAGATATACATCTACAACAGTAATGGCCTCCTATAAATCACCCGCCGTTACCGTGACCATGAAAATGTGGCAATAATTTTCCCTCCATTTCTTTCGCTGACTTCAGAATCCTACGGAACAGACATATGGTCCTCATACCCCCATATACTGCTGACGTTCCATTTCGACCCCTAGGGCGTCTTTTCGCGCTGACACATGACTTGGAAATGGAATACTGCTACAACAGTCAGTGCGGCCTCTGTCTGTCCTCCTAGGAACACTTATCTGATTTCTCGTAAATAAATTAGCGCAAATTGAGTTACTAGACCAAGCGCCAACACCGATAAATCTTGCTTGGCTTCCGTTCTGGCAGAAGGAAGAAAGAGAGAGAGAGAGAGAATACTCCGCTGCACTAGACCGGCCGGCCATCAGTTCTCGGCACGCTCGCGGTGGATCTGTAAAGATATGAACCTACCAAACCCACATTCGGTGGATTTTCCTCCAGCCGGAAGAAAATTCACTACACTCACACCCCTTGATCCTGGGGTCACTGGATTAACTGTGCTGTACGGTGCTCAGGCGTGTAAAGTAATGTGGCGCCAGGATTGTTTTCCTTTGCTTTTTCCCACTAAATTGTTTGTTCTCCAAAGTTTACTTTTTTATTGCTATGCGATCTACGCGGTTGGTCCAAGTATTCACGTCGATGTGCCTGGATTCGTTTTGATAAAGCAATTTTGCCAAATGACTCCCCCTAATTCATCGGTGTAGAAGGTACATGTTCATAGCCTTGAAAACTTTTGTAAGTTCATAAACCTAGAGGTGGTTGGAAATGCTAACATGAAGCTTTAGTGTGACAATTTATTAGCTAGAGAATGATCTTTTGAAGAGGGTAGAGGGTAGGTGGATAGTTCCGTTAGAGTACGGCGGTATGCAAATGGAATAGAAGTTGAAAATGAGCGAAGGGCCATGATGCGACAGTTTTTAAAATCAGACGCACATCTTTTGCCTAACCCGTACGATCCCAACAAACAATTTTAGCTGCAGAATAGCTTATACAGCCAAAATTTGCCTTATGCAGCTAATTTTTGCCTGTATAAGCTAAGCTGCAGCTAAAATTGTTTGTTGGGATGTACGCGGAGACTTGAAGTATGTCTTCAAGTCTACAGGCAAAAAATGTGCGTCCTTCTTTTGCTCATAAACTGACAGCGGCTGTGGAATAGTTTCATCACTACCTAAAGCCCCAAACCTAGGCAATTTTTCGGAGCTCGGATGTCAGAATATTTTGTTTTGTTTTATCATAGTCTAACACTTCTTAGGTCATTCGTGACCTGTTCGAGGGTGTAATTTGAACTCGCGACCTTCAGCATGAGAGAATTCAAGATCAACAATTGAAATGGCCTTATCTCCGTTTTGTAAACAAACCTTTCAAGGCCATTTTCTCGCGAACTGAAACCTTCATTGGCAAACCTAAACCACAATCGGGTAGAGGAGAATTTCCCCTACCTGTTCATTAAGTTGGTTTGCCTTTACGGACTTCGGTTCGCGAGAAAATGGCCTCACAAGGTTTGTTTACCAAATGGAGTTAAGGCCATTTCAATTGTTGGTCTTGAATTTCAAAATGTCCCAAGTCTGATTTCAAGTGATTTTCTAGGTTCTGGAACGTTGAACTTTGTCCAATGTGTCAAGAGCCTTGTCTTGTGACTTTGTTAATTACACGGCAGTTTAGTCTAATATCGTATACGGAACAATGGGCAATTTTCACTTATTTGATTCCTTTGCATTGCAGTATAAAAAGCCAAACCCGATTTGGCACATTTTTCACTTTTCACGCCTTCAGCGTCACTTTTTGTTCATATGATTTTGATTTTCCAACTTTGCGAGCCACATTACGAGCTGAAAAATTTGGATGTTTCTCAATACAGGGTGTCGACTCAAAGTCGAAAATAAAATTCCCTGACTTTCCCTGACTTTCCAGTCGGTTTTCAGAAAAATTCCAGTCCACAAAACTTCGTTATTTTAACCTAAGAAGCTACAACGTGATGTGCTTTATTATACCGTAGCTTAAATTAAGGTTAGTTTAAAATGAGCAGCAGGGTAAGCTTTCGAAAATATCAAGAATAGCATACTCATGGCACTTACAACAGAACTTGATACTAATACAATTTTTACAGACAGGATGTGAATAGACCTAGGGCTATACATACATATTATAATATAATAATGAATAACTACTGCTCACAACTAGGCTCCCTATTCATTACTAAGTAAGGGGTACCACAAAAGATCAAATAATGGACGCAGTGGTTCAACTCCCCCCAACAAAAAAAGTAATAATAGGAATATTTAATCAATGTCACCAAGCTCTCAATTTGTGTTCATAATTTCACAGCCAAATAAAAATCAACCCGTAGACGATCCTTTCTCTTTACATATAAATTATTGTCAAATAACAGAGCAGTGATTATTCTTGCTTTTGCAACCGAACATGCACTGCTCATGCATTAGTCAGTTTCGTACTTTCTGGAACTCCATATGACAACCGCAGACATGGTAAAATAATTTAAGTTTAATTATCATTAACATTTTATTCTCTCAGTGAGTTCACATTACAACGAGAAATTGCAAGTTTAATATGTGTTTATTTTCGGATTACGTTTAAAAATATTTATCATTTGAGCAGAACAATTTTCTCCTGCAAACGACGATCCTTGTCTACTTGGAAAGCGAATGCGATTTTTCGAACTCACTGAATAAGTTCATTCAAAATTTGTAAGTTTTCGAACCCGCTTGCATGAGTAACACCATCATAGATCTGACGTCGCACTACGACTGAAGGCCCAAACGCAATGTGGGCGGAAGCGGAACGGAAACGCTGTCACAAATGACATCAAGATGCCTAACCGCACTCGATTTGATTCTATCTAGTTTTCAATCCGACTAATAGGCTTACTCAGATCGGGCTTTTCCGCTACCACTGCCGTTCCGCTGTCATTGCGCTTGGGCCTTGCCTCTTCCCTCATGTTTTCAAAGATATTCTGCATTTACCGAAAAACCTCTCTCTGCATTGGCGTTGCCATGCGATAAGCAGCAAATCATTTTCACAACCAACAATAGTTCTGATTACGCCGACCAATAACCTGTGCCAAAAAACGTCCAGTCGTTCCGTTTTTGTGATCATATTGATCAAATGTGCATTTACCTGTGCAATATTGTTATTATTATTTATTATTGGTCGGATACCACGTTGAATTGACGAACCATGGCGACAAGAGAGCTGTTAGCTGCATGATTGGTATTGTGCGCTTCCTCGTGTAGCAAAGCTCTCGGATGGAGTGTACGGACAGGTGCATATACATTAATCTTAGCCAGTAACTCCGGCACATCATATTCAGCAAGCAAAACTTTGGCAACGAAGACAGCCTGCGATGCGTTTCTCCGCTCACCAAGAATATCCAAGCCGGTCGCTCCAAGGAAGATGGCGCAATGCGTATCTGACGAATCTACGTTGGACTCGAAGCTGTGCAATCCATACTGCCTGGTAGGGACTGCAGACAACACACGCAAACTCAAGCAATGAGCGCACCAATGAGCAGTAAAGAGCTTTAAAACACAAAGGATCCCATAAAATTGCGCACACACGAAACATAAAAGATCTCCAGAAGCTTTTGTAATTCTAAGTAATCAGCTTGGTTGCGAACAGCAATGTAAATTTTCAGGTCATCAGCAAAAAACAATTTACCTCCGTTGCATCGTTCACAAATAGAGAGAAGAGCAGTGGTCCCAGTATGCTTCCCTGTGGAACTCCGGAACTGTTCGAGAAGCAGCAAGATGAGTAGTTTACGATGCAGGCAGTAACTTGCCGTTGTACGAGGTACGATCTCAGCCAACTGCAGAAGGGAGCAGAACATCCAATTTTGTCCAGTTTTGCTAGTAGAATGACGTGCACAACTTTATCAAACGCAGCTTTAAGATCTGAGTAGATGGCATCCACTTGGAGTTTCTTAGATACATTTTCCATGCTGACGAGATTCGTTTCGACGGAGCGGCCAGGAAAGAAGCCATGTTGGCAGGTGCTAATGTAGTTTTTGCAGGAACCAAACAATCTCTCATTGACCAGCGAGTCGAATACTTTCGATTCGACCCCGAGCGAGGTAATCCCACGGTAGTTTTCCACATTGCATTTGTCTCCTTTCTTGAAAACTGGGAACATAGTAGAGCATTTCCAAAGGGTGGGAAACTTACGCTGATGGAGCGATAGATTAAAAAACAGGGTCATCATTGCATCATTGTGGCTAAGATATCACAGCATTTTTTCAGCACAGCAGATTGCATAACGCTCGGTCCGGGTGAAAAAGAAGATTTAGTTTTCCTTATCGCAGATTGCTAGATTGATTTCAACTTGCGATGGTGAGTCGTTCGAGAAAACGCTCGAGAAGTGCCTTGCAAAAAGCCTGCATTTATCCTCAGTTGTCAATGCTACGTCGTTGCCTAGAAACACCTTCGACGGGAGACCAGTTTCCTTTCCTTTAGTATTTACGAACGACCAGAATCATTGCTTCGCAGATTGTGTTCAGTGCGAATTACATACCGCTGGTAGAGAAGCTTGTTGTAGCGGCGATAGTTGTTACTGGCAATTGAAAAATTCCGTTTGGTCAAGAAGCAGAAATACAGTCGCGCAGAAAGCAATTATAGCGATCGACAGCTATGTCGATCTCCAGGTCATTCAACACGTTCCAGTCTATCTCGGACTAGGAACGTCGCAGCAAACGTAAATCAGTCTTCCGGAAGTTGAGACGATAGACAATCGAAGTTTCATCAAAGTGAAGTTGAGATCTATTTGCGATAGAAATATCCAAAGCAGGATGGAAATTGTCAAGAGGAACGATAACATCAGGCGCCTCAGTAACGGTACAGTCAAGAAGTGAATTTTCACTAACGAACACCAAGTCTAGGAAATGAGACTGAAAGTTGGGAACTAGATTTATCTGCCTCAATCCATGAAAACCAGTACCGTCCACAAGCAAGCGGCTGGCCGGAGTAGTAACAGATGCTATTGGATGTGGATATGCAAATCCCTGATCTGATTGCGACCAGATAAGCCCAGGTTGATTGAAATCACCGAGCATAGAATCATGTCCATATAATAGTCCAAATGTAAAGCCATAGAAGAAACAAATTATACAGCATCCATATGAAGTTGCATTATACTACAGTCGAGACGTCGTTCAGGGGGAATGTACACCGTTCAGATGGTCAATATTAATGAACCTTTCCATAACGCCTCTAACCATTTGAGACATCGCGTTGCACAAAAAAGGCACGATAGGGTTGTCCATCTGAAATTCGCATTGAAATAGCTCAACTTCGACAGCAACTGATTTAAAGAAAGCTAGCTTAATACCACGTTCAGACTACAGAGTTATAACATATTATAACGGTTGTCAAATAATTGCAACACAGAAACCACCATCAAGATAGTGCTATAACATGTTATAAATCTGTAGTCTGAACGTACTGTTAGCCATCAGCAGCGAGACATTCAAACAGTTTTTAACATCTTGGTAGGAAGCTGACGTTGGTTCAATTTTGTCTTTCTGGACGCCTTGAATAAATTTTCGTATTTGCGGAGTAATTTTGATTGCCCTCTGAACAGCAGCACTATTTTCCAACCATCGGTGACCGCAAAACTTTAGCGGGAATATGGTAGATCCAGAATACATCGTGATAAACGCTCGTCTTGCTGGTACATCTTTGAAGATATTGTAGATACCACGCAAATATTTGACAACATCCCAACTGATTCTGTGAACACTATCCTCTTGAATGTATTATGCAAAATATACAGCCCACAGCTTCCCAGATCTATCAGCTTCTCGCCACCTTTTTGTACTTCTAGCTTCAATTTACATTGGACCCATCCATGGACACTTGCAGCAACTTGTTCGAAGAGATACCGGCAAGGGAGTCCATAAACGCAGCGAGTAGATCTGATGCCCGGGATCTTCCCAAAAACTGTCACGTCATGCACTGATAAAATTTCAAAGATTGTTTTATGTGTCCCACACATAATTTTTTTGCAATGTGATCAACATTATTTTTTTCCCTGACCTATATTAAAATTCCCTGACATTCCCTGACTTTCCAGATCATAAATAGAATTCCCTGACATTCCCTGACTTTCCAGGATTTTCCAGGTAGTCGACACCCTGTCAATAATAGCAACCACCTTCTGGTCCATTTGTCGAGAGCAAACTTTTCGATTTGTTCCGCTTCCAACCTTCCGATTCTCAGTTAAGCGCTGGTCAAACGATTTGCACACACTAAACACGGTACTCTTCGGCAGTTTTAGCTTTTTGACGAGATCACGTACCGACAACGTTGGATTTTGCTGCCGTTCTTACAAAATGCGTTTGCGTACTTCCACTTGATTGGACGCCATTTCACCAAACTAAACAAGAATGTAAACATGTTGTACCACGAAATAAAGTGGAGAACTACAGCTGTCATATAAGTGAAACGTTTCAGCGGTTCGTGAATTATTTCAAAAACTACACTGAAAGAAAAGTGTCCGAAATTTAACATGGACAGGCTTTATTAAATTATAATATTCAATGAAACAAAGATGAAGAGCCCGATAGGCAAATCAATTGGAATGTTAAATCAATGTACAATCATAATCAACAGAAATAAACATAATTTTACTACTACAATCTCGTTCAAGAGTCCAGATAATTCGGTCTTAGTAACAACGGACGTCGAACTTGTCATCCTTTCCTCCCCCAAAAGACCGTGAGGACGTGGCCCACGCCGTTGTTGATCTATAAATTGATTTAATTAGTGCGCTTGAACAGATAGAAACTAATCCCATGCTGATCAATTCACGGAGGAGCAACTAAAAACGGACTTATGTTTTTAAAGAGAAAACTAATAGTATTGTTGCCATAATGAGAAGTAGCACTGTGTGTAAAAGAAATCGCAATATTAAAAATTATCAAATTTATGAATTTATTGTTCTTAATTTTGCACAGGATACATCAATTCCGGATCATTCTTTTTAGCTATTTGTACGGCAAAATAGCCACCGAACTAGCCGCCGAATTGGCCGCCGGACTTGACTGGCTACACGCGATCTGTTTCTGTGCGGAAGCTTGCACGAACTTCTCCAATGGCAGGTACGGGTGAATGCAATTGATGAAAGTGTAGTAAACGATCGTAACGTAGTCGGAATTGCAGTACGTTCGAGCAACATCAGCAGCGCACTGGCTAGTTTCTGCGCTAAGTAGCTCAGGAATGCCATACTGCGTGTAGAGTCTGCCAAACTGAATGCCTCCATCAATCGTGTAGTAACCACCACGAACAGCCCAGACTAACAGCGAATGTGGAAAGTGAGGTTCGTTCAAGATGCAGCCTTCACTGTACTTCACGATTACTGCCTTTGGAAGGTTCTGTATACTTTCAATGAACACCAGAATTTGCCAGGCTTCCAGTACTGTTTTAGGGATGAATTGGGCTTTGTTAACGATGTTTCCATACTCGTGGTAGTAGCAAAGGAAGGTGGCATATGGTCGAGTGTAGACATCATCTGGGCAAATTGTGTCAAGTGCCTTCTTCACGCAAGCTCTCGTTCTCTCCGCGTAATGGAAATCCGTTGAACAAGGTTTGAAGAAATTGCCCATTACGTTTTCCACCACTCCGGTTGCGTCATCATATGCATGCAGGTTGAACAGTGTGCAACGCATCAGCTGCTTTACCTTATGTGTAGAGGGGAAGCCTTGCTTGTAATATCGTTCGAGTTCGCAATCCGATACCAGAAAGTATACAGCGCACTCTCGCAAAGCATCATCGAAACTTTTCTCAACTACAGCATGTGGCAGTTCGTATGACAGTACTGCTGAGACAGCACAAAGACACATAAGTAAGATTGGAATGATGTGACCCATGGTTGCGGTTGATGCTTGCTGAACTGAGTATGATGTTTGCACTGAAGTCAGTGAGCGACAGAGACGGATATTTAAGTGCAATCGGCTGCCAGGAAATACGCGTTCGAACAGCTCTGAGTTGACCGATACAGTTGATTGCGTTAAGTAAGACGTTGTCAATCGGGCACGTTCTATGGGAGTAGAGATAATCCTGGTGGGGTTGATCTCTTCCGTACAGCTGCTTGTGTCGTATAGTTTGTGACAAATATCTTCCGTACCTGTTAAAGCTAAGTTGTTTATGTACGTGCATCTTGTATACTGGACTTAATCAAGTTTTCTTGTTGTGTGCATTGCTTTGGAATTTAGACTATCTTGAAAATATATGATCGTTGAAAAAAAAATGGTTCACTCATCAATCACAAAGGGATTGGCATGTAAACAAACTGATTATTGGGTGCACCACCCCGAAATACGTACCCCCGCCGGCGCCGGTGGTGTACTACTTTCTAACACCCCAATGGGTCTGGGTTCAATCCCAGTCGAGGTCGGTGAGATTTTTCTGAGGCATAAAAATCTCTGGTCACGTCTTCCTTCGGAAGGGAAGTAAAGCCGTTGGTCCCGGCCCATGTGTGTTGTGAATGGGTGCGATATCCTACGCAGGTGTGGAAGCTGCCTTCCTGCTCATTCGGTTGCCGTCAATGGATGGCAATCGATGTCCGTCGGTGACGATGTGCGGTATAAGAGGTGAGGAGAAAGGAAACTAGTGGACTCTTTCATTCTGACGGTGTTCTTATGCAACAGCAGACGTGACGTCACGTCTGTTGCTGCATAAGAAGACGCGAGAACGAAAGAGTCCACTAGTTTCCTTTCTCCTCACCTCTTTTACCGCACATCGCGTCGGTGATTGGCACTAGATTGCGGAACAGAGACCGACGTTAAATAAAGGAAAAGAAGAAAAGAAAAAGAAGAAATACGTACCCGCTTCTGAAAATTGTAGCAACGAAACCAACCAACCAATGTTGAGAAGGATGTGAACATTTTGTGATGCGGCAAACATTTTCACCTGTTGTTTATATTTATTTATCCAAAGACAAACCCAGTACAGTAGACTGATGCAAAATTAGAAATTTTTGCTTTACAGCGCTCAAAAGCTTCCAAATCCGGTCCTGATTAGCCTCCCAAAATTTGAAAACTGATTTGGCACAAACCATTTCAAGAGCAAATTTTCATTAAGTCGAATGTAGCAAAGGTAAACAAAGTCGAGCTATCAGTGTCAATCGATTTTCCTGCTATTACACTATATACTGTCCGAATATAGGATCAAATCCCATTTTTAAATTTATTTACCAGTCAAATTGCTTTTTGACGTAATCACCTTCCGATCAAAATAGTTTTCGATGTTACTTAAGTCACCCAATTTCTATGGAGATGCCGTTTGACTTAAGTAACAGCGCTGAGAAACCCGTGAAAAGTGTACGTTCGTCGTTTCGCTTTCTCATTATTAAAGTGAATAAATCGAACTGTTTGTTGCTAAGATGATTTCGGTGGTCCTAAAATGATGAATGGGCTGCACGTAAGGAGACGTAATTGATAATTCTCCCGAATATCCTGGTAAATACACTTTGACTTAAGTAACAATAGGGGCCACCAAACGACGTATAATAACTTTTGACTCAAAAACCAGTTTTTTTTTAGCATGAAAGCTAGCGATTTGCATTTGTATGATTAAAACCCTGCTAATTATGTTAAACATTGCTATCACTATGAGATTATATGTGTTTACTTGGAAATAGGAATAACTTTTCGGTCATCAAAACAAAACTTTATTTTTCTCGGATTGGTGCGAATGTTACTTACGACATAATGAAAATTTGCTCTTGATTTGAAGTTTGCAGATATATTACTATAGGAAAACTAGACTTTGAATTCTAGCCCTTTTCCATGGTGCTCTGTTAAAAATAGTTCTATTTGAGATGTTTTGTGGGCAACATTGTATTCTGAAGTGTGGCATAGTAGCCATGATTTTTGTGCTCTATTATACGCGCAAGAAACACCCATGTTGGTTGCTGAACAGTTGATTGAGCATATTCAAAAGACATCAGAGCATTTCCAGCCTAATACGGAAACCGGTTGGGCATGAGTATTTCCGATTTGAATGAAACATTACTCATATGTTTATTTCCACCAATGGTTGCATTTTTCATTTAAATATGATTTTGTTTCTTCACAGTAACTTTTGAAAAGGGCGTAAAAATTGATCATATTTTTTCAAAAAAATCATAGCACGAAAAATATTGATCTGATCAAGATTACATCTGAAAAGAAGTTGTAGGAAGTTCTAGGTAAAAAAGTCAAGATCATAGGTATAAAAATGAAACTACAATGTGTTGAATCGGAACCTACCTAACTAATAAAAACCAAAGATTTAAGTAAGCTAAAGGAGAAAAATCTATAAAACTCTCTAAAAAGGAAAATCCCCAAAGGCTTGGTAGCCATCATAATGAAGTAATGAAATTGGGTTGTTAGCGGAATGCTAAATAAAACAGCAAAAAATGTTATCTTCCATTTAATTCCACTTAATTAATTTTGGTATCCATGACAGATACGTATTTCGACTACAATGTGCAGTCTTCATCAGTGTCATTCCCACTAAAGAACTTATCAAAATCTAACCCCCTTAAGTACTCATCCCCTAGGTAAAAAAGTCAAGATCATAGGTATAAAAATGAAACTACAATGTGTTGAATCGGAACCTACCTAACTAATAAAAACCAAAGATTTAAGTAAGCTAAAGGAGAAAAATCTTTACAGTTCTTTAGTGGGAATGACACTGATGAAGACTGCACATTGTAGTCGAAATACGTATCTGTCATGGATACCAAAATTAATTAAGTGGAATTAAATGGAAGATAACATTTTTTGCTGTTTTATTTAGCATTCCGCTAACAACCCAATTTCATTACTTCATTATGATGGCTACCAAGCCTTTGGGGATTTTCCTTTTTAGAGAGTTTTATAGATTTTTCTCCTTTAGCTTACTTAAATCTTTGGTTTTTATTAGTTAGGTAGGTTCCGATTCAACACATTGTAGTTTCATTTTTATACCTATGATCTTGACTTTTTTACCTAGGGGATGAGTACTTAAGGGGGTTAGATTTTGATAAGTTCTTTAGTGGGAATGACACTGATGAAGACTGCACATTGTAGTCGAATACATGGATACCAAAATTAATTAAGTGGAATTAAATGGAAGATAACATTTTTTGCTGTTTTATTTAGCATTCCGCTAACAACCCAATTTCATTACTTCAATTTATTTGAGTATTGCGCAAAATTTTCAATAAATTTACACAAAAGAACTTTTTTCCTAAGTCCAGCCGTTCTCAAGTTAATGCGAATTAATAATAATAGTAATAATAATTTTCAACATTTTATACCTTTTTCAAATGTCTGTCGAGATATCCAGCAGCGAAATGTATTTTCCATGATTGAATATTACAAAACAAACAATTCATTCACAGATATGGTAGCTGTCAGACTTACCCGTTTCTATTTAGACGCAGTGGAAGAGAAACCCAACCCTAACGTGCCTTTTTTCAGTCCTCTATTAAGGCCTGTACTCTAAAAAAATGCACCAGACAAACGTGTTCGCCAAAAATTTATTTTAAGTCGGATTTTCTTGAAACTTTCAGGGAATGAATTTATACATATGGATTATGTTTCAGCATAATTAATTTATTCAATTTCCTTTCCATCGCTGAAAGCCCGCCCTTTTCCCTTAAGACCCCTCATTACATTTTGTGCAATGGTGGAGCCGACCTTTTTGGTCACTTTCATCCATTCTTTCTTCAACTCCAGCTTGTTCTTAAACACCTTGGACGATTTTCGAACTTTGGCCTTCATTATGGCCCAAAATCTTTCCACCGGACGAATTTCTGGTGAATTTGGGGGGTTGGCGGTTTTTGGTACAAAAACAACGTTATTGTCTCTGTACCAATCCAACGTCGATCGCGCGTAATGGCATGATGCCAGGTCTGGCCAAAATAATGTCTCGCCTCCGTGGGACCGCAGGAAGGGCAACTGACGCTTCTGGAGGCACTCGGTGCGGTAAATTTCGCTGTTGATGGTACCCATTGTTATCTACGGTTTACTCAGTTTACCGCATTGGCATATGGCCTGCCAGAGCAAGTATTTTTTGGCGAATTTGTCAATTTTCTTCTTCCTTATGTCTTCCGGAACATTAAACCGTGATTTGGCAACGTAGAACTCCAGCCCCAGTATCTGCTTTGCGTCTGTCTTGATGTAGGTTTCGTCATCCATAACCACACACATCGGTTTCGTTAACCACTCTCGATACAGCTTCCTTGCGCCGGTTCGGTGCCTTCCAGACCTTGAATACACGAAGCCCAGCTCGTTTCATGGTTTGCTGAACGAACCAGGCGGAACACTTTGCCTTCAGAGCCGCGTCGCGAATCGAAAGGTTCGGATTACGCTTGAAATAATCCAACACCTTCAGGGCCTTCACAGGGTCAGCTGTCTTCGATTTTCTTCCACTTGCAGCCCGCCGCTCGGTCGTCTGGGACTCCTTAAACGATTTTACCACCCGAGACACAGTTGTATGGGTGATTCCCAGTTGTCTTCCGATCCATCTCATGGTCGCAGTCGGATTTTCCATGACGGCGCGCAAAATTATCCGGCGATTTTCTTCTTGTTTCGATGACATCTCAATAACCACTGAACCGATTGTTATGAAATTTTGCACATGTAAACAATTCACTCCATTCTAGTTATACCCAGGTTTTCATCATTTTTACCCACGGATAAAAATGGTGCATTTTTTTCGAGTACAAGCCTTAGTTGTATACCTGGGTAGAATTGTGTATATCATAACAGAAACTATACAACTATATTACATTAAACCTGTATTTGAGATAAATTCTCTTGGTACTTCTCTGACGTTTACCATATTGTGCCTAACGAGCTCAACCTATAGAGATCTCCCAGTACAATCTCACCACAGGGATGGTAGCGATCACTGCTGTCAAAAATAGTGATTTTAGTGACCATGTTTAAGAAATAAGTGACCAAATAGTGACTTATAGTTGTTGAAATAGTGACTAAATAGTGACCTAAGAGAAGAAACGTAGAAGACTTATTCATTTAGTATCTCATAAACACTTATGTACGATATGAAACGTTAAGCGAAAGATTCAATAGCATTTTTATGGCCAAACTCATGGTATCTCCAGGGTGTCTACTAACTGCAAAAGGCTAGGGAATCCTCGGGATTTTTCCTTCAAATAACTGGAAGTCTTAAAGAATTTAATAGTTTTCTTAATAAGAAGATTTTTATTTTGGAATATGCATAAACTTAAATTTTAAATAGTTCTGGACTTAAAAGCTATAATACTTCAAGAAATTTTCAAGAATCTATAGATAAATTCCATGCACAGGTTTGAAGGCTCGTGGAATTGTATTATAATTTCCAAGGACCTAACTCCAAGGGAGTTCTGGGGGGAAAAATCTTTCAGAAAATCATCAAATGCAATTTGCTTTCAAGGTAGTTCGGAGGAATTTTAGATTTCATGTGAAGCCTGACAGTTTTGAGTAGAATTTCAAGAAACTTTCAATTGAATTCAAAGTAAATTTTAATGAAAACTCTTAGGAATTTCTGAGGAGGGCGTTCTGAAGATAATTTCATAAAGTTTGTGGGAGAAAACGAATCCGGAGCATAAATAAGTCCTTGGATGTTTGTTGTTGAAAATACCAAAAAGAGGATTACAATCCAATCTAGATACAATGTTAAATCTTCTTCCCTTACATATATTTGTGCAGTTAGAAGCCGAAAGAAACGCACTAAGGTTAAAAAGAACAAAACAGTTTTTTGATGGGGAACTTAGGGGTCATCTCAGTATTTTGAAGGAATTTAAAATTAATTCTTTATTAACTCATGTTGACTGGATGAATAGACAGTATAACTTTGAAAGACTATTCAACGTCACTGAACCTAGTCGCACTGAATGGGAATCAGGGGGACCTAATATTCAACCAGGATCAGTAATTTTCTACACTGATGGCTCCAAATTAAACAACAGAGTTGGCGCTGGGGTAACGGGTCCTGGTGTCAACATATAAATAACAGTTAACTTATTTTGAAGGTAATGAAAAGGCAGATTTATTAGCAATATTGGGATCATCAAAACCATTCCTAGGTCCAGAACCATTTTGCGGGGCCTCAGAATGTACCCTCAAAATGGAACTGGGAAAAATCGATGATAGATAACATTTGGAAAAACACTAAAACAGCTCGACAGTCCAAAAGATTTATATCACCTAATAAAGAAGCAACTCAAAGACTTCTTAATCTCTCCAAAAAAGATCTATGTACTTTTAGCGGCCTAGTTACGGGCCACTGTTCAAGTAAATATTATTTAAAACAGCTAGGCAAATTGGAAGATGACAAGTGTCGATTCTGCAACCTAGAGAGTGAAAACTCGGAACATCTACTATGTAACTGTGCAGAACTTTTTCACAAAAGGAAAACATTTTTCGATAAGGGTTTAATGCAGCCCTCAGATGTACGGATGACTTCTCCCAGTAAGGCAATAAAGTTCATTCGTTCTATAATACCTTACTGGGACAACGCCTATAGTCAGCTAGTGGAAATTACTCAAACAAATAGTGATACAACACCCTGATGTGGCATACATTAAACCGAGGCCCGCCACAATAGATCAAATAACTGGTCGCAGTGGAAAAATGTACCCAACATAGGAAAAAAAAATCTGAGAATGATTCCAGGTTATCTTCAAAGGAATTCGAAAAATAAATTCAGTACAAATCATGAGAAGAAATGCCGATGAATTCTTAGCCGACTTTCAATGTAAGTAGAATTCCTAGAGCAGGAGTGAAATTCAAAAGGAAATCTGAAATGAATCTTTCCAACGGTTTCTTATTGTGGAGAATTTCAAGGTAATTCCGATAAAAACTAAAAGAAAATTAAAATCGGAAGATAGATTCATCAAAATTTTGAGGAATACTTCAATGGAACTCTCCGTTGAATATTAAATGGACTATTTTGAGGGCTTCAGAACCACTTGAATGTTCCCAATTTGTTCCTGATGTTAATAAAACTTCCTTGAAGTGCTTTTGGTCCGATGCTCACAATAATTCTTAAACTTTCCTGTACTTTATAGGACTTCCTAAAGTTTCCTCAATTTTTCTAATCATTGTGGATCTCCTCTAAAGGTTTAACAATTTGCTGAAGTTCTCTGAACTTCTTTAAAATTTATGTTTTCTGAAATTCTCCAAACTTCTCTAAAGTTTTTGCAGTTCTCATGAAGCTTGTTGTACTGCACTGAATTCAATTGAACCGTCCTAAAATGTGCAATCTTCCGTGAACTTATGCGAAGACCTCAATCAACTTTTTAACGTCTCTGAAGTTATCTGAAAATCTGGGAACTGCTTTAAATTTCCCATAAATTTTCTGAAACCAATAGAACTGTCCTTCCCCTGAAAATCTTCAAATTTTCGGAGCTAACTAAACTTCTTTCAAATGCTAATGTTCATAAAAAATCCTGAAGTTTGCGGATCTTCCCTTAGGCTCCCTTAGATTTCTATTAAGTTCACGAGATGTTTCTGAAGACCACTGTCCTTTAGTGAAGTTTTCTAAGTTATCCTAGATTTCTGGAACTTTTATTCTCCCGCAATTTTCATGGAATTAGAACAAAATAATTAATAAAGTTCTATGATTTTCACTGAAGTTCTCAAGATTTTTCTGAGATTCGTGAAATTTTCCTGAAATTATCAACACTAATTTAAAACTTTTTCAACAATCTAGACTTTCCTGGTGTTTTTAAAACTGCCAAAACGATTACTGAATTTCTTTAAAGTTCTCTAGGCTGCCCTGAATTTATTAGTATTTGTTTAAGAACCCGCAACTTTACTGAAAATAATTGATTTGCATTGACATTTTTTTTTAAGTATTATAACCATTTTAAACGCTCAATAATTTTCCCTGAACTTATCTATGCTTACCTGAAGTTCTCTAAATTTGTTAAATATTCCGGAAAATTTACAGATATATATTCATAATTCCCAGACGCTTCTGACGTTTTCGGATCACTCATAGAATTCTTGGAATACTCCATAATTCCACGGAACTCTTTGTAAGTCACTGCAAATTTGCTTAAGTTAATGGGTTTATTCTGAAGCTATCTGATCGTCCTCGAAGTACTCGGAATTTCGCTGAATATCATGAAACTATCTAAAAATATTTAAAATTTATTAGAAGTTCTCTGGAATTTCTTGAGAATATCGCTGCTTGTTAAAATTTCTCGCATTTTTTTTTTTAATTAATGGAATTTCGTTGATGTTCTCTAATCAAAAATACTCTTACGTTTTGCGGATGTTCATACAATTTTTATCACGTTCCACTTCTGTGACTTCTGTGAAGTTACTGAAATATTTCTGAAGTATTGGCGTTTGAGGCCCATGATCCGTCAACATGATAGCCAAGTACTATTTTGGTCCGATTTGGTGTCAAAGTACTACTCGAAAGACACGGTATCTTGGTACAGAGCAAACTATGTGCAATAGTGCCAAAAGAGATGAATCCTCCGAATTGTCCGGAGGCCCGGTCAATCGAAACTTTTTTGGGTCCTTTCCAAGGGATATCTACGGAAACACTTTAAGGCAGTTGGAAAAGACTGGGCAAAAGTGGTTAAAATTATTGCAAAGGAATCTGTGCTAAAGCTCATGGGAAGCGTCAGATTAAAAGTTCGCTCCTTGGCATACGATTAAAGGAACTGCAGATTATTTTCATCCAATTGAAAGAGAATACTATACAGAACATGTATATGAAATAAAAATTTGAGGTCATTAACATAATGTCATTTAATTCAAATTATAAACTGTGTTTATACTTTATGGCACACCCTATAATAAAAAATAGAAAAAAATATATGTTTTTTTAAGGATATTGTGCAGAGCAAACTAACGATTGAATAGGGCTTAGTTTTTTTGCCCATCAATATTTTGTAATTTTAAAAAGGGTGCACACTTATATTTTCTGCCGAGATGGGTACCATCGGGCAACTCTGCATTTTATTTTGCTGGATCTCAGTGAAAAACTTGCCAAAATAAAATGCCGAGCTGCTCGGTGGTGCCCATCTCGGCAAAAAATCTAAGTATGTGGGGTTAAATGAAATAAAAATAAAACTAGCATCAGCCTAATTTAGTTCAATCAACAGTTACAAAACATTGATAAAACGAAAATTGCTGTTTGGGTACACCTAGTGATCCATTCAGCCTAATGACCTGTTAACGGAATTTTCTCCCTCAATTTTGGAACCTGACTACGCCCCTGCTATAATTGGCTTTAATTAAATAGCATTAACCTCTTCCGCGTAATCAACACGGGCATTCGATTGCCCCCTATCTGCTCCATTCGTCTGCCGAGTGCATCGTTCCAAGTCTTCACCGCATCAGGAAGGATCATTTCATTGAAAGACACGTTCTTTACCAGCTGTTTGGGATTGCCCTAGCTATATAAATCTATCGATGAGCTCCTCACCATCACTCAGTAGAGCAACAATTAGTCCGGTAAGACGCACTTCTTCGTGTTTGCGCCAATCCATGGATTCGAAAATGTTTTTATCGAGCATCGTTTTGCTGTCTCTGAGTAGTGCGGCACAGGCACGGTGCGATCTTTCTCACTACATTACATACAAAAGCTTCTACACGGCAATGTACGAATGTGGTCAATACTTCGAAATTTGCAACAATACCCTGGATCAATACATCTATAACGGATATCCCAGTACACCGGAAGTGATGCGATTAATTCATTGTGCGTGCGTGAATACTGGTGCCTGGAATGATAATACCGGTGTGAGGAAGAACGTGTTTCAATTTTTGTTCAAACCCAACGAGCATGACACCGAGTACGAGGATAGAACTCAGTGCTGTTTGGACAAGATTTGTAAGGACGGATACGATCAAAACTACCTAGCGTACGAAACATTCAGCTGTTATTATCAACAATATGGGCGCCTAGTGAAGAACGAAGTATTCGTTCCGTTGGAAGAACTTGAATTCTTTCAGCTAATGACGTTTATCGCTAAGATCCTGCTTGTTAGTAAGGAGAAGCTGATCCAATTTTCTCAGGGTGATTTCCTGAATGATCCCGTGTTCAAGCAAGCTCTGTATATAACAGCCATACGGCAGGGATCTTATAGCTTGGAAAAAGGATTCATAATGGAGGTTGGATACGCGCAATACAACATTCCTGAGCTGTTTGCGCCATGTACTAGGCAGTGTGTTATCGATGCGTCTGCTGAATACAGCCAACTCCCCGTCGACGATTTAGTATACAAGGTCTATAAAAAGTGCCTCCACTCGCTTGTGGATCCTATACTAGTGGGATATTTTAAAGCTATTTTGCGTGAAAAGGCATGTGGAATGCTGACTTCGTACTGAGCAATAATTACAGAAATGAACGAAAATTTAAGCAATTCGATAAATAAATCCAAGGATTAATTGAACATGTGAATTCATTATTTGATGACAGATCAGGGACACAGCCATGATTTCTGTTTGGGTTTGTTAACCTTTTAGCGGTCGCGTCAAAAAAAGTCACGTAAGCAGTGACTACACGGCAAATAATTCCAGTTATAGCTCTTGAACTATACCAGATAGAAAGATGCCGCCTTCAGCATAGTATTCAGTCGGACAATACCCATGTGGCAGTGGCAAGTTTGATTCACTAGGTGGTGCTAGACTACAAATAAACTTCTTCCATTTATATCTCAGGATTGAGACCAGACAAAAGTTTTCAGCAAAGGTTTTCTATTTGACGAGACCCGTTTAGTAGTACCTATTATACTTGGGAACTGACTCACTGGGAGGCGCCAGAGTACACATAAACTTCTTCTATATATATCTCAGGATGGAGACCAGATAGAAGCTTCGTGTCTTCTGCAAAATTGTTCAATTGGAAGAAACTCATTCAGTAGTGATTAGTTTAGTTGGGAATTGATTCACTAGGTGGCGCCAGAATGTTACTTCTTCAATTGATATCTCAAGATCAAACAGCAATTTGACGCTTAGCATCTTCAACTAAACAGTAATTTGTTCAATTGGATAAAACTCATTCAGTTGTGGTTAATTAACTCACTAGATGATACCAGAGTGCAAATAAACTTCTTTCAGTGATATCTCAAGATCAATAGATGTAGAAGATAGAAGTTTCATGTTTTCAGCAATGTTCTTCAATTAGACGAGACCCGTATAGTAGTACCTAGTGTAGTTGGTAATTGACTCACTAGGTGGCGCCCATGTTCAAATAAACTCACTAGGCGGCCCCAGGGTACAAATAAACCTCTTCTATCGATATCTCAGGATTGATACCATATAGAAGCTTCGTGTCTTCAGCAAAGTTGTTCAATTTTACTGGATACTCGTTCATCCTTGACTAAAACGAGACAAAAAGTGGAGTTGACATCGTCGATAAAATGTGTGCTGCTTACTCTGTGTCAAGGGAAACTCGACTTTGCAAAGTTATTTATATGGAATCTTCCTAGGCTGAATGTATGAAACGCAGGATATTCTTAAAACAACTTGCTTTGGGTCTGATGAAGGAGCTCTTCCAGCTATGATCGAAAATCCCAACGCTGCCCTGCGATGTGAAATTATTTTTGATCAACTATATAAACGTTGAAGCGGAGCAATTGCAACCCTTGCCAGATCGTGATAAGGGAATACGCAAGCACTGCAAAAACTCATCAACCACAATCCGTTGTGGTACATGCAATAGATTTGTTTGCAGAAAGCACTCAACAATAGTGGCAAAATGCGAAGGTTGTCAATCAGCGGAGGTCTAATATGACTGATTGCACTCAGCAAATGCATAGTTCGTTATTAACTTGTATTCATCTTCTTTTTCGCATTTCAAGCTTATTGCTTATTGCATATTAGCTTATTGTGTGCTCTCAACTTAGTGTTCTAGGTGGACTCCCACAGTTATCAATTAAGAGCTTTCGATGGCTGTACCTTTAATGTATTAGTATAATTGTGTGGCAAGTACAATCATACTTTATGCCCAGGGAAGTCGAGACATTTTCCAACTTGAAAAATTCCTAGACCGGATCGGGAATTGAACCCAGCGACGTCCAGCATGGTCTTGCTTTGTAACTGCGCCTTTACCGACTGCGGTAAGGGAGGCCCATGATAATTATTCATGATTTTTGTTATTAAACACTAGCAATAAAGCATTAATGAAACATCGTTTATTTCAGAAAACAAAAAAAAAAAAAACATGTCACATGTTCCATCTGGCACCCCATAGTGAATCAATTCTCAACTAAACCATTCACTGCTGCACAGGTCTCAATCGTTTCAAATACTTTGCTAAAGAAAGGCAATTTCTATTTGGTATCGTACCTGAGTTATCACAAAAACTTTATTTGTACAACTAAACTTCACTACTGAACAGGTCTGAACAATTTGTGAGTCAATTTTCAACTAAACTTCTTACTACTTGTTAATTTAAACAACTTTGCTGAAGAAAGCAAGTTTCTGTTTGGTCTCGATCCTGAATCGTGAGTCAATTCCTAACTTAACTATTCACTATTAAACGGGTCTCATCATTTTGAACATTTTTTTTTTTGTTTATTAATTCATTTAATAAAGCTCAACCGAATTAACTTTACAGAGCCGAGGATTTTTGGTCACTATACAATACATCTTAAAACTATAGTCAAAAGGTACAACACAATAAACACTTTATCTTCCGCTATCCAAAAAGCCTCCTCCATCAGAACTGGAGCCGCGTCCAGTAGTTTCATTGTATGGCAAATTGTTGTACGCCAACGAGGGTCAGAGCGCGTCCATTGCAGCAATGGACGCAAAACGTGGTCAGCATTCACACACTCATCACTAAACGGTTGCTTTCCAAAGTCGACGACGCATCGACCGAAAGAACTGCTGATGAAGAACAATGAGGAGGACCACACAATGGTTGCTGCCGAGAAAACAGACGATCGCGTAGCACACATCGAGAGTGGCCTGCTTTTGTCGACAGCCGAGTAAACACTCTGAACAACTTTGCTGAATTAATAAAATTGACATCTGGCCTCAATCTTGACCTTTCACTAGATGAAACTTATTTGTGCTCTGACGCTGCCTAGTGAGTCGAATCCAAACTAAATTGTTGAAGGCAGAATCTTTCTATGTTATATCGATCCTGAGTTATCAAGAGAAAAAGTTGTTTATACTCTAGCGCCACCTAGTGAATCATTTTTGAACTAAACTACTCAAACTGAACCAGTCGCATAATTTTCGACTGCACAACTTTGCTGAAGACATAATTTTCTTATCTGGTATATTTCAAAAACAATAATTGGAATTGTTCACCGTGTACTCAGTGCACGGCGCGACTGCTTAAAGAACTGATCGAGTCTTGGTCGTTTGAACAACTTTACTAAAGATACGAAGCTTCTATCTGAAGAAGTTTATTTGTACTCTGGCACTACCTAGGGCTGAGGTCAAGCTTCCAACGGTTTAATTCAAAATTGCCACGATTAACTGTTAAGTAACCACGTGTTGCCTCTCTAAGAGAGTCTCAAAACATGTAGTGAGACAGAGCTGGTAGTGTTGCCAATATAATGGTAAAAAATGCAACCATTATAATAATTACATTCAAGTAGAGATTGGGAAAGCCAAGATCCCAATGACCTCATAATACATATTCCGAGTGCTTTCGAGGACATGGGCAGAACCTTATTTGAGTCAAAACTAATCATACGACCACTATCAAACCATATGAGAGTTCGAAAGAAGATCATTTTTGATCACATTTAGTCTTCAGAGCAAAATGGTCATACACGCACATGTTCTGGGTATCCCCCGAGAAGTGACAAGTTTCTTATAACAAGATGATTAGTGATCATATTAAGTGTTCAGCATTACATTGACAACAATCATACGTGTTCCTTAGTGTTCCTTTGTGCTTCCGTAGAAGTGACCCAATGATATTGTATAATTCATATCAATATTCAATATCATATCTGATAATATTATACACACCGAACATTCAATACACAATCGAACATGGGTGTGAAGGTTTTTAGGCTACATGTCGCTGGGTCTAATAAGTAGCTATCGGTTGTGGTTTAAATCATATCTCAACTTAATCATTGACCAACCTCGTAATGTGGGTAGATCACCTTTTTCTGGTACGTTACGGGATGTAAGATCTATCACCGATTCCTAGTCCTGACTTCTTCAAACTAGGGGAACAGGATTTTTCAGTAATCAAAGGAACACATCTTAGTCCTTGTTACTTTTTATGCCTTGTTAATCCTCGGGTTGCTTGGACCGAGGATGATCTTGAAACAAGGAAAAAATGAGTTAGTTAGTCTTCATCTATGTGATTCCTAATCTTCTATTCGTTGTTCCCTAGTTTGAAGTGGTTAAGACTAGGGTTCTGATGCATGGTCGGCATTATCGGTGTCATTCCTTAATTTTGTTGCTAAGGAATCCAATTTTGACTGACAAAGGGGCGCGACTGGAGGGTGTTTCAACACTCCGAAGGGTATAAATAGAGTCGGAACGACAGTCCACCAGCTGACTCGAGTAACAAACATTCTCAGACGGAACAAGTCTGTTTCGAAAACATCTACCATGGCGTTGTTGGACGTTGAAAAAGCGTTCGACAATGTCTGGCATGATGGCCTGGTGTTTAAATTGCAGCAGTACGGAATTCCAATCTTCCTAGTGAAGAACAACAACCTATCGGACAGGACGTTCCGAGTCTCTCTGAATGGCATCACATCGGAAGCTTTCAACATTGGTGCTGGGGTTCCACAAGGAAGCATCCTTGGCCCCATTCTATTCAACCTGTTCACCTCCGATATGCCGGCTCTTCATGATGGTGGATCGTTGTCTCTGTTTGCAGATGACACATCCATCGTCTACAAGGGTAAGGTCATTGGAGTTCTGACTGCCAAACTTCAGAGAGGCCTGGACGTCCTATTTTAACAGCTAGAAGATCCGTCTCAACGCGGCAAAGACCCAGGTCATCATCTTTCAACACTCAAAATCTCCCAGACTTGTTCCGTCTGAAAATAATAAGATCTGCTTAAACGGCTCAGTGGTGGAATTTGAAGGCGAACCAGCCTCAGGCTGAAAGCCTCCTTAATAAAGATAAATTAATTAATCAATTAGTGGTGGAATGGTCCAAAGAGGTCGTGTACCTCGGGCAAACAATAGACAGCAAGCTTCTTTTCAGGGAGCACGTTGACAAAACCAAAACCAATCTTGATAAGATCGTTGTATCCACTCATCAACAGGAGGTCTACCCTGTCCCTGAAAAATAAGCTTGCTGTCTACAAACAAATCATCCTTCCCGTAATAGAATACGGGATGCCAATCTGGGAGAGTTGCGCCAAATGCCATCACCTCAAACTCCAAAGGACCCAAAACAAGATCCTTAGTTGATCATTAACAGTCCCCCGCGGACTAGAAATTCTGAGGTTCACCGCCTGGCTGGTCTTCAGACACTGGAGTTACGGAGAGCTGGCTCCATCGCAAGGTTCAGAGATTGCTGTCGGCGATCCGATCAACAGATCGCCAGGGATCTGGCACCTTAGGTTAAGTTAGGCTAAGTAGGTAGAATAGCAAATTAAAACATTCAAACAACATACTTCACAAGAAGAAAATTGAAAAACATTACACAGTAAAACACAACATGTACAACACAAAATCAAAAAGTTCACCAAAGATGAAGAGCCCTTCCGGCTAACCTCTTGCCCTGTATTAGCAATTGTAAACCACATAACAAATCAAAATAAAGAAGAATTTTACTACTAATTAGAATCGATCCCTTGCGATGAAGGCAAGAATGACAACTGTATCAAAACCGAATACTTCATCATTTCTTAATAGTGATGGAGTAATACGACGAAAGACACGGGATATACTACAATAGATCAAATTACTGGTCGCAGGGGTGTTAGTCCCGAACAGAAAAAAAAAATCATTTTAACTATATCACAAAACCGTAAAAATAACGTCAACCAGTAATGTATTTTAAAATTACCATGCTCAAATCAAAAATTTAATGGCACTAATGATCATTTATTGCAATTAATTCAACAGCAAGTATTCGATTGAAAGTTACAGTTTTCATGGTTGTGCCAACCACACACAGTAGCACATTAGTAAAAACTTTATCTTCGCATTACATTCCTTATGGTATATCTTAGTTGAACGACATAGTAAAAATAATTTTAATCACGTAGTCAATTCTACTATGTACTTAACGAAACGCATACTAGAAATGATAGCATTAAACATTTTACAGCTTGTAAAAAGTACCATGAAGTGGGACCAATTACACTAGCTTAAAGCATATTTGAACTTTGTACGCTGATGTTCATTTCCCATGTAAAAATGTGCGCAGAATCCAAAAATGTAGTTCAAAAAAATCTCAGTAGGATAGTATTCTATATACAGCTAAAGATATGAAATTTCACCTAATAAAAGTTTGTTTACTAAAATACAAATATCTCCGGCTGCAATGAACTATATCAATTATTTTAATGTTAAATTAAAATTGAGTAAATTTGCTATTTTTCATTGAGATTAGTGGTATTGTTGGCACAACCACTACAAACATTTGTATTTACCTTGCTTGAAAACTTTGCTGAAACCCAACTTTGCTTGGAAATATGCAAAACATAAAAAAAATTTAACAAACTATTAATTAACAACAATACTACTAATCTCACTGTATGTCCTATCATGATTGCATATTATATAAAAATAATATTATCCTCAGACACGGAGACTCAGAATCAGAATCACACGTTCTGTTTTAGACTCAGTTCAATATTCCAAAGATTTCATACCAACTCGACTAGTGGTTGGCAGTATTCTCTCAGATTCCAAATGACTCTAATTCACATTTATCGCCTAACTTTTCAAAAGCACCAATGTAACATATCCACCATTTTGAGAATATCTAAGTTGAACTTCGACATATTATTATTGTAACTGCTTTTAAGCAATACCATTTTTACCGTAGTCAGTGAATAATAACGTTGAATATTCAGTACAAACGATAAACTCACAATTTGACTCTGAATTTCATGATACACGAAACAATCACATAGGACCTTTTGACTAGTCAAGTTGTACTTCGGACATGCTACATTGGACGATTATTTTCAATCACACACTCAATGAGTGTTACATTGGACGTTTCGTTCTACATGCTACCCCTAGTAACAATTATGGTTTTATGAGGGTTCTGTAGACCATGACTTAGACTTGTAGAGTGCTTCAAAACCTGAATAAAGGTCCCCACAAACTGGTGCGTTTTTTTTTACGCCGCAGCAACGGTAGCGAATAAATCGCGTTAACCGTGATTGCGAAATTTGCGTGGGTACCCACACCTAAGCGGCAGTTTTTTCGCAGCGTCGTAGCGATCGTGAGCAATGAATTCGGATGAAGAAGAGGCGCTTTCCCTAGTTTCTTTACAAGCAGAGTAAAATGCGTTGAAGTATTTGGAAATTTCCTTCATTTTAATGATATTTGTGTACAGTGTTGTTTGATTTTACAGATTTCTCACCACTTGTGATCACGGAAGTTCATGTAATTTCAAAGAAAGTTTATCAATCTTTAGAAAAAATTACAAAACTTATCTTCCCCTGGAATGCATACCATCAGAAAAATTTGTAGATCTTCGGGAAATTTCCTAGACAGAACATCAGGAAAGCTCGCTTAACTTCAGAGAAATTTGCAAAACTTCAAAGAAAGTTTGTATATCTTCAGATAAATTTGCAGAACTTCAGGAAAATTCGTAGATCACCAAAAACTTAGCAGAATGTCAAAGAGGTTCACAGAACTTCAGAAATATTTATAGATCATCAGAGAAATTTTCAAAACATAAGGGAAGCTCACAGAACGTCAGGAAAGTTCGTGGATCATAAAAGAAATTTAAGTTGAAGATTGAAAAACATATCTTCCGAGGAATTTGTGAAAGTTCAAGGAAGTTCATAGAATATCAAGGAATTTTGTAGAATTTCAGGGAAATGTGAAGAATTTCATACTTAGTTGAGCTGTTAAATATTTCCAGAAGAATGATCATGCTGAAGTCTTGAGTGTTTACGATAATTTCTGAGCATGCTGGTATCTTTTTAGATTTTTTCGAAGAACTTTGAACTCTCGGACAGTTTATTGAGTTCGCTCTTAGTATTCTCCCGATATTTCAGATGAATTATCTCAGGAAACTTTTTTTAGTTCGACTTAATGCTTCTTCGCAACTCACATTTGTCATACTCCTAAAAAAATCAATGGAATTATTCTTAGAACTGAATTTATTTCTAAAATCACTTTGGATTTTCTCCTTCACTTGGAATTCAATTTACAGTTTCTAAATTCTCCTTATAAATAAATGTAGTTTTACTAACATATTCCTTAGATTTAGCATAGCATATGCAGTTGTACAAATCGTGGGTCAACTATTCTCAAAAATACCTTTGATTTCTTCCGGAAGCTTCTTTGAAGGGCAGTGAGTTTATAGCAGTTTACTGATCTTTGTACAAGTTGAGGAATTTTGTAGAAGTTCTTGGAACTACTGCTCTGCTAAAATTTGAAGAATTCCGGGGGATTCAGGGATTTTTGTAGGTGGAAATATTGTAGAAATTCCAATAACAGTCTGATATGTTGATCAAATTTCAGGGTGTCAGTACATTAAATTTACAAGTTCAGACATTTTTGAAAAAATAGTTTCGAACCAATTCCATTAAGGTTTCCGGTTTTGTCATTTTTTATCACCTGAAAATCACTTCGGCGGCAAAAACGCTGCTGACAGCGAATCGAAAGCGAACGCTGCCAAAACGCGCGAACAGCGTCAACTTGCCGCGTTGATTTGAGCGCTTCCGTAAGCCATGGCGGCATTTAAAACGCGGCGAATTTTCCACCGCGAATTATTCGCTGCCGCCGCGTTAAAAACGCCCCAGTTTGGGGGACCTTAAAACTAGCAATCTTACTTGGGACTAGATTCCTTTTCACAAATTTCAGTTCAGATTACCTAACATCGGAAAAATTACTGGTTCCCTTACTTATAACCGTAGATTAGTAGAGAAAATGAGGACCAATCACCAAATCAGACCAAAAGTTTGAAGTAACAAATGGGTACCCATTAGACTGATGCAAAATTTGAAATTTTCGGTCCACAGTGCTTAAACAGTTCCAAATTGGGTCCTGCTTAGCCTCATAAAATTTGAACTACTTTAGTAAGAAACTGACTTGGCACAAACCATTTCAAGTTTATATGTGAATTACTATGGGAAACTTATGTTGTTGTTCATATCTATCTAACAATTCACCACATCACTATGCTTTTAAAAATGATAACAGTGATTGTAGCAAATTTTCTCAGCTACAACTTTGTTGAAAACCACTCTTCAACCAAATGTAAGGAACAAAAATTATTAATGATTCAAGTCACTGATGTCTTATGATTATGCTCATTCAACTGTTCAGCAGGCAACATTGGTGTTTCTGGTGCGAACAATAGAGCAGAAATATCATGGCTACTATGTCACACTGCAGAATACAGTGTTGCCCACAGAACAGTTGCTTGATCATGCCATAAGATTATCAACCTCTTAAACAATTAATAACAATTTATTTTGACATTTGGCTGAAAAACGATATTCCGCAAAGTTGTAGCTTAGAAAATTTCCCGTAAGAATAGATATTGACAGTGGTGTATTGACAATGAACAAAGAATTTGGTTTTCCCATAGGAATTTCCATATAAACTTCGAATAGTTTGTACCAAGTCACTTTCTTTCCAAATGAGTTTAAATTTTGGGAGGCTAATCAGGACCTGTTTTGAAAGCGTTGTAGCACTGTGGAGCGAAAATTTAAAATTTTGCATCAGTCTAGTACCCATCATTCCAAACTGTACATTGGACAATTTTTGACCTATTTTTTTTCCCGATATGTTTTCCGTGCTGAGCACCAATGCTACCGATGCCAGGGAGGCAGCTCCCACACCTGGATCCCACCTATCGACCCATCAACTCATGAACCGGGGTCCAAAGGCTTTACTTTCCTTCCCGTGATCAGAGATGTTATGCCTCAGAACATCCCGGTGGCGCCGACTGGGATTGAAGCCTGCTGGGGTGAGAGGTTATCACGTTTACCACTACACCACCGGCGCCGCTAATTTTTGACCTATGATTATCTTAAATAAATTAAAGTAAATTTGGATGGTGTTTTTGTAACACATACAATGATAGAAGAGCAATAGTTTCTATCGATTAACTCGATTTGTTTACATTGGTTATTTAGGACCATTTGAAAAGTTACACGAGATTTTTGATAAAATTCGGCCAAACTTCAAAATGGCGTATTCAAGATTTTTCAACAAATCATGGCTCGAAAACATCACTTCCAATAGAAATGACGTCTGAGACAAAGTTGTAGGAAAATATTCCTTTTCAGAAGAAAAATACAAAAGGGAAAAAAATCTAGTAATTTTGAGCAAAATAAATTGTTTTAAACTTAATTAACAAAAAATTCTCCACTTCAATATTGATTCAATTTTGATATCACATCAAAGTGGACCGTGAACCGTGTCAAAAATATGGTTTAATATTACTTGCCAAAAAGGACAAACTTATCATTAATACAGTGCATGAACTGGACCTCGACATGCATATAGGTGTGCGGGGTCTATATTCCTGGATGGATGGATTCCTGCCCCAAGCTGAAGGATCGGAAGCAGCCAACACATCAACGAACGGAAGAAGAAAACCAACCATGGAATGAGGAAGACACCAGTACGTTCGCTGGAGTAGTTACTGAAGGTGCATCGCCAAACGAGGAAGTGGTTGAGGTCCTGGATGAAGAGGTGGTGGTGATGGATGTGACGTTCTTGGACGCTGAGAAGAATAGTGGAGAAGAAGCAAGCGCTGCTGAGAAACAGCAGCCGTCTGTTTCAAGTGCAAAAATTATGCGTACTACCATGGACCCCCGTTAATCTGAACGGCACTTCGTGCATATTAACGGGGTTTATTTTTAATTTGAACTTCTAGTAACCCTATGACCATCAGAAAAAACGAGCTTCTGGTAACCTTATTTGTTGTTTTGTTTTGATTCTGCGTTCCGTTTCGGATCGTTCCATTTCAGTTTACTCCATTCCAAGTGCAGATTAACGGGGTTCAAATTGAAAAGTGTTCAGTTTAAAAACGGTCAGATTACCGGAGGTCCACAGTTTTGGTCACGAACTGCTCATTTGCTAATAACTTTGCACACAGTTGACAAAACATAGTTCTGTTTGAAGCAGTAGATAGAATAAAGGTTTAGTTTGTTAAATTTATAAAAAACACAATAGTAGTAATAATTTATTAATTTATTTGGATATATGCGATCAACTGAATTTAGCTATCAGTACTGCATTTGAAGAATATAATGCAAAAACAGAACATGAAATAAAGTCCTGTCCAAAGAACTTCTTTAATTACGTAAAAACCAAATTAAAATCTGACAACTTTCCTTCAATAATGCAATTCGACGAAAATGTCGGTTTTTTTTTTATATCTTTATTAAGGAGACTTTCAGCCGTTGGTTGGCTCGTCTCCGCAATGTAAAATGTCGGTGATAGCTCGGAAAAAAACTGCAATCTATTTGCAAAAATTTTTCAAGAAATCTATACGACATTTTCTGAAGAAGATTATTTTGCATTTTTTCCAGAATTTTCAAGGGACATTGGCCTCAATCAAGTGCAGGATATTTTGCAGGCTTTAAAAAATGTAGACGCCTCAAAAGGTCCTGGACCTGACGGAATTCCTCCAGTATTTATTAAATGTCTAGCAATGGAACTCACTGCTCCATTGTTCTGGATTTTTAATATGTCCCTGGAATCTGGAACCTTCCCAAAAACTTGGAAAAGCGCATTCCTAGTGTATATCTTTAAATCTGGCCGAAAATCTGAAGTACGTAATTATCGTGGTATAGCCATTATCTCGAAAAGTTTAGGCAATTGTCAACGAAAAATTATTTCTCCAAATCAAAAATAGAATTACTGACATGCAACACGGCTTTTTTAAGGGTCGCTGGACCTTGAATTTATAGACTATTCATTGAATGCAATGGATAATGGAAACCACGTAGAAGCTCTCTATACAGACTTTAGCAAGACATTTGACCGCATAGACATACCAATGCTACTTTTTAAATTGCAAAAAATTGGAATTGAGTCAGGGCTTCTAAAATGGCTTGAATCATATTTAACTAACCGCCAACAAATAATTAAATTCAACGGAAAGAAATCGAGTCCAATTCAAGTCACTTCAGGCGTCCCCCAAGGCTCTCATTTGGGACCTCTTCTTTTTATTCTATACGTAAACGGCATTTCTTTCATTCTCAAAAAACTGAAATTGATTATTTATGCCGACGACATGAAGCTCTTTTTGGAAATAAGAAATGTAGAAGACATCAATATATTCCGGAATGAAATACACATATTCTACATATGGTGCAAAAAATGGCTACTTGAATGTAAAAAAATGCAACTTAACATCATTTAGCAGGAAAAGAACAACTTCATATATTTCAATTGCACTAGGAAATCAAAATGTAGAAAAAAGTGAAAGAGTTGGGGATTTAGGAATTATCATAGACTCTAAACTAACTTTCATAGACCATTAAAACACAATTATTCACAGGGCAAATAACATGCTAGGCTTTATCAAGCGCTTTTGCTATAACTTTCAGGACCCATACACAATTAAAACACTATATATTGCCTATGTGAGGTCAATACTGGAATATTGCAGCATTGTAGGTTCTCCTTTTTCAATCACGCACGAAGAAAGATTAGAATCCGTACAAAAACAATTTCTATTATACGCTCTTCGTAAATTAGGTTAGAAATCATTTCCTCTTCCATCATATGAAGCACGCTGCATGCTTATAAACATACAAACATTAAAAGAGCGTCGTGAATATGCAATGGTTTCATTTGTAAACGATATCGTTTCGCAACGCATTGACTTCACAGAACTTTTATCAAAATTAAATTTCCATGCGCCTACTCGGCAACTCCGAAATCGAAATTTATTTGCCTTAAAACATCATCGCACAAATTATGCAAAATATGGGCCATTAAACCGCATGATGGCCTCTTACAATCAATACTGCGAAACCATTGACTTTACAATGTCTCGGCATAAACTAAAGCAATATTTTTACTCCATATGGCATTATAACTCATAAAAAATAGGAAAGCTGACACTGCTTAATTTTTATTAAAGAAAAAATTATACTTTTAACCTTTTGTCCAAAGTTGGCGAAATAAATAAATAAATTTAAGAAAACAAAACTGTATTCTAATATGTACTAGTCTACGTTGGTTGACGAAATAAATAAATATATGTTAAAAATGAAGCGAAGAATCATTAGCGGCGCCAGTGCTATAATGGTAAAAGTGATTACCTCTCACCCCAGCAGGCCTGGGTTCAATTCCAGTTCTGAGGCATCCTTCGGAAGGGAAGTAAAGCCGTTGGTCCCCGGTTCATGTGTTGATGGGTCGATAGGTAGGGTCCAGGTGTGGGAGCTTCCTCCCTGGCGTCGGTAGCATCGGTGCTCAGCACGGAAAATAAGATCGACGGAAAAAAAATCAAGAAAAAAAAGAAGCGAAGAATCATTTTTTTTTTTTTTTTTTTTTTTACATTCCACATCGAACGCTCGACTGTTTCGGTCAAGTATTGCTTGCACTCCGTAATCGGTACTAGTTTTTTCCCCTATTGAGGTTTTTTTTTTTTCAACCCGCTTTCATACTGAGTGGTGTTGTAGTATACAACAGTGTAGTGAGCATCGCGGAATTGTAATTGCCGCTCAATCGTTCGAGAAAGGAAGCAGTCATTTTCGGCCGAGTCCGGCAGATGAGCTGTACATCTCTAACCAACAAGTTTCATCGCATCACGAAACGGCAAAATCAAGGTCATCGAGTTCACCAGCCGGCGAGCCAGCCGGTGCTTTGTTGCAAACACTCGAGGGCAACAATAGAACGATCATCACCATCATTCTCACATCAGGATAGATCATCGTCATCAGCCACACTCCGTGCGCTTGTGTGGCGAGTTAAGTAACAAACGGTCTTCCGTTCTCCGCAACCTGATTAATCTCCATACAGTGTTGATTAACTTTTCTGACACCTTTTTGTTTTTTCCTGAAAAAGTTTTCATTTTTTTTTCTTTTTTTTTCATATACTGTTTTTTTTTTTTTTGCAAGTTGTTTAATCTCCCTATAGTGTTGATTAACTTTCCTGGCACTTTTTTTTTCCATTTTAAAGGTTTTTTTTTTTTTGCTTTGTTGGATTAAGTATTATTTTTACCGTTATATTTTTTGGATAAGTTTATTGTTTTTCTTATTTTTTTTTTAGTTATTATTTTTTTTATTTATTATTTTTTTTTGCTCAACGCATATATATATAGGTATATATATATATATATATATATATATATATTATATATATATATATAAATACATATATATATATATATTTCCTTTTTTATGTCGAAATCTGTTGCGGAGGTACTTAAGACCCCGCAATGGACGAAACCAATGATGGCGGGGGTATTTCGCTAGCAGATATCTCCGATGATGAGTCTGTTAAATCTCCATCATTCGAAAATCTGCTTCTCACTGAAGAGGAAATGGATACCTCAGGGGATTCTACTTCGGACCCCAAAACGAGCACTGGAGCTTACCCAAAGGTGATGTCTAAACAACAACCTCCTTCACCCCCTGCCCCCCCTTCTCCACCATCGCCCCCTCGTCCACCTGTTCCCCCTACTCCAACCGTTCCCTTAAAAATTTCTGCGACCCCCCGCCATAAAGCTTACCCAAGCGACTCAAAAGGTCCGTGGGTTGTTTTTTTCCGGCCCAAACAAAAACCTTTGAATATTTCTCGGATTTCGAAGGATCTGACAAAACATTTTTCGGCCGTAACCGATATCTTTAAGGTAACGTCAAACAAACTGCGCGTTACCGTTGATGACCTGAAACAGGCAAACCGGATTGTTGCCTGTGAGCTTTTTTCGATCGAATATCGAGTCTACGTCCCCAGTTGTGACGTAGAAATTGAAGGAGTGGTCACCGAATCGAGTCTGACTTGTGAGGATTTCCTGCAAGTCGAATCTTTCGGCATTTTCAAAAACCGTGCCCTCCCGAAAGTCAAGATACTGGACTGCATTCAACTGCAGTCAGTGTCGCACATAGGCACAAAAAAAAAGTATACCCTCTCAGATTCGTTTCGTGTGACCTTTTCAGGATCGGCATTACCTGACTACGTCACAATTGGGAAGGTTCGACTACCTGTACGCTTGTTTGTACCGAGGGTAATGAATTGCTTGAAATGCAAACAACTAGGTCACACCGCGGACTTTTGTTCCAACAAACCGCGGTGCGATCAATGTGGGGAGGAGCATACGGAGGGTCCTTGTCATGCTACCCCAAAATGCGTTTACTGTAAGGATGCTCCGCATGCTCTGAGTGATTGCCCGAAGTACAAACAGCAGGGAGAAAAACTAAAGCGGTCTTTGCAAGCTCGCTCTAAGCGCTCGTTAGCAGAAATTTTAAAAACGACCGCTTCATCTTCCCAAACCACCCCAAAAAGCAACAACACATTCCACCTCCTGCCAGATGATGATCAGGGCTCTGACTCAGAGGTGGGTGAGAGTAGTCCTTTTGTCTTTAATGGCAACACGAGGAAGCGGTCCAAAATAAACGTCACCCAAAAACCTCGTAAGGCCTCTCATATGGACTACCAACCTACCTTGACAAATTTAAGAGGTAGCGGAAATGTACCGAAACCCCCACCACCGGGATTTAAATCTTGTAATTTTAACAAGGACTTTCCGCCACTTCCGGGATCATCTAAAACCCCAGATATCCCAGTTTTTCAGCCAGAAAAACAGCTGAATAATCAGCAAGAACATGATGCCATGTTCACGTTTTCTGAAATTGTGGAGAGCATCTTCAATATATTCAACGTCTCTGACTCAACTCGGAACATTATTAATTTAGTGCTTCCATTCGTGAAAACTCTTTTGAAGCAACTAGCTTCTAGGTGGTCCTTCCTTGCATCGATCATATCCTTTGATGGATAATTTTCCGAATGAGGTCGGGGATATGATCTCTGTTCTTCAGTGGAACTGTAGAAGTCTTATACCGAAACATGACACATTCAAATTTTTAGTTCACAACTCACTTTGTGATGCATTTGCTCTTTGTGAAACATGGCTTTCTTCAGACACCGATCTCCCTTTCCACGATTTTAACATTATTCGCCTTGATCGAGCAGATTCGTATGGAGGGGTGCTTCTCGGGATTCATAAGCTCCATTCCTTTCATAGAATCGATCTGCCTTCCGTCACAGGCATTGAAGTTGTCGCATGTCAGGTAAATATTCGAGGTAAAAGCCTCAGTATTGCCTCAGTATATCTTCCTCCAAGAACTGCGATTTCTCGCCAAGGTCTCTCAGATATCTGCTCAGCTTTATCTGAGCCTCGGTTGATATTAGGAGATTTTAACTCCCACGGTACAGGCTGGGGGGAACTGTACGATGACAACCGCTCAACCCTGATATACGACCTTTGCGATAACTTCAATATGACAATTCTAAACACTGGGGAAGTAACACGAGTGGCCAAACCTCCAGCAAGAGAAAGTAGATTAGACCTCTCCCTCAGTTCGAGTTCACTATCGTTGGATTGCTCGTGGAAAGTAATTCAAGATCCCTACGGTAGTGACCACTTGCCAATCAAAATTTCTATTACCAATGGTTCATCTTCCACTCGCTCGGTTGACGTCGCGTACGACCTCACGAAAAACATCGACTGGCAAAAATTTGCGTCCGCGGTTCTCGGTGGTACTGATTCGGTTGAGATACTCTCTCCGCTGGATGAGTACTCCTTTTTATCGCGACTTATCGTTGACTGCGCTCTTCAAGCACAGACGAAACGCGTTCCGGGTGTTTTCGTTCGCAAACGACCTCTCACTCCGTGGTGGGATAAGGATTGCACCGACGCGAACAGCGAGAAGTCCGCCGCGTTTAAACGCTTCCGCAAACACGGTAAGGTCGAGGATTTCGAGCGGTACACCGACCTCGAGAAAACTTTTAAGAGCTTGATTAAAGCCAAAAAACGCGGTTACTGGCGTCGGTTCGTCGATGGTTTGTCGAGAGAGACTTCGATGAGAACACTCTGGAATGTCGGCAGGAGAATGCGCAACGCGTCATCACCGGTCAACGAAGACAAGGAGTACTCAGACAGTTGGATATTCAGCTTCGCGCAGAAAGTTTGCCCGGATTCGGTGTCGGTTCAAACCAACGTTCGTGATAGTCCGTCGGGTAGTAACGAAATAGATTCGCCGTTTTCGATGGTGGAATTCTCACTTGCTCTCCTCTCATGTAACAACTCAGCTCCAGGAATGGATAGAATCAAGTTCAACTTGCTCAAAAATCTCCCAGACGTCGCGAAGAGACGCTTGTTGAACTTATTCAATCAATTTCTGGAGCACAACATTGTTCCGGATGATTGGAGGCAAGTAAGAGTTATCGCCATTCGAAAACCCGGTAAACCCGCGTCGGATTATAACTCGTACCGTCCCATCGCGATGCTGTCCTGTATACGGAAATTGTTGGAGAAAATGATTCTTTTTCGTCTAGAGAAATGGGTCGAGTCGAATGGTTTACTTTCAGATACGCAATTTGGATTTCGGAGAGGCAAAGGAACGAGCGACTGTCTTGCGTTGCTTTCAACTGAAATTCAACTGGCCTATGCGCAAAAACAGCAAATGGGTTCAGTTTTCTTGGATATTAAGGGGGCTTTTGATTCTGTTTGTATCGATGTCCTTTCGGATAAACTCCACGATAGTGGGCTTTCACCAATTATGAACAACTATTTGAGCAACTTGTTGTCTGAGAAATATATGAGCTTTTCTCATGGAAACTCGACAACTTCACGAATTAGTTACATGGGTCTCCCCCAGGGCTCATGTTTAAGCCCCCTTCTTTATAATTTTTACGTTAAAGACATTGATGGTTGTCTTGATGAAAATTGCTCGCTAAGGCAGCTTGCAGATGACGGCGTTGTGTCCGTTATAGGGCCAAGTGCACCGGACCTGCAAGGACCATTGCAAGATACCTTAGACAATTTGTCTACTTGGGCTATGAAGCTGGGTATCGAATTCTCTCCGGAGAAAACTGAGTTGGTTGGTTTTTCTAGGAAGCATCATCCTGCACAGTTACAGCTTCAACTAAAGGGTAGAACAATCACTCAAAGTATATCTTTCAAGTATTTAGGTGTCTGGTTCGATTCCAAATGCACATGGGGAAAACATATTGCGTATCTAAAACAAAAATGCCAACAAAGAATCAATTTTCTTCGTACAATTACCGGAACTTGGTGGGGAGCACACCCGGAAGATCTTATCAGGTTGTATCGAACAACCATCTTGTCGGTTCTAGAGTACGGTAGCTTCTGCTTTCAATCCGCGGCGAAAACACATATCTTGAAGCTGCAACGAGTTCAATACCGTTGCCTCCGAATCGCGCTTGGCTGTATGCACTCGACGCATACGATGAGCCTCGAAGTACTCGCGGGTGTTCTCCCACTGACAGATCGTTTCGCTGAGCTGTCTTTCCGGTTCCTCATCCGTTGTGAAGTATTGAATCCTTTGGTAATAGAACACTTTGAGAAGCTGCTCGACCAAAATCCTCAAACAAGATTCATGAGTTTGTACTATGAGTACATGACGCTGGAGGTTGGTCCTTCTTCATTAATCTCCAATCGTGATTGCTTCCAAGCCTTCTATAGTTCCTCTGTAAATTTTGATCTGACCATGATGCAAGAAATCCATGGAATACCAGATCACCATCGGTCGATGGTTGTTCCCTCAATTTTTGCAATCAAGTACCACCATGTAAGTAACGATAAAAGATTTTTCACAGATGGGTCAACCATAAATGCTTCCACTGGATTTGGTGTATTTAATCAATTTCATAGCGCCTCCTATAAACTGCAGAAACCATGCTCCGTATACGTTGCGGAACTCGCAGCTATATTTTACGCAGTAGAGCGAATTGCCTCACTACCTTCTGACCATTATTTCATTTTTACGGATAGTCTTAGCTCATTGGAGGCTATTCGTTCAATGAGGCCGATGAAGCACTCCTCGTATTTCCTGCCTGAAATACGATCTAAACTGAGTGCTTTATCTAACTGCTCCTATACTATCACCTTAGCTTGGGTCCCATCTCATTGCTCAATTCCGGGTAATGAGAAAGCGGACTCATTGGCTAAGGTGGGCGCTATGGAAGGCGATATTTTTGAGCGACAAATCGCCTTCAACGAATTTTTCTCCATTGCTCGCCAGCAAGTCCTCATCAGTTGGCAACAAAAATGGAATGATGGTGAATTGGGAAGATGGTTACATTCTATTCTCCCACAGGTGTCGAACAAACCATGGTTCAAAGGGTTGGACATGAGCCGTGACTTTATACGCGTTATATCAAGGCTTATGTCCAATCACTGCTCGTTAGACTCGCACTTCTATCGAATTGGGCTCTCAGGCAGCAATTTATGTGCGTGTGGCAGTGGTTATCACGATATCGAGCATGTTGTTTGGTCGTGTACCTTACACCGTGTTGCCAGATCTGAGTTATCCACATCCCTCAGGGCCCGAGGAAAACAACCCGCGATACCCGTTAGAGATGTCTTGGCGAGCCGAGACCTTGACTATTTGAATTTAATTTATGTGTTTTTAAAACGGATAGATTTGAGGATTTAGAAGTTAGTGTCATCTTGTGTTTTCCCAAGTTGTTAGCTACCCATCGGTGTACCCCCATGTTTGTCTTTTTCATCAGAGTGTCGCCTAGTTCGAGATCAAGAGCACATTGCTCTCCAAACCTTGTGTTCACAATCCCTACCCTGCCATCCATTTGTTACAATTTGTTACCCCTAACCTCGAGATAGCCGCGAGTAATCGGCCCCCGCTGTACTAACGTTAGTTTTAAGTAATTTTGTTATCCAAACAATGAATATCGGCTCCGCAAAGCTACAGCAAATGAGCCTGGAAAAATAAACGAATTATTAAAAAAAAAAAAAAAGAATCATTTTTTGGTATTTACTTTAAAATACGAGTTTTTAATATGTTTAAAAATAAGGTTAAAACAAAAAAAATATAACAAAATCGAGTATTAGTACAAGACACTGAAGAAGTCTGCACATTGTAGACGAAATACGCGTATCTGTCAAGGATAAGCAAATAAGGTAGTGGAATTAAATGGAAATTACTAATCTTTCTCTCTCTCTCTCTCTCTCTTTATAAAAAAAAACTTTCAAGCAATTTACCATCAAACACTTGGCATCAGATTTGAGGGTAAGACTTCAGCTTTCTTCATAAATAAATCTAAGGGGTCTTTTGAGAAAATTAAATTAAATATTATACTACAGTGATTTTTCTCTGAGTGTATATTTTTTCGACTAGATCATACTATTACTTACAACTTCCAATCAGACGTTATTTTGATCAAAAATATCGTTTTCAAATTATAATTTATTGAAAAAATGAAAACCATTCTTTACATAAGCCCTTATAAAATAAGTCCGAAAAAATTTACTATTTTTTAATGGAAAACGTAATCGTGGGCGTGCAAAGTATCATCCAAATCTGAACGGTCGTGACAAACGTGGATTTATTTTTGTCGTTTTGAGCTGGAAATTCTATTATATTGAGTACTGATCGATTTACTCCACATAAATTGTTGGAACCTCCACTGAGCATCGCTTTCCAGCGGGGTAGACGAGCAAATAGAAAGAAAGGAGCAAGTATGCTGGATTTAAGGGACTGCACAACACTTTTGGATTCATTTTGTTAGGACACATTAGAGATGTTTATAGAATTGACAGGATTCTGAATTAATGTATCCATCATTTAGAGTACATTGGCCACCCGAACTCAACAGTAACTCAAAATTGAGTCGAATTCGTCTCAAAATTGCAATAAGTGGGTGTTTCGGTCAGGATGCGGCCCTACGTTGTGTTGTGTGATGTTCTCAAGGCGGTGAAAGATTCAGAGCACACAATAAACTACAAACCTCACAAGGCAGCACTAAAATATTACGGCATCCTGCCTGCTCGGAGGTAGTACGTTTACAGAAATTCATAATAAATATCTTCCCTTATGAGCTAACACAAAGCAACGAACATTCGAATACTAAAATAAATCAAATTAAAACACTAATCATCCGCAAACAAAACATGAAAGATCAAGCAATATATTAATCGGTATAGTGGTGTGAGAACACTTGACGGCTCTTTCTATTGTCGATCACATGGTTACCATCTCGCTCCGCGGGACTTTTGTTGTTGCCGCTACACAAGTTCAAATCCAATAGTGCCCGGCGCCGATGGTACGATCGAACAGTGGGGTTACTCAGTGGATGTGTAGAATTCCCTTCATTATTTTATGGAAATTTTACTTGCTTACGACTGAGAAAATTTGTCATCGGTTTTCCTCATATTCGTTTGCCGATTTTTGAGGAACATTGAGGATCAATTTACTCACTCACTGAGTAACCCCACTTGCAATTTTGAGTCAAATTCGACTCATTTTTTAATTACTCTGTACATAGCGCTGTGAAGTGTCATATAAACGAATTGGTTGATTTAAGAATCATGCCCTTCACTAACCCATAAAATTGACAAATCTAATTTGAGACACACATAGAGAAAGGTACTTCCAGAGAGATTCCGGATAATTGTGAGCTCTGTCTTAATCCAACCCACAGTCTGGAAGCATTCCTATTCCAGTTACCACATCAGCTCGAAAGTATACGTTCCAATCAAGAGAGCTTACGGTTTAATTTTGAAGGGATTTTCCATCGGGCGGCGCACGGGTTTCCATCATACGATACTAACGTTACGGTTGCAGCACCCTTTATGCTACTCCTAAGTAATGAGCTTTCGTGTTGAGTATTATATCAGCTAGAAATAGAAGTCAATGTTCCAGCGTAGGAGCAAGCAGCAAAATCTCAGAGGATATTTCTAATAGTTTTCCCCTAACTAGGATAAGTTTAAAACGCAAAGCTACCGATTCCAATCCAAGCTGAAAGTAAGTTGAAACTCGTTCAAAAACAAGTGCAACTTAGCTTCCCAACGATCTAACCCGTAATCTACCCTCTGCTGTATAGTGCCAGTAAAACACTCTTGAGACTGTTTCCCACCACCACCACCACCGTCACTTATCTGTACCTCCCCCCCCCCCCTCAGAGCCGGCAAGGAGGCACACACACTCATAAAAGCTTCCACTTTTGGCGAGCGGAACAAGCGAAAAATCGCATAACATCGCAGTCAGTGTGTACGGAGCAGTCAAATTAACATAAATCACGTGCAGTTTTTTGCCTGGGCCTTAGCCGTGCTCGCTGCTGGCACTAATCCAGAAAATGAGTGCAATTCGTGTCCCTTTTTTGTGACCCGGTTGTTCCCCCCAACTATATGGCAAGATATTCGGTGCGAATTGTACAAAGGGTCACGATGCTTTGGTCGTTTTTATTTCATCTAGCCTCCGATCGTTCGCGGCAAGTGAAAGTTTTTCTTCCGTCAAGGATGTAATGGCATTTTAAATCTTCGGTTATAAAGGAAAGTTATGCTTGACTATTGTGGATGGATTATGAGTAAAACATGCAATGGAAAGGTTTTCTGGGTTAATGGTGGCAATTTGCTTCGATGAATGAAGGATATACCATCAGTTCTTCCTGATTCGATATTGAAGGGACCGTGGATGCAGCTTGGAACTATGGGAGATTATCAAGTTATGGAGAGATAGACTTCAGGGAGAATCATTGAAATAGGCGTGATTTTCATCGAGCTTAAAAACTATCCGGAGTTGATTGAATTATGATTTTAATATGCCTGTTTAAGTAATTACCAATTTACTAAACATCACTTACCCAGTTTCGAACAAAATCTGAGAACAATCATAAAAGAATTCTGAAGGTATTTTCAAAGGAAGTCTGGAAGTATCTCAATGGGTCCTAAGGACACGTCCACAGGAATTCTAAGGATACCGTCAAAGGAACACTGAGGAGAGTTCTATTAGAATTTGGAATTGATGTGAAAATGAAATCGAGTTCTCCAAAAATTTCTTTATCATATCATTGATCAGAAATTCTTCAGAAGATCTTCGGTCAGTTAGAATGTGTTTTCAAAATATAAAGTTGATTAGGAATCATGTCGAAAACTTTCAAATGATCGGCAGTTGAAATTAAATTATCCCACCATATCTGACTGATCATGAGTTCTTCCGAATTATCAGAGATTATATCGTAGACCTACAAATAATAGGAAATAGTAATCTACCCAAGCAATATACATGTTCTTTAACAGATTATACAACCTTTGCTTGACTGGTTTTGGTTGTATAGCAGTTTACTCAACGTAATTCTATGAATTTGTGTTACTTGGGTAGAGTTCCATATATTTCCTCATCACATCAATTCTTCTAATGGTCCTCGGTGAGTTAGAATGTATTTTCAAAATAGAGCGTTGATCAGGAATCATGCCGAAAATCTTCAAATGATTAGGAATTGATTTTTTGTTTCCTTGATTTGTTTTCCGTCGATCTTGTTTTCCGTGCTGAGCACCAATGCTACCAACGCCAGGGAGGCAGCTCCCACACCTGGACCCTACCTATCAACCCATGAACACAGATGTTATGCCGCAGAACATCCCGGCGGCGCGGACCGGGATTGAACCCAGGTCTGCTGGGGTGAGAAGTAATCACGCTTCCCACTACACCACCGACGCAGCTTAGAAATTGAAATTGAAACCATTGAATATTATCTCATCATATCAGGTTGACCTGGAATTCTCCTGAATTATAAGAAATTATATCGAAGACCTACTTACTTACTTACTTACTTACTTACTTACTTAAGGGTCCTGCGCGCCACCAGCGGTGCAAAGGGCCAACGCGAAAGACTTCCATCCTGGGCGGCTGCTCGCTTTTGCCTTGACCTGGGCCCAGGTCAGATTCCAATCGACTTGCTTAATTTCCTTATTGAGGCTCCGCCGCCATGAGCCCCTGGATCTGCCTCTGCTGCGATGTCCTGCCGGATTCCAATCCAGCGCTTGCTTGCAGATTTCGTTACCGCCCCGTCGAAGTGTGTGGCCGACCCACCTCTACTTTCGCTCTCGAATTTCTGTTGCAGTCATCGTATAACAACACAGATTTCACGTTCGAGTTGAAAATTCGGATTTTGGTGCGTTGACTTATCTGGTTGGATCTCCATACGTTTCGTAAACTCGCAAAGGCAGCCATAGCTTTCTTGATTCGTGCACCTATGTCGCTCTTGGTCCCGCCGTCCGACGCTATTTGGCTGCCAAGATATTGGAAACTTTCGACCTTCTCCACTGCTTGCCCCGCTACCGTAAAGTTGGATGGGTTGCCCGTGTTGATATCCAACGATTTGGTCTTGTTGACGTTGATGGTGAGACCCGTCGCAGAGAAGCGTTCGGCTAGGTCATTGAGCTTACTCTGCATATCAGAGCGCCGTTGTGCTAGTAGAGCAACATCATCAGCCAAATCGAAGTCGTTGAGATGCTCCATGGTGATAGGCTGCCAAAGCAGCCCACGGTTCGGTACACGGTCAGTTGCACCTACCATGATCTCGTCGATTACAATGAGAAACAGTAGCAGTGATAGTATACATCCTTGTTTCACACCAGCGACTACCCGGATAGGGTCGGACAAGGCTCCGTTATGCAGAACTCTGCACGTGAAAGCCTCATACTGCGCTTCGATGAGGTTGACGGTTTATCCGGGACTCCCTTGCGTCTCAGGGCGCCCCACAGATTCTCGTTATTGAGACGGTCGAAACCTTGTTCGTAGTCAATGAATACCAAATAAAGGGACTCTTGGAATTCATTGACCTGCTCCAGGATGATGCGGAGCGTGACAATATGGTCCACACAAGATCTTCCGGCACGGAATCCTGCCTGCTGCCGTCGGAAAGTCACGTCGATCTTCTCTTGTATCCGATTCAGGATAACTTTGCACAGAACTTTGAGAACAATACACAGTAACACAGTCAGATCCCCCTTCTTTGGGACATTCACTAAGATGCCCAGCATATCCAGTCGGCCGGATATTACAGAATAGTTGATGCAACATTTGTGCGGATAGCATGGGGTCAGCTTTGAGCATCGCTGCTGATATGCGATCGACCCCTGGAGCCTTGTTGGATTTCCGGCTGATCGAAAATTGAAATCGAGGTCTTCATATATGTTCTTATCATATTAAATTGATCAAAAATTATTGTGGAGATCTTCAGTCAGTTAGAATGTATTTCAAAATATAAGGATGATCAGGAATCGTATCGAAGACCTTCAAATGATAAAAAATATATCAGTCTGCATCGTGCTCTCTTGCCGTGCGGATCTGTTTGCTTTTTGCTGAAGGAAGTGTTACTACTACCTAAAGCTACAACAAATTTAAACAGCACTTTTCAGTGCTCAACCTGTAAAAATTTTTCTACCTTGTTCAACTCTTATTCCTCTTCGATCCTTGTTTGGACCCTACCCGAGGTAATCCTTCTTGGATATCGATTTGGAAAATTCCTCTTCGATCCTTCAGATTCTTATAGTAATCTGCTTGGAAGTCGATTTGGATAAAAATTTACTGCCGCCATGGCGCCTAAACGCAAAAGAAAGGGGCAAACTCTTGACCCCCCTTCTGATGAAATTAATTTGAGTAATCAATTTGATTTGCTCACGGATGATGAGAATGATCCATCATCCAAGAAAAATTCTAGTAAACTTTCCCGGCTTAATGCCAAGAAGGAAAAGATTCCCCCTATTGTGATAACCACTTCCGATTTCCATGCTCTTCGCACTGGAACTTTTGAATTTCGTGAAAGTTAAGTTTTCACTACAAATTGGACGTCGGGGTGAATGCCGTGTATTGGCTGAAACCTTGGACGGATTTAAATGTCTTCTCAAGTATCTTACTGAGAAGAAGCACAAATTTTTTACTTACGACACCAAAACTGAACGTGTGTTCAAGGTTGTCATGAAAGGACTGCCCAGTGGTGAATCCCTGGATCAGATCAAAGATGAACTGGCAAAATTACTTGGAGTTGTGCCACTCCAAGTAATCAAAATGAAAATGAAATCCCGTCCTGGCGATTCGCGCAACGGGATTTCTAATGATTTTTATTTAGTTCACTTCAAGTCTAGTGAACTAAACAACCTTAAGGCCTTAGAAAAAGCTAGCCTTATGCTCCATGTCCGAGTGAAGTGGGAACACTTCAGGAAGACTGGAGGAAATTTCCAAAACCTCACCCAGTGCCGTAAGTGCCAGGGATGGGGTCACGGAACTAAAAATTGCTACATGCCAGCTAAATGCATGAATTGTGGTGATTCCTCTCACGCAAAGGACGACTGTCCTGTGAAGGAAGATCCTAAGAAATTTAAATGTTCAAATTGTGGTGAAAACCACAAATCCAATTTTTGGGAATGTAAGACTCGCAAAGCGATCCTACAATCTCGTTCTAGCCGTCAGGTAGGAAACGCTCCACGTTTCCGACCAGGTACAAATTCCTCTGCTGTTAACAACGGTCAGCGAGGAACAAATTCTACATTCGTACCCGTAGGTACAAATATCTCCCCTGCTTCAAATGTTTCATCTGTACCTACTCCCCTCGCTGCTAACAATGTTCAGCGAGTTAATGGAGCTACCTATGCTGCTATTGCAGCGGGTAGAAATCAAAATACTAACCAACGTTCTAACGGAAATTTTGACAATTTTGACTTAGGAAGCATTACTGCCCCCAAAATGGAATTTTTACAGAATTCATTAATTGACATGATTTCTGATATGCTTAAATCTAACTCCATGTTTGATGCTATTCAAACTGGAGTAAAATTTGCAAATAATATTGTCATGACTTTAAAATTCAGTAATGGATTTTAAAGCATTAAATATTGTAAATTGGAATGCTCGATCTCTTAAAGATAATGAAGACGAGCTATTTAATTTTTTTTAAAGTTCATAACGTGCATATTGCCGTTATAACTGAAACGTTCCTTAAACCTGACCATAAGGTTAAGAAGGACGCAAATTACTTGATTTATAGAAATGATCGTCTTGATGGACCCTGTGGTGGCGTTGCCATCATTATTCATAGACGAATCAAACATAAAATTCTTTCTTCATTTGAAACCAAAGTTTTTGAAACTTTGGGGGTTTCTGTTGAAACAAAATTTGGACAACTTACGTTTATAGCTGCCTATTTGCCATTCCAATGCGTAGGCCAGCAAAAGAATTTTCTCAAGGGTGACCTCCAGAAACTTACCCGTCATAGGTCTAAATTCTTCATTATTGGTGATTTTAATGCAAAACAACGCTCATGGAATAATGCTCAAAGCAATTCCAATGGTAATATTCTGTTTGATGATTGTTCTGCAGGTTATTACACTATTCAGTATCCAAACAGCCCAACATGCTTTTCTTCTGCAAGAAATCCCTCCACTATTGATTTGGTCTTAACTGATTCATGTCAACTTTGTAGCCAACTGGTTACCCATGCTGACTTCGGTTCTGATCACCTTCCAGTAACTTTTGAAATATCCCAAGAAATAATTTGTAATCCCAACAGCTCTACTTTCAATTACCATAGAGCTGATTGGGAGCAGTATCGAACATTTATGGAATATAACTTCGATCCAAACATTCCTTTGCAAACCAAAGATGAAATTAATTATGCTCTTGAATCTCTGACTACTTCTATAATTGAAGCAAGAGCTGCCTCAGTACCAAAATGCGAGGTTAAATTCGATTCAATTATAATAGACGATGATCTTCAGCTCTTGATCCGTCTTAAAAATGTCCGTAGGAGACAATATCAAAGAACACGCGATCCTGCCATGAAAGTTATCTGGCGGGATTTGCAAAAACAAATTAAAAAGCGATTCTCTGCCCTGAGGAACAAAACTTTTGAAAATAATATTTCTAAATTAGACCCGAGTTCCAAACCCTTTTGGAAACTCACAAAAATTTTGAAAAAAACTCAAAAGCCAATTCCAGCGCTTAAAGAAGGTGGTAAAATTTTGATCACAAATTTGGAAAAAGCTCAGAAACTTGCTATGCAATTCGAGAGTTCCCATAATTTCAGTTTGGGTCTTACTAGTCCTATTGAGAATCAGGTTGCTCGGGATTTTCTGAATATTTTCTCTCGGGAAAATATTTTTGATGATTCCTGGGGGACTGATTTGGACGAAGTAAGGTCTATAACTAAAAAATTTCAAAATATGAAAGCTCCAGGTGATGATGGAATTTTCTATATCCTCATCAAAAAACTCCCAGAGAGTACCTTGTCTTTCTTGGTAAAATTATTTAACAGATGTTTCCATTTGGCATTCTTTCTGGGCATTCAACTACTCATCAACTCTTAAGAGTTAACAATTTAATTCGTTCAAACAAATCTGAAGGCCACTCAACTGGAGTTGCTCTTCTAGACATAGAAAAAGCATTCGACAGTGTTTGGCATGAAGGTTTGATTGCTAAATTGAAAAAGTTTAATTTTCCACTTTATATTATGAAATTAGTTCAAAATTATTTAACTGACAGAGTAAGTAAATTCAAGTAAATTATCAAAATTCCAAATCTAATCGACTACCTGTTAGGGCAGGAGTTCCTCAGGGTAGCATTCTTGGGCCTATATTGTATAACATTTTCACTTCGGACCTCCCTGATTTGCCTCAGGGTTGCCACAAATCTTTGTTCGCTGATGACACAGGCATTTCCGCTAAAGGAAGAAGTCTTCGTGTTATTTGCAGCAGACTGCAAAAAAGTTTAGATATTTTCTCTTCTTATTTACAAAAATGGAAGATTTCTCCCAACGCTTCCAAAACTCAACTTGTAATATTTCCACATAAGCCTAGAGCTTCGTTTTTGAAACCTAGTAGTAGTCACATAGTCACTATGAACGGAGTTCCAATTTCCTGGTCAAACCAAGTGAAATATCTTGGATTAATACTTGACCAAAAATTAACTTTTAAAGATCACATTGAGGGCATTCAAGCCAAATGTAACAAATATATAAAATGTTTGTATCCTCTTATAAACAGGAAATCCAAACTTTGCCTGACGAATAAACTTCTAATATTTAAACAAGTTTTTAGACCGGCCATGCTTTACGCTGTGCCAATATGGTCTAGTTGCTGCACTACCAGGAAAAAAGCACTTCAAAGGATTCAGAACAAAATTCTGAAAATGATTTTGAAGTTGCCTCCCTGGTACAGTACAACCGAAGTACATAGAATTTCGAATGTTGAGACTTTAGCACAAATGTCCAACAAAATAATTAATAATTTCAGGCAAAAATCGTTGCAATCCTCAATTGCAACGATTAATTTCCTTTATACTTAGATAAGATTTAGTTTTAGTTTTTAGTTTTAAGATATCAATTGTTATACTGACATGCAGGTTAAAAAACCTGTTTAAAATACTGAATTGCCAAGACATGAACAATGTAAAAACACTTAGATATATATCATAACAATTAAGGCTGGTACTACGTTACTGCAGTAACTGGAGCACCTAGGTTAAAATTAAATGTAATTTATTTTGAATTTGGAACAAATAAAGAGTTAAAAAAAAAAAAAAAAAAAAAAATAAAAAATATAAATTAAATCCTTTGAATATTATCCCACCATATCAAGTTGTTCAGGAATTCTTCCGAATTATCAGAGATTATATCAAATATCTACAAATAATAGGAAATTGAAATCGAGTTCTCCATAACTTCCCTCATCAAACCAAATTTATTAGAAATACCTCTGAAGATCTTCGCTCAGTAAGAATGAGTTTTCAAAATATAGCGTGAATCAGGCATCATGTCGAAGATCTTCAAATCACCAAAAAATGAAAATAACCCAGGCAACCAAAAGTTCCGCATTCAACGATAAAACTCACTTCCATGTTCCATAAAGTTGGAATAAAGTTCTGACAGAACTTTCAAGTTCCATAAAGTTAAATTAAAGCTCCGACAGTACTTTCTTCCCAAGCAACCAGAAGTTCCGCATTGAACGATTAAACCCACTTTCAAGCTCCATAAAGTGCATATAAAGTTCCAACACAGCCTTCTGGCAACTTTGAAGCTATCGAAAGCATACGAGGAACTTCAGGCTCTTGAATTTCAAAAAGTTAAAAAAAAGTATCCTTAAGGTGGCTCATTTCCTGCGTGTCCTCTAACAGTTCTATTTCGCTTCGCTGGGAGAACTGTTAAAGAACACGCAGAAAACGGGCCAGCACGCGGAGATCGTCTCCTTGGATATCTCCAAGGCCTTCAACAGAATAACAGAACATGGACGCCGTTAGGGAAATATCCTTTCCTTTATCCGAGGCTTTCTGGCAAGCCGATCGTTTAAAGTCGCCGTGGGGGACACCAAGTCTTCTTCCTTCCCGGAGGAAACAGAGGTGCCGCAAGACTCGGTTATCGCGGTGACGATTTTCCTAATAGCGATTAACCGGATCTTTACTCGTTTGCCACTCAACATCCACATTCTCGTCTACGTGGATGACGTGCTAATTGTGGGCCACCGGCCGCACCATCGCAAGGACCCGCATCCAAGCACAAGCAGCTGGATCGGCTTTCACGTCTGCGCTTCCTGTCACCGAGTCGGCGGCGCTTCTATCAAGATCGGGGATCAACTGATCCCCCTGAAGAAAAAAACGATACGCATCTTGGGCGTTCTAGTTGATCGACTTTTAACCTTCACGCAACACTTCCAGAGCGTTAAGGATAGTTGCAAGACCCGCATAAACCTTATCAAAACAATATCCATGCCGCAACGCACCAACAACCGAGCTATCCGGCTGCATGTAGCCAAGGCAGTTATTGACAGCCGTCTACTCTACGGTCTGGAGCTCACCGCAATGGCCAAACACAAACTGTTGCAAGTCCTTGCACCGGTTTACAATGGCTACATCCGGGTAGTTTCAGGTCTCCTGCCTCGACGCCAGCCGACACAGCCTGCGCTTAGGGGATCATCAGACATGCCTCCCGCAACACAGTATTCGCTTGGGTTCCGGGGAAACTCCGACGCTGACAGACTGGCCGGGGTGGGACCATCTGGTGCCAGGTACACCGATAAAGTTCCACTTCCGGACATCAAGCGATGGGTCGAAACTTCCATGCAGGCTAGGTGGCAAGAAGAATGGTTGGCAAACCAAGGACCGCTTCTAAGGAAAATCAAGGAGAGCACGCGTCCATGGAAGGACCTTGGGAACCTGAAGGAGCAACGAGTCATCTCCAGGCTCCGCACAGGTCCCCCCCGACTCTCACACGATTTCGATTGCGGAGGAGTTTTCCGCAAGGCCTGCGTCGTCTGTAATATTCCAGCCACCGTCGAGCACATCCTCTGCGTGTGTTCAAAGTACGAGCTCGTGCGGAAACGCTACGGCCTTTCGGGGAATATCAACGACATACTGGACGACGAACCTTCGATCCTGGCTACCCTGATCTCCTTCCTGAAGGACGCTGGTTTGTTTTTCAATGTTTGATTCCTTCCTTTCGGCCGTGGGGGCATCTCTACCACCCTCCACGGTGGAGGTCTGCCTTGTTTAGATTAGTCAATAAGCTAACTCAACGTCAATGGTCTAGTTTGTTCTTCTGTGTTTCCCAAATTTTAAATGTCGTCCAACCAAAACTCTGTAAATTCCAACTGTGTTTTTTTTTTCCCAAGGCATGCCTTGTATCTCTGATATTTTGCCTGCAAAGTGAAGAACTAGCCAATGGCTAAAATTCACTAAAATAAAGAAAAAATAAAATAAAATAAATAGCATCCCTAAGCACTTCTCAGGAACTTCAGGTAAGCTGAAAACATGGCCAAAACAAAGTTCCGAACAAGTTCCCAGCGGAACTTCTTAGCAATTTTAAAGTATCCTAAAAGATCTTTGCGGAACTTCTTGGCAGCTTGAAAGTTTCTAAAAAGGTCCGTCATAGCCCACATGAAGCAATAATCCACACATGTCTCTTTTAGGAACAAACATTAATGTAAGTAAATATAAAATTATCAGTGGCTCAAATAAATCATAATTCTTATATTTATGCAGTGCATTAATATTCCACCCAAACATAAAATACCAAATTAAAGAGCGATGTCCTGGATTCAAACCCGTGTATTTTGCATGCGATCAACGAACGCTAATCACTGCGCCACAAGTGTGTTGGAATACCATGCGGGCAAACACCAATATAAAATTCACTAAGGTGTTGTGTTTCGTATTCAAGTCAGTCAGCTGGCACTAAAAACTCTAACAGCAGCTCACTTTAATAGATCTCAGATGGCGTAGTGGTTTGTTTTAGGACTCCCCAACAAACAATTTTAGCTGCAGACTAGCTTATACAGGCAAAAAATAGCAGTATAAGCCAATTTTCGGCGATATAAGCTAATCTGCAGCTAAAATAGTTTGTTGGGTCTCTTGCAGAAGAATTGGGGTAATTTTTCAAACAAGCTCCAATACTACTTCTAATACTGATAATAATATAATATAATGATAATATAAAATTGGTGTTCAGGATAAAAACCTTTTTTAAATTATTTTCTAAAAGTTTCGTTCAAGTTCCGTCAGAAGCTGCTTAGAATGCTCTTCAATTATGGTATCGGAACTTTCAAGTTCTTATAAGGACTTAAAAATGGGGCTGCTTCGAATTCTACAGACCACCTTCAACCAAGCTGATTAAGCCACAAATAGCCTTTTATCAGGATTTTTGGTTACACACTTATCAACACACGGGCCCCGTAATCTCAACGTCGGTGGTTCGGATCCAGTCCGCTCCGTTTTATTTGTCAACATTATTTTTCATAAGGCAAATCAATTAAATTCATACCGAGTTCTTGCGGCTATAATTCATCAGTGGTTCATATGGAATTCTTAGGTTATTTTGCATCAGTGTATACCACCAACCTTTTTATTTTTAACATTATAGAACGACCCGACCAGAACGTTATAACAAAATTATATCATGATTATATCAACTTCTGTTACACATAATAACCGTTGATATAATCTTGTTTTAAGAGCTCTGTGGTGAAATGAGGAATAAGAAATCATCATGGTATTTGATATAAAATTGTTACACAATTTGTTAGAATAAAATTTAAAACAACATTTTAACTAAGTTTGTTAGCATTAGTAGCACGAAAAATGAAACGGTTTGTTTTATTTTAATTTTTGTTTTGTTTTAGTCTTGAGCCGGTAGTAGAATTTAAATTTTTTTAAGGGCTACGGAAAAGTATTCACATGGAATTGGGCTAATAGGGTTAATGTCGCTAATGTCAGCCTAATGGGCCCATACATAAATTTTGAAGGCAAGCATTTTTTTTGATAATGATAAACTAAAAATCAAACATATTCATTTGTATTGTCATTGTTCCAGAGATCCATAGGTCAAAGTTAGTGCTTTTTCTCCTATTTTTTTTTACAGTATTCTCTTCTGATTGGGATGCTCAAATATAATAAATTATTACAGTCAACCCTCCCTTACTCGATCTCTCCTTAACTTGATTCTCCTTAACTCGGAAATCCACACGAAACGAAAATCAATTATTTTATTCATGTGTTTCACTTATACATTTTTACCGAAACATACATTTCATAAGACAAACCACATAGGTCCTATAACAATGCATGAAAGGTATGTGAGACCGCTTATACATTTCATTTGACACATGAGCTTCATTAACTTTTTGCAAGGCGTCTGCTTATACATTTTATGAATAATCAGCAATAGAAATTTGCCAAAAGGTATCAGGAGATTTCTATCCGTGCAGGGGCCTCATTTTGCAAGTCGAATCAAACTACCTAGCCCAAAGCGACTAGGCTACTATATATTGATTCCGTAATACCTGAAAATGTTACGTTGATGATTAAGAATGCAAAACTAGCATTATAAAATTTAAATTGTCACTGCAAGACGCTTCTGATCAAAAAGCTTACCTAGATTTTAACTATCTAGGAGCGATTGCGCAATAATAGTGTGAACCAATGATATATTCGCTCATGAATGGAATCCAAAAACATAATTTATCAGTATAGTTGCGTTCTATGAATTTTGGCGTGCACCTTTACAAATAAATATTTTGCAATTTGTGAAAGACAATATGTTTTTGATTTCTTTTTTTTTTCCTTGATTTGTTTTCCGTCGTTCTTGTTTTCCGTGCTGAGCACCAATGCTAACGACGCCAGAGAGGCAGCTCCCACACATGGACCCTACCCGAAAAAAAATAACAACAAAAATACATTGAAAAACAATGTAACAATAAGACGAAAATTATTGTCTTAACAATGATTTATATTGTTATGTCTACAATAAAATTACCTTGATTTATGTTGTACAAAACAATAAATTTCATGGTAAATGGAAAATTTACAATAAAAAAGGGGGGTTGTTAAGTATCTTAACAATGAAATTTTCGTGATTTTCCCATATAATTTTTTTTCAATAACATTATATATTATTGTTATTTTACTGTTGGTTGGCAAATTTATTGATTAAAAAAAAATAACAGTGTACTTTAGAGTGTATGTGTTGGCTTGACAGATCTACTTTATCGACTTTAAAAATAAATCGAAAAAATAAATCATTGCCCCGAGAAGGGAAGGGGGTGGTATGTCTGTTACGGGTAGTCCTTTTTTTTACTGGTTATGGATCGAGATTCGATCCGGAACTTGTGAGAAATGCAGGCCAACTCCCCTGCGCTCGATATCCCTAGGTCACGTCTCCTTGGTGGTTGAGCGTCGTTGATAAGTTAATGCATTCGACTGGAGAGAATCGCCCATGAAATATGCTTCCACCTGAGAGTTCCTTCCTGACATCTTCAAGTGGTGGAATTTTTTATTATTATTGTATGATTATTGACTGCACGGAAAAGGTCTCCATTAAGCTTTAGAGAGGGTCTAGGATAAGATACGAGTGGACGCGGACTGCCTGGTTTTGAGCCAAACGAACTGTCAAAGCTAGAGCCATACGAGCAGCGCCTATCTTAATTACATTGGCAGTGTTGCTGACCCTCTCATAGTCTGCATGCTTCAATCAGATTTATTTTTATTGTTCGTGAAGTAACCCACATTGAAAATACACCAATACTTAATGTAACAACAATTTTTATTGTAATAGAGTTGTTCATTATTGTTCATGATCGAATCATGTTAACAATAAAATAAATGAAAAATACGATAAAAATCATTGTAACAACATTTTATTATGTACATTCATTGTACAGCTAGGTAGCAGTTTTGCCGTTTTCGGAAGAGTACAACATTATAACAGTAATTTTTATTGTCGACAATAAATATTAATGTTAGAGCATTGTTTCCACTGAAAATTTCACTGTAATTTTTTTTTCGGGTAGCTATCGACCCATCAACTCATGAACCGGGGACCAACGGCTTTACTTCTCTTCCGAAGGAAGGCGTGATCAGAGATGTTATGCCTCAGAAAATACCGGCGACGCCGACTGGGATTTAACCCTGGCCTGCTGGGGTGAGAGGTAATCACGCTTACCACTACACCACCGGCGTCGCTAATATGTTATTGATGATATAGAAATTAAAATGATCAATGGAAAATTGCAACACTAACCGTCGAACATTGGCAATCAAAACTAACCTCGAATATATCTTTAATTTGCAATGGTGTGGGAGACAGATCTCAACGCATAACCAAACAAAATGTGCAACTAACACTGTATTAGAATTCAAATAGTGCATATGCAATCAATGAATCGCTTTCATCTTATTTTTGTTTTGTTACATATATTAAATCAATTACTTTCATATAGCTAAGTTGCTACTTAATATTTAGCATAATGCTTATGCTACTTTATAATCAGAAGAAATAAAATTTCTTATTAGCGAGTGCAATATAAACGGCAATATTTGAGAATTATAACAAACTTTGTTACAAATATATTTAGCCGTTAACGTCAGTGCAGCAAGAGTGCAGAGAGTGAGAGGTGCTGGGAACACACGATTTATTTTTAACTCAGTTGCCGGCGCCAGCGAACTAAGAAGGCTCTGCCTGGCATACACAAAAGGTTAGCTTGCATCTACTCCTTCGTCAACAGTAGATTTAGACTAGATGGTAACGGCACCAGATTTCCCACTAGCCAAGATTGTTAAACGTCTGGGTTCGAATCCCTGTGGCAGCTATATATACGCTTTTTGTGTTTGTAAAGCAGGCTAAAAGGAGAGAAAGAGGGGTGCTGTGTTGGGGGGGTTGGGGGGGGGGGTTGTGTAGAGCAGATGATTTTTTTTAAATATTTTAACAACAATCTAAAAATATAAAACACTGAAAAAATATGTTACCCAAAAACCGTGTTAAAAAGTCCAGTTCATACCCTTTTTAGTTTTTACCCTAATGGGTTATTTTTTAACAAGGTTTGTTAAAATATGATACAACCCTAACAATACTTGTTATATTCTTGATAGTACGTAGAAAATTTCTTGTTATATTTTTTGTTATTTTAACTACTAACGGTACATGTCTTATAACAGACCATGTTACGAATAATTTTATATCTCAGTAACACAGTGTGTATTATTTCTGATACTTCCTTCTGTTCGGGTTGCTTCGATTCTATCCAGTTTCCGTTCAGCAGAAAAAGTATGCGAAATCAAATTATCGTACTATGAACGCTTCTTATTCGCTTTTAGCCTAACCGTGTTCCGAATGGAGAGAGCAGTGGAGAAAGGACAGGTCTGATAATATCAACGTTCGGGGTTTGAGTCCAGTTGGCACCTTTTTTCTCTCTCACTTATACGCTCCACAATTTTCTTGCATTGGACCGTAGCTCGGTATATCGCATCCTCCCCTCGTGTGGTCTCCACTAACATCCTGCGATGATGAATCCTACATAATTAAAAGCAAATATTACATCCCCCGGTTGGCTGTAGCAACATAATTCTATGAATGTGTGTTATTAAGGATTCAATCTTTTACAAATAGTACACTCAAAAAATTCCACACGTTTGATCGAAGTGTTGAGGCCCCTGGATTTCTATCGAGTTAGGGAGAAACGAGTTAAGGAGAGATCGAGTAAGGGAGAGTTGACTGTAATAATTTATTTAATTCTTAGCATCCCTATCAGAAGAGAATACTGTAAAAAAATTATACAGGGGAAAAAGCACTAACTTTGACCTATGGATCTAATAAAAATCTCCCGTTCTTAAATTTTTCGTAGAACAATGCGTCATCTGGACAATAAAAATGAATATGTTTGATTTTTAGTTTATCATTATCAAAAAATGCTTGCCTTCGAAATTAATTTATGGGCCCAATATTAGGGATAGTTAAGCTGACATTAGGGACATTAACCCTATTAGCCCAATTCCATATGAAAAACTTTTCCTTAGCCCTTAAATAAATTTAAGTAATACTACCGGCTCAAGACTAAAACAAAACAAAAATTAAAAAAAAAACCGTTTCATTTTTCGTGCTGCTAATGCTAACAAACTTAGTTAAAATGTTGTTTTAAATTTTATTCTAACAAATTGTGTAACAATTTTATATCAAAAACCATGATGATTTCTTATTCCTCATTTCACCACAGAGCTCTTAAAACAAGGTTATATTAACGGTTGTTATGTATAACAGAAGTTGATATAATCATGATAACATTTTGTTATAACGTTCTGGTCGGGTAGACACTTGATTTTTTAAATGCACAATCACATTTACTGTAAGTGTATTTCACCTTGGTTCAATGTGTTGTACACGTTAATTTATAGTGTTTCAAACTTTGAAATGTTGAACATATTTCACTATCTATTCAAGTGTATTGCACATTGAATCACACTACTGTTCAAAACAGATGGATTTAATGTGTTTTGCATTTCAATACGATGTGAATTGCTTGCTCAGAAAGGTAAACATTGAAAACAAGAGTTGTGACTTTATCCTATCAACCTGCTTCATATATGAGAACAACCGTGGCACAGTGAGATCGAACGAAGACTCCGGCAGCAGCACACCCCAACAGTCCATGATAGAATCTAGGATAGAATCCCAAATCAGACCCATTAAAAAGATATGTGAAAACTCTGGCCTCTGGCAGTTTTGTTTAGGTATATATTTGTCGATTCATTTTTAGAGTCAGTACAGTAGAAGTCGATAAAGTAGAATATTGTAGAATATTGAACTATGTGTGCAAAGCTATTGATATCACCATATGAGGCACATAGAATCCAAGTGTGTCACAATTCAAATCCATAGTGTTCAGACATGATTCATAGCATAAGTTTCACACATGAAATGTATGTGTTTCACAATAAGCGCAAAATTTAGTGTGAGACACATGATGATGACGTGTGGAATTTTTTGAGTGTACCTTCAAATGAGTTAGAAGTCTTTTGCGTGGTTGACTTCGTACAAATACTTACTGTTGGGTTCCTGCAATCAAAATAATATTCACGATTTAAATTGAATTAAAAACGTGTTTGCACACGTAAATTGATGTTTCGAAGCAGATCGCTTAAAATTTATGTCAACTTGCATTTTTTTCTTTTTTAATAGGTTTCCACGCACTTTTGTTGATTGAATTAAAAAATCGTGCCGAATACATCAGAGTTGGGGGAGAATGCTATACTTATATCAAAATGAAGCTTTAGTGCGGTAATTTATTAGCTAGAGAAAGGTTCTAAAGAAGATAGATTGATAGTTCAGCTAAAGTACGGTACTGTGAAAATTTAACAAAAGTTAAAATTGAGCGATGGGTCAATAATACGACAATACTAATTAGGGCGTAACCGTTACATAATCTATGTCTTTATCGTTAGAAAGATCGTATTTTATAGTATAGTAGTATTCCATTATTTGGATTCCTAGATACTAGAGCCTCGACAAGTATAATGCTGACCGGATATGCATACGGACGATAAAACCATCCGGGAACAAAGATTCCTCACTGTATTAAGATTCCTTTAGACCACAAACCATGATACTTCCATCGTAGAACCATCACATCGATTCACCACACGAAGTGACAATTCTTCATTACCACCGGCCCAAATTAAAAACCTTCGCAGTTATCCGTCTGAATGGCGACGAAATTAGTTCGAAAGCACGTTCTACCAAAGCCAAGAAACATGTGTGACAATGTAGACACAATAATGTTGCTACGTGACACACGTTGTCCCCGGCAGCAGCCGCTTGTATAGCCCGTTATGACTTTGTGCGATTATGAAAGATTTGTGGAATGTTGATCTCAGATCGTGGATGAAGTTGAACTCTTTTCAACTCGCTGTTTGTGCCTGATGCTCATTCAGAAAAGCATCTCCGAGTGCACTATCCCCGCCCCGCTCAAACATTTGGATCAATTTGTACACTTCACCTGTACTTCAGGATCCTACATCTCATTAGGACAGCCACCATAATTCAATTCACGTTGGCGGAACCATATGCACACGTTCCCACATTCCCCCATCTCTGTGCCAGCAGTGAAAACACATCAACCTCTCAGTCACTGACGTGCACACACAGCACAAATTTATTCCGAATACAACACACCGACTATACACAACAATATTCCTAACATGGCAGCCGCAGATGGTCAATGAAAAATCCATTTCCAGACGATTTCCCCGAAACTGCCCTTATCCAATAGAAAGCTACATTCTCTCCCCCCCCCCCCTACCACACGTGGTAACGGCCATTCAGTGGAGTACCTAAATGGGATATGGATGGGATACTGTGTAGAAATTGAAAAAAAAGGAAAACAAACAAGCAACAACATTTATCTTCCCCACTACAGGTCAAATCCCGGGGCTGCTCAACGCACCAAGAGTCTCTCTGATATCCACACTTGAATCTCCGCAATGAAGAAGCCAACGACGACGGAGTGTTTCTTTTGTAAGCGTTGGCCAAACTAGTCCCTTTTTTTTTTTGGTCCCAGGTCTAGATATATTGATTCCCCTTTTGTGGACATTGATAATGCATTCAGCAGCGGTTTCCATCAGACGAAGAGCGACAGTGAAAATAATCCCCAAAAGTAATGAGATTGCTTTTGTCGGCTTTTTGCCGTGGTATGATTTCGGGGGAAAATGAATCAAATTTATGGATGGAAAAATAATAAAAAACAAACACACATCATCAAAAAGTGTAAACGGTTTTTATTTATATATGTTTTCAATAGGTACCATTTAATCTCCCAGTTGCTCAAACACACACACACACGCTTCAATGCTGGCTTGGAGCTAGTGGGTTGGAACGCATTTTTAAATTAACGGTTAAAATGGTGTGCTCAATTTAATCAAGTCGGTGAGTTGTGTGGAATGACAGCTCCTGGATGTATTCAACTATCAGTACAAGGCTACGTGATGGGATAATTGGATTGCTCAGATAATTTCCCTATCATTTTACTACACACACACTTAGAAAATAATACCGAACTCGGTTTAATTTTCTACCGAACCTTTTCGGTTACCAACGAAAAACCGATTAAATGGTTTCAAAACATTTTTTCATGCGTATTTATCGAATCAGACCCGAATTTCGGTAAAATAGTATAAATTTGACAGATAGAAATGAAGACTGAACCGAAAAGTACGGTAAAGTATCAACATTTACGAATTCACTACGTTAAAACCAAGAAACTCGGTAAACTGAACCAAATATTCGCTAAAACGTGTTAAACTTCAAACGTTCCACTTGCGCTCAGCTTCACGATGGAAATTTTAACCGAAAACTCGGTTCTCTAAGCTGAATCTAAAATTAGTCAGCCATTTTTTTCTCACGTGTGCTTGTTGGACGTGTGCAAAACTTTAGTAAAAATGGAAAAAGTTCTTGAGCAGCTGCAACAGGAGGATGCATGTTTGATTGAAATCTTTTGTAAGTATTTGAAACTAACTGTATGATTTTATTTGCAGGCATCATGTGCTATAGTTTGTTTCTACTGCCGTAAAAATGTACAAGGTAATGTCTCTGGCTTGCAAAGGCATTTACGAAACCATTTCAATAAGAATGACTTCAAAGTCAGTGATATTTTTTTGACTGTACTTTTCTACGTTGTAACTCGCGTTACGGAAGTTTTTATTCGCCAAAACAAATTAAATAAATATATTTCTTACATTTCTTTGAAAAAACTGGTTTTATTTTTATGAAAATTCGAAGCAACAAAATTTAAAGCAGGATTTGAAGTGAAAACCGAGCGCTGGCCCAAGAGAACCGAATTCCGTTATCACAACAGGTGGGTCGGTTTGTTTGACAGGGTTCGGTAATTCTTGAGTAAACCGATGTTCGGTTATTTCTGCTTAAATTTATTTTCCGTCAACCAAGATTTTCGGTAACTTTGACAGATTGTGGGTAAGAAAAAGAACTAACGACAGCTCGGTTATTCCTCTTTGAACCGAACAGACTACCGAGCGTTCAGCAGATAAAAACTCGGTTGAAATCAAACCGAGTTCGGTAATATTTTCTTAGTGTGCAACGTTCATGAGTTATAAATTTTCAAAGTACGTGTTGCCCGGGAAAATCCAGAAAAAACTTCAACTTCAGTCATAATATCCAGCAAACTCCGTCGAAATGGTGTTGGAACTCTGTCAACATTGTCTGGAATATCAGTCGGAATCTGCTAGAATCTTCGCCAACATAAGCAAACTCCTTCTGAAATCTTTGTCCGTCTGAAATCTTTGTCAATATCGTCTGGATTATTTCTTCTTCTTCTTCTTGTTCTTCTTCTTATTCTCTTCGCATTTCAAGTTTATTGCTTATTGCATATTAGCTTATTGCGTGCTCTCAACTTAGTTGCACTTCCACAGTTATTAATTGAGAGCTTTTGATGCCGGTACAATTTTTGCATTGGTATAATTGTGTGGCAAGTACGATTATACCCTATGCCCAGGGAAGTCGAAAATGTTTCCAACCTGAAAAATTCCTAGACCGGACCGGGAATCGAACCCAGTCACCTTCAGCATGGTCTTGCTTTGTAGCTGCGCCTCTACCCACTGAGCTAAGGGAGGCTCCGTCTGGAATCTCCTCCGTCGGAATCGTCTGGCTCCTACATTGGCAGCATCTGAAATCTCCACTGTAATTTTCTGCATCGTCTTCCGTCGCAAAGCTCAGCAAACTCCGTCCATATAATTTGGAATCTCTGTAAAAATCGTCTGGAATCTCCGTCAGAACGGGCTGGAACACAAACAAACACAACCAAATTTTGACGGTTAAGGGCCACCCACATTAGATCCGTTGGCGTTGCGTTGACGTAAATTTGAAAGTTAGACAATAGATTTAGTTGTCACTTTGCCGCAACACGTTCCGATCCGGATCTAATGTGCGTGGGCCTTTAGAAAACTTATGAAACGGATAAAGGGTGTCCACAGTTAAATTGCATCACATTGAAGTACTCGCCAAAAATAAGTATCTCAACCGATTATCATGACATTTTCAGGGAATGTAATACTATATCCGGAGAACTTTGAGATTAGGGCGTAATTGATTTTGTAAACAAACACGACAATTGCCGGTTTCTCGCAAATTAAAGCTTAATCTAAAAAATTAGCGGCACAAACAGGCAGATAAATGATTTCTCTATCATTTGGTATGGTTTGTTCGCGAAATTGAGTTTCAATTTACGAGAAATCGGCAATAGACGTGTTTGTTTACAAAAGCAATAACGCCCAAATCTTAAAGTTCTCCGGATATATAAGCTTGGTTTACGTATCCTTATTTCACTATATTTCTTCACCAAATCCAAATGCCCGAACTTTCTTCTTGATTCCACCCTTAAGGTTTTGTACAACCGTTGAATCGACTTTTTTTTTCTGCTTTCAACTATGATTTCAACATTTCCTACTCCGTAGTGACAACTTTAGGATGTTTGCGGAGTTCGTGCATCATTATAACCCAGTATATTTCGATCGGCTGCAACTCCGGTGTGTTTGTGGGATAGACATCCTTCGGCACGAAATTGACCCCATTCGTCTTGGTCCACTCCAGACTTGGCCATCTGCGGTTGTAGTTGTTACGAACGGCTTGCTCCGTTTTCTGCACGAACAAATCGCCTGTTTTGTGTAGCTTCAACTCTTGCTGTTTCCTGAGGGACTCTGAAACATCGAACTTGTCTTTCGCAGTCACATACTGGTGTTCCGGAATTTGTCTGAAGTCCACTTTTACGTATGTTTCATCGTCTATGATCCATGATGGTTTTGTCAACATTTGCCCGCGTTCGAGCTGTCTTATTCTGTCGTTCATTGTGGTTTGGTGCTTTATGATCCTTGTATGAACGGTATCCATGACAAATACGTATTTCGACTAAAATGTGCAGTCTTCATCAGTGTCATTCCCACTAAAGACTAACCCCCCTTAAGTACTCATCCCCTAGGTAAAAATGTCAAGATCACAGGTATAGAAATGAAACTACAACGTGCAGAATCGGAACCTACCTAACTAATAATAACCAAAGATTTAAGTAAAGTAAAAGAGAAAAATCTTTTCAAATCTCCATTAAAAAAATATTCCAAAGGCTTTGTAGCCATGATAATGATGTAATGTAATTGGGTTGTTAGCGGAATGCTTAAATAAAACAACAAAAACAGGTTATCTTCCATTTAATTCCACTTAATTAATTCTGGTATCCATGACAAGTAGATTGTTGGATTCCCAATATCTCTCCGATGGCTCGGTGCAAAAGATGTGGGTTTTTGAGGTCAGTGTGCAAAATTTTCTTGCAAACGCGTTGTTCCTTCGGCTCTGGTTTTCAAAACTGTTAAGCTGAGTTTTTACTAGGCAAGTCAAATGATCAATTCAGTTTAATTCAATTGGCTTGAAAAGTTGAGCCTGTTTCAACTTTTTTTCAATGAAAGTGAGTTGATCAAGTCAGTTGAATGGCATGGTTCAACACGTGAATTCAACTGACTTGATCAATTGACTGAAAATCACGTAGTGTAAACAATACACGCTGAGGCCGTCTCACACAAAATTTCATTTAAATTAACGCAAAGGGCAAAATGTTGCAGCTTTTTTAAAGTGATGGAATTTAACTGTGGACCAAGGGGTAGGTCAGTCCACACACCAATCTTGGATCATCTTTTTTGTCGGTGTGCCGATTGTGCCGGTCATAGAGCAAGCTGCGATTGTTTGTAAACTACCCATCCCGGCAACCCGGTATTTCTGACAGCTTGAATGTTTTGGTTTGAACCGCAAGGATAAATCGGATTGAGGATGTCGCGGGAAGTGGCGGGTGTGCAAAATTTTGGTGTTTTGTGTTATTAGGATAATAAAGGTCCTGTGTTTTAGGGTTTTATAATGCCCTCAAAGGCAGACAAGAAACCTAGCATTTCGTGATGTGAAAAGCAACGATCTATCAGCGACCGGAAAGAGTTGGAACCGTTGGGGAACATTGTTGGAGATCGACTATAGAGGATGATGAGTATGACTTCTGTAGTTTGTTGTGTGAGTTGCAGCATTGTTTGAATTAAGGGTACTAACGGGGTCTGATTAATTGCCTCTTTCTCTTGAGCCTACATTTCCTATTTAGGTCTAGATGGTGAGCTTGCTGTCGCGCACAATAATTTCTAGGTCCAAAAAGTTATTATATAAGCCATTCATGTTCCATTGGATTGCCAGAGTAGATCCTCTGGGACTTCCGAAAGTCGATGATAATCATCTCTTGGCGAAATGTTGGCCAGAGGCGATTGGCTCTGGGCAGTCGACGATTGTGCTGGACAGGGACTGGAATCAGCTCTCATACCGGAGGGAGGCATCAAAAAGGAACTCGCATGCAATGGGATAGCCTTCTTGCTTAGTGATCTGGCTGATATTGGCGTCGGTGCTTTCAGCTTAGATGCGGACCCCAGTAGAGCTCCACCGGCAGAAGCAGTCGGTGGTGACCCCGCTGTCGGTAGAGATATCGGAACCGCTAAGTAATGGGTAATGGTAATGGTGAACCGAGAAGTGAACTGCTGGTCTGAGTTCCTCTGGTATATTCAATTAGAGGATGTTCCTGAATATACAGTCAATCATCATGTAATTTGTATTTATATTTGTATTTGTATTTAAAATAATTCATCTGACAATTTAGTCTTAATGAATAAAATTAAAGCTAATTTAACACAGAACTAATCCGATTTGTAACGGCGCCGGTGGTGTAGTGGTAAGCGTGATTATCTCTCACCCCAGCAGGCCTGGGTTCAATCCCAGTCGGCACCGCCGGGATGTTCTGAGGCATAACATCTCTGATCACGCCTTCCTTCGGATGGGAAGTAAAGCCGTTGGTCCCCGGTTCATGAGTTGATGGGTCGATAGGTAGGGTCCAGGTGTGGGAGCTGCCTTCCTGGCACGTCGGTAGCATTGGTGCTCAGCACGGAAAACAAGATCGACGGAAAAAACAAACCAAAGTAAAAAAAAAAAAAAAATAATCCGATTTGCAAAACGTCCAGTTGGTCCATTGAACTTGAAAAGCTCTTCGACAGCCGTAAACGCACGAATACACACGAATACATAATGTTGTGAACAACTTCAATGACAGTTGTCCTGCAGTGCTCCCATTTTATTTTCAACAATTCAATGCCTACGAGATTGTGCCGAAGGTGTGCCGATGTATGTGCCCAAGTTGTACCGAATCTAATTTTGCACAATGTGCTGAGTGACTTACCCCTTGCCTGAGACACAGTGGTATCTTCACTTTTCTCAACAACTTTTAATCAGACGCACTGTCAGTAGGCTTTGCTTGTGAACGGACGTCAAGTTTAGTTTTCTCCTTGGATTTTTTATATCCGGTTAAAATGTTTCTATTCGGCCCAGCATACGATTGCCAGTTTCAAATAGTGTGGAATTCATTCATTAGTGGAATATGGTGAAGTTATAACAGTGACTTAACTAATTCCCAAGGATATACTAAGTCTACGTCTCTGGAGTTTGCTAATTACACGCAGCTTTGGAACCGGTATCAGAACACTCATCGATCCACGACATATCCATCACATTAGGAAGAAGTGAGTCGGAGCACTAAACCTGCCTAAACTATTCGATACTTCCATACAAGTTTATTTTCATATCCGGCCGGCGGACCATGAGTGGTCAAACTAATTTATAAATTTAGGAGATGGATGAAAGAGTCTGGAAGTTGCTAGCAAAGGATAGGGAAAAATTGAAGTAAAAAGCAGAGGAAATTTATAAGGAAAGTGATAGTGAAATTTCGGATGGGGTAATTCATCATCAAAAGGTTAGTTTGTTGGTACAGGTAAATTCATTGAAATAATTAGTTTTTTAGTACATATGATAATACATAAATAACCCTTTTTGTAAACCCCTCCTTGATAATCTTTTCAAAAATAAAACAGAAAACAAGACCTTAAAGCACCCAAACACAACAGTTAAAATTTATATTATCAAAGAAAGAGAGTTAAAATAACATTTCCTATTATCTAAAATAATTAAAATTCGGATTCAGAGGGGTTGACAAAATTGATCATTACTGCAAATCATATATTCTAAAACATTATATTATATATTGGGTTTGGGAGGGGCAGCCTAAGGGAATCAAAGGATTTGTTGACTGGACGAGGGTTCGTGGATTTGCCAGTCCCTTGTCACGTGATTGCAGATGGCTACCTGGTCGTTTTGTCTTCCAAAGGTCTTCAATGAAGCTGATTCACCCTGCTATAACAAACCATCAGGCAGAACTTAACAACCGGTAAAATATCTGCAGACATTGGTAATCCTTGCACTGATTGTGGTTTCATCACGTGTCGCTTCACCAGTGTTCAAAATAGTCAAATTGAAGTCGTCACATAAATCGTAAAAAAAGCCGCTCTCTTGTCGTCATATAGATCGCCCCAGTGCCATGGGAGTTCATATCACCCAGAATCAATACTGGAGATGGAAGAATCGAAACTAGATTCCAGAGTTGACTACGGCTAATGGGGGTTCTTGGTGGAACATAAACTGAAGCTATGCAAAGGTCTTTGTTCTTCACATATATTTGGCAAGCGACGATTTCGACACCTGATAGCCTCCATAAGAATCGTCTCTATCCGGGCGTATAATGTTAAAATCGTGGAAGTTGAGTTCTTTATCGGAATAAAGCCATGTTTCACAGAGAGCAAATATATCAATCAGAATTGTGCAGTAAAAATTTGAACGAGTCTAGTTTAGGCACTAGACTGCGGCAGTTCCACTGTAATATGAATTCCACGATGTCCCAAAAAGCTAGCAAACCTCGCATCCCGAGGTGTATTAATAAAACACATTTAACAAAATCACAGTACTGCTCTGCAACCGCCAAAAATTTCCAATTTTTTATCATTTTAATGCTACATTTTTCAGCTTTCCGTTCATTATATCGTGCAACTTAAGCCGCTTTGCTCGGAAGAACTATTTATCCACATACACTCGACAATGAAACGTGCCTGTGTGTACCCATAATATGCAGTTTATTTACTCACTCCGTAATTCATAAACCTCATAAAGGAGCGCACGCTGCGGGCAAACGCACTCATAATGTGCTCATTTGATGTTCCACGTGGCCAGTTTCCATTCAACGAACGCGAGATTTAAAGCTACGGAAACGCTACGTAGAAAAAAGAAAGAGCACAAATTTCCATCACGATCCCAACACCAAAAAACAAAATCTGCCGCCGACCGACGTCAGCTAAATGAGCCTTCCGGACTGACCGTCGTTGTCGGCGTGATTTAGCTCGGACGAAAAATCCCGGAAGCGATAAACTGTAAAAAATAGGCACTTGTTTACCGAGCGAAATGTTGCGCTTTTACCCCCCTCAACTTTGAGTTCCAAAACGGGGTTTTATTTGCGTTCCCATTCCTCTTTTGATCTCGTCTTTGGCACTTGCGTAGCGCGTTGAATTTTTCGGAGCGTGTAAATAAGCATCGCAAAGTTCCTTGACTTTTTGGTGTTGGTCTGCTGGGAAGATGACATTTGGCTTTCGGGCTTTGGCTCTTATCTTTGATTTAGCCCTAATCAACTTGTTTGTGTTTGAATTGAAAAGAAGTTACTTTGCTCTCTGGGCTTCATTTATTGTGATTAATCTTGGCGATGATCTATTCTGCATTGCTGAGCTGTCCTCGTTGCTTTTTTTTTGGTTTGGGTAGCTTCAGCTAATGTCAGTGGTGGCGTCGAATTTATTTCACAATAGGGAACTTTTCTTTTTCGAATAAATTATCATTATCTTATATTTCTTTTTTTAAATAACGAACAAACCAGTTAAGCCTGAAAATGGCTTTGTTAAATTTTAACAATATGTTATTAAATCATTAAATGGCAGTTGCTTCAAAGTAAATGTAAAGCTAGCTAGATCGGCTTCTGATAATTGAAAGTCTATTTTACATTAGATTATAGAAAAATACACAAAACCTTAAACACATATGTACTATATGTCATTTGAATACATGGTGAAATACATTAATTATAAATTAATGTTTCCCCCACGCAGTTTCACGTTAATTCGACGTCAATGCCATGTTTTATGTCACACACCGTCGTCAATATCATTTCGGAGGGGGCCTATACAGATTTTAAAATAATTAAATGGATTCCTGGAGGGTATCCCTTTCCTTGAACTTGCTGCCATAGGAGAAGAATCGTAGACAACAAAAAAATAATTCTCATGAAATTTTTCCTTCTATGATTTAGAAATATGATTCAAAGTAGAAAGCGAATAATCTTTTATATTCAAATGATTTGATCCATTAGACATACCCAAACAACTCATACCTTCCCATTAACATTCAAGCTCCACCGATGATGCATACCGTTCGTTCCGTTACAGAAACCACACTGTCTTATTTCTACATCAATTCAAGCACTGAGTGGACTGATTCAGGGATTTGCTTTCTCGATCCCCATACCCTCAAACGCATCTCAGCTGCACTGCACTGACTGGACTGGGGCACACTACCAGGAAGGAAGCAATCCATAATGTTCTTCCGACAGGCATCGTCGTCGTCTTCGTCGTCGTCCCGCCCTCTGAGTCAACCGATGGCGACTTGTTGTAGATCGGTTTCTTACAACTTCAGCATATCCGGCCCGGCAAACCAAATCCACTTCCCACACTGTGTCTTCTTTGTTACATTATACCAAGCTAGCAAGAAAGAGTAGACAGACCCTAGAGTGAGGAGGACTGCGAACCGGAAAACTGGTAAAGAAAGGAATAATGCTTAACACAGGGGATTGCTGCTCGGGTTGAATCAATTTTATAGAGCATGTAAAATTGATTGCCTTTTCTAGGGCTTAGAACACGGTTCGTCTGGTCACATTCCAACGTAGTCCTACCTACCGTACGGCGACGCCGACGACGACGACGATGATGAAGGTGGGAAACAGAACTACCGAGCGGGAACTACCAAGTGCGAAGGTAAGCTGTTTTACACACTCTATTATCACACCCTCACAGCTAATTATGTGTGTATTATTGCGACGTAAGATTTGCTGGAAAATTGTTCCCTGGACTATAGTATTATGGGCTGGTGCAACAGAGTCTGGAAATTAATAGGTACTTTAATGAAAAATCTAGAGCTGGTTATGCTTTTACAATCGTTTTGATGTGGTCTCCTGGAGATTTTGCCTATAAGTGTAAGGATTTGGGGATTACGTATCCGTTTTTTGGTGCTTTACGGTAGACGACCAGGTTTCAGGCTACTAAAGGGTGTACTCAATAAAAATGACACACCGAAAATCTTCTGTTACTTTTGAACCGTATGAGTAAAAAACCTGAAAATTCCTTTCTAATCTTCCAAATCTTCCAAATCTAAGATGGCAATTATCATCCAAACTCCCACTTTATTCGCTTTGATGACACCCACTTCACGGACGGTCTCGCACTTCCTTAGATGTCTACTCCTACCTTGTGCTAGCACTACTCTTCTTTTGTCTTCGGGGCCCCTTCACCTGCCACTGCCGTCATCGTCGTTCCTCTCCTTTCTCTGGTACCGCATCACCTTCTTGGGCCATGGGTGGACGCCTCTACCTGTCCCGTACGCCCCTCGAGTATGGTGACGGACTCGAGGTTTCAACGAACCACAAGGGTAAGTTGCCTTGCCTGGATTGGTGGCGCACACTGTAGCTGAGGGATCAGGTTCTCGAACTGCGATTCGGACACACTACCGGCGATTGGCGTGGTCGACTCCGGAAAAATACGTTGAGTACGCAAATGTTACGGTAAAACCGCGAGGTCCTGTGGGCGCGAAGGAGAATTCGAAATGGCGGTTATCGACCTGATCTCACTAGACAACGGTTGGATCTGGTTCGGGGTTTTCATGGTGATGGTAATTACCTGGCTGTCCAATGATACGTGGCAACTTCCTCTACAACTTCTTCAAAGTTGGAAAGCTCACTTTAGCACTTAACTTTAGTTTTCATCTTCAAACTATTAATTTTTAGCTTTGACTTTCACTATGTGACCGTAGTCTATAATGATCACCAGGCTTATGACTGTGCCTCTTGGTGGACGATGACCCCGAACCGTGACCGTTGAACCGTCGTATTCTCCACGCAATGGCCCCCATTACGCCACGCCTATGGCCGTCCATTCATGACTTCACACAGCGTGCTATGGCGGTGGCTAGTGGCATTGTCCTACAATTTATATGGAAATGTCTCCTACTGGCTGCGTTCGTGGGGATTCTGGGACGTTTTACCTTTTACAAACATTTAAACCTTTTCTTGGATTTAAAAAAAAAAACAAAATATACGAAAACTACACGCGATTAATCTTACCAATCTTGGACGCAACACTTACACTTGTTACAATTGTTAGCTTAAAGCTAAGATTTTCCTCCCTTTCAGTATCGTTGGAGTGTTTTGGCAGCGGCACTAACCCTCTCGCTGCTGTATGTTGCCTTCTGTCGTTGTTATTAAAATACGTGAATTTCCCAAACAACAACTCATACAGACGAAAATCCATGGATTGTAACCAACTGGTTACAACAGTTGGAGATCCTCATAGCTTGATCAACCTGAAGCTTTGGAATAATATCCAGAGAACTTTACTAATATCTTCGTCTATACGGAGATCTTTTGATTTTTTCCTGCCGTCTAGGAAGAATGTCTGAAAGTATATACTGCAACATTTCCTGAATATCTACAAACCTCCTTTAAGCTTTACAAAATTTTCTCAACTTCTCAAGTTCCCTGAATTTATTCCAAATTCCATATTTTTCCATCTCTTTCAATTCTACGAAGATCTCTGAACATCATTGCACTACTGGATAGACACCTAGCATCTACAAATATTCTTGAACATCTGGTAAGTTCCTTGAAATTTAACGAAATTCCCAAAAACTCCAAGTAGTTTATGGAGTTTTTTTGACAAACTGCAACGAAGTTCCCTAAACTGAAGCGAGAATCCTTGAAGTTCTTAGAAGTTTATTGAACTATGTTTAGATCTTCTACAAAATTCCCTGAACTTTTTCCAAATTCCTTACACTTATATGATGTTTTGCGCAGCTCCTTAAAATACTAAGAACTTCTACAAAATTTGGTGCACTTCTACGATTCCCGTTGATTTTCCGCGAAGTTCCACTAAAGAATTTTTTTTAATTTTACGTAATTTTTACAACTATTCCAAGTCTATTGAGCTCCAAAAAATTCCTACACAGAAAAAAAATCTGAATTTTAACTATCGCGTAAAATCTCCCTTCGTTTAATGTTGAGCTATACTTGGCATAAACAGCGAAATCGTTTGCAAGCTTGCATACAATATTGCTTATTTATGCGATATTGCGCTTAAATTTAATGAGCTTCGTACACCGTTTGAATAAATCATGTAAATTTATGCCAAATCTAGCGTTTATTTTATGTGCGCTATATCTCGCAGAAATTTACATGAATTTTTCAAACGGTGTACAAAGCTCCTCAAACTTAAATAAATTTTCCAGTCCTATGTTGTTTGCTGAACTTTTCCAAGTTCCTTGTTTCTACGATTTTTTTTTTCTGAAGATCTATGAAGTTCGAAAAATTTATCAATTTCTACGATGTTCCCTTATCTCTAAGTCCTTGAAGTTTTACGAAGTTCCCAGAAGTTTAAGAACAATCCTTGGGCTCATGGCCAATTTGTAGATAACATAGAGGACTTAAAAAACTTTTGTTTGTGCTCCAACGTTATTAATCGCTGTTTAATAGTTACATCGAACTTGACAAGCTTGACAAGCACCCCAAATGACGACAATGACAACAAATAAGAAAAATTTACTGTAATAATGAGTGAGCACGAAAAAATCAGACATGCTAAGAACAGCCATTCCATGGCAAAACGATATAGTGATTCTCAGAATTTTGTAAAAATTGTCAATTTTACTCTTTATCGCAATTTTTAAGCCCGTATTTATTTATTTTGTCATTAGGGGGACCATTTCATGTTACCCCAGTCATATTTAACGTTTTATGAAGTACTACAAGGCTTCTATAAAACAACATTCATAAAACCCTGGTCAAGATAGCTTTGCCTTTATTACATCCACCAAAACCTCATTAAGACTAGAATCTGTCTAGTTGGCCAATCCTGAAGAAGGTTCTAACCCGAGCAGGAACGAATATCTCGATACCTTAAATTGGTATGGGTGAACTTGACATAAGAGGTAAAATAAAAAAAAAATGTTCCCTCATTACCATTCAAATACCAAATTATGATAATGCAATACCAAAACAATACCACCCAGTTATTCTTTTGGTATCCAAATATCAATTTTTGATATTTGCAAAGTATTTTCCATGTAATTTTTTGGCATTAATCTTTGGTATTTTACCTCTTATGTCATGCTGGTCAATACCAAATTTTGGTATCAGATCAGAATTAGGTATTCATTAGATATTTTCTCCTGCTCGAGAAGAGTGTATACATTTCTAGAATTACTTGCTGTAAAAAGGTTATATGACGAATGCATTGAGAACCATTTTAAATTCTTATTAAAAGTACAATAAAAGTCATTTGGCATCAATACTTCTGCCATTTGCCTTTGACGCTTGCTAAGTGCACTTAAAGTAAAGCATCAATCAAGATAAAAAGGGATACATAAATATCGTTCGATCTTGCCAAATTGATTGTTCAAAATGAATCCGTCAAAAATATTCATAAATTTCCTCATCATTAAAGTGACAGAATTACTAAAATTATCGAAACTCATATTGTTGTTTATTTTTAGGTGACAGATTAAATCTAATGTGAAATGTGCTTCGGAAGATCGAAAAAATTGAGCTTGAGTTTGAGCTTGATTGACCGCCCACGGTTGCTACTCTGTTATTGCCAGATCAGCTGTAATTACACAGAGAACCAATAGACGATGCTTGGGACTAGCGATCATCCTCAATGTTTAAAAACTGGTGATCTTAACTGGCAATACCAGCGCCGGCCGCGCCCGAACACAGGTCAAGAAAGGAATGGGAAGGATTGTGTTGACATGACACTCGCTTTGATGGAAGCCGAGAACACCTCTGCACTTCCACGAGGAATCACTGGGATGTTGGATAAGAGGGTTGGGTTTGCAGCAGGGTTCGTTTTGGTAAACGATAAGCTGAATTGATGTCCTAACGATGATATAACGCGAAGGAGCTTGGGACTAAACCCACGGTCTTGTGCTCAGTAAGGAAAAACGTTTGCCACTAGGCAGACGAGCACCTTTTTAATCACTGAGTTTTTTTATATCTTTATTAAGGAGACTTTCAGCCCTGGGCTGGTTCGTCTCCAATCACCGAGTTGCTGTTATTACCATGTAGTCATATTAACAAATAAAACGACTGACGAATCTTGAATGTGGATGGGCCTGAGATTAGACTCATGATGTTCTGCTCAGTAAGCAAAAACGGTTGCTCTAAGGCCACCGAGCCCCTCATATCACATAATACCGTTGCTCAAATTTTTGTATCCATTCAAACCCGGAACCAACGACAACAACGAGTTTCGCAAAATACACGATACACAAGCGATTTTACCATAAATCTCTTTGATATGTAAGGACCTGGGACCGCGTTTTTCTGCTCAGTAAGCAGGCCACTGTAACTCGCTGTAACCGACGATCTTTCAAATCCGAAAACTAAAAACTACGAAAAAGTACTTAGGCCTTCATTAAGTTCCACTTTCACGCGACGTACAATGTTTCAATTTGCTCTTTACGTATTGTTCAGGCTAGGCCCTTTTGAAAAGTTACGCGAGAAATACGCACAATCGTCGCCTACCTCGCAAAACTGGTTCCAAACGACAACAAAGGCATAAGCAACGATGGATTGTTGAACTTTGCTGGCTCCGGTGGTGTAGTGCACAGCATAAAAAATGTAATATCGATCAACGTAATTCAAGCTGATGATGTATGAAATAATGATGTAATTGTAATTTTGTAATTTATCAGCATACACCCTGGTCGACCATTGTAAACCAATCTGCCGTTCAGCGTTATAGGTTTTTGTTTCTGGATCTTTAGTTGCCTCTGTGATATACTTACTTGCGGCATACTATTTTGGGAGTGTATATGAGCGTGTACCATGTACGCTAGTTCATCTCTCATCGTGACGGGGGGACATAGTAGACAAATTAGAGAGAAAAAAGGAGGTATTAGTATTAGTTATATGTAAACAAACAAAACAAAAGAAGAGAAGAGGAAAGAAGAGCAGAAAAATAAAAAGGGGATAAAGTAGATAACAAAGAAAAGAAACGTAGGCAGATTATTAGAAAAGGCATTATCCGAGACTCAGCAATCAAATGTCACTCCCGCCGAGATCTCAGCGAAACCCCCTCCCCACCGAGACCCGCACAGCCGAGCTCGGTAGAAAAAACTAAGTGTGTAGATAGATTAGTAGGAAAATAAGTAAAACTACTTTATGACTCAAAGTGCAATGAATGAGCTTTAGTTTCGGGATCATTTCAGTGTTAGAGTTATGTTAGATTTGATCCGTAATCAGCCCTGTCGACCCCTTTAACATTAGTTACAGGCAGTGGTTGTTAGATAATGCGGCACTGTAACTACTACTATTTTAGAGGTATGATTCGTCAAGTTTATACAACTAAATGTTTCAATTGAGGCAAACTATCTATCTTACAATTACAAAAGCAAACCTAAACTTACAATTATATGCAAATGCAAAATGAAACTTGACAAATCATCGTCAATCCCCTTATTCCAGGGCAGGGCCTGACGATTTGAATCTAATTTTGATCAGTGAACGGGCACCATATGGTACATTTTCTCACCATGAACCTATCATTTCCAGCCTATCTGAACTATTTAATAAATGGAAGCCATAACATGGGTTACGCTCCCCCTAAGCGGGTCCTCCGCATCTTGTCTCTGTCTTATCTCAAATACAAAATGCCAATGATATGAATGTATCTATATATAACTTGGAAATGACGTACAATCAAATAAACCCTTAACCCACTCACTTGGTCAGGCTTCAGAATCGTCCCGTGGAAAGTGCGCTCTACACTCCAAGTTCCCTTTTTTCAAATTTACCGCAAATTTGATATTTTACCCATTGAGTGTTGATTAGTCACAATGAATCATTGTGACAGAAGTTGAGGTTATTAGTGTATTAAATAATCTAGGTCCTATTTAGGATTATATCTGAAAACTCCAAATCTGGCCAACGCCCACCCTAAACCTAAACCTGTTCTAATCCACCTGAAATGACTAACGAATGGAAGACTTTGACTACCCAGCCATGCAATAGTCTCATTCCGTGCCTTATGGCAACTTGATGGGTCTATTGCGCTCATCTTCTGGCACCACCCAGGGGAGACTTGGTCCTGTACCCAATGCTTAACTTATCTCCATTCCACTCAGCTACTGGCAATTTCTTGTGATATAGTGGGCGGAATATTATTATATGAGACAATTCAATGCAGACGTCTTTCCAAATTTGGCAGATCGACAGGTACACAGCAAAAAAATAATTTTGATATCACGTCAAAGTGTGCACTACAATCATGTCGAAAATATGGTGTAATATTACTTGCCAAAAAGGACAAAATTATCATTAATACAATGCATGAACTGACATTACACTGCTTTTACTGCATTTGTTTATTTATGTGGTCAAAAAAATTACATGAAATTTTCGACATGATTGTAGTGCATCCACTTTGATGTGATATCAAAATTATTTTTTTGCTGTGTAATCGGTGAGTTACCACGATAGTTGCTATTCAACAACTCGACAACGTCCCACCGTCAACGCCTGCTATGAGAATTTCCCATTGCAGACGCCAACGAAATGACGTCATCGAGCTATCGATCAACTACCCTGGTTATCGCCTGGTACCTTATAGCACGATGCTAGGAGGCGAACCGGAAGAATCGATGAGCTACCTCCCCCTTCGGAAGATCGAAAAAATTGATTTGACTAATTATTTTTAATTTAGAGAACAAAATAAAGCCGAACAATTTGATGATTGAGATGACATCCTTGATAAGGGCAATTCATCTATTGGAAGCAGTTACATACGTAACTTGGAACAGGTGAAAGCTCAATTTTCCCGAAAAGTATCCCCACAGCAAAAAATTAATTTTAATATCACATCAAAGTGGATGCACTTCAATCGTGTCAAAAATATGGTGTAATATTACTTGCCAAAAAGGTCAAAATTATCATTAATGCAGTGCATGAACCGACATTACGTTGCTTTTACTATATTTTTTTATTTGTATGGCCATACAATTTTCGACATGATTGAAGTGCATCCTCTTGGATGTAATATTAAAATCTATTTTTTGCTATGCCTTCTTCCGGATGATGCGATGATGTTTATGCGTGCTTGCTTGGAATTTTTGGAACAGTTAACCTTTTTTTTTGCTTGATTTGTTTTCCGTCGATCTTGTTTTCCGTGCTGAGCACCAATGCTATCGACGCCAGGAAAGCAGCTCCCACACCTGGACCCTATCTATCGACCCATGGACTCATGAACCGGGGACCAACGGCTTTACTAGGAAGGCGTGATCAGAGATGATATGCCTCAGAACATCCCGGTAGCGACTGGGATTGAGCCCAGGCCTGCTGGGGTGAGATGCAATCACGCTTACTACTACACCACCGGCACCGCTGAGTTAACCCTTTCGCAGATTGAAATCGTTGCTATGGTTAGGAAGGCAGTCAATTTCCAGCTTACGGACAGCTTCTGAAGTTTCCTGTCAGCAGTATTCCGCAGTCCCTGTTTGGCACTAATGCTATTCGGACCATCATGGCAACGTTATTTCTGGAGAAGGCTGCCATTGACTTTTTGATCCCGTTTGAAATCGAATGGTTTTAAAATTGCTTTTATAATGATAAAACACCTTTATGGAGTATTTTGTTGTGACATCAATAAGACAAATACCGAATGATTTGCTGGACAGTTTTATAAAGGGATAGAGTGTTGCATTAAATTCATTTTTAAAACCAGACACTTTCTGATTTGCTGGTCAGGCTTTAAAAGGTTTTTAAAACAGCATATATCTGAACTACTAATCAACAATGCACTATGGTCCGAATCGACAATTTAGCAGGAAAAAATTGTTTTCTCCGTTCTTGTTCATTTTAGATGCTAAGTGTTGTGATAGAAGTTGTTTGCTATCATTCCATGCTTCTTTTGAGCAAAAAGCCGGTTAGGGTGGTCCTCGTTTAAATCCAAATTCAAATTCTAACTTTTTAGTTTCATGTTATAGGTAGTTACATTGCCGAGCAAAGTTGTAGAAAATATTATTTTAGACAACTTTGCTGAATACACTATTTATCTATCTCTTTAATTGACTGTTTTAGAGCATTTAATAAGTATTTAGTTAGGGTGTCCCTAAAAAACAGTTTTTTTATTCTATCTTTTTTGAACCATTTTCTTTTAGAAAATGGTCTTCAAAAACTTGCAGAACAATCATTGGCGTACGTTTTTGCTCAACAAAGCATGCCGATAAGTCTTAACGTTAAAAAGTTATAGACTATTTTGCCGAAAAAACCAAGTGGTGTTAAAATGCTTATATCACATGGAGTTGGATCGCTAAAATATTTTTTGTGGTATCATCTGAAAACCCATACTTAACGAAATATTTGAGGAAAAAATTGCGAGGACAACTTTCTTTAAATTTGAATAAATCAATTTTGTAAATTCCCTAAAAAATGAAACTTGAAAATTACCTGTAACTCAAAAATTTCTAAACATAACAAAATACTGTCTTGATCAAAATTGTAGGTTTTGACTAGATCTTAAAGTCTTCTTTGCACAACTTTTTTGTAGAATGTAAAGTAAAAGAGATAGAATTAATTATGTTTTTTTGTAACTTAAAGACAGTAATATTCAATGATTGTTTTTTTTTCCTTGATTTGTTTTCCGTCGATCTTGTTTTCCGTGCTAAGCATCAATGCTACCGACGCCAGGGAGGCAGCTCCTACACCTGAAACCCTACCTATCGACCCATCAGAACTCATGAACCGAGAAACAGAGGCGTGATCAGAGATGTTATGCCTCAGAACATCCCGGTTGCGCCGACTTGGATTGAACCCAGGCCTGCTGGGGTGAGAATCACGCTTATCACTACACCACTGGCGCTGCTTTCCATGAATGTTTATTCACGTTCCTATTTACACGATTCGTATACCGGACATTTTGATTGTGGTAGTGGCATTAGTTGTATCTCACAGTAGTGTTACTCACACAATTTAAAAATATGATGTAGTTGTTATATTGCATGTACGATACGGTACTGTCACACATACAAGCTTAACGGTTTATCCACATTTTTTTGCATTGGCATCAACATATTCAGCTCAACATGTGAAACGGATTAATGAGTCAAATTTAAACAAAGACTTTAAACATTATTTTTGATAGTTCAGTAAAACCAGCAGTAGCATATGATACATATTACGAAAAAGTCGTGTAAATTTCGGTTCCATGAGACCGACACATGTAAGCGGCCCTTTTGACATAAGAATCAGTTGAAAGAAACGAAAAAATAAATTCAATCAAACGTTCTCTTCGTCAAGTTGCTTATGTTTCGGTTTGAGAACACTTAATTTTACAGGAAATGTTTGTTTACGTTTCCATGATTTACGTCCAATATGGATTACGTCTCGTGTAAAAGTAGTTAGTTCTAAGTGTGTAGAGTCAATTTCCTCTTCCAGTTTTGCTTGAATGAGTTTAAATCTTAGAGAAATTGTCGTTGAAAGTCATTACTTACATTTCCGGAGCATATCAATTAATTCAATTTATGGAACAATGATTCCTTTATCATCTGATTTAGTAGATTTGCAAGATTAAATTCTAATTCTGGAGTAATAGACGATTTAAATGTTTGTTTGCAAATCAATTACTCCCAAAACTCGAATCACTCTGAATATAACTCATTGGCACTTTTCATATGTTGCGCTATTTATGTCAACAGATTCACAGTCATGAACGGTTTTAGTGACTTGTTTTTTCTTGTATTCAGCAGTTTGTTTCACGATTTTTAAGTGCTTTGAAAACTTTAATCGGAATTTAGATTCGCAAAATGAGTAGTGGTATAACAATAAATACAGGTACATGGAGCATTAACAAAAAATTTCTTTTTTGTTTTGTTATTTTTTAGTATTCTACAAAGGTATAGCAGACTTGCTGATTGCCGGTAGAAGCACTGAAAAATTTTTAAAGTATGTTATTCAAAAATCTTCTGAGAGCAACATTAACGGAAGTGCTGTGCTGAATCAAATTCGATGGATTAGAGCAGAATTCCGCCAAAAGTGGTTAAAGAGTCGGTATAGCCGTGAATATTTTTTTTTCATCAAATAAATCTTGGCTGAACAAAAAGATCCAATTCAAAAAAGTTCAACAAGACGATGTCACGCCAAAACTACGAAGAAGCGGTCGTCCTTCTAAACCGTTTTCAGCGGTTGGGAGGAAATCAAAACAGAGTAAAGTACGTACGCTGACAAACCAATTCTCTCCTGAAGAATTGCGGTTTGCTGCAGCTAAAAGTACTACTTCGGAGGGCTTTCGTTCGGCTGGAAAGCTGATTGAGAGTGTTAATCATGATTCTTCAATTGCTATGCAAGTTCGAAGCGACTCTAATAGTTCAGAGCAGGCTATTATGATGTATACGGCAAATGAAGCACTTGCGTTTATTTGTCAAAATGATTTTTCGAAAGCCCAATATTTGAATATCCGATTCATGGCACTGCAAAAAGGAATAAATATGTATCCATCATATCATCTGATTCTTGACGCCAAGAAACTTTGTTATCCAAAAGGTATATTGTATAGTTAGCAGTTTTGGGAGTTCATTCACAGAAATTGACTGCTTTCAGACATTTCACTACAACCTTCAATAGCTCAAGTTTCTTTGCAGAGCTTAACCGAACACACGGTGACACGACTTGTATCGAGTGTTTATTCCAGCACAAAATGCGAATTTACTTCTGATGATGACTACCATGTAATCTTTAAGTGGGGCGCTGACGGAAGTTCAAATCACTCTCGGTACAAACAACCCTTTTTTGATGAAGACGATGAAGGAGAAATAAAAGAATATAGTGACTCTCATATCTATGCCATGTCATTAGTACCACTACGGCTTACAGTAACACAGAAACAAAACCAAACCACGGAAATCTTGTGGAACAACGATCTGCCATCCTCAGTTTCTCTTTGCCGACCAATCAAAATGTTGTTTCAGAAGGAAACAAAGGATTTAACACAACACAAAGTTGAGGACGTTAAAGTTCAAATCAAAAATTTGAAACCTACAGTTTGTAAGACAGAAGATTATTGCATCACAGTGAAAACAACATTCGTGTTTTGCATGATGGATACAAAAGTCGTCAATGACGTCACGAGTACTCATTCGCAATCGTGTTATATATGCGGCAAATCAGGTACTACAGTAAACGTGATCTATGTCTAAGGTTTTAAATATATGCGTGTTTTTACAGGAAAGAAGCTGAACGATCCAGTTAGTCAAGAGGATGCAAACGATCCTATGCTCTATTCATTTGGGATGTTCCCTCTCCACGCATATATCCGGTGTATGGAATTGATGCTTAAAATTTCAAATAGGTTGGCCATGGAAAAACCAACATGGAGAGTTAGCAAGTTGAACGAGAAAGTGAAAAAACGAGAGCTCAGTATGAAAATTGCATTCAGGGAACAGTTGGGTTTGCGCATAAGCGAACCAATGCCGTCTGGAGGAAACTCTAATGACGGCAACACTGCCAGAGTCAATCCGTACAATGACAGTTTACTAAAAAGTTGTTCTCCATGATACATGATATATCAAGGTTGTCTCACACAAAATAAAACATATAATTAAATCTATCTTTTTTATTTTACATTCTACAAAAAATTTGTGCAAAGGAGACTTTAAGATCTTGTCAAAACCTACAATTTTGATCAAGACAGTATTTTGTTATGTTTAGAAATTTTTGAGTTACAGGTAATTTTCAAGTTTTTTTAGGGAATTTTCAAAATTGATTTATTCAAATTTAAAGAAAGTTGTCCTCGCAGTTTTTTCCTCAAATATTTCGTTAAGTATGGGTTTTCAGATGATACCACAAGAAATATTTTAGCGATCCAACTCCATGTGATATAAGCATTTTAACACCACTTGGTTTTTTCGGCAAAATAGTCTATAACTTTTTAACGTTAAGACTTATCGACATGCTTTGTTGAGCAAAAACGTGCGCCAATGATTGTTCTGCAAGTTTTTGAAGACCATTTTCTAAAAGAAAATGGTTCAAAAAAGATAGAATAAAAAAACTGTTTTTTAGGGACACCCTAACTAAATACTTATTAAATGCTCTAAAACAGTCAATTAAAGAGATAGATAAATAGTGTATTCAGCAAAGTTGTCTAAAATAATATTTTCTACAACTTTGCTCGGCAATGTAACTACCTATAACATGAAACTAAAAAGTTAGAATTTAAATTTGGATTTAAACGAGGACCACCCTAACCGGCTTTTTGCTCAAAAGAAGCATGGAATGATAGCAAACAACTTCTCTCACGACACTTAGCATCTAAAATGAACAAGAACGGAGAAAACAATTTTTTCCTGCTAAATTGTCGATTCGGACCATAGTGCAATGTTTTATACTTTTAAATGTTGTATTGCAAAAGATTGCTTATTGCCGTTATAAAACCACAATAAATCAGAGTGAAAGCCAAAAGGCTGTTAAATTGTTGCTTTGGTAAGGTGGTCCAAAAAATCGATTTTTATTTTACATAAATTCATAACTTCAACCACTGGCGGATTCCAAAGATCAAAATATCAAATGGATGGTAATTTTTATGAAAAATATAATGATTTTAAAAAATTGGGAGTTTGTATTGATAATCATTGATTTTATTTGTTTTTTTTTTGTGGTTTTCATGGTTTGTAGACAGATGGCACAATATGTTTTTATATTTTACACCACATATAAAAAAATCAGCTATGTTTTTTCATCTTTTTTTTTCGTTATATTTTTTTATGTTATCAATATTTGGGTTTTCGCTCAATACTCCTATGTGACTAGAAAATAGGTATGGATTATATGGATATGTTAGCTATGTTTATCCGGCATGAAGGACCAAAATGAGCAGACACAGTGTCTTCCGCGACGGTTCATTTGGACTGATAACTATTGCTTGCTTATCAAATTCTACCTACGTACCAAGCAACAATTTTTGTTTTATTGAAGTTTTATAGCAGTTGAAATAACCTAATTATATTCATTGACGACCACATTGCTTTAACAACCTCCTGTCAACCGCTATATACAGCCATTTCATGGCCAATTGGCCCAGTTTTAATGCAATCATTAAAACTTGATATGCGAACTACCTTAGGAGCAAAGGTTTTTTTTTCAGTTTTATCACACTCAACACGTGGTTGTTAAAAATGAAAGCAACAAATCTCCTCCTGGTCAGAAAGTTTTAACAACCTTTTGATTGCTACCATTAAACTATATAACAATCGCGTAAATCGCTCCTGAAGAAGTTGATAAAACATGATACGCCTAGGGGCATCCCACTCTAAGCTTTAGTTCTAATATCAATTAAATATTTAGAATTCTGTCATAAGTATTCTTAAGTATTTTTAAGTATTTTCAATCCTGGATAATTTCTGTTGTAGTGACCGGTTACTAGTGTAGTTGTAATTTGGATGATATATGACTTTTCGTCACGAATATAGTGGAATTGATACTAATTTTACCCTGTTTTAATTTAAATTATAAATGTAATAATGTCATGGGTAAGTCTTTTAATCTGATTTATGAAATAGTCCAAAAAAGTAAACAATTTTGTAAACTTGTCGTCTCTTTTGTTCTCCCGCTGATTTAAATGGATGACGGAGTTTGACGTCACACTCCTTCAACCGGTTAAACGGTGGGAGAACGAAATAGATGACACATTCACTGAGCCTTACATATTTACATCTCATTGATCGATGTTCAGTAGGCGGATTAGACAGCACATCCCGCCCCAGATTTTCTCTTGTAATCAATTAGAGATGAACTAGCCTAAGGCTAAAAATCTCTTAAATAAAGAATTAAAAAAAAAAAAAAAAATCTTGTAATCAAGATGTAAGCTTTTTCAATACAAGGTTTAAAGCCGTGATGCCAATACTGGCTATCTCCAACCGAATTAAGTGAAACTGTCTGCGTAGTTTTAAGAAGGGTTCGTGGATCTTTCGGAAGCGTATCGGAGAGCCGCTTGTTCAATATTTTTAAAAGCTTCTTCATCGCACTGTGCCTTATGTTTTATGAGGGACCCAATAACTGTAGATCCGCTAGGAGTTTCATATTCGAAGTTTTTTGACGTAGGACTACGTCTGTGATTTCTATATGGGGGTACACTTTGTGAAAACAGAAAATGGAATATGTAACAAAATTATGAAAGATTTTGAACGTTAATAACTCAGCTGACCCTGGACCAATTTCAATAATTTTATCACCAATCGATCAGAAATATTCCTACGCATCTGTTAAATTTAAGACTTTGTCATTTTTCAAAATGTGAATTGCACGAATGTGCAACTGTTGCTATGATAATTAAAATTATCACCGATTGCCTGCGAAAAGTAATTTTCCTAACACAGTTTTCAAAGTTGACTTGCATCCGGTCTTACCAAATGATGTTTATTCATACAACGAGTTAATGGTGGTGTTCTCCGGTACACAACGAAAGGCTCCCCGAAAGCAGCTAGCTATCAAGGCTGGCCTCAACCGCTGATCGGATTCAATTCCAATCACCGTGTGTGGTGGTGTCCGGTCATCGGCATCAGCAGCAGCAGTAGCAGCAGTGCTTTCGGCACGTGACGTTGAACATTGTTCTCCAGTACACAACGAAAGGCTGCCTGCAAGCAGCGAGCTGCAGCCCACATGAGCATCCATAGAAGAGGAAGAAGCCGCACCGCTATTGATCGGAATCAGTAGCTCTTCTAGAGTCGCTGTGGGTCAACTATGCCAAGCGCGAGACCCTCATTCCAAACAACATACAGCTAACCAGCCTCATCTGTGTTTAACACCCTAATAGCTCAGCATTACTCAACCATTACGACAAAACGGTCCTTTTCAGGACCACCATAAATATGTAAAAGAGTATTTTTTTGACATTTGACAAGGTCATCAACCGGAACTGACAGTTCCCATATCAAGATATAGCTGGAATTAGGGCGTAACAGCTTTTGAAAACAATTACTTCTTTCGATGATGTCTTGAAAGTCAAGGCTACCCGACGGTAATGTTGGATGGCATGGGCGTGTCCTGAATTCCTTAAAGTCATCGAGAGAAGTCATTGTTTACAAAAGCTATTACGTCTAATTCCAGCTATATCTAGATATGTTTAAATTTAACATACCATGTTCTTGAAAGCAACATTGGGATTGCAATTTCAAAAACCAAAGTCGGTCGTGGCATGAAAGTGGTCTGATTTCGATCCAGAGATGATGGATTTTAATTCTGAATACGCCAATCGATAGGATATTTTTCTACGAATGAATTCCATCCGGTCTCACCAAACGCGTGGTGAGTGGTGGTGTTCTCCAGTACACAACGAAAGGCTGCCTGCAAGCAGCGAGCTGCAGCCCACATGAGCATCCATAGAAGGAGGAAGAAGCCGCACCGCTATTGATCGGAATCAGTAGCTCTTCGTGAGTCGCTGTGGGCCATCTATGTTAAGCGCGTCATATTGAGGAGTATAAACAGAGAGAACCCTGCTCAAATTCCTATTCCTACACAAAACACAAGTTCCTGCTGCAGTTAACAATTAAGATTTATTATATAAGACCACGTAGTCCTACGTCACTATTGCGTACAACCCCATAGGGCTGTCCCTTGTAGTGTTTTTTTATATTGATAACAATTTTTAGAATAGTTTTTGTTATTGTTGTAGTATATTTTTATATTATCTGCGAATCTTACACCTCTGATACCCTCCCCTTGGCAAGTTTTTTAACCTGGATGTTGGTGGGCGGGCCTAATCTTATGCTTCATAGTGGACCGTTGGAGACTGTTGGTTTAGGTCCGGCATCGTTGGCTCATGCCGTGACAAAATAGTGTCATGAGCATGCGATGAGGATTACTGAGCTTCCCCTTTCTGATGAACCACTGCATAAGAGAACCAAAGTTCTAGCCTGAAGTGATAGTATCACACTTGTTACTCCTTTATGGAAGCCGCGTTGTAGTTTGGGGGGAGAGGTAGCTCATCGATTCTTCCGGTTCGCCTCCTAGCATCGTGCTATAAGGTACCAGGCGATAACCAGGGTAGTTGATCGATAGCTCGATGACGTCATTTCGTTGACGTCTGCAATGGGAAATTCTCATAGCAGGCGTTGACGGTGGGACGTTGTCGAGTTGTTGAATAGCAACTATCGTGGTAACTCACCGATTACCTGTCGATCTGCCAAATTTGGAAATACGTCTGCATTGAATTGTCTCATATAATAATATTCCGCCCACTATATCACAAGAAATTGCGAGTAGCTGAGTGGAATGGAGATAAGTTAAGCATTGGGTACAGGACCAAGTTTCCCCTGGGTGGTGCCAAAAGATGAGCGCAATAGAATCATCAAGTTGCCATAAGGCACGGAATGAGACTATTGCATGGCTGGGTAGTCAAAGTCTTCCATTCGTTAGTCATTTCAGGTGGATTAGAACAGGTTTAGGTGGGCGTTGGCCAGATTTGGATTTTTCAGATGTAATCCTGGATAGGACCCTGTCATTGAACGTCGCGTGAAAGTGGAACTTAATGAAGGCCCAAGTACTTTTTCGTAGTTTTTAGTTTTCGGATTTGAAAGATCGTCGGTGACAGTGGTCTGCTTACTGAGCAGAATAACGCGGTCCCGATCAAAGAGATTTATGGTAAAATCGCTTGGGTATCGTGTATTTTGCGAAACTCGTTGTTGTCGTTGGTTCCGGGTTTGAATGGATACACAAATTTGAGCAACGGTATTATGTGATATGAGGGGCTCGGTGGCCTTAGAGCAACCGTTTTTGCTTACTGAGCAGAACATCATGAGTCTAATCTCAGGCCCATCCACATTCAAGATTCGTCAATCGTTTTATTTGTTAATATGACTACATGGTAATAACAGCAACTCGGTGATTAAAAAGGTGCTCGTCTGCCTAGTGGCAAACGTTTTTGCTTACTGAGCAGAAGACCGTGGGTTTAGTCCCAAGCTCCTTCGCGTTATATGATCGTTAGGGCATCAGTTCAGCTTATCGTTTACCAAAACGAACCCTGCTGCAATCCCAACCCTCTTATCCAACATCCCAGTGATTCCTCGCGGAAGTGCAGAGGTGTTCTCGGCTTCCATCAAAGCGAGTGTCATATCAACACAATCCTTCCCATTCCTTTCTTGACCTGTGTTCGGGCGCGGCCGGCGCTGGTATTGCCTAATTTAAGATCACCAGTTTTTACACATTGAGAATGATTGCTAGTCCCAAGCATCGTCTATTGGTTCTCTGTGTAATTACAGCTGATCTGGCAGTAACAGAGTAGCAACCGTGGGCGGTCAATCAAGCTCAAGCTCAAGCTCAAGCTATGGAAGCCGCGTTGTAGTACGCTTACGTATAGGCACTGACGTTGGGTGCGATACTAGTGGGTTTTGCCGCAAATCACTCTTATTTTATTTATTTTTGCGCAGATAGATTTATTTGGGTTTGCAAGGGAATTATACTATTTAAATATTTCAGAAAGTGCCAAACAGTGCTTCTTCTACTTGCGTGACAAGCTTTCGTTGTTGTTTTCATTGAGGTATTGATCAGGGAACAATGTTAAACACCATATTTGTACATGGTATTGCAACTAATCTTATATGTGCTTCATTTTGATTTGGGATAAGTGTTTGAACTATGGCTCGGGATTTCCACTGTGGCGTGCTTCTATTGTGACATGACCATACGTATTTTTGTGGTGCGACATAGTGGAAACGTGTGATCGTAGTTGAAGCATATACCCTATGTAATTTAAAAATCAGCTAGGAAACTAACTTCAAAGTGAAGCATTTTAGTCACTTGAAGGTGTCACCTGGGATGAACTAATATATATTAAATATAGGTCAAAGTCAAAAACAACTTGAAACACGTTAAATTTTAGATTACATTCACAAGTGCAGGTACTTAATAAAGCATGGTAGGTAGATTAGAGATTTCAATTATTTATTAAATTCGACTCGAGATATCATAATCATCAAACGAACTTAAATAAGAAAATTTAGACAGCCTAGTTGCATTAAGTGGATTAATAGAAGAGTTAGGATGCGGAGGGTCCGCTTAGGGAGGCAACTAGCCTTTTCATGTATTGTCTGTTTATTTTGATTATTGCTTTAAAATATCAATTTGGTATATATGAGAAAGCATGAATCAGTGGGAGATGGATTTTCGGTTTCTTTACATTTAGCATCACTATGTGTCATTTCCTCAAAACCCCCCAATAACCGGCCCCTTCAATCCCTTCCTTTTCCCATGGCGTTCAAGTGGTCCGCATAGACTATTCAGCCACTACCCGTCCTTTATCCTCGGCTTTGGATTTACTTGCGCTCCCATTGCCCCACCAAACGTTGCAAAATGAAAATGAAAATGATATCTGTGAATCTTACACCTCTGATAAAGATGATAGTGGTAATGAGACTTTAGTGAAGGTATAAGAGTGCTTCCAGTTTTATATCGGTCATGAAAAGTATGCCATGAAACACAATTGCATTTTCTTCCTCTTCTTTTTCGCATATCAATTATTGCTAATCGCATATTAGCTTATTGTGTGCTCTCAACTTAGTGTTCTAAATGCAATTCCACAGTTATTAATTGAGAGCTTTCGATGTCAATACCAATGCATGAATTTGTATATTGCGTAACAAGCACAATGATACTCTATGCCCAGGAAAGTCGAGCAAATTTCCAACCTGAAAGGTTCCCTCGACCGGACCGGGAATCGAACCCGCCGCCTCCGGCTTGGTAATACCGTGCCTTTACTGACTAGGCTTTGAGCCTCTCCCCCCCCCCCCTAATTGCATGTGTTTCTGGTTTTATTGTTCAGTTATAAGTAGTGATACAAAACCACCTTATAGCTACCGTTAAAACTATGAAGTCTAAGTTTTAATCTAATTTTCATTGTTATTATGGCTACCCATGCAAAATTGCAAATAAATAGTGGCTGGGTTCGATTCCTGGTCCGGTCTAAGAAATGTTCGGGTTGGGAAATTTCTCGACTATCCTGGGCATAAGAGTATGATTGTACTTGCCACACAATTATACTATTGGGAAAAAATGGTACAGACATCGAAAGCTCTCAATTAATATTTAACTGTGGAAGTGCATCTAGAACACTAAGTTGAGAGCACGCAAAGGCAAATAATAATAATAATAATAATAATAATAATAATAATAATAATAATAATAATAATAATAATAATAATAATAATAATAATAATAATAATAATAATAATAATAATAATAATAATAATAATAATAATAATAATAATAATAATAATAATAATAAGAATAATAAGAAGCCTAAGAAGAAGAAGCATAAGAAGAATGCAAAATTGACATCGATACTTTCACTGGTCTCACTCTACCAATCGATATATCGCATATCCTTAGTTCACTGCATAATGAAGCGAACGTTAAGTTTCAGTTCCCTTGTTTCTTGAGAGCTGATATTTGTGATGGGTAACGATGCACCATAATGCAATGTTAGTTTGCATAATATAGGAATATGAAAATGGTGCACATTTAGAAAACTCTGTGCTCAATGTTAAGGGAAGATGCTCGTATTACAGTCATGATTATCTTAATAATACTACACATCTTTAAGGCACCCAGCTGCAAAACAACCCGTCAATGGATTATTTTCCGAAATTCTTCTATAAAATTGTGATGTCCGGATGCAATTCCTTTCATATAGCAAACAAATTTCATGCAGCGAGATTGATAGCGGATTCCTAAAACGGTGCACACAAGCCATCGAAATGCCATCGATCACGATCTGGTACTCTCGTGCTAATAATTCTCTCACAAAATTCCATTTAGATTTCCGCTCGGTTAGCTCTCCAGTGGCGAATATAAATTTTTCCCCATGCCATCAGCAACCCAAGCCCTAGCTTGGCAGAAACGGTGCATAAGGAAAGATTGGCCGGATAAAGATGATACCTCCCCTCCCTCCTTCCCCATAAGGTGCTGCGTTCCTTTTGCTTGCTAGAGCGAACATTAGTATCGTTCAGCCTGACACTGTCTGGTTGTGGTAGTGCATTAGAGGAAAACTTGAGGAAATAGATCACCACCACTCGGAGTAAATCCCTACGAGGATGAACATACGCTTTTGGCAGTTGAAAGCGAACGCTAAAGTGCACCGATAGATGCTCAAACTTTCGGTTTGCCTCTCGTACTGTGTGACGGTGAGTCCGGTTGGGACTGAATGCAAGAAATTCCATTCGATCTGCATTACTCGTTCTTTACCGAATCATTGCTTGAAAAGACACCGCATATTTCTAGTTCTCTACCACTAAAATACTTATGTTCCCTGTACTTCACCATGTTCCTCCAGCTGGGCTTCAACTCTTCGCCTATTCTTGCCCTTATTATCCTACATTTGCACGAAACGATCAAGAATCAGCACTTAACTGAAGAGGATGCAAAATTTTCCCCGGGTGTGAAAAGTGCAAATAAATCAAAGTATTACAAGATTATTATCGCCTTTTATCCACTCCCCCCCCCCTTCCAGCTCGATTTCCCCGAGAAGTATCCTGATCCACTCCAGCCAGCCAGCCAGCCAGTATAGTGCGGACGCCGTTCGAAAGACTGGTGGGGCACGCGCGCGCTTCTACAATTTATGCACTATTTCCACTTCGAGGCGAGGTTTTCCTGCCCCCGATCGAGACAAAAGCAAAAGCAAAAGCATACGCCACATGGCAAAGGCCAAAGGAAGGCTTTCCCTGCTGTTTCTCTGTACTTGTATGCGTGGGTGATAAAGACTTTTGAATAGACTTTGCTGTCCCGGGGGTCGGCAGAAGATGCATGAAGGTGCCTCGAATCATGCTGCAGGAGAAGCTTGCATTATTTTCCCGTCGCGGCGTCGTACGTAGAACCGTGGTGCACGAGTGCCATGCTTCACACCCACCGTGCGCTATCGAGAGGTTCATCTTAATGGCTCGTGAAAAGTGATATCCGTTTAATGCTTTTATAATCCTCTTATGAGTAATAATTTCCATGCATTTGGCCCTGGCTTCCGTCAAGAGGACGTGAATAATGAGATTGATGCGTTTGCGTTCTACTATTGTGCGGAGAAAAAATGGCTGGAAGAAATGGGTTAGTTGTTTCAATATGGAATCATATTGGCAACATGACTGTGAATGGGCAGAGTAACGGGGTATTTTTTACGACTATGTTTTAGTTTACGCATTAAGGTTAAATTGTAGATTTTGTTTCTGGCATTTACGGCAGTATAAATCACACCCCAACTAGTGATCGTTAATCTCTTTTCCAGTAACTCCTATCCAAAAAAAATGCAAGATCAGGTCAAAGAACACAGCGCACACACCAAATTTAAATCGCTGAAAATCAGTAAAATTTTGCTGATTTTAGACTTGATGAAATATCAGTAAACTTTCCAGCAAAATAATGCTGCTTCTTGCAACTTCTGTCAAAATGACAACATTTTACTGAAAATCAGTAAAGATTTCAGATTCCAATTTAACTGATTTTTTCAGCAATCCCAAATATACTCAGTAAATCGATATTTTTCTTATTAGGAGCATGCAGCTTCTGAAAAAGATTGTTGATACAAATACACAAATAATATAGAATCACCGACAAGATCACCTGGCTCTTTGCCATATATATATTTTATTAGCTATAACCACAGGACTGGTATCGATCAATGCTGTCAAAAATAGTGATTTTAGTGATCATGTTGAAGAAATTAGTGACCAAATAGTGACTTATAGTCAGGGATGCCATTCTCTCCAGTGGTGATGAGTTGAAAAGACACCTCGCACTATGCCAAATGCTAACTCACTTGAGAGATCTTTATTTGGTTTTCACTATCTACCGTTTCTCCCACTTCGCAAACAAACACAGTTTATGTCGTTTGCACCTCCACCAATACCAATCCAACACACCGGAGCGTATGAGTGATCACTAGGGAGCACCGTAGAGAGTTCGTTTGCTTCACTGGGAAGAATCACGCCGCTGAAGACTTTGGCTTTTAGTTTGTTGCATCCAAAGATTTTTGAAAGGTTACTTTTAACGTACAGTAGGTATGTAGTCAATTATTTTAAAATTTGGTAAAATAATAATGTACACAGTTTGGAAATGCGAATACGGGAAGTGCACCAGCTCATCATTATTGAAATTTGCTTCAGTTCAGCATGTACTAGTGATGTTTTTTTTTTCTTTATTTATTTGATAAGGCTCAACCGAATTAACTTTACAGAGCCAAGGATTATTGTTCACTATGCAATACATCTTACAACTTTAGTCAATAAGCCTCCTCCACCAGAACGGTTGCTTTCCAAAGTCGACGACGCATCGACTGAAAGAACTACTGATGAAAAATAACGAGGAGGACCACAAATTGGTTGCTTCCGAGTTGACAGACGATCGTGTGACACACATTGAGAGTGGTCTACTTCTGTCGACAGCTGATTGAACACTAGACTGATGCAAAATTTGAAATTTCCACTCCACAGTGTTCAAACGATTTCAAATCGGGTCCTGATTAGCCTCCGAAAGTTTAAACTCATTTGATAAGAAACTGACTTGGCACAAACCATTTGAAGTTTATATGGAAATTACTATGGGAAAACCAAACTTTTTGTTCATTGTCTTCTAGCCTTTCACATATTGTACTGTTAACAAATTCTATTGCTATTCTTATGGGAATTTTTATCAGCTACAACTTTGCAGAAAATCGTTTTTCAGCCAAACGTCAAATTAAATAGTAAGTAATTGTTTAAGAGATTGATAATCTTATTGCAAGATTAAGCAACTGTATTGTGGGCAACACTGTATTCTGCAGTGTGACATGTAGCCATGATTTTTGTTCTCTATTCTACGCGCCATAAACACAATTGTTGCCTGCTGAACAGTTGATTGAGCATAATCATGAGACATCAATAGCTTGAATCATTAATAATTTTTGTTCCTTACATTTGATTTTTGATTTTGACATTTGATCGAAAAGTAGTCTTCAACAAAGTTGTAGCTGAGAAAATTATCAACAAGCGCAGTTATCATTTTTTTAAATTAGAGTGAACTGATGAATTTTGAGATGTATATGAACCGAAATTATGGTTTCTCCATAGTAATTCCCATATAAACTTCAAATGGTTTATGCCAAGTCTGTTTCCCACTAAATGAGTTCAAATTTCGGGAGGCTAATAAGGGCCCAATTTGGAACCGTTTGAGCACTGTGGAGCGGAAATTTAAAATTTGGATCAGTCTAGTGAACACTCCTCTAGTGATGTTGTTCTATGTGATTTTAATAAATATTCTGAAAATGGGATTTGACCGTTACCGTAATGTTAAGTGCAAACTACTCAGTTATAACATGTTACAACCAAACAAACAATTTGAGTTGATCAACAGCTGAATAAGCCATTTTTAGGTGAAGAAGCTTATTTTTGCCTGAATAAGCTCTTGTTTTACATTCAATATTTGTTGGGAAGGTTTGTGCTGATGGCATAGTTCCAATGCCGTAGAGTATTGCTATAACGATGATATGATGACCTACCTGAAACTGGAAGCAGTACATGAACATACTTTGCATCCATAATTCAATGACTAATTCTTTCAAAGTACTATGTAAATCAATTTAAAAAAATAGATTTTTTACAATATTTGTCTTGATTGTTAGATCGTTTTATACATTTCTGTTTCAACTCTTGTTTAAATTCAGAAGTAGAATTTTAATATATTCAAATTCTACTTCTGAATTTAAACAAGAGTTGAAACAGAAATGTATAAAACGATCTAACAATATATGCGTTAATTTGAGGTTAAAAATTGTAATTTTGATGTAAACAAACGGTTTGGTTGACGTTTACTCTCATAATCGCCTAGCCCACTCTACATTGGTGGTGCATAGAAATAGCCTATTCACAACCACTTTTTCGGTATCGTCGTCGAGCCGCACTTTTTTCTTCGTGAAAAAACTTCGCACTTTGTCGTCTTGTATACGTTTTCAGCCATTTATATTGATGTTTTCACCCACTCACGTTAAGCTCTGATTAAAACTTTGAAGAAACAATAACGTATTTGCGATGCCATCTTTCTCACGGAAGTGAGTGTATAAACAAGCAAGCAGTGAACTTTCAATTCTCTCACTCTCTCGTGATGTGTCTAACAATCTCTTCAGTGGTGCCAGGAAAAATCTCCGAAGAGGCAATCAGAGATTCACCCCAGAGAATGATATCTCTCGCACCCGGGTGATTCTCCCCAGAGAATTTTCAACCCTGCTTATAGTTGTAAAAAAGTGACTAAAAAGTGAAGAAAATTAGTCGTTCTGATGGCATCCCAAATAAATGTTTGATGTTTTAGACTTATTCAATTAGATTCTCATAAACACTTGAATATGTACGATAGGATCCTTTAAAGCGAAATATTCAATAGTAAGTTTAAAAATATTCCTGAATTTAATTAAATTGCCTTGAAGTTCTTTTGTAGTAGTAGTTAGTAGATAGAGATGAACTAGCCAACGGCTAAAAATCTCTCTAATAAAGTTTAAAAAAACACATCTTTTGTAGTTTGAGAAACTAATCTGATGCTCGAAATACTTTTCATCATTTCTTTTAACTTCTCTAAACTTTTTCGGACTTCCTAAAGTTCCCACAATTTTGCTAACGATCATGAATCTTCTCTAAAGTGTTAACAATTCACTGAGTTTCTCGAAACTTTTTAAAAATTTATGTAATTTCCCTGCTCTGAGGATATTTGTTCTTTCTTGAAGTTTTTTTAGAGCTTTATTAGCGAGATCAATATCTTTCTCGAAGTTCTCGAAACTTCTCTAAAGTGTTTGCAGTTCTCATTAAGCTTGTTGTACTACCATGAATTTAATTGAACTGTTCTAAATTTTTTTAAGCTTGCGTCAACTTTTGGACTCATGTGAAAACCTCAATAATTTTCTTAACATCTCTTAAGTTCTCTGAAAATTTGGGAACTTTTTGAAATTTCCCGCTAATTCAGTGAAACTAATTGAACTGAACTCCCCTGAATTTTTGTTTGCTTTTGGAACTTTACTAAACTTATTTGAGATGCTCCCGAAATGTCCATAAAAGTTCCTGAAGTTCTCGGATCTTCCCTCTGTGAAACTTAACTTTTATGAAGTTCTCGAAATGTTTCTGAAGATCTCTGTACTTCTGTGACATTTTCGAAGTTATTCTGACATTTCAGGAACTTCTTTAGGCTTCCGCTCTGCAGCGAAATAATTAATATAGTTCTATGATCTTCACTGAACAAAAAAAAATAAAATATCGGTGCTTGCTAAAAGTTTTCTAATTTTCTATATTGGAGGCGAACCAGCCCAAGGCTGAAAGCCTCCTTAATAAAACTAAATAATAATAATAATAATTTTCTATAGATCTTGAAATTTCCATGATATAACACCCTTGAAATACTCTCATAAATTTTCTCTGAGCAAACCAAAGTTTCCGGAAATACCGGTTTCTGCAATTTTCTTGAAATTTTTTGAACTGCCCTTTAATTCTCTGATCTGCCTTGATGTTCTCGGAGCTTCCCTAAAACTCTCAATTCTAATGCAGATCTCAGTTCAGCTTTAAAATAAATGGAATTCTCGTAAACACCTAAACTTCCCTGGAATTCTATGGATTTTTGTGAAGTTCCTGAAACATTTCTAAAGTTTTCTTAAAATTTCTGAAGGTATCTATACTGAATCTCTCGGATAATCTGAAGGGTTCTCGATTTTATTTCAGAACCTCATGGAACTATTCTGAATTTGTCTAAGCTCACGCTTATAGATGTTTAAACCAATTCAATAGTCTGGGTTAAAGTTTTGGGGACTGCCCCATTAAGATCTCTGGAAATCCCCAAAGATCTCTAGATCTAGCTTTTCTGACATCAATAGAACTTCGTCGTTCTACCACAACAAACCTCCTGGAATTTGTTGATTACTCATTAACGGCAATGGACAAGGGTATTTGGTCTTTACACTGACTTCAGTAAAGCGTTCGATAGACTTGACATTCCAATGTTGATTTTTAAATTAGAAAAAATGGGAATTGAGATAAAACTCCTCACCTGGATTAAGTCATATTTAACGGGCCGTCGGCAAATTGTAAGATTCAGCGAGAAAAAATCTAACCCAATTCAAGTCACGTCAGGAGTTCCACAGGGCTCTTGGGACCTCTTTTTTTTCATTTTGTACGTTAACGATATCTCCCTTATTTTGAAAAATCTCAGAGTGCTTATTTATGCTGATGACATGAAACTATTTTTAGAGATAAGAAATGATGATGATATGAATACGTTTCAGAATGAAGTTCATGTTTTTTATACGTGGTGTTGTAAAAGTTTGTTGGAACTCAATGTTAAAAAATGTAATCTTATAACTTACAGTAGAAAACTAATAAAGCCAGATATTCGCATTACATTAGGTAATCAAATTGTTCAAAGTTGTGATAAAATAAGAGATTTAGGAGTTATTCTAGATTCTAAACTAACATTTGTGGATCATTATAACACAATTATTCATAGAGCAGGCAATATGCTTAATTTTATAAAGCGTTTTGGTTTACACTTTAAAGATCCTTACACAATTAAAACACTACATATATGTTGCATATGTGAGGCCAATATTAGAATATTGCAGTGTTGTTTGGTCACCTTATATGAAAAGGCATGAAGAACGAATAGAGTCAATCCAAAGGCAATTTTTATTATATGCACTACGTAAATTGGGATGGACAGAATTTCCTCTCCCATCTTATGAAGCTCGTTGCTTGTTAATCAACATTCAGTCTTTGAAAGAGCGTCGAGATTTTGCTATGGTCTCTTCCGTGAACAATATTGCTTCGCAACGCATTGAATAAGCTTATTTATTATCAAGACTTAATTTTGATGTACCTTCTCGTAAATTGCGTAATCGACATTTGTTCGCGGTAGATCGTCACCGCACTAACTACGTGAAATATGGACCGATAAATCGGATGATGTCTGTTTATAATCTACACTGTGAAATGATAGACCTAAATATGTTGCCCCTAAAACTGAAAAAAATATTTCCAAACACTGCGAAATCATAGATCATAAGTTATAATCACACTTAGAAAAATTGATGTAAATTTAGATGCTCTGAGACTGACATATACGAGCGTCAAATTTGACATAAAATTGAGTCATAACAAACGCGAAATTCAATTCAATCAAACGTAGTCTTCGTCGAGTATCGAACTTTTCAGTCTCGGAGCCCTTAATTTTACATGACATTTGTGTTTACTTCTCATACTTTATGTCAAAGATTGATTCCATCACGTGTAAAATTATTTTTTTCTAAGTGTGATGTTGTTATGTAGTCTACGTTTTTGGTAGTACGAAACGTCAAGACATTAAAACTATTGTGATCTTAGACTTACTAAAGTGAAGTAAGTGTTCAACTTCAACATTTAAAACTGATTGTCATGTCTTTAAAACGTTTGCATTAAAAATATATTTTTAACGCATTTCATAAATAGCATTCTTATTATAAACCTGGACATTATCCGCTAAAGTTATGGAAAAACCTGGAAAACCCAGGGAACTTTAATTAGCCAAATGATTGGATACCATGTAGGTAGATAGAGAAGAACGATTAAACGTAAAAAATACTCTATACCAGGTCATCAACTTCGAATTGTTCACAAAATACTATATAGGCCTATCCAGAAGAATGGTCAATCTTGAAATAAATTCACATTTAAAAAAGGTTGAAATAGTGACTTATGAGGGCGACTCCGGCATAGTGGTTAGCATCCATACCTCTCACGCCAAAGTCACGAGTTCAAATCTCACCCCCGGCCAAGTCACAGTGACCCAAGTCATGTTAAAGCGACTATAAAAAAAATCTCGATAACTTTTTCAAAGGGACGTATCAACTTTTGTAAACAATGCATTTGATCGTCGATTTGGCGTAACTGGTAGCTCACCCACGCATGCTAACTCTACCATCAGATAGGGAAAATTGTCCCCTATCTGCTAGTGGTGTTAGTAAGCGTGTGCGAGCTACCAGTTACGCCAAATCGGGGATCAAATGCATTGTTTACAAAAGCTGATACGTCCCTTTGAAAAAGTTATCGAGAAATAGTGACTTATTACAGAAATAAGTGACTTTAGTGACTTGGCCTTGAAAAAAGAGACTTTTTAGTGAAGTGTGACTCGCTACCAGCACTGTAACCAGTGAATTTACCAACACAATTTTAATTATTTCCTCCTCCTCCTCCTCCTCCTCCTCCTCCTCCTCATCCTCCTCCTCCTCCTCCTCCTCCTCCTCCTCCTCCTCCTCCTCCTTAATTTTATTTTATCGCATCATATCCTACCGTTTTGTATTAAGTAATTACTCGTAAAACCCCTATCAAGCTACGAGTGTGTGGACACCCGATATACGCCTTTAGCTCAGGAGCTATCGACGTAAGATAATTGTTGGAGCAGGAGTAATCTATATACAAGTCACTCCTTACCTTACGGAGAACTTGTGATAGTTTCTCAAGATACTATGTGATGTTTTTTTTTATAGAATACCCCCCGCATAGAGATGCTAGCCGCTCACTACCAACTACGAACATAACCCTGCACCGTTAGAAAAAAATTATGTAAATTTCTGCGAGATATAGCGCACATAAAATTAACACTAGATTTGGCATAAATTTACGCGATATTTCCTGTAAATTTAAGCGCAATATAGCATAAATTAGCAATATTGTATGTAAGCTTGTAACCGATTTCACTGTTTATGCCAAGTATAGCTCAAAATTAAACGGAGGGAGATTTTGCGCGATAGTTAAAATTCAGAATTTTTTTCTGTGTGCGTACTCCTCAGCAGATGTGACGGCAGACTACGAGAGCACGCAGTGATCGTCTCTCGTCCTCTTCCTCATCGTACCGTCATTGCGAGTGGACGCTTGGGTAAGTGGCTGGCAAACCCTGCAACAGGATTCCTCAGTGAATGGCCGAACTGCACAGAAGTCAGAAGAAATTCCCGGGCAATGTTTGAACTAGCTTCTGAAGGAAGCCGATAAAACTTCCAGAGAAAGAATAAAATGGCTCTTCTGGAAGAAGTTTGAAGAAAGTTCTAAGGAAGTCGGAAAAACATCAGGGGAACTTCCAAGACGAATATTATTGATAAACTTCTGGTGACAATTTAAAGAAGTTTTGTTGGAGATGAATTAGCTAGTGGCTAAAATCTCCTTAATAAAGATCCAGAGGAAGCCAGACAAGATTCGGAAACCTGAAACAAATTCCAGGAGTAGCCATTTCCAGGGAAAGCTAGAAGAAGTTCAGAAAAACCTTCCAATAGAAGCAAAAAAAAACCTACGGAGAATGGCTTATGGAGAAAATTCCAGAGGAAGACGAACAAAATTTCTCGGAGATACATTTGGTAGATTGTAAGAAGATTGTAAGATAAAAAGGGAGAAAAAAAAGATTGTAAGATTGTACTTCTCGAGAAAGTCGGAAGTCAGAGGGCATACGGATCAGTCGTAAGAAACTTCAAGAACGTAGTTGGTAAACATTCCGGAACAAGTTGGTAAACATTCCGGAAGAAAGAGATTTATTCGGGGATGTTAGCACAACATTCCCTGAAGCCTCACATGTTCTAATGATTCTGAGTAAATTTCCTGATTTTTATAAAAATATATTACAATATTCTTGAAATTAATTTAAAATCAGCATTAAAGTTCTCTTATCTTCTCGATGAATTATTAATAGTTCTCGAAACTTCTCTCACAATTTTATAATCTTCATGTTACTTTTCTTACGTTTTCCAAATTTTCATGAACCGGAACTTTGCTCAAGTTTTCGGGAATTCCCCGATGTGTGTGAGGTTCTAAACAGCCAAGTCACGCTCATCACTCCACGCCTAGAACTTTCGTCAGCCTTGTTGTTCAAAAAGGTCACGCACAGTATTGGCATCGATGCGAAATGTTTCTTTTGGACAGATCCCACGATTGACAAGTGTAGGATTTCTTCGTCGCCATCAAGATGGAAGCAGTTCGCAGCAAATAGGGTTTCGGAGATCCAGCACATCACGAAACAAGGCGTTTGGAACCACGTCACCGGACTAGAGAACCCAGCAATATGAATCGCTCTGGTTCAACGGTCCGCATTGACTAAGGTTTGACGAGCACAACTGGCCATCTGCTTATCAGATACACGAAGAAGACTATGAATCTCGAAGCTAAGAGCATAGCGACAGCACTTCCAGTGGTAACTCCAAGTGATATCTTCGTTTGACTGCTTGGCTTCGGAGACTTCGCCACAATTAGCAACCGGCGAACCATGACAATCGATGGTGTGGTCCTCTCACAACGCTGGAACTGGAAGATGCTTTGAATGCGTTGATCAGGCTCTCCCAACAAGAAAGCTTCTCGCTGTAGCTAGCTGATTTGACAAGCGGTAGAGAAGTTCGAGAGTCGTCGAAGATTTCGTCACTATACCCGGAGCTCAAAGACGGAATACTCTGCGTTGGCGACCGGCTTCGTCACGCATCAATTGCGGCCCGTCGCAAGCACCCGTATATTCTGGATCACCGTCATCCATTTACGTACATGATCGTCGTTCACTACCATCGAAAGATGTTGCATGGTGGACAACAGCTCATGGTTTCGTCCGTTAGAGAGCGGTTCTGGCCAACAAACTCCCGGAACTTAGTGAAGAATAATGGATCTTTTTTTTAAACTTCAATCTTTAAAGTTCAATATTTCCTGAACAAAAAAATTCTGCTCTGATTGCGTAATTCTTCGGTTCACACAGTGAAAATATCTACGTTTCATCATGATTACCCGAATTTTGTCAAAATACGTAAATATTTACACTGTGTGCCACAGGTGGCGGCCGTATTTTTTACCTGAGTCTTGATCGTTAGGGCCAGTAGTCGGTTTTTTATGATGCCAATTTAATTTAGGTTAGCGACTGAAAGTCAATTTTTATTTGTTATATGCGACAGTTAGAAGATACTGAGAGGTTAGCACATATCATCGCCTGTGGGGAGAAGGGTGGCCATTAATAAAAAAAGTTACTATTTTTAATTTCACACATTGATATGCCAATTGAGAGTACATACTCTAGTTAAGCAAAGCTGAAAATATTTCCACTTAATATATTGGCTAACGGAAGATACATGCTACCAAAGTTGAAACAAGCGGAAAATCATAGAAATCTAGCGTATTTATAATCTTATGATTCCCATATGTTATACAGTAGTGTATAATTATTGAAACATACCATTTTAAAGCTTGAAATCTAAGCTTTCCATTGGGGTTATCTACATTACAAATCGACCAAATTGGATAGTCACATGAAAAAATACTAAAAAATTACGATTTTTCAAAACTAAATCATGTCGCATTTAAAAAGTCCACCTCGGTTCGCTCAACTGTTCATAAGAGAATAAAGTACAATTCTAGTGCTAACTTTCAGCGAAGGTTACTTGCTCTATCTCGAGAACGCATCAATTGAAAATTTTGTTTTTTCATTCATCAAACACCGGATGGATTACAAATAAGTCGATTATGCACTCTAGCGCTCATTTTTGATATGAGGGTACATCATGATAATCATCAGTTCAACGTTTCAACTTTTGGCTATATAAAATGCTATCGCACACATCAAGGGTAACAAAAAAATAGTTTTAAAGACCGACATATTTTTGGCCACCTATTTGTATGGAACCTTCCCATAGTGGCATCGGCAAGAGACGTGCGTGTGAGAAAATTTGCGAAAAAATCTAAGGGCACCGGTGGGATTCGAACCCACAATTCCCATTCAGTACACGGGTGCATTGCCAATTATACAACGGTGGACCTATGGTCTACGGATGTATTTGGCTAATGACATATGAGTTTCGAATCCGTTTCCCTCCCTTAGTCTTTTTGCGCAAGCGTTCTCAATACACAACAATCGTCTATTACCGACGATATGTGCTTGTACCGCAACCACTCAGTATCGGTCGATGTGAACAAACACAACTCGTCTCTGTTCTACATCACACATGTTGGATACGGGATGTCCAATGCAGTATGAATAGAGCAATGAGCTGCTGGCATTTAATAAAATTCACAAAATTACATCACCAATTAAAACAGGATTCCCATCATCAGCATTCCGCACTGAATTCAGTGCTGCAAAATATCAATATCAATACCTAAAAAATGCTGAATTTCACTAACCACCTGATGTCAGTATCAGTTCACTCAGTTAGTATATCAATATCTTTCATCTCAATGTCAGTGCGCAAATGACATTGATATCGTAAAGGGACCACTGATATTCAAAATTCTGCCGCAAATTGTTCTTTCGTATGCCAGCTAATCGAGTACCGATCTTTAAAAAACTTATCAGTAATATGAAAACAATGCAGCGGTTATACAAAAAAAAAGTGATTTATTGAGATAAAATAAATATGTTCAACTTTTCCCTAGTGATATTCATTTGTATAGTTATGTTAAACCTGTAGCTCCTGATATCATGCTTACTACGAATATCAGTGTCGGAAGTGAAATTCATTTCTAGGCCAATATTTTTTGTCAATTGACATTGTTGACAGTACATTTACATTTGGTACATTGTTGTATTGTCTGACCTTAGATGATAGACTAACCTACAGCAAATCATACATTAATTTGCAATATTTGCATTGCAGTTTACATGGATCATTGTTTTCACATGACAATGAAAAGTTCAATTGAAATAAATTGAGTTTTCAACGAACAACGATATCAACTTATATGAACGTGTAAACTTCAGATATAATTCGTGAATTGGTCGGTAAACGTGTAATTTTACATTCAAACATAGTTTGTAGTTGAAAATTACAACATATTTCTATCTGTGCATTCCGTAAAATTCGCAAACCAAAAGCCGCAGCAATCAACAAAACACTTTTGTTTTCTAGCGTTGCCTATTTCGATTTCTCGTATCCTGTTCCATCCTGTCATCTTAAATCTTTAATGTCCATCACGGTGCCATTAATAGAAAATTTAAAACAAGGGATCTAGGCGGATCCCTTCAGCGTGTAGTATGGCGTACAAAGTAGTGTTTTTGTTGAGTTGTGCTGTGAAAATAAATTAATAATTTCGTGTGAAATAGTGGCGTGTGCCGCGAAAGGATTATTCCAACGCGTGCCCGTGGTGTTTTTCTAACAGGATAAGTAGAGGAAAGGTTGCCTAGCAACTAGTTTTTGTTTAATTTTGTATTTTCCCCCCGGCGCGCTATTGATTTGTATAGTGAGCTGTGGCGGTAAAATTTTATTTTGTGTTCTCCTCCCCTGTATATGTCTGCTGCTGACAGTGTTAGCGTTTAATTTGGTAGAATGGATGTGTGTAATGTATGCGAGCAGTCTATTGCTATGAGTGGGCTCCCAGTTACGTGTGTAGGTCCGTGCAATGGAACGTTCCATTTCGCTTGTGCGGCACTCACTAAGACTGCGGCCAGGCTTATAGCAGATAATGCAAATATTCTGTTCAAGTGTGATAGTTGTCTATCAGATCAGAGTTGTGACGAGCAGAATGATCTGATCTCGCGCGTCAAAAGGATAGAGGAAGAGATGAAGAAGGTTTTTCAACTCTCGGGCTCGATCACTGGCATGCGAGATCACATTGCTGCTCAGGTGGACATCACGGTTAAAAGCGGGATGGCAGATATTAGAATAAATGTAAATGGTCTTGAAAATTTGATTTGTGAGAAATTGGATAATATGAAAAGTTCATTTTTTAAAATTGATGCGGAAAACCAATTAGCTGTAAAGAATGATCCGTGCAGTTTATCTAGGACGATTCAGTCGGAATCGGACAAAAATACCAGACGCAAAAAACGTAAATTAGTAATTAGTAATAGTGATCATGATGATGATGTTGTTTTTCAAGAAAATGCGAGTTTTGCGGATGTTGTAAAAAGACATAGTCGTATTAGTCAAAGTAAAACTAATAGTAACAGTAATAGTAAAAGTAACAAACCAGAAAATCGTAAGACTCGTCCAGTCATTGTGATTAAACCGAAAGAGTCCAAACAACCTTGCGAAGATACTCGTAAGTTTTTAAAAACTCAGTTGGATCCAAAAACACACAAAATCAGTAATTTTAGGAATGGTAAAGATGGCTCCATTATTGTTGAGTGTGCAACAGGAGCAAACGTAAGTGATGTGAAAAATGGTATTGAAAGCAATCTGGGTGAAAAATATAGTGCTGTTGTTCCCACTTCGGTGCCAAGATTGAAAATAGTGGGCATGAGCGATCAGTTTTCCTCCGATGTCTTTATTGACTACTTAAAAAGTCAAAATGAAGACATCGCTATTAATGATGTAAAAGTAGTGAACATGTTTGAAAATCCACGCTTCACTTATAACAAGTTTAGTGTTGTAATTGAAGTCGATGTCGAAACTTATAAATGTTTGTTATGTGCGAAAAAAGTAAATGTAGGGTTTGATCGGTGCTCGATAGTTCCCGCGATTAATGTGTTGAGATGCTTCAAATGTGGAGAATTTGGGCACAAGAGCATGGATTGCAAAAATTGTGATAGATGCTCTAGGTGCAGCCAACAACACAAAACGTCGGAGTGTACGTCAACTGTATTGAAATGTATTAATTGTTTGAAAATGAATAAAGAACGAAAAATGAACTTGGACGTCAACCATGCCGCATTTAGCTCGGAATGTTTGCTCTATAAAAGACTTTTTGATCAGAAGAAAAGCAGCTTGCGTTTCAATAAATAGCAGCCAAGTTCCAGGAATGTGAATCAATTCGATTTTTTATATTTGAATATTGCGGGGTTGTCAACAAACTACGTAGCATTACGTCATATTGTTGAGGAAAAACGTCCTCTTTTAGTTTTATTATCTGAAACTCATATTGTAGAAACTGAAGCTTTTGATCAGTATAGTATTCCGGGATATATTGTTGCTGCTTGTTTATCACATTCTAGACACACTGGCGGTGTTGCTATTTATGTCAAAGAATCAGTTCAATTCAACCTTCATACCAACGAAGTTATTGATGGCAACTGGTTCTTGGGCATTACAGTTGTACGTGGCATGAAGATGGGTAATTATGGTGTTTTGTATCATTCTCCCAGTTCTAGTGACCAGCGTTTTGTTGAAGTTTTAGAGAACTGGCTCGAGACATTCCTTGATTCCAGTAAATTAAATATATTGGCTGGTGATTTTTATATTAATTGGCGTGATAACCATAATTCGAATCATTTGAAGCGTTTAGCTGAGTTTTTTAATTTAAAGCAAACGGTAAATGAATATACGCGTATTTCCAGGCACAGTAGAACTTTAATTGACCACGTTTATTCCAATTTTGATTCCATTTGTTCAGTTACGGATACTGATTTGAAAATAACCGATCATGAGACTTTAGTGATTAATGTCTTAGACCATGTTAACGATAACGATAATTTTGTAAAATTGAAGTGCTGGAGGAAATATTCGAAGCAAGCTGTTTCGAATCTTGTTGAGAGAAGCCTGGATTTTCCATTCGTGGTCGGTAACTTAGATGAATCTACAGCTGTTCTTAATAACGCTTTGAAAACGTGTACCAATCAACTAGTTGAGCAAAAGTTTGTTTCTTTGAAAAATTCGAACAGCTGGTATAATTTGGATCTTTTGCGTCTTAAACAGAAAAGGGACAAATGGTACAAAAAGTTTTGTAGATCTAATAATGACAATCATTGGACTAGGTACACAATCGCGCGTAATAAGTATTCACAATCGATAAAGAAAACTCGTTGTGAATATGTTCAAAGGAAGATTGATCAGCATCAAAACAACAGCAAAGAGTTATGGAAAATTTTGAAATCTTTATTAAAACCTAGTAATTGCAAACCGCGGTCCATAACTTTTAATGGCACATTAGAACAGTCAGAACAAGTAATTGCATCTAAGTTTAATGATTATTTCGTAGACAGTGTTTCATTGATTAATCAATCTATTGAATTGGTCGATGAACCTGACGAAATAAAACAGCCAGTTAATAGTAGTTGCAGATTTGAAGTTTTTCACCCAATTACATTAGATGAACTTAGAGTTATTTGTTTTTCATTAGGAAAATCGGCTGGAGTAGATAATGTTAATGCTAGAGTTATTCAAGATTGCTTTCATGTCATTGGCCATATCTTTCTGGACCTTATTAATGAATCATTGCAGAATGGACATGTGCCACAAATTTGGAAGGAATCCTTAGTGGTCCCTATTCAAAAAGTTGCTGGAACGATTAAAGCCGAAGAGTTTCGTCCCATCAACATGTTGCACACATTAGAGAAAATCTTAGAACTTGTTGTTAAAGGCCAGCTGTTGGAGTATTTGAATAGCAACTCTTTGTTGATACCAGAACAATCGGGATATCGGGAAGGTCATTCTTGTGAAACTGCATTGAATTTGGTGTTAGCAAAGTGGAAAGACAACTTGGAGCGTAAAGATACGATTGTTGCTGTTTTTTTGGATCTGAAACGCGCTTTTGAAACAATTTCTAGGCCCTTACTGTTAAGTACAATCAAGCGCTTTGGAATTACGAGTACTGCATATAAATGGTTTGAAAGCTATTTGTCTGACAGAACTCAACGGACTGTTTTTAATGATTCTGTTTCCAGTCCCGTGGGGAACAACCTTGGAGTGCCCCAGGGAAGTGTATTAGGGCCCCTTTTATTTATTATGTACATTAATGACTTGCGACGTGTTTTACGGTTTTGCGACATTAACCTTTTTGCAGATGATACTGTGTTATTCATTGCAGCTAAGGATTTAGAAGTTGCCGTCTCACACTTGAATGAAGATTTGCAGTATCTAAGTAGATGGTTGAAGTGTAAGCAGTTAAAATTGAATACAAGTAAAACTAAATTTATGGTAATTTCGCGGAATCGATTAAATGAGAACGTCTCTGTTGTAATTGATGATGAGAATATTGATCGCGTTCAGGAGATTAAATATCTTGGCGTGATTATTGATGACAAACTTAAGTTCAACTCTCACATTGACAATGTCATCAAGAAAATTGCCAAGAAGTATGGAATTCTATGTCGATTGAAAAACGATTTAACTATTGCCAGTAAAATACAGCTATACAAATCAATCATCTCTCCTCATCTAGACTTTTGCCCATCCATTTTATTTCTGTCGAATGCAACACAAATATCGAGATTACAGCGCTTGCAGAATAAAATAATGCGTTTGATTTTGAGATGTAATAGATTCACTTCCTCAACTTTGATGTTAGACGCCTTACAATGGTTGTCGGTGAAGCAAAGAATTGTATATTTGACTATGGTGTTCATTTTTAAAGTAGTTAACGGTTTGCTGCCTCGATATTTGTGTGATCGAATTGAAAGAGGAAGTGACTATCATAGATATAATACTAGAAACGCGGATGAAATAAGAACACCACATTTCTTGACTTGTGCTTCACAGAATTCATTATTTTTTAAAGGAATAATTGTTTTCAATTCGATGCCTAGACACATTAAACGTTCAACAACATTAGCAGAATTTAAGAGACATTGCATTTCACACGTTAAAACTGTCTTTTGAACGGTTATCCAGTGATTTTTTTTTATGAATTGACAAATTATGTATCTTGACGAAGTTATTTTTAACGGATTACTTTGTATGGATAGCTGTTATAACGACTTTTTAATAATTATTGTAGCACTGCAAAAACTATTTTGTTCGCCACGATGGTGATGATGGATTTTTGATATATGATTTAATAGTAGTAGTAAAAAAAAATAGTAGTCTACAAAGGTTTGAGCCTCGCGCGCGTATTACGGATATAGAGGACTGAATTTAACATTTGATAAAAAAAAAATGCAATTTTGAAGCTTATTTGGAAGATACCTTGAGTTAGTAGTAAGTTTTCTGGCAAATGTTGGGGGTTCGTGAGCATTCCTGACATTGCTGAAAATTATGATAGCATCAGATTGCGGGGTTACTAGTGTAATAGGATGCTTTGTTGATTGTTCATTAACTCTTGATTGCTTGTAATACTTATGAATATTTTAGGTGGACAAAAAGGCGAACTAAGAGGTGGACGCCTGAGCTTTTCAACATTTATATCGCTGTGAAGCAACTGTAAACTCTAGAGGGAATTTATATCTGTAACTGAAACCAGTTCGATTTTGTTTGCCAACCTGGTTAAAATGTCATATTTAATTATCTTAAAGATAAATCGTCCAGCTTAAACCTTTGTAGGGGTAAGAGGTGGGACCATCATCATCATGAATTGGACACAAATTTGTAGCATCAACCATCAAGCATGTTCAAGTCGTCGGTCTTGTTGAAAAACCACAGAAATTCGTTCGCCCAGAGAATTGCAACACACAACACAGAATGTGATGTACCAGCAGCTCAACGCAAGCTCAACCAGGCTGAAGTAATTAAATATGTGTTCCATCCCATTGCAACTGGACACACACACACAGCGGGGTTTAAACGGAAGCCCTGCGGAGAGGCGTACAATTAAAACACGATTTGCAACTGCCGACACTGCACAAATCGGTCGACACACGAATTAATGTGTTGCAATTAGGGTTGTTTAACCGGTTTTACCGGTAATACCGTGCTATTTTGCAATACCGAAATAACGGTTTTTAACATTTTGAAAACTGGTGATTTCGACAATTTTTATATCCAATGTGTAGCTACTATCTTCTCTGGTTTAGATAGTCTTTCGATTGCTGAGACACTTCCAAAAACACGTCTAGGAGCTACTTTTTCTCCGGTTAAGGAAAGAAGATTTCACTTCTAGATATCGATAGTCTTTTCGGATTCAATATTGAACCTGGAGGAAGTTTCGAATTTGATTTTATAGCATTTTTTTTACGAAGTAATTTTTCGTCAACGTGTTGCATTAATTTTGGTATGTATAACAGATACGTATTTCGACTACAATATGCAGTCTTCATCAGTGTCAATCCCACTAAAGACTTATCAAAATCTGACCCCTTTACGTACTCATCCCCTAGGTAAAAATGTCAAGATCACAGGTATACCTTTAAACAATGCTCACTCACTCCATTCAACCCAGAGCCAAGCTCAAACACTGAACTTATATGATTTTTATGTAGCTTACACAAACTACAACTAAATGTTTCCCAAGAATGCTGAAATTGTAAATATTTCCTATGTCTCATTCGCTGTTCCCGGAAATTTGACCAAGATATCAGAACATCATGTTGAAATTCTATAATATTCTCAACTACAAAACTCCCTAAATTCCACGAAATTCTCATAAATACAGCCCAGCTTTTATGAAGTTCTCTGAATAATTCCTTGCTCTTCAAAGAAGTTTTTCGAAGTTTCTGGATTTTCAATTTATTTCTCTCAACTTGATCGCTGCCCTACTGTAAATTCTCAGCCGTTCTATAAAATTTTCTGAACTTCTAAGAATTTCGTTTATTTTCAGTTCCCTGATGTCCTCTCATTTTCATTTTCATTTTGCAGCGTTTGGTGGGGCAATGGGAGCGCAAGTCAATCCAAAACCGAGGATACAGGACGGGTAATGGCTGAATAGTCTATGCGGACCACTTGAACGCCATGGGAAAAGGAAGGGATTGAAGAGGCCGGTTATTGGGGGGTTTTGAGGAAATGACACATAGTGATGCTAAATGTAAAAAAACCGAAAATCCATCTCCCACTGATTCATCCTTTCACATATATACCAAATTGATATTTTAAAGCAATAACCAAAATAAACAGACAATACATGAAAAGGCTAATTGCCAGTTGCTTTAAAGGCTAGTTGCCTCCCTAAGCGGACCCTCCGCATTCTAACTCTTCTGTTAATCCACTTAATGCTACTAGGCTGTCTAAATTTTCTTATTTAAGTTCGTTTGATGATTATGATATCTCTAGTCTAATTTAATAAATAATTGAAAAATCTAATCTACCTACCATGCTTTATTAAGTACCTGCACTTGTGAATGTAATCTAAAATTTAACGTGTTTCAAGTTGTTTTTGACTTTGACCTATATTTAATATATATTAATTCGTCCCAGGTGACACCTTTATGTGACTAAAATGCTTCATTTTGAAGTTAGTTTCCTAGCTGATTTTTAAATTACATAGGGTATATGCTTTAACTACGCTCATAAATCTCCACTATGTCGCACCACAAAAATACGTATGGTTATGTCACAATGTATGTAGCTCCTAATTGATCATCACTGATCAACCAATGATTTTTGTGATTTTCGAGAACTTCTAGCGATTGGATCTGCTTAGAATGTTTCAGAAATTAAGTTTAATTGTTATTTTAACTAACTCTTTGGTTATTTTGGTGCTACAAGAATTGTTGACATGCTTAGTAATGTTTCGAAAATGACCAATTTCCCATACATTTTTGTATGGCGTCCTTATATTTATTTCCGAAGGAGAAAATCACATTTCCATTTATTTCCCCTGCGTACATGATGCAATTGGTTATTTCTATGGGTGATATTGTAGCATGATAATGTGGCTTCCAAAAATACATGGTTTAGAATTCCTCTGATTCTTATATTTGGTAGGCGCCATGCTTTTTTATGTGTCTTTATATTTATTTCCGGGAGTGTAGAAGCACGCCACACTAGAAATCCCGAGCCATAGTTCAAACACTTATCCCAAATCAAAATGAAGCACATATAAGATTAGTTGCAATACCATGTACAAAAATGGTGTTTAACATTGTTCCCTGAGTAATACCTCAATGAAAACAACAACGAAAGCTTGTCACGCAAGTAGAAGGAGCACTGTTGGGCACTTTCTGAAATATTTCAATAGTATAATTCCCTTGCAAACCCAAATAAATCTATCTGCGTAAAAATAAATAAAATAAGAGTGATTTGCGGCAAAACCCGCCAGTATCGCACCCAACGTCAGTGCCTATACGTGAGCGTACTACAACGCGGCTTTCAACTAAAGTAGTAACAAGTGTGATACTATCACTTCAGGCTAGAACTTTGGTTCTCTTATGCAATGGTTCATCAGAGAGGGGAAGCTCAGTAACCCTCATCGCATACTCATGACGCTATTCTGTCACGGCATGAGCCAACGATGCCGGACCTAAACCAACCGTCTCCAACGCTCCACTATGAATCATAAGATTAGGCCCGCCCACCAACGGCCAGGTTAAAAAACTAGTCAAGGGGAGGGATTTTCAGTTCCCTGATGTCCTATACAAAAATTGAAATTCCACGAAATTCCCTAAACTAGTCTAAACTATTTTGTTTAAGAAGTGCTGAAGGCAAAAGAAGATCCCGGCATTTTATTAGTTTCCTGTAATACAACAAAGTTTCATTAACTTCATTGAAGTTTTCCAAAAAAATCTACACGCTATTCTGGGGCTACTCATTTTTGAGTTGAAAATCACTCAGTTTGACCAAAAGGGAAGTTACTCAAAAATGAGTATACATGTATTTACTCAAATCTGGGTAAACGTGCTTGCGGTGGAAACTGGGTAAAGCTTACCCAGATTTTGACGTTTACTAACTGGGTAAAGCTTACTCATTTTTATAGCAATTAGGTACACATAAATGCTTACAAATAGTTTTCTTTTTACATGCATATGGATTACAATTGATGCAATCAATCAACGTATATTTAAAAAATAATACTGTGCGTTGAATAAATTAAAATGTTAGCTACTCTTCACCAATGACTTGTAAGCCTTGAAGCTCCAATATCGATTAATGAGTCGCTGGCTTGGTCGGAGGTCAAAAACTGCACTAGATTCCTGAAAAATTAAGCATTTAGAGGAAGTATAAAGTTAGAAAACTTTCAATAAGCTTACCAACAGGCTGCTGTCATGTGTCACCATTCAAAAAGTTCCGTGATTGCTGTTTTAAGCTGTATCACATCGAAACATTTAATGTTTACTCTGCGTAAAAGACGTTTTTCTTTGGTGCACCATTTTGAATTTTGGGAAACTATTATCATATCCATTTATCCAAAATCTGGGTAGCTTTTACTCATCAGAACAAAAGTTATTTACTCAAATTTTGACAACTCCACAATTGACGCAAGAATGAGTGGAGTCTACTCAGTCACTGGGTAGACTCAAAATAGCGTGCAAGCGATCCTAATTTATTTTAAATTCCAAGCAGTTCCACGATTCCACTTGAACATCTCCAAATTAGTGGGTTTATTAGCCACTAATAAAGACAAAAAACACTAAAGCTTAAGAAACTCAACAAAGGTTAAGACAAATGCCAAAACTTTAAGGAGCTTCCCCAAATTTCTACATACTTTCTATAAAGTTTGATGAAGTTCTACTAAATAATTATAATTTCTACGAAGTTCACTGAAGTTTTGCGAAGTTCACTGGACGTTTATGAAGTTCGCGGAGCTTTTACAATTTTTATAAAAATTGTGGCATTTTCAGAAAATCTTCAGAACTTCTACGCAGTTCCTGATATTCTAAAAAGCTTGCAAAGGTGCAATAAGATTTTTAAAATTTTTCTAAGAATTCTTGAAGTTCCCTAAACTTTTCATAACAATCTACGAAGTTCCCAAAAATTAATCTCTTATGTCATAGCTTCTACGAATTTTCATTGACTTCTAAGATAGTCTCTGAACTTCTGTACAAACTCAGTTTTAAAAATCAGAAAGAGAGTACGAAATTTTCGCTTTAAAGGGCGAACACGAAATTATTGCGACACCGAAAATGTCATGCCAATTTGCTTATAATGTTTAGAATCAAACCAAAATTTTAGGGTAGTTTTATACTTATATTTACTTCAAAAATCAAAAGAAAAGGTAATCGATGGAGCCTTGAGTGTAAAATTGAACGCATTTTCGCTTGATGCCCTCCATCAAAGTCTTTACAGTGTCATCCGGTACCAGTTTCTCAGTTTTTTTTTTCCATTTTCTTAACATGTCCTTCTCGTCTTTGACTGTCTTCTTGCTCTTCAGAAGTTTTCGCTTCATTATTGCCCAGTACTGCTCCACCGGGCGCAGCTCCGGACAGTTTGGCGGATTCATGTCCTTTGGAACAAAATGGACAGAATTGGCCTCATACCACTCCAGGACACTTTTAGAATAGTGGCATGATGCCAAATCTGGCCAAAATAGCGGAGCTTCGTCGTGCTGCTGCAAGAACGGCAAAAGGCGCTTCTCGAGGCACTCAGATTTGTAGATCTCGCCATTTACTGTGCCCTTTGTCACGAAAGGCTCACTCCTCAGTCCGCAAGAGCAGGTGGCCTGCAAAATGAGATATTTGGAGGCGAACTTCGACATTTTCTTCTTCTGAAATTTGTCGTCCACATCGAACTTGCTCTTGCCGGTGAAAAACTCCAACCCCGGAATTGGCTTAAAATCGGCTTTTATATACGTTTCGTCGTCCATCACACAGCAGCCATATTTTGTCAGCATCTTCTCGTAGAGCTTCCGGGCCCGAGTTTTAGCCGTCGATTGTTGCCGCTCATCGCGGTTTGGGAAGTTCTGTACCTTGTATGTATGTAGTCCAGCTCTCTTCTTTGCATTCTGGACGTAGCTCTGCGACATGCCGATCTTTTTAGCCAAATCACGGCTTGAGACGTTGGGATTTGCTTTAATCATCCGCTTCACCTTTCCCTCCGTCTTTTTGTTCTCCGGTCCCGGTTTTCTTCCAGCTCCTTTGACGTGGTCCAACGTCAACCACTCCTGGAACCGCTTCAACACTCTGGAGACGGTTGAATGATGAATCCTGATGAATGTGGGCGTCTTAGTGGAATACCTGTATAATGAGAGAGAGAAGGATTAGTATTTTCCATTTAATTCCACTACTTTATTTGCTTATCCTTGACAGATACGCGTATTTCGTCTACAATGTGCAGACTTCTTCAGTGTCTTGTACTAATACTCGACTGAAGAAAAACATCGCATTTACCGAATATATATGAACACAGGTACATTTTCACTTAGAAACTAGGTAAACTTAAATTTAATTTTCTATAGGAACAGGTACTCCGCTGCTTACTCGTTGATGTGTCCTAGGTAGTAACTTGAAAAGCCATGTGTGTCCGTTTCCTTGATCCCTGTTGAGTAAAGTTGAATTACGTTGTTTGTTGATCTCGAGGCTTTCTGCAACATCCAATTTCCATGGTGTAGATACGGTTCGTAAAATCGTTATGTCCTCCGTCGATAGTTGGTGGTCCTCTGTGAATATGTGTTCTGCAACCTTTGATTTGAAATCATATGTTAGGCCCTTTTCTTCTTGCTTTTTGGCCTTATTAACCTCCGCTATATGTTCTTTAAATCTAGTTGCTAAAGTTCTCTTGGTTTGTCCTACATATACTTTGTTACAATGATTACAGCTTATTTTATATACACCTGCTTTACCTAAAACATTAACTGGGTCTTTAGTGGATCCTAACAATGATTTCAACTGGTTATGTCTACTGGTGAAAACTAAATCTAATCCGAATTGTTTTAACTGTGGTCTTAGTTTACAAGTAATATCTTGATCAAATGGAACGGACACTCGTTTCAATGGTTCAGGTGCTGTGGTGAGGGTTGTAAATAGTCTCCTTTGTAGAATTCTCGCTTTTTTATCGATGATTGCCTGGATTGTGGTCTCCTTGTATCCGTTGAGTCTTGCTGTTTCGAAGATGTACTGTAATTCCTTAACCTTTCCTGTATCGCTGAGTGGAAGAGTCTGCATTCGGTGAATCATGTGGTGAAAGGCGGCCATTTTCTGCTGGAACGAATGGTTGGAAGTATAGGGGATAACTCTTTTGGTGCTTGTTGGTTTCCTGTAAATTTCGTATTCAAGCGAGGAAGATGATGACGATTCCCTGATGACTAGAAGATCGAGAAATGCGAGTTTCCCGTCTTTTTCTACCTCGTGAGTGAATTTGATATCCTTATGAATTCTGTTGATCTCATCTAAAATTTGTGGAAGGGCTTCCCGTTTAACTACGCTGAAGATATCGTCAACAAACCTCCACCAACGGTTTGGTAATAGTCCTTTCTCCTTCAGGATTGTCTCCAAGTTATTATGAATGATGAATGTTCAACATGTTTCCCAACTGCCGGTGCTACAGGTCAGGAAATTCCAGGTGTTTGGAAAGAATTTGTTATCTCAACTCGCGTTGGTTCACCTCCATTTTCGTTGAATCGAAAAACACGACTTAGAGTTTGACAGCATGTACACAATACACATCAATGAGAAAGTGTGCAAAATTTGGTTGATTTTTACCCAATGGGAAAAAAGTTATCTCTGTTGAATGTGTCGCAATAATTTCGTGTTCGCCCTTTACGGAGCTCAAGTGGTTCCAAATTGGGTCCTGATTAGCCTCCCAAAATTTAAACTCATTTGGTAAGAAACTGACTTGGCACAATTTGAAGTTTATTTGAAAATTTCTGTGGGAAAAACAAACCTTTTGTTCATTTTCATCTAGCTTTTTTCCATTTAACTCTGCTAAAAAGGTCCTATAACTATTATTATGGGAAATTTTCTCAGCGACAAACTTTGTAGAAGATCGAATTTCAGCCAATTCAATTTAAATAGTTATTAATTGTTTAAGAGACTGATAATCTTATGGCATGATCAAGCAGTTATTTTGCGGGCAATACTGTATTCTGCAGTGTGACATAGTGGCTATGTTTTGTGTGCTCAATTCTACACACCAGAAACACCAATGTTGCCTGCTGATGGAGCTGATGGAGCATATTCATAAGACATCAGTGATTTGAATCATTTATAACTATTGTTCCTTTGATCGAAAAGCGATCTTCAACAAAGTTGTAGCTATCATTTTTTAAAGCAGATCGGTATGATGATTTTTTATATAGATATGAACAAACAAATTCCTCAAAGATACCTGTTTCCGTCTTTACTCTATAAGAATTATTATATTTAGAATTTATTGGCTCCCATCCTATGTAATATGAGCTACAAAATGGTGAATGACAATCTGGAAGGAGCGATGTACAGTACTGGACAAAACAAATCATACGCTCAACCTAAAAAAGTACATCATATTTTTGCTATTTTGCACGCAAATTTCAGCAGTATATTCAGAAAAGTTCAAGTATTTCTCATGGTGCATTCAATTAGCTGAATTAAAATTGTTATAGGGTAAACGCTCCTATAGTTGCGGTACGTTAGAAGCGTTAGGTTCCTATAGTTGTGTATGGAGACTCCATACACAACTATAGGAACGTAACGCTTCTAACGTACCGCAACTATAGGAGCGTTTCCCCTAATATTCTGCTACTTTTGTTACAAATTTAAATAAATATATGCTCACTTTTGTGCTTGGACAAAATAAATCATACACTCCTAAGATTTTATTTTTTAGCCATCGAATAAAAACAAAATCTGAAGATTTGGCATCACGGCGTAATATTTGACAGTTCTTGTTCCGGGAAGCGTGCGCATCGCACCATTGTGTTTTGTTTGCGTCATTTGAAAAGTGAAAAATGTCGGGAAAGCAGATTTCGCTCGATGTTAGCAATTTGGTGATTCGTGATCGTGAAAAAGGAATTTCTTTTCGAAAAATTGCCGAAAAGTACTCGATCTCAGTTGGAGCTGTTCAGCACATATGGAAAAAGTACGAAACATTGTGAGGAATTTATCCGGACAAGGACGTCATCGTGCGACAAGCAATCGTGATGACATCAGAATTGTTCGAATGGCTAAGTAGAATCCGAAGTATTCGTCGAGGCATATTGTGGAATCGATGGATCGCAATGTAAGTCGACGTACTGTTCGCCGGTTACTTAATGTGAGCGGTTTGAAAAGCTGTTTGGCATCGAAGCATCCTTTTATCAACAAGCGGAACCAATGGAAGCGACTGGAATTTGCTAAAAAGTACGCCGGAATGACTGTAGACTTCTGGAAACGAGTTCTGTGGACGGGTGAGAGCAAATTTGAGTTATTTGGACAGAAAAGGCAATCAAGGGTTTGGCGAGGTTCCGGTGACGCTCTTAAGGAACCATACATTCAAAAGACGGTTAAACACGGAGGCGGAAATATCATGGTATGGGGAGCATTTGCGTGGTCTGGTGTTAGAAGCTTGGCTCATATAAAAGGAATAATGACTGCAGATGTGTACATTGACTTCTTATCGGGAAGTTTCGCTACTGAAAACTGGCCTGGAATCCAAATACATTTTCCAACAAGATAATGACCCAAAGCACACAGCGAAGAAAACAACGGCATTTTTCAAATCAAATCGGATCAAAACGCTGGAATGGCCTCCCCAATCTCCCGATCTCAACCCAATTGAGAATTTGTGGTCTTACTTGGACAACAAAGTGGATAAAGCATCGGTTTTCAACAAAAACGTTTATTTTGAAGCACTTGAAGCAGCGTGGGAGAATATCGATTCAGGATATCTACAAAACCTCGTCGAAAGTATGCCAAGACGGTTGGAAGCAGTGTTGAAAGCAAAGGGTGGTCATACCAAATACTAAGAGTGTTAAAATGTAAGTTGAAAGTTGAATTAAACAAGAATTTTCAATAAGAAATCAGGCGTATGATTTATTTTGTCAAACTCGAAATTCTCCTTTTACAACTTATAAATGATGATTGAAAAAGTCGTACAATATATTTAATATTCTATACCTGCACAGTTTTAGCGAAAAACCATACAGATGTATTGCAGATCAAACCATTATTGTATGTTTGAATCTACCTGATATATCGAGCTCCAAAGAAAAATTATATGGGTGTATGATTTATTTTGTCCAGTACTTTTCCTAGCTCCGGTCCTCACAATGTTCTACCTCACGCCTCCACGAGTCACATGATCACAAAAGACTGCCAGCTGAAACATGGACACAGCTGGTTGGCGTAGCCTGGGCAATGCTGTCAATCCGACAATAGCAGAGTGAGGAGGTGCGACGCGAACACTGGCGAGGTAACCATGGCATCCTTTGCCAACCCGAGCGTCTGTTCACCATGAAGCTAGAAATCCTGGGACTGAGTGAAGTTCGTTGGCCAAACTTTTGAGAACACAAACTGCCATCGGGACAGGTACTACTATACTCTGGTATTCGAGGTGAAAACGCTCCCCATTATCGTGGAGTTGGTCTCCTACTTAGAGTCCAGGCAAGTGCTGTGCTCATCAAGTGGGAGCCTATTAATGAGAGCATAATCGTTGCCAGATTTAGAACACGGGTTCGTGACCTTACCATAATCCAATTTTATGCGCCAACTGATGCTGCCGAGCTACAGGACAAGGTGAATTTTTACAGTCAACTGAATGCCGTCGTGGATAAGGTTCCAAAGGGTGACATCAAGATCTACACTGACGACTTCAATGCAAAGATCGGCTCCGATAACACGGACTATGAGAGTGTCATGGGACGCCATGGTCTCGGCGAAATGAGCGAAAACGGTGAGATGTTTGCAGAATTTTGTGACATGACGCTCTTCCCCCCATCGGCCAGTGCACAAAGTCACATGGGTTTCCCGTGATGGACATATCGAAAATCAGATTAAACACATCTGCATCAGCCGAAAATGGAGACGGAGCCTTCTTGATGTCCGGAATAAACGCAGCGCCGATATTGCGTCTGACCATCACCTTCTAATCGGCGAGATCCGCCTACACCTGGCGCGGATCCAGCGACGGGAGGAGAGACTCTGGCGGCGGTTCAACACACGTTGACTTAAACAAGCGAGAACAACCTGGGTGAGCTGCGCACCCAGAGGAAAGAGTGGATCACTGTTGAAACCTGGCAGAAGATTGAGGAGCGTAGAGAAGCAAACGCCGCGATAGAGCAGGCGAGAACCAGAGGAACCAATAACGAAGCCCGTCAACGGTACTCGGCTCTAGAAAAGGAAGTCAAGCGCTCTGGCAGACGGGACAAGCGAGCGTGGGTGAACTCCCTGGCCGACGAAGGGAAGAAAGCCGCAAACACTGGCGATATACGCCTCCTCTACGATATCTCACGAACGAACCCGAGGATGCCAGTGAAGGACACGGCTGGACAGTTGCTTACCGACCCCACTGACCAGCTGAAACGCTGGTTTGAGCACTTCGAACAACGTTTTCAAGTTTCAACGGCCAACCAGTCATCAACATGTCTGCATGATCCGCCTAGGGGTGCGGCGCATCACTCGCGTCAATTCCGAGGCCCCATCACTGCAGGAAATTGAATCAGCTATTTGAAGCATGAAATCCAACAAGGCTTCAGGGGTCGATTGCATATCAGCAGAGATGCTCAAAGCTGACCCCATGCTATCCGCTCAAATGTTGCATCAACTATTCCGTAATATCTGGGACACTGCGACTTTTCCGGCCGACTGGATGCAGGGCGTTTTAGTGAAGGTTCCGAAAAAGCGGGATCTGACTGTGTGCGACAGTTGGCGAGGCATCATGTTACGGTGTATTGATCTCAAAGTTCTGTGCAAAATTATCCTGAATCGTATACAGGAGAAGATCGATGCGACTCTCCGACGGCAGCAGGCAGGATTCCGTGCCGGAAGATCTTGTGTAAGCCATATTGTCACGCTCCGCATCATCTTGGAGCAGGTTAATGAATTCCAAGAGTCCCTTTATTTGATATTCATTGACTACGTAAAAGCTTTCGACCGACTCAATCACGAGAATCTGTGGGGCGCCCTAAGACGCAAGGGAGTCCTGGATAAAATCGTCAACCTCATCGAAGTGCAGTATAAGGCTTTCACGTGCAGAGTTCTGCATAACGGAGCTGGTGTGAGACAAGGATGTATACTATCACCGCTACTTCCTCATCGTAATCGACGAGATTATGGTGGGTGCAATTGACCGTGTACCGAACCGTGGGCTACTTAGGCAGCTCAACGACTTCGATTTGGCTGATGATGTTGCTCTACTAGCACAAGGAAGCTCAATGACCTTGCCGAACGCTCCTCTGCGGCGGATCTCATCATCAACGTCAACAAGAACAAATCGTTGGATGTCAACACGGCAACCCTTCCAACTTTACGGTAACGGGGCAAGCAGTCAACAAGGTGCGAGTTTACGAAACGTATGGAGATCAATTGATTGATTGATTGATTTATCTTTATTAGGGAGGCTTTCAGCCTGGGACTGGTTCGCCTCCAACGGAGATCAAACCAGATAAGTCACGCACAAAAATCCGAAATTTCAACTCGAACGTGAAATCAGTGCTGGAAGCAGTCGTATGTTTTCCCAGTTTTCAAGAAAGACTGCAAGCGGATTGTTTCGAACTATCGGGGCATAGCTGCGTTGAGCGCCACTTCTAAGCTGTTTGAAGTGATCGTTCTGCATAAGCTTGTTCAGAACTACGCACACTACATTTCGGTTGATCAGCATGCCTAACCGTTCGACGACAAATAATATGACTTGTTTCACTTCGTTCGTGATCCGCCAAACAGAAAATGGTCAACAAGTAGACGCTATTTACACAGACTTATCCGTGGTGTTTGATTAAATGAATCATCAAATCGCAGTTGCTAAATTCTACAAGCTGGGAATGAACAGTAACTTGCTTTCCTGGCTTCGATCCTACCTAACCGGTCGAAGTATGTCCGTCAAAATTGAAGACCACATTTCGCCCTCCTGTCCGGTTTGTTCCGGTGTTCCCCAAGGATGTCACTTGGGACCCGTTTCTATTCTTGCTGTATATGAACGATGTCAATTTCTTCTTGAAATGCCTAATGTCGATGTCAATTTCATCTTGAAATGCCTAAAACTCTCGTAAGCCGATGACCTGAAGCTTTACTACATGATTAAGCAACCACAAGACGCGTTTTTTCTGCAACAACAACTGGAAGCCTTCGCTGAATGGTGCCATATTAATCGAATGTCGCTGAACGTGTCCAAATGTTCGGTTATTTCATTTGACCGCAAGCAATCACTCTTCCATTTTAGCTATGCTTTGGGAGGCGTGAATCTACAACGTGATTCGACAGTCAAGGACCTGGGGATTCTGGTTGATACAAAATTAACCTTCAAGGATCACGTCGCGTACGTTGTGTCTAAAGCCTCATCGCAACTAGGATTTTTATTTCGCTTTGCAAAAAAGTTCAAGGACGTGTTACATATTTGCAATGTCCCAAAGATAATCAAAAATTAATTATCAAAATTGTTTAGTATTGCTTGTAGGAGTTAGGTTTATAAATTTAAAATAAAATTGCATTCCGGCTTGCCGCAAAACGCCAACACCCACTCCGACACAAGGAGGCGTCCAAAACGCAAAGAACGATCGGTGGGCAGCTTCCGCCGAAACGAGCGTCGCTCGAACAACGACGCGCAAAAAAACGAACTTGGGAGGTGGAGGAGGATCGGAAAAAAAGAGACGTCGCTCTCTTGCGTACCAACCTCCCAACGATAAGGTCGAAAATCTAGTCCGTGGTGAAAAATTATAAACCGTCGTGTGAATATCACTTGTGTCGCATCCAGTTCACAGTGAGACCAAGTGTCGACTCTCGTTCCGGAACCAATATAGTGCAGTGTAATTTGAAGACCGACTCCCGATCTCGTTCCGCGAGCGGATTCGATTTGTCCCGTGGTCCCAAAGTGCGTGAGGAATAATAATCGCCGTTTTCTGGTCCGGGGCGAAAACCAAGGAAAAACTACGGTTCGAGTGGACGCTTCGCGTTGAATTGGTGTCGTTCGTGAAGGTGGTGTTCTTTGGCGTGACAGCGGAACGGAGAGTCCCCTCTCCCAACGTAGAAATTAACCTTTTAGACGGAAGCTAGGCTCCCCCTGAGATGAGTCATTAAGGTAAGTCGCATGCTCCCAATTGTAGGAAAACCCATTCTTACAGACGTTTACTGCCTAAAAGCTTTATACTGCTCAATTGTGCGCCCTATCTTGGAGTATTCGTCTATCGTCTGGTCTCCTTATTACCAGAATGAAATTCAACGCAACGAAGCTGTTCAGTGAAAATTCGTCCGGTTCGCTCTACGTCATCTTAGGTGGAGAGATCCATTCAACCTGCCCAGTTATGAAAGCCGTTGTCTACTTATAAATCTGGAATTACTAGAAGCAAGACGCAACGTGGCAAAAGCGTGCTTTCTGCAAGGCAACATTGACAGTCCTACGCTTCTTAGTCTCTTGGACATCAACACACGTCGTCGCAATCTTCGGTCGCACTCGTTTATCACCATCCCTCCGGCAAGAACTAATTATGGCTTACACGAACCTTTGCGAAGCATGTCCCGTGTATTCAACCGGTGTTATTATGTGTACGATTTCAACGTGTCACGAGAAACAAATAAGCGTAGTTTTAAACGAGTTTTATGTTAATTTATGTTATTCGTTAGTTTTGTATTTAGTTGTAGAAAAAGTGTCATTGAGGTAAACATTTTACGTGTTGACTGATAAACAATAAATAAATAAATATACGCCATCGAGACGTGGTGTGTATCAGCGGAGAGCACTCAGAAGCTGCAGGTCTTCATCAACCGATGCCTGCGGTATATAATTCGTGCCTGGTGGCCTCACAACTGGATCTCCAATGCCGAGCTCCATCGTCGATGTCATCAGAAGCCGATAGCAACAGAAATTCGAGAGCAAAAGTGGACGTGGGTCGGCCACACACTTCGACGGGGTAGAAACGAAATCTGCAAGCAAGCGCTGAAATGGAATCCGGCAGGACATCACAGCAGAGGCAGACCAAGGGACTCATGGCGGCGGAGCCTCAATAACGAAGTAAAGCAAGTCGATAGGAATCTGACCTGGGCCCAGGTCAAGGCAAAATCGAGCAGCCGCCCAGGATGGAAGTCTTTCACGTTGGCACTGTGCACCTCCGGTGGTCTACAGAACCCCTAAGTAAGTAAGTAAATCCTATGTAATCAACAACCCCACTAATCGTCCATTATGAACTGATTATGAGTAGCATTTGCCATCTATGGTAAATTTTGTCCATTACCGGTTTTTACCGGTTTTACAGGTATTCAATTTTCCATTACCGAGAAACCGATTTTCAGATAACATACCCGGTAATGACAACCCTAGTTGCAACGTCCAAAATCGATCATGTGACAATGAAGGGGAAGGCAACGGCAAAAATTGACACTGTGTGCTCAATTTGAGCTATGGACTCAATTTGCTGGGTCCAAGGAGGCAAGGCCGGGAGGAAAAGGTGTTTATATGCAAATCCAAAACTGTGACAACAGCTGATGCGTTCGATGGTGATGAAAACATGCTGTGCATGGTTGTGGTCGATGTCTGCACGTTGGATGTTTTTAGTTTTTTTTCGTATTTTGCATGGTATCATTTGGATAATGTGTTCAATGGGCCGCAAGATTTTTTTTACTATTTTACCACAAGACAATATTTTTTAAAGAGTCTTTGGTTTCAACATGTTAAACCAGTCATTTAAATAGCAATTAAAATTGGCACAAATTTTAAGGTTTAAATGAATAAGACCCAATCAGGTCCAATCAACTAAACTGTGGAAGAAATACAGCATGTTTAGTGCCTCAGTAAAGTTACAGCTGTGGTAGGATCATAACACAATCTGCATTATAAACTATATAGTAACCATCCCAGCTTCACCATACATTCATCATCCTCGCATTTCAACCTTATTGCTTATCACATATCAGCTTATAGCGATCTCTTAACGTAGTGCTCTAGATGCACATTCACAGTTATTAATTGAGAGCTTTCGAAGTCTGTACCATTTTTGCGTTAGTATAATTTTGTGGCAAGCACGTCGAAAAATTTTTAAAACCGAAAAATTCATAGACCGGATTGGTATTTGAACCCAGCCATCCCCAGCAAGGTCTTGCTTTGTAGCTGTTACTCAACCAACTGAGCTAAGGGAGGCTCTTCACCATACATAAGCATCTTATTTCATAATTCAAAAACCACCCAAAGCTTCATACATTTGGCAAAAGTTCACACGAAGCCGATTAGCAAGTCGGAGCCAGGAAACACAGAATATTCAAACCGCAAAGTGCTTACGGCACTTGGCATCAATTATGGGGATTAAAATTCGTCTGATTGAAGTTTCGTCTCACGTACATAAGGAGGAGGTGACGATTATTACGATGGGAAAGATATTCTTGGTGAACGTCGGAAGTATAAGTGACCGCAGGCAAAGTTATTACCAATTCAAAACTAACCACCACCGCCGTTAGAATCGGCAAAGTTGTGCTGTGTTGCTGTGTAACCGATTCTCTACTAAATGAATATGTTTATCCTAAACGAGCTGGAAATATGGCGCAAACAGTAGCAGTGCAAGTTTGAAATTGAATTAGATTCTCCCTCCAGATAGGGGCTAGGCTGCTCTTTTGTGAAAAGGCAAAAGCAAGTTTTTTAATTACAATTATGCACATGTTTCTAAGAATGAAACTTTTGAAAGACTATTCTTATCGACACCATCATGCACCGGATAATAATGGACTGGAGCTGCAAGTGCATCAGTTGCGCTGACAGAAGGATCGAAAGAATAATCTTAATTAAAATAGTTCGCCATTGTTAAAATCCCATAAGAGATCCCAGCTATGGAGATGGAACACGGAGTCAAAGGGTTGGTGAAAAATCTGCACCATCATTGTAACAATTCTGACATGAGCGCCGAACAGTGCGCTGACAGCAGGACAGAGGGGATGACGGTTGGTTGAAAGAATTTCATTAGCAACAAGCGTTTGACAGTGTCGGGGTCGTCGGTTCAGTGCCATCGGAATGGCATCTTGTCACATAGTTCATAAATGAGCAAAGTTGTTACACTTGCGCCTCGCACTGTTCGGGATTCGGAATCGTAGATAAGTATAACTTTATTTTATTAGAATCATCAGCAGTACATTTCTTTCGCAGTTGTAAATAAGTTAACGGAAAAAATTAACTTTCTTCGTGATCGTTGCCTGAATGAAATGATGCTCATGGGATATACACTGAGGCAAATAAACTTAATAAATTGATAAGGCTTAACTTATGAACAACACATAGGAATTTCATAAGCGCGTCTCCAATGTTCCTCAAATTCCTAATTTATAGATAAAAATGGAATGATCTCACCAGAACTGGTCTGCTTGACTGTGATCATCAACTTTTTCGGACTTCTCTATTCCACGATTTTCTCCAGCAGCTTTAGCCTTTAGTCTTTGTCTCTTGTCCTCGGTTAAACGCTTCGTCTTCATCACACAGCTTGCACCGAACGCCGTGCACGGAACTTCATTCTCTTCTGTTTTCTTCTTACCACATTTGTCAATCAGAACTAACTGTAGTTCAACCACCACTTCTCATTTGAACCAAAAAATCACTTCGCGGCTTGCAAAACAACCGTTAGGATCAAGGAATTTGTCATCGTAACGATGTTTTTCACAGATCACATTTTTCACACCGGTCAGAAGGAAAATGTTTATTTGAACTTTATGCAAAAGAAATCCGAACTGTCCACTAGCAGAGCCTACTTTGATCTCCCGTATCCAGGGAGGCATCTTTCATATTGCTCGCAATCTCCGACACCGGCGAGAGACCAGTAGCTGAGCACTTTTGCAAACGGAAAACTTGCTGATTCACGGTAACTTCGTCCACCGAATCACCACCAAAACACGCGACGGACTCATTATCAGCACGTTCCCGGGCTAATTCACCAACCGGACCGAGTTCACACTCGCCCACGGTGACGAATATTTCACTAGAACAAAACTGCACGCCGAAAGTGTGGCATCCAAACAAAGCATGGCAAGCGTACTACTGCTCCTGCATCGGAGGGCCCTAGCAAGAAGGCCCAAACGGATCCCAGCGGTGCTCGGAGTAGGATGTAGGATGAACCGGATGATTTCAGCTACTGCATGTGAGGCATGTTCAAGTTCATGCAGGCATTCGTGTTTTCGACTAAATTGACGAGTCATCTAGAGGAAAGTCCCAACGATGACAATGTTTTTGAAGAACTGGACAACTTTCACGATTTGACGACCTCTCGACAGCAGGAAGGAGAGGTAATTAATTTAAATAGTTTTAGTTTGCCGCCTAGTACTGAAGCACAAAATTTGGAATTGCATCGTAATGATGAAAGTAAGGAGTTGGTCATTTACTGTCAGAATTTTAATAGAATGAGAAGCGCCACCAAAGTGAATGAGATTTACAAGAAAGTTAATGCTTGCACTTTTCCTGTGATTTTAGGAACAGAAACAAGTTGGGATTCTAGTATTAATAACGAAGAAGTTTTTGGCGATCGTTTTAATGTTTATAGAGATGATCGCGATAAATTATTATCCAACAAAAAATGCGGTGGAGGTGTGTTAATAGCAGTTAGCGTGGAGTATGAATCTGAGCAAATTTCATCTTGCAAGAACAAGGAGTTTGACCATGTATGGGTCAAATTAATTATTGGTGATCGTGTTCATATTTTCGCGGTTGTGTATTTTCCACCAGAACATGCTAAAAAAGAAGCATTTGAAAAATTTTTTGGTCTTGCTAGCAGTATTATGTCGGAATTCGAGGCTGAAGCAAACGTTCACATATACGGAGATTTTAATCAACGGGCAGCTAATTTTATTGTAGATGACGAAAATGAATCCATTTTGATTCCGATTATGGGGGAAAATGAAACACTTCATACTTTGTTTGAAAAATGCGCAGAAATTGGATTGAATCAAGTAAATCATATAAAAAATCAAAATAACTGCTATTTAGATTTGCTATTTACTACCATGACTGACGATTTTTGCGTATCAGAGTCACCTTCTCCTCTTTGGAAGAATGAAGTGTTCCACACTGCTATTGAATATTCCATAATGATACTTGAAAAAACCGCAATGGTGGATAATAATTTGTCAGACCCCTATTTCGATTTCAGTAAGGCAGACTATGGAGCTATCAAAAATAAATTGAACAGTATAGATTGGCAACTTGTAATCCGTAGTCACGGTACAGAACATGCAGTTGATGTATTCTATCAGATTATTTATTCTATTCTAGAACAGACAGTGCCCATGAAGCAAAAGAAAAAAGCCAATGCAAAAACACCAATATGGTACAATAGACAGATAATAAATCTTAGAAACAGAAAGCAGAAAGCTCATAAAGCGTACAAGAGAAACAAAAATGATGAAAATTTTACCTATTATCTTACTATTTGTGACCAACTTAATTTAGAAATTGAAAACGCATATGAAGAGCACAATAGAAAGATTGAAACTAACATTAAGTTAGACCCAAAATCCTTTTTTAACTATGTTAAAGAAAGGCAAAAATCCAAGAGCTTTCCATCCAAAATGCAATTAGACAGTAAGTTGGGCAATACTCCTAGTCAGATTAGTAACTTATTTGCTGACTTCTTTCAGGACGTTTATACAATTCATGATGAGAATGAGCGAGATTATCAATATTTTTCGTATCTCCCCGAGCCAATGAAGAACATCGCAGTGGATAATTTAACTCTCAAGGAAATTATACGTGGTCTTGAAACCTTGGATGCTTCAAAAGGTGCTGGACCGGATGGTTTACCACCTATTTTTTTAAAGTCACTTTCGAAGGAGCTAGCAAAACCTTTGTTCTGGCTGTTTAATTTATCCTTGGAGTCGAGTGTACTTCCTCCGATTTGGAAGGAATCATTTTTAATTCCAATTTTTAAAAGTGGTAAAAAGTCTGATGTAAAATTACCGTGGAGTTGCTATATTATCAAGCATTCCTAAATTATTCGAATCCATCATTAATGACAATGTATTCTTACAGATTAGGTCGGTAATTACTAGCAAACAGCACGGATTTGTTAAAGGACGATCTACAACTACCAACTTGATACATTTTGTGTCATACTGTTTAAACTCAATGGATAAAGGAAATTATGTAGAAACGCTATATACTGATTTCAGTAAAGCATTTGACAGAGTTGATATACCACTCTTGCTTTTTAAGCTATCCAAATTAGGCTTCAGTCCTAGGCTACTGAAATGGATCGAGTCGTACTTATCAAGGCGGACGCAAAAGGTAAGATTTGAAGGAAATCTGTCCACCATAGTTAATGTAACATCTGGTGTGCCACAAGGTTCACATCTTGGTCCATTACTGTTTATTTTATTTGTCAACGATATAGAACATATTTTTAAATTTCTTCATGTTTCTATATATGCTGATGACATGAAACTTTTCATGGAGATATCTAAAGCACCTGATCTTCAAATATTTCAACAAGAAATTGACGTTTTTTACACATGGTGTAAGAAAAATTTGTTAGAACTAAATATTAATAAATGCAATTCTATATCGTTCACAAGAAAGCAAGCTGTAATACACGACACAATTACTCTTGGCCAGAAAACAATCCAAAGATCCTATCAAGTCAGAGACTTAGGTGTTATCCTCGACTCCAAGTTAACTTTTGCTGATCACTACAATAACAATATCTACAAAGCAAGCAACATGCTCGGGTTCATTAAAAGATTTAGTTTGCACTTCAATGATCCCTACACAATCAAAACACTTTACGTAGCATATGTGAGGCCTCTTCTCGAATATTGTAGCATAGTTTGGGCTCCATATCATGATACACATGTAAACCGCATTGAATCAGTTCAAAAGCAGTTCTTGTTGTTCGCTCTAAGAAAGTTGGGTTGGACGAGTTTTCCACTTCCATCTTATGAATCGCGTTGTATGCTAATTAATTTAGATGAGCTCAAAAAGCGAAGAGAGTTCGCAATGATTGCTTTTATAAACGATGTGATTTCGCAAAGAGTTAACAGTCCAGAGATTTTGGAAAATATCAATTTTTATGCTCCCACTCGCTCACTGCGGAATAGAAATTTGTTTAGCATCAACAATCAAAGAACAGACTATGCCAAAAACAGCCCATTGAATAGAATGATGTCTTGCTATAATACATACTGTGAATATATTGACATAACAATGAATAAAAGTACGCTTAAAAAAACTTTCTTCACGAGGTTAGCTAGGCATCAATAATAAAATATAAATGCTATGCAAGTAATTGAAGTAAAATTGTAACAATTAGCGTTTAAGTAAAACTGTAAAACGATCTACACTGATTGACGACCAATAAATAAATAAATAAGTAGAAAATGGCGGTGGTGACGCCACTGAAATTAAGAAAAAGGAGTGGATTCCCCCGCTGTTTACTCCGATGAAGGACGTCGCCCAGCTTAGGGATGAGCTGGAAAAACGCAAATTGTTCCCGCGATTCAAAATCTGTAGCGTTGAAACAAAGATCATGTGCTCCAGCCTACAGCAGTACAAGTCGGTCGGTGACCTGCTGAAGAACAGCACAGTGGAGTTTTACACTCACGATTTGCCTTCGATGAAACCATTGAAGGTTGTTTTACGAGGTCTGCCGTCGTACGAAGCAGCTACCGTAAAAGATGAGCTGGTGAGGCTCGGATTGAAACCAGAGGCAGTCCACCCAATGAATCGACGGCCTATGCCCAATACCAACTATCGTGACCAACTGTTTCTGGTCCACCTCACGAAGGGCTCCACCACCCTTGCTGCGCTCAAGAGCAACATACGTGACCTGTTTCAGGTCATTATCGACTGGGAATACTACAAGCCGCAACACCGTGATGTGACCCAATGCACAAGTTGCCTCTCCTTCGGCCATGGCACTAAGAACTGTCATGTGAAACCACGCTGCGACAAGTGTGCTATGGCCCACTTGACGGCGACCTGTGCTCAAGCTGATGACACCGACCCGAAGTGCGTGAATTGCGGCGGAACTCACCGTGCCACTACTCGGGACTGTCCCAAGCGAACGGAATTCATCACCATGAGGAAGAAGGTGGCTACTACTCAGTTGACGAATCTCCGTTAACATCAGAGGAACTAGTAATGCTGGTTGCAGAGGTGATCATCATTCTGCGCACCTGCAAGACTCGATCTGAACAGCTTCATGCTGCCTTGTCACTCGTCACCAAGTATGGACCGTGAAGATATAAAAATTGCAAATTGGAACGCTTGCTCACTGACGAACAAGCATAGAGAGCTACTCGATTTCCTCAACACCAAGGAGGTCGACATTGCTGTCATCACCGAGACGCATCTGAAGCCCGAACTGAACGTATTCCTTCCCGACTTCCGGCTCTGGAGGTGAAGGAGTGGCCATCGCTGCAAGACGGAACATCAGTTGCCGGCTGCTACCAAACTTCCAGCTGAAAACAATTGAAGCCATCGGAGTGGAGGTGAGCACATCACTTGGCCCAATCACCATCATCGTGGCCTACTGCCCCAAGCAAACCAACATCAGGGACGGGTTGTCAGTGGCCCTCCGCAAAGACATCATCAAACTCACCCGGAGGAGCGGGAACTTTATCATCGCTGGCGATCTGAACGCAAAAAATCAAGCTTGGGGCAACGGTCGGAGCAATAGAAACGGCATCATCCTCAATGAAGACCTGCAAGAGGGCCACTATACCATCTTGGCCCCGGACTCTCCCACCCGGTTGAGTCGGTCTGGGGTCCATGCGACCATCGACATCTTCGTAAGCAACATGGGACAAAACGTCTCGCAACCTGTGGCATTCCAGGAGCTGAGCTCGGATCACTACCCGGTGGTGGCTGAAGTTGGATCCTCGGTAAACCGATTCGAAGCTTCCCGGCGCAACTACCATCGAGTCAACTGGGCGCAATATCAACACTGCGTCGACACAACCATCGACTACGATGTCCAACCGGGGACGTCGGAAGATGTTGACCGGTGTCTACAAACCATCGAGGAGGCGATTTCCCGGGCCAGGGGACAACACGTGCCAGTATCCAGACAGGTGAGTAACACTCTGAACCTTGACAGCCCTACCAAAGATCTCATTAGACTCCGTAACACCATTCGTAGGCAGTACCAGCGTACTGGCCTGCCTAACTTGAAGACCAATTGTAATCGATTAACAAAGATCATTTAGGCCAGGATGGTGGATCTCAGAAATAACGATTTTGCTAGTAAGATCCGCTCTCTCCCAGATTGTGCTAAGCCCTTCTGGAAACTCACAAAAAATCTTAAAAACAAGCCTAGGCCCATTCCCCCACTGACCCCACTGGATCGTCCCGGCGACCCAGTGGTTCATCTGATAGCTCCTGAAGAGAAGGCTGCCGCGATAGGTCAACACTTCGTCAGCTCCCATAATCTCGGACAAAACATCGTCAGCCCTCATGAATCTGAGGTTGCTGAAAATGCAATCAATCTTCTTCAGATTCCTAACATTTTTCCAGAGGAATCCGAGATTACGGCTGACGAACTGTTGGCCTATATCAAATCATCTAAAAACATGAAGGCCCCAGGTTTCGACAACATCCTGAATCTGGAACTCAAACACTTGAGTTCCAGATTCTACAACCATCTGGCGCTGATTTTTAATCAGTGCCTCAGACTTGGCTACTTCCCCTCGTGTTGGAAGTCAACTAAAGTCATACCCATCCGGAAACCTGGGAAGGATCCATCCTTTCCTTTAAGTTATCGACCAATCAGCCTTCTCTCAGGGTTATCAAAACTGTTCGAAAGAGCACTGTACCACCGGCTGCTAACATCTGCCGATGAAAACAACTTGTTACTCAAGGAACAGTTTGGTTTTCTGAAAGGTCGTTCGACCGTCCATCAGCTGACTCGAGTAACAAACATTCTCGGACGGAAAAAGTCTGTTTCGAAAACATCTGGTTGGACGTTGTTGGACGTTGAAAAAGCGTTCGACAATGTCTGGCATGATGGCTTGGTGTTCAAATTGCAGCAGTACGGTCTTCCAATATTTCTAGTGAAGATCATAAACAACTATCTATCAAACAGGACGTTCCGAGTCTCTCTGAATGGCATCACATCGGATGCTTTCAACATCGGTGCCGGGGTTCCACAAGGAAGCATCCTTGGCCCCATCCTATTCAACCTGTTCACCTCCGATATGCCGGCTCTCCCTGATGGTGGATCGTTGTCTCTGTTCTCAGATGACACATCCATCGTCTACAAGGGTAGGGTCATCGGAGCTCTGAGTGCCAAACTTCAGAGAGGCCTGGACGTCCTGTCTGAATATTTCAACAGCTGGAAGATCCGTATCAACGCGGCAAAGACCCAGATCATTATCTTTCCACACTCTTAATCTCCTAGACATGTTCCGTCGGAGAATAACAAGATCTGTCTGAACGGCACAGTGGTGGAATGGTCCAAAGAGGTCGTGTACCTCGGGCTAACACTAGACAGCAAGCTTCTTTTCAGGGAGCACGTTGACAAAACAAAAACCAAGTGCAACATCTTGATAAGATCGTTGTATCCACTTATCAACAGGAAGTCAACCCTGTCCCTGAAAAATAAGCTTGCTGTCTACAAACAAATCATCCTTCCTGTAATCGAGTACGGTATGCCAATCTGGGAGAGTTGCGCAAAATGCCATCACCTTAAACTCCAAAGGATCCAGAACAAGATCCTTAGGATGGTCCTAAACAGTCCCCCGCGGACTATAAATTCTGAGATCCACCTCCTGGCTGGAATTCAGACATTAGAAGAACGGAGAGTATTCATCCTGGAAAGGTTCAGAGACGCCTGTCTGAGATCAAATCATCAGATCATACGTGATCTAGCACGTTAGGTTAAGTTATACTCGTAGTTAGGTAGGTTATCACTTTTTTCAATTCAAATAAAACACATCCCCAAAGGGATATTCTGTAAACTAGTTGAAAAACGCAAATAGGGTAAATGATGGCTTCGGCAGCCATCGACTGTTTTCGGCAACCACAATTTAAACGTTAATTTCGATGTATTGTCTCACTAAAACACTTCGCTGAATGTATTTAAACGATTCCTTAGTCTTTCAGCTGCAATCCTAATACATTTTTACGACTGATAAAACCTGTAATGTCAGGTGTTTCTTCAAAAGAAACATAAGCACATCAAAATACGGCTGATTTCGAGTTGCCGATAATAGAACAGCTGGTTAACACGCAGTTTAAACGGAAAGGTTGCCGAAGTAAAAGAGGCTGCCGACAATAGTCACACTCACCTGAGAAGTTTGGAGCGCCTTAAAAGCGTTTTCAAACCGTGTTGGACAGTTTTGTTGATTGGAATGAATAGAATAGCTAGCAGCAGAAGAATGTAAACAAACAGACACGTCATATGTGTGCGTGACACTGAAAAAATGCTAATAGAAGTGCGGAAGCTGCTTAGATTGACGAGAATACGTAAATTCCCCTATTAAATTAGAATATCAAATTAAACAAAGATGAAGAGCCAAGTAGGCTAATCAATTAAAATGATAAATCAATGTACTACCATAATCAACAGAAATAAACATAATTTTACTACTATTGTGGCATCCATACTCGGAGAACCGGGCTCCCGGGAGGCAATGAAAACCGACACCGAACAATGGAACTGTAGATTCAAGGGCAACCGAGACATTCAAGGCAAACACAGGCAAAACACGATATACAGCTATCCCCCGAAGAACACGTTACCCACTGAGTTGCACCCACCGCTTTTTCTCGTGGGTTTTCAACCAAGTAAGTAACGAGTAACTAGTTCTCCATTGACCCTACTTACATGCAAAAAATCAGACCGACTGGTTGAAACCTCGCCGAGAAAAAGCGGTGGGTGCAACTCAGTGGGTAACGCGTTCTTCGGACGATAGCTGTTTCTCTAAATGATAACTTTATGAACACTTGAAGCTAAATTTCAGCACACAAATTAACAAATTTAAAGCAACAATGTTTCATTCGCTGACGAAAAACACGCAGCAAAATATAACCCTCCCGCATGTGGAAAAAATCCTCAGAATATTTATGTCAATTATGACTACCAACTGTTCAAGATAGACTAAAAGGAATGTAAAACAAATGGAAGGATGCTATAAACCAGACTTAATTGGCTACATATAATGAATATTGAGTACGAAATATTTGAATATTGACAAATTCGAAAGTATAAGGAGTCGTAAACAGATTTAGTTAAGTCAGTTTAAATGTTTGTTAAAATTAAAGAAAGTAAATGAATTTAAACGAAATAGGATTGTCGCAAGCAGTTTGGAAAATGCCAAAAAATCAAATCTCACCAATGACCATGATCACAATTCTCACCAAACTGCGGTGAATTCTAAAAGCTTCGTGTCTACACCATCAGTGAAAAGTAAAGAGGGATACCAAACTATACTTTCTCGTTCTAAGAAAATGATGTGCAACGGAATGATTTTTGAATCAAATCACCTCTCAACTACAATTTTACATGTGAATAGCCTATAATAACTCACGCGTTATATTAAGAGCGCATTTTTTCCCTTGACTTGTATTCCGTCGATCTTGTTTTCTGTGCTGAGCACCAATGCTACCGACGCCAGGGAGGCAGCTCCCACACCTGGACCCTACCTTTCGGTTCGATGGTTCATCACATCAAGTCATGAACTGGGGGCCAACGACTTTACTTCCCTTCCGAAGGAAGGCGTGATCAGAGATGTTATGCCTCAGAACATCCCGGCGGCGCCGACTGGGATTGAACCCAGGCCTGCTGGGGTGAGAGGTAATCACGCTTACCATTACACCACCGGCGCCGCTATATTGAGAGCGTATTAGAGTGAAAAAGTATCATTTTGCTAATGAGTATGCCATCACTGGTCGCAGGTACCTATTTTTATTTCATGTGTGCTAGTATTTTGAAATTAATATCACATCATAGGGGGCCTCGCAATAAAAAGTAGACCAGGGGTCGCAAAGGTGGGTAAGACGGCCCTGATCTGAACCGCATTTTGCTCAGGTTTGTACAAATGTGTTAAAATATATTGTTTTCATGAAGATCAAATTTTTGGGTTAATCGGGTATCGATTTTTTCTTGATCTAGAGTGCTGAAACAGTTTATGGACTAGCCTAATCAACGACCCAGAAAAAGATACAATTATTGATTTAAACTTTTCAAGATATTTGCAATAAGAAATCCTTAATAAATAATTAAGAACCACTCTAGAATTTTCAATTTTTCAATACATTATTTTAAACGCATAATGTGGATTCAGGAATATCAAATAACGTAAGAGAAAGTTCGCCGCCCTGAAAACAAAACAAAAAAAATCGGCACGTTTTTATTTTTCTAAAAATATAGGGAAAAATTATCACAAATCCAAGTAAATCAGTTTTTTTCCCTTAGATTCCTGAGAAAATATTCATGTAAAAATATTTTTTTCTATCTCATCATTTAAAAAAAAAGGACCATCAGCATAAGCGAAATGTCACCACTTTAATGGTTTTTAGAGTTCAACTTTATGCCATGATGACTTACAAAAAATATTTTTGCACGTGAATTTTATTTAAAATATTAGAAAAAAATATAATGTTTCCAGATCTTTGATATCTGTTTCCAACATTTTTATAAAAAATCCATACGTCATCATTTTTTTTTCGGAGTCATGAACTTCTCCTTCAATAGCTTTTTATGCAAAAAGTTGCAAAAATAATATTTTTTCAGGACGAGTCGTAATGGACACTTCAAAATTGTCCAAAATCGCAGAACATCAACTTACACATTTTGAAATTTGGCCAAATTTTATTTATATTTTCATGCAGAAAACATATTTTTTGTCCAGTAAATAGTGTGGATTTTGGTAAACTTTAAAGTCCTTTTAAGAGAAGCTTTCAAATAAACACAAGTAAAAAAATGTGCTTTTTTGGAGGTGGTTGGAAATGCTAATGAGAATGATCTTTAGAAGAGGGTAGGTGGATAGTTCCGTTAGAGTACGGCAGTATGAAAATTGAATAGAAGTTGAAAATGAGCGAAGGGCCATTAATGCGACAGTACAAAGTCAAACGCACACCCTTTGTCTAACCCGTACGAAGTACGCGGAGATTTGAAGTATGTCTTCAAATCTACAGGCAAAAGGTGTGCGTGCTCCTTTGCTCATTACTGACTGCGGCTGTGGAATAGTTCTAGCGACGTTTCATCACTACCTAAAAGGTGATGAGTAAAGAAGAATTGCATTATAACACACCATCGACTGGTAATGCTCTCGCAACGTGGGGCTTCAGGTAATAATGAAAAATTAATGTTAATTTAGGCGTTCTGAGACTGTCATATACGAGCGTCAATGTTGACATAAAATTGAGTACTTTGCAACTTTTCAGACTCGGAGCACTTAATTTTACATGACTTGTTTGTTTACGTCTAAAGGATTTATGTCAAAGATCGATTCCGTCACGCGTAAGATTTCTAAGTGTGTACAATGGTACGAGGTCAAAGGCTCAATTTGTTCCAAAAGACTAAGCTAATTATTCAAAATTTTGGAATGGATGCAGGCTGATGCAATCAAAAACCAGTCTGTTGAAATCATGGTACACGGTCAATGAGATCAACCCAAATTTGAGTTCAGTTTACTCATAATCGCAAAAAAGTGCAGGAACTCAGCGATGAGTAAATTTGCTTCATGTCTTCCTGTGTAAAATCTAAAACATCTGCCGGAAAATTAGGAAAATTGACAAAAGTTTTACTCAGTCTAGGAGAAATAATTTTTATATCATGCTATTGAACATGAACCAATACATCCATTCAATAAATTCCGTGTAAACGAATTCTCTCATGTCCATCATTTGAAGAGCCCTTTTCTCAATAGAACCTCATCATGACTGTCAATTGAGTCACTCACTATCATTTGATATACGACAGTGGAGTATGGAAGAAACGCAGCAAAACGGTCCCAAACAGTCGACCCTATGTCGGATCAATGTAAGTCAAATTTAAGGTCAATGTCAACCCAATGTCGGGTTGATGTCGGGACGATTTTGGTAGAAGTCAGGTTGGTGCTGGGTTGGCTTAGCTTTGCTGGAATGTCGACCAGAGCAACGGTTGTGTCATCACTCAATTGAATGATATTAAACGTTTCTCAAATGAAAATGGTCCATTCTTTTTCTTCTTTCCTTTATTTAAACGTCGGTCTCTATTTCCGCAATCTACACTCACAAAATTTCACACGTCATCATCATGTGTCTCACACTTAATTGTGCACTTATTGTGAAAGACATCAATTTCATGTGTGAATCTTGTGCTGTGAACCATGCCTCAACACTATTGATTCGGATTGACTTATTTACAAAAATGGAAGATTTCTCCCAACGCTTCCAAAACTCAACTTATAATATTTTCACATAAGCCTAGAGCTTCGTTTTTGAAACCTAGTAATAGTCACATAGTCACTATGAACGGAGTTCCAATTTCCTGGTCAAACCAAGTGAAATATCTTGGACTAATACTTGACCAAAAATTAACTTTTAAAGATCACATTGAGGGCATTCAAGCCAAATGTAACAAATATATAAAATGTTTGTATCCTCTTATAAACAGGAAATCCAAACTTTGCCTGACGAATAAACTTCTAGTATTTAAACAAGTTTTTAGACCGGCCATGCTTTACGCTGTGCCAATATGGTCTTGTTGTTGCACTACCAGGAAAAAAGCACTTCAAAGGATTCAGAACAAAGTTCTGAAAATGATTTTGAAGTTGTCTCCCTGGTACAGTACTACCGAGGTACATAGAATTTCGAATGTTGAGACTTTAGAACAAATGTCCAACAAAATAATTAATAATTTCAGGCAAAAATCGTTGCAATCCTCAATTGCAACGATTAATTCCCTTTACACTTAGATAAGATTTAGTTTTAGTTTTTAGTTTTAAGATATCAATTGTTATACTGACATGCAGGTTTAAAAAACCTGTTTAAAATACTGAATTACCAAGACAGGAACAATGTAAAAACACTTAGCTATATATCATAACAATTAACGCTGGTAAGTTACTGCAGTAACTGGAGCACCTAGATTAAAAATGAAATGTAATTTATTTTGAATTTGGAACAAATAAAGAGAAAAAAAAAAATGATTCGGATTGTAACATACTGATTTTGCCTCACATGGCGATATCAATTGCATTGTACATCATAGTTCAATATTCTTCAATGTTCTACTTTATCGACTTTTACTTTACCGACCGAAAGCAGAGCTTACACATGCCTTTTTTAAATGGGTCTTTTATTTAAGAATTGATCCTGAACTGCTGGGGTGTGCTGCTGCCGTTGTGTTCGTTCGATCTCACTGGGCCACGGTTGTTTTTATATATGAGGCTGGTTGATAAGGATGAAGTCACAACTCATGTTTTCGATATTTACTTTGCAGAACATGCCAATGTGATTGTGCATATGAAATAGCATGTGTTTAAACACTTCGATCAGACGTGTGGACTTTTTTGAGTGTAGTGCCAGCCACCAACGGACATCGATTGCCATCCAATGACGGTAATCGGATGTGCAGGAAGGCACACCTGCGTAAGATATCGCACCCATTCAATTCAACACACATGGGCCGGGACCAACCGCTTTACTTCCCTTCCGAAGGAAGACGTGACCAGAGATTTTTATAGAACAGAAAAATCGCACCAACCTCGGCTGGTATTGAACCCAGACCCATTGGGGTGAGAAAACAGTCACGCTTACCACTTACCACCAATCTTTATTTTTCTCATATTCGGGAATTTTTGCTGGAAAAACCTGGAAAATCATGGAAAAACATGAGGCACATTTACTCATCAGCTGAGTTCCTGCACTTTTTGCAATTTATGAGTAAACAGAACTCAAATTTGGGTTGATCTCATTGGCCGTGTACACTGCACACTGCTCATATGTTGTTTGTTTAAGAAATGTCCGTAACGATTCACAGTTCGTTTCATTGTAAATATCTGATCGATACCTATACATAGATAAGATGACAAGTACTTGTCTCGTAGCAGCATTCCATCACTGTTCGTTAGGCACCGCGACAGAAAAGGCAATCCTGAATGGAAATCAAATAGGGGAAATGGATGTAATGTCGGCCCCTAATGTTGCCCCTTCCATAAATACAGCAATCTACTAAATTTTCAATGGCGACCAAAAATAACCATTAGTACCATCATAATGACGCATTCATCTAGATAAAATTGATAAATAGCAGATTTTTTGCGAAGGGCCCAATCTTAGATCCATATGCCAATATTAGAGCCATTTCCCCTATCTAAGTCGAAAAAAGTCTACAAACTTCGTTCATTGTATTGATGCAGGAAAATTTCGTTTCAATTTTTATGGGACGGTGAAAATTGATAAATGTTTACTGTTCAATTCAGGGAACATAACATCCAATCTGTATGAATTTGTAAGCAAACAAACTTACCGTTCAACGCTTTTTTCAATCAGCTATAAATCGAGATTTACATTCAAGCGCGTTTCCATCCGAAGTATGGAGCAAAACAGACTGTGACAAACTCGTATGCCATCATTCCTAATTGCGTTTCCGTGAGGCATGGTGTGAACCGGTGTTCCGCTCACGCAGTGATAAAACAAAAGGCAAAATGTGCTTGCTCTCATTTGGATACAGGTCAAATCAAGATGCTGAATTGGGTTGTTTAGTCGCATTGAGATAAATACATAATCGTAATCTGCATTAAAAATGGAACCGAAATCCAAAATTTCATCAATTTTGGTGCACTGTAACTATTTTAAATAAGTGCGATTACATTAGCAAACATCGCCATCTTAGCGCCTCTCGGTGGGAATTCGTATAGGAGCGAGCTGTCAACTAATAGATTTAGAGCCAAAAAATAAAAATTCAAAAATCGAGATGAATGTCAATGAGATCGATAAAAAATATCATTGTGCATTGTGCAGAAAACGACGCTCTTTCAGAGGATGTATGAAAACCGGTATTTTTTTTTTTTTGTTGGAAATTAAGCAACCCAATTGATTTACGTCGAAAGGTACGGGAAGGAAAAGCGTGAAGCATACCTTTTTTTACAATTCCCCCTATTCAAACACACACATTTCATTGTCTCAACCGCTGGCATCAACTTCATTGTGATTTTCATTGTGTTTACTGGGTAAACTTTGTGTACAATACAACTCATGGTGGTTTCGCTGGATTCCCGCCGCACAGCTGACACAATCAACATAAGCTCTAAGCTTTCTAAGCTTCGCTTTGCTGTGTGATTTCCTGTTTCTCGAGAGCTAGTTGAGGCTTTCAACAGCATCATCGCCCGGTGGCTGAGTTGATTTAGAAAAAAGCATCGTCATTATAACGATGATGGATAACGCCTACCAGGAGAAAATTGTGACGATGCATGAATACCACTTTTACAGTAATTCAAATTGCATCGATATTAAAGGGCATGACCGATTAAAGTTTAATCAAAACATTTTCCTTTAACCATCTTCACAGTTTTAACGATATGACACTTACTATAACCTATGAAAATAAGGTTTCTAAATCATTCAAACAGATGTATAGACTTCTCTGACGTTTGTGAATTGCACAAGTATTAGTGCAGAACTTTGGTTTCATTCAATGGTTTTCTTGCACTAATACTTATAATTTACCCAAAGGTCGCGCTAATACTTGTGCATTTCACAAACGTCAGAGAAGTCTATTGCCTTATGGGGTGTTTACACTTAAGGGCAACCCACATTAGATCCGTTTGCGTTGCGTTGACGTAAATTTGACAGTTAGACAATAGATTTAGCTGTCACTTTACCGCAACGCGTCCGATCCGAATCTAATGTGCGTGGGCCTTTAGGCTAGTTCACTAGCGCGCTAATGAGCTCACTGCTAGCAAAATCGCTCAGCAGCATGATAAGATGTGTTGATATTATGCTAAGGATTGTCCATTCATTATGTCACACTTTTAGGGGGAGATTGGTATTGGAAACTGTGACGAGACATACAAAACAAAAATAAGGTCCATACAAAAAATGTGATAAAGGAGGGAGAGGAGGTTTAAAATGGGTCAAATTTGCTTGACATAATTAATGGACCTTCCCTAAAACGCTGGTGAGCGGATGCTGAGAATGTTCATTCTGCAAACGAAGTCAAAAGAAGATTTTCTGCAATCATTTTTGAAGCACTGATCCGTTTTTGTTTTATTTTGTAGTCGGGATTGTAAACGTCCCACAAACATGGATGTTAGCGTTAGCGTTAGCGTAAGCGTTAGCGTTGTTATAATATACTTCGTAGATTGGATACTAACGACACTCACGTCTCTTCTGAAATTCTCAGTTAGACTACTTTCAGGAATCATGCAGGGGAGTAAACATTGGTTCCAATCTAAACAAGAGTAACAGAAGCATGACTGTCGCTATTCCCGGCCACGCCCATCTTTACCATAACTAGGAATAGGGAACGAAATGTTGATGTAGTACTTACTTAACGAGAGGCCACCGACTTAGTGACACCCTCATACGTGCTACGGAGTTGGAGGGTTGGGTAGGGTATTCGGTTAGGATTCACCTCAAGTTGGCGATGCAACCAAGCCGGCTATCGAAAGAACATATTCATTTTGTTTAGTGATCATGAATTTTAAGAGTCATGACGGAGAGCTTGGGATTAAACCCATGATTTTCTGCTCAGTAAGCAAAAACGATCCCTCCAGGGTCATCGAGCATCTCATAACCATAACGCTTCGCGAAAATACAGGACTACGTTTTCGCTTGATATGCAAACAGTTTCCGAGATTGATGTTCAATATCAAATATACAAATGATGGTGACGATTTATTTTGCTGTGGAAGAGCTTGGGGTTAAATCCATGATTTTCTGCTCAGTAAGCAAAATCGATCCCTCCAGGGTCCTCGAGTATCTCATAATCCACAGCGCTTCGCGTCAAAGTGCGAATATATGGATGAACTGTCTATTATTGAATGACTATTATTTACGATGATTACATGACAGAAATAAAAAATAAACTACAAACAAAACGTGACTACTAAAATCTCAAAAAGATATTTTTACAAATATATTTCACGCAACCAGGAATCTCAAAACCATTAGACGCCATAATGATACTCTGCACGTGTTAGACACAAGAAGAGGCCAAAAAGCAAGCGTCCGACACACAAAACCCACCAAATCCACTTGCAGTCACAATCAACGATTCTACGAATCGCGAGCGCTCACGAATCATAAAACCGCCGACTGCGGCACTCTGAAATCAAAATTGACAGGCTCTATGCGTCAAACACCCGCCCTCCAATCTCCTCCCGCATCCAACAACACAAATCTGCATTTCAACATCTAACGAATTCAAAACTCCAGCATGCAGGGAAGTAGCCAAGCTCCAAACATTTGTTGAAGATAACGGTAAGATGGTTGGAGAAGTCAATACTCAAGTTTGTCAACTCGAGGTTGACTACACCATCCATACCCGCAGCCTTCATGTTTTTAGTACTTCTAATAGCTGCTATCACCTCATCAGCCGATATTCTACTATGATCATGCACTACTACGGGGGTGTCAGCGACTCTAGTCATTGCCTCCAGTACGGCAGGCCCATGGGGGCTCACCATGGTTTGACCAAGATTATGTGAAATCACAAAATGTTGGCCAAGAGCATTGGCCTTTTCAACTGGGGTTATCAGTAGGGATGGGTCTAAAGCAAACCCCACACGCATCAATATATTGACGCGAAGGGGAATTATTGATAATAATATTGATGATGTGAATTCAGAAATATTGTCAATCTCGATATATTGACGTCAATATAGAATGTATTGACAATACGATTATTGTCAATAACAGTAATCGTGTGGGGTCCACTTAAGTGGTCAACAGAGGCAAGCGGAGGGATCGGTCTCGACTTATTTTTCAAAATTTTGGTAATCTTCCAAAATGGTTTTGCACAATCTGGGAGAGAGCGAATCTTTTTGGTAAAATCGTTATTTCTGAGTTCCACCATCCTGGCCTGGATAATTTTGGTTAGCCTATTGACATTGGTCTTCAAGTGGGGCAGCCCATAACGCTGGAACTGCCTACGAATGGTGTTACGGAGCCTGATAAGATCTTTGGTTGGGCTGTCAAGGTTCAGAGTATGACTCACCTGTCTGGATGCTGGTACGTGCTGCTCCCTGGCACGGGATATCGCCTCTTCGATGGCTTGCAGACACTGATCGACTTCTTCGTACGACTCCGGTAGGACGTCGTAATCGATTGCTGTGTCCACACAGCGCTGATACTGCTGCCAGTTGACACGATGGTAATTTCGCCGGGAAACTTGAAACCTATTGGCAGAGGAACCTACTTCGGCCATCACCGGATAGTGGTCCGAGCTCAGTTCCTGATAGGCGATAGGTTGGGAGATGTTATCGCCAATGTTGCTGATGAAGATGTCGATGGTGGCATGAGCTCCGGATCGACTCAACCGGGTGGGAGTGTCCGGACACAGAATGTTGTAGAGGGCTTGCTGCAGATCGTTGTATAATATTGTGCCGTTCTGATTTCGCCGACTATTGCCCCAGGCTTGATGCTTGGCGTTCAGGTCGCCGTCGTGTTAGCTTGATGATGTCTCTTCGGAGGTCTGCGGCCGAGCCGTCCCTAATGTTGGTTTGCTTGGGGCAGTAGACCACGATGATGGTGATTGGACCAAGCGATGTGCTCACCGATGGCTTTGATAATTTTCAGCTGGAAGCTTGGTAGTAGTCGGCAGCTGATGTTCCGCCTCGCAGCGATGGCCACTCCCCCTCCCCCGGAGCTGGTGTGGTCAAGCCTTACGAGCCGAAAGTCGGGAAGGAAGACGTTCAGCTCGGGCTTCAAGTGAGTCTCGGTGATGACGGCTATGTCGATGTGCCGTTCGTTGAGAAAGTCAACAAACTCGATGTTTTTGCTCTTCAAGGAGCAAGCATTCCAATTGACGATCTTGATGGCTTCACGGTCCATACTTAGCTGTTCAGATCGAGTCTTGCAGGTGCGCATGATGATGATGACCTCGGACACGAGCGTCACAAGTTCCTCCGAGGTGGACGGAGAATCGTCAACAGGTTCACCTGAGACAGCAGCAGCGTATGATAAACCAGGGGCGGTGGATGAACCTGGAATTGGCTGGGCCGCAGCAGCAGCGAGACGATGCCGAACTGTCCGACTGTTGGGAATCATTTGGATACTCGCATGGTTGGCTTGTTGGTTGTTGAGCGGCAGTGGGGCTAGGTTCGGAACATGTCGACGGGGCTGGAGAGCTGGGTACTGGACTTCCGTGAGTACAGGAGGCGAACGATGATTACGAAGGCGACCGAGCTGGTTGTTGATTGTGGCCTTCCGACGGATATTAATGAACTCCACTCGCTTGGGACATCCGCGATTGGAGGCTTGGTGGTTTCCACCGCAGTTGACACACGTTGGCTCGATGTCATCGACTTGCTCACAGGACGCAGTTGAGTGAGTTCTAGCACACTTGCCGCAGTTTGTCTTCATGTGGCAGTTTTTGGTGCCATGGCCATATGAGAGGCAGTTCATACACTGCGTTACATCACAATGTTGGGGTTTGTAATGCTCCCAACTGATGATGACCTGAAACAGGTCCCGGATTTTGGATCTCAGAGCCGCAAGACTGGTGGATCCCTTCGTGAAATGCACCAGGAAAAACTGATCACGGAAGCTGGTGTTTTGGTTGGGACGCCGGTTAATCTGGAACACGGCCTCAGGTTGGAGCCCAAGCCGCTCCAGCTCGGACTTCACCGCAGCAGCCTCGAACGACGGTAATCCACGCAAAACCACCTTCAGTGGCTTGCTCGATGGCAGATCATGCGTGAAGAAGTCCACGTTGTTGTTCTTCAGGAAACTTCCTATTTGTTTGTACTCCTCCAAGCTGGAGCACATAATTTTTGTACCGATGCTGCAAAGCTTGAAGCGAGGCAGCAGCTTGTGTTTTGCCAGTTCGGCACCCAGCTTTGCAACATCCTTCACCGGCGTGAAAAGCGGGGGAATCCGCTCTCGTCTTGCAATGGGAACAGCGTCACCATCGCCATTTTCTTCCGGGAGTACTGCATACTGGTTGGCTTGCAGTACTCGTTTTTCGACCTTCTTTGAAGGGCCCGCTGCTGGCTCATTGGCACGTTTACGCACCATTTGTTTCGTGTTTGCAAGTTCAATTAAACTTGCCAGAACGCGAGAAGGTGGCGACACTTCCACGGCGCAATGCGACAGCACAAAAGGAAACAAAATCGAATCGAGAACTCGAGCGAAAATACGGACTGAACAGCTCGACAGTCGAGTATTTGTGAGAATATCTTTTTGAGATTTTAGTAGTCCCTTTTTATTTGTAGTTTATTTTTTATTTCTTTCATGTAATTATCGTAAATAATAGTTATTCAATAATAGATAGTTCATCCATATATTCGCACTTTGACGCAAAGCGCTGTGGATTATGAGATCCTCGATGACCCTGGAGGGATTGATTTTGCTTACTGAGCAGAAAATCATGGGTTTAATCCCAAGCTCTTCCACAGCACAATAAATCGTCACCATCATTTGTATATTTGATATTGAACATTAAACGGAAACTGTTGGCGAAAACGTAGTCCTGAATTGTCGCGAAGCGTTATGGTTCTGAGGTGCTCGATGACCCTGGAGGGATCGTTTTTGCTTACTGAGCAGAAAATCATGGGTTTAATCCCAAGCTCTCCGTCATGACTCTTAAAAGTCATGATCACTAAACAAAATGAATAGGTTCTTTCGATAGCCAGCTATCGCGAGATTAAATAAACAACAAATAAACAATACATACTTTTGGTTGCATCGCCAACTTGAGGTGAATTCTAACCGAATACCCTACCCAACCCTCCAACTCCGTAGCACTTATGAGGGTGTCGCTTAGTCGGTGGCCTGTCGTTAAGTAAGTACTACATCAACATTTCCTTCCCTATCCCTAGTTATGGTAAAGATGGGCGTGACCGGGAATAGCGACAGTCATGCTTCTGTTACTCTTGTTTAGATTGGAACCAATGTTTACACCCCAGCTGAAAGCCTGAAAGTAGTCCAATCTACGAAGTATATCATAACAACGCTAATGCTAACCGAAAACGACGCAGCAAAACAAAAATACTTCATTTTCGCAGCGCGGCTCACTTCGATCTCCATTTATGTCCCACTTTTCAACGTGTTATCAAAATTAAAGCCATGTATGTTCTGCTAACTTTGAGAATCGATTAGGACCCTATCACCAACAATCAAATACGAAACTAACGATTTTAAATTGGCTCACTACTTGACTAGCCTATTGGTCCCAAGCAAATCGATTAACGTACGCCATTCTATTTAGTCGAAATTCCAGTACTACACTATGTTTGTTTTTATTCGCCATAAATGTTTGACAGATAAAATAAGGGGTTCGTGGATTTTCCTATGTTTCGAGGGGTGCATCGATTAGCTTGAGACCGAAGATAATACCAGAGCTTACCTCTATGCTATCACTTCGATTGTTACCTCTATGCTATCACTTCGATTGTTAGCATATTTAAATAAGTTGCGGTTTCGTTCGCTCGTGATTTTGCATACTTTGTGCCACTCGGTACGATCATAAGTTCATCCGATTGGCGCACATTTGAGGACATTTATTTTTCGTGCTGAGCTCCAAAAGAGTTGATGTATGTTTCTAAATGATTCCATTTTCCAAAACAGCTACTCCGCGCGCAACCCATCCATCAACTACCCAATTAAACGAAACTATTGCAACATGATTGCATTTTCTTAATTACTTTCACCGGTCATTGAAACTTACGCAGTCGGCTCCGTCGGCCGAACGTATGCACAGCTCCCGGTACTGCAGTTGCACCTTGAAACAGTGAGAAATACTGCCACGCTATCGAGTTCCGTCCCGGGATATATCTGCATAATAAAATCGGGCTTAAAGAACAGAACAATAATTGAAATAAAACTTTCCGTCCGAAAAGTCCGTTATCTGGTCGTTAGAACGAGTTCAGTTTGCTTTCGGGAGGCAAAGTGAGTGTTATTGCAAAGTTTTGGATCTCCTCAGCCGCCACCACACCACCTCACTCGCCATCTCTCACACACTTGTACCTTCACTTTCGCGCATACAGTTTGTGCCGAACAGTGACTCCGAGATTATACCGAAAACTTATTTTTGAGAGATTTTTGGATAGTGCTTACCTATAAGATGCTCCTCTCGCTATAAAGGGTGATACGGTCAAAATTTGGTCAAGGGAAAACGCGTGTAAATCGGTGAAATCGTTTATTTAAAAAATCAAATTAAATTTCTTTTTCAAGTTCAATTAGTATAAAATTCAGGAAAAATATTCAGTTAGGCTTCCGCTTTTCCAAATCCGAATTGCCGGGCCTTACGCTTGACCCCTGCCATCAGATTTTGTACAGCCACCTTGTCCACCTTCTTCGCCGCAGAAAGCCAGTTTGCCTTGAACTGCTGCTCGCCCTTAGCAGTTTTTTTGGTCTTCTTTAGGTTCCGCTTGACAATAGCCCAGTATTTCTCAATTGGGCGGAGCTCTGGCGTGTTGGGAGGGTTCTTGTCCTTGGGAACCACCTGAACGTTGTTGGCGGCGTACCACTCCATGGCCTTTTTACCGTAATGGCAAGATGCCAAATCCGGCCAAAACAGTACGGAACAACCGTGTTTCTTCAGGAAAGGCAGCAGACGTTTATTCAAACACTCTTTCACGTAAATTTCTTGGTTGACAGTCCCGGAAGCTATGAAAATGCTGCTTTTCAAGCCACAGGTACAGATGGCTTGCCAAACCAGATATTTCTTTGCGAACTTTGACAGTTTCATGTGCTTGAAAACATCTGCTACCTTTCCCCTTCCTTTTGCCGTATAAAACTCCTGTCCCGGAAGCTGCTTGTAGTCGGCTTTGACGTAGGTTTCGTCGTCCATTACCACGCAGTCAAACTTCGTCAGCATCGTCGTGTACAGCCTCCGGGATCGCGCTTTGGCCGTCGTATTTTGTTTATCATCGCGATTTGGAGTCACTACCTTCTTGTAAGTCGATAGTCCGGCTCGTTTTTTGGCTCGATGCACGGTTGTAGACGATACACCCAGCTTATTTGCGGCATCTCGGAGAGAGAGGTTAGGGTTTCGCTTGAAACTACCGGCAACTCTCTTTGTCGTCTCAGCGGCTTCCGGTTTTCGATTTCCCCCCGATCCAGACTTCCTGGCTGTCGACAAACGTTCCCCAAACACTTTAATTACATTTGTAACGGTTGATTTGGCAACTTTTAGCGATTTTGCCAACTTTGCGTGCGAGTAGCTCGGATTTTCGCGATGCGCGAGCAAAATTTTGATACGCTGCTCTTCTTGCTTGGACGGCATTTTGACAACTGAAGAGTGAATTCCAAAATCAAAATAGGAGCAACATTCTACACACACACACCTTCAAAATGAGGGGTGTTCAGGTTTTTTAAATGCAAAATTGAAAGAAATACGTCAAGTTGATATTGACCAAATTTTGACCGTATCACCCTTTATGTGCCGACTCTAAGAACGGCAGCCGAAGCCGAGCAGAGATGAAAGTTTATCCCGCTCTTTTCTGGAGCAAACCTCCTTAAAATTGCATATAATCACAGTAATTAATGCAGATGGGAGAACTTTTGCGCCAACAACCGGTTTCGCTGCCCTCCTGAACCTACCCACCCGCATCGGGAGATTGGACGGTAATTAAATGAAGGTGTTGAAGAAGGTCTTTCAGCCGTGCCCTAGGAGATGAAAACTTTCAATTAATGCTATTCGCTCTCACTTGGGGAGAATCAGCAGCAGCAGAAAACAAATTAAAAGCTTTATTCAAGATTGTGACTTATTCGTTTTGCCGTCGTTGTTTGTTTGAGCCATACCCCCTTTCGTACAAAAAAGGATGAAATCCCGACAATATTTCCGTACCATTCAGCTCAACTTAACGAGTTGAGACAATATATCTGTATGTGTGTGTAACGAGGTGTTTCTCGGCAACCATTGTGCCAATTCGAGGTTCCATAGAACGTCATTGAAAATCTTTGTACACAGAAACAAAATCCATTGGCAAAAATACTATATTGATGGTTTAAATTAAATACTCCCACCAATAGATTTGTGCAGAAACGAAATACATTTAATTTTACTATTTTTTCTATCAAAACTACTATGCCGTTTGAGTAAGCATAGTAGTTTTGACAGAATGGTAGTTAATTTGATTATATATTTAGTCAACTATACTGAAATCATGGTAGATTTAACGGCATTAAGCGTAGTTATACTGAAAATAAGTGTTTTCTGCAAAATAGTATTCCTAACTATGGTCTTTGTTTCAGTGTAAGCGATTCACACCGCTAACCCAAAACTTGATTTCTTGATCGAAAATCCATAATACGATATTTAACCACAAACACTTGCATGTTCGTTTAAACAGATGCAGATAATATCCACAAATCTCCAAAGAAGTGATAAGATCCTGAATTGAGCTAAAACAAATGCTGGCTTTACCTATTATAACCTCATCTCTAATTGTCTTATATCTCTTCCTGAAGACAAATTAAGGCTCTGAACTATTTGGTGGATTATTTTAACTTTTGGTTAAAATTTGACAGATGGAAAGTTATCGATGAACCCTGCTATCCGAGCATGGTTATTTCTGACAGACAAGAAGTTAAATTTTGACAACCGTGGCTCCCGTCGATCGACAGCACGGGGATTTTCGAACATAGAAAATAACTTTCGAAATGTCACTTTTAACCACGAGTTAAATTTAACTCGCCAAATGGTTCACAGCCTAAAACGACTGCCGGAATGTACATTTGTAAGGAGAGTCAAACCCTACTACCGGGGGATAGATTCAGGTTTTTTATGGCGAAATCGCAGGATATCGCAGCAACTTTTATCACATCTGAATAACAAATATCCCTCGCAGTAGAAAAAAAAATCATCGCAGTAAGTCTCCCCCCAACACACACAGTTACAACCTTCCGGTGTTATTCGGTACATTCTTGCAGTTCGAGAAATCCATTAATTTCCACCCAGTACAACACGTGCCGGCCGAAAAATACGAGCAGTTTTTTTTTTTCGTCACGCTGTTAGCAGTAACATACATATTTTGGCATTTTTCACGTGCGGTGGTAGCAATTTTTCCATTTCCACACGCTTTCCACCGCTCTATAGTGGTATGTTACAACCACGTATAGTGATGTGATGGCCGGGATCGAGGAATGTGCATAGTAGCTACCGAAAGCTATCACACACACATACACACCCAACATGCTGTAAAGTTTAAAAATAACGACCAAAACAAGGGCTCCCATACGGAATTGGAATTTTCCCATTCGAATGATGGTGCCTCATTCATCGAGAGAGAAGGGTGGGGCAGGGAGGTGTGCAATCTAAATGAAACTGGATCTGGAATTCCAGAGTAAGCTTTGATGAGGGGTGAAGGGTACAAGTAAGGATATAAACTATCATCTAGGATGGGAGCCAACGGAATTGCTTAATTATTGCCAATTTTGTTATTTCAATTAGTGATTTCATGTTGCTTTAGTTATTGCAAAAAACTAATATGTTTTATTTCTGATCATTGGAATTGAATTGGGATTGTATCTAATATGCATAGAAAAAATTTATGACGGTTGCAATGTTGTTGTTTATTCTATTCTGTTTATGATTAGGATTTTCGAAAGCAAAATTACACACAAACTGATACTTCCCTTTAGGAGAACTGTAATCTAAATAAATACTCCACGGGGTGACTAGGATCTTCACTAGTTACCTCATCTTACTAGCGAGTAGAATAGACTGATTGTACTAAAAATGTGATTTTGGATTTTTAAGTATAGTGTTTATTCACCCAATCACATAGGGTAAATGACGGTTTTGACAATACCTTCACCTATTATAGTCAGGGGGTTAAGTTCTTGAGCACCCATTTTTTTTTTCTGTAAACAAAAATTGTAAAGTTAGGTTAGGTTTTCTTTATTAGGGAGGCTTTAGCTAGGGGCTGGATCACCTTCGGTATTTAAAAAAATAACGAACTAACTGAGAACTTCATACTTACGATTTTGCGAGTAGTTTCGCTTGTACTCGTGTCCGATTCCTGTTCAAAAAATTTAACTGTTGTATTAAATTATCAAAACAAAAACAAAAAATTAATCTGGCACTTACCCGATCCGGTTGTCTCTTCCGACGTGCTGTTGAAATCGATAAAGCAGAAGCAGCTGCTTGCTTAACTGTCTACAAATGCAAATAAAGTTGTAAACTACAATGAAACAATATGAATTTAATTTACTTACAGGTTTACGGAGCCTTGCGCCACGTCTTGAAGCTGGATCCACCATCTTGTGTTTTGTTGTTGTTTTGATTTGCACTGTCTAAATAAATTTCATACGTTCATCGTATGATTTTTTGCCGTAAGCTGAACCAAAATAATTCATACGATGTGTTTATGAAATTTTAATGTTTTTCGTATACCTTTTGTTGTATCAAATTATGAATACTATAGATGGAGTATGAAAACATAAGATAATTATGAAATTGATTCAGGCTTGTATTTGCATGCGTTCATACGATGTAGTTTATGAAATTTGTAGGGATAATTATCTCAGTGTACCGTTGATTGCTGTGGCGTTATCCTGGGGACCACTATTCATTGGGGTATGGACACTTCCACGGTCGGATGTGTCTCTCTTCGTCTTTTTGCCGCCTTGGGCTGCTTTAGACTGGGTTGCAGGGTTCGAACCCTGGTTCGAGCCTGTCTTCTTCTTCCGGTTCGACATCACACGTGATGCACCGAAACGACCGAAAACGTGAACAAACGCGTAGCACTATTAATATCACTGGCACGGAACGAGCGAATCAAACAACCGACTGTACTGCACAACGATTTGATGCAGAATGACTGAATTTATAACTGCAATGATCCGTTCCTATTAATCTTATACTATTGCGCTAAGGCAACCGTATACCGATCCAGGGCTGATGGAATATGTGGGGTTAATACGTATTGAAATCCCACAGCAGTACTGAGACTTTCTTCAAAATTATATGGACATCCCTATACAGTCTTGTGGATATCCCATCGAAGTACATACCAATTGAGACCAATGACAGGCAAGAATAACCGATGTGAAAATGTCTATCCCGGATGATCCTCGGCAAGACCGGTATTCGAATTTGGGGGGATAAGCTTGGGATCGGGAGGCGACGAGTATGTACAGGGTGAGACAATTTATCTGCTACCACTTCAATCATCTGTATTTTCGCGAAATCTCAACATTTCTTCCAGCAGCTTTTTTTTTAAACGGTAACCAGTACAATGATAATTTGAACGTGATCATTTTATTTTTGTAAACATGTATACAAAAAAATCTCAATGTAATTTATAGTGTAATCACCATTTTATAGGTTCAAATCAACTATGCAGTCAAAGTCAAGTGGAATAAATTGCTGTATTTATAGGTGCTTTAAAAATTATGCATAACGTCCATTATCCGACCAGATATTTACGTGAATCAATGTATGGATCATTTCCCTGTCCCATTTCAACCTTTAGCACTGAAACCCTTCTTCGTCGTACAGAAGCTTGAAAAGCAAGCTATCAAAAAGGACAAATTCCAAGGGAAGAAAAACGAACATATTGCTATAAAACAGATCAAGCTCATCTATCTCCAAAATTAAAAAATGTTTTTGTAAGCATGTTCATTTTTCATTTCCCCGGTTTTATCAATCCCTTCGACAATTGGTTCATATCTTTCATACTTGATTTCATCCCCGTCCTTCTCTATTAGGTTCCTTTTTTACAATGCCGTCTTTGACTGCTCGCAAGACCAGCTGGCAAAATTTATGATTGGAATTTTCCATTAAGCTTGTGTATGTATCCTATCTGTTCTAGAGAGGTATGAATCCAACGGGAGACATGTACACATATGCGCATTGGCAGAGTAAGTATTGTGAGGGCTATAAATTGGAGTTATTCAGCCAATTGGGTCAGAGAACGAACTTTGGCTGGTGAGCTCTAAAGTTCGATCAAAATGTCATTAGAGCGCCAATATGGGAAATTTCACGGTTGAATCATTACAGCTGACATCGATTATAATGATCGATGTGTAGTGTCGTTCGTCAAACTCGCGCAGTGTGTGCGTTTCGGAGTGTTCGCAGCGAGCAACCCGCGTGATTGACGTATGCCATCAGCTCGCAGGAAATTAGATTATCTTAGAGATGAACTCGAAAGCATGATATAATGCTTTTACTACGTGTTTCGTGCCACAGAGATCAGGATGATAGCTAGCGAATCTTGATGTCAGATTGCTGAGTATAGACAGCGAATCTTTGCGTCGACGTTTTACCATATCCAGCTGGGGTTGGGTTAGGAGTGCTAATTTCCTGTTTAATCACTAAGACGGCGTATCATTACGTGGAATATAATTCGCTTATGGTATGATATGATGGTTGCAGAAGAGATTTATGTGCTAAAGAGTGTGACATCTACCTGTGTGATGATTACGCACCAACCGAATAATGGCCTTGAAACTTAAACTTGGAAATAGGAAATTGTGCTCATTGTTTATCGTTGCAGCTCCATATTCATATGAATAACTAATGTATCCATATTCGCATCCGTACCAGTTTGAAACCAACAGTCTTGAGGCAGATTTTTTTCCACGCCCCATGTTAGTGTTCTATTGTTGGTGTGGAAAACTTTGCATAAGCACCGTTAACAATCTAAACTTGGCTCGTTTCCCGCAGCCTTTTGTAGGCACTCCACGTGTGCTGTGAGTGTCCTACGAGAAACGAGCGCAATGAGTGATGAGGATGCAACAATGCAGAAGCAACGTCATTATTGCGCGCCATGAAGGGTATTAAGAAGACGGACGGCGGTGGTGTGTAGACAGGCAATGCAGTGCACGGCTTCATGAAATCCACACCACTTCGCACACATTATTCGCTTGGGTAAACATTTGAGCGAGGTCTAACTTATGTAGGTAATGAAAGATGGGCTTTAGTTATTCCGGTTTTTATGATGTGGGAAACACCGGGCGAGAATTTGCGACAATCGGGACACTATAACACTGATCATTTTATCACAATCGGGCAGCGTACAAAAATATTGCCCTTTGATAAAAGCCACAAGAGGCGACAATACAATGCATCTAACAAATTGATCAATAATATATTAATAATAATAATATATTGATTCAATATGTATTTTGTCGAGAAAATTTTGCCAAATATAAAGACCGTACTCGAAAAAAAAATGCAGCCGACAAAAATGATCATCAAAAATTCATTTCAAGTACGATATTTTTGAAACTCTCAGGGAATAAATTAAAACTTATTAGCTATGTTTATGCGCAGTTGGTTTATTCAACCTCCTCTCCTAGGCAAAATGCCCGCATTTTGGACTTAACACTACTCATCAAATCCTGTGCAACACTTGCGCCATCTTTCTTTTACACTTTCATGCACTATTTCTTCAAATCCTTCAAAAACGAAGCCCTTCCCTGCTTGCCCTTCGTAATCACCCAGAATTTTTCTATTGGGTGAAGTTCTGGCGAGTTTGGCGGATTTGCCTTCCTCGGCACAAAAACAACATCGTTGGCTTCGTACCACTCCATCACCGATTTCGGGTAATGGTACGAATCCAGATCCGGCTAAATCAAATTTCTCGACCTTCTTCTTCCGGAACATCCAGGCGAGACTTGCCGACGAAAAACTCCAGACCGGGGATCTGCTTGGCGTCCGCTTTATGTACGTCTCGTCGTCCATTACGATGCATTTTGGCGGCACCAACCACTCACGGTACAGCTTCCTGGCGTGGAATTTGGCCACCATATTATGTTTATCGGTTCAGTTAGGCGCCTTCCTTACCTTGAAGACATGAAATCCGGCCCGCTTCATTGTGTGCTGGACCAGACGGAAAAATTGACCTTCTTGTCCACGTCCCGAATCGAAAGGTTCGGATTGCGCTTGAAGTAATCCCTCACCTTCCTTGCGTTCACGGGGTCGGTCGTTTTCGCTTTTCTTCCGCTACCAGCTCACCGCTGGGTCGTCAGGGTCTACTCGAAGGATTTTACCACACGGGTCATCGATTTCAAACTGTTTCGCGATCCACCTGTGGGACTGGCCTAGGTTTTCGACGACCGTCCCATAATTTGTTGTTGAAGCACTTCTTGCTTGTAAGTCATCTCGAAAACCACTTGACAGATTGTGACGAGATTTTTCACATGTAAACATTACACTCTAAACTAGTTTTACCCATGCAATGAAATTTATACACAAAGGAAAGTGTTGCATTTTTTCTAGTACAATCTTTATTGTATTATATTATATAATACCCTCAATTTTCGTTCGTCAAATTTTCCTACGTAATCCTTTTATTTATACATGAGAATATGAAACAAATTCATCAAAATAGCCTTTAAATACTGACCAGAATTCCCAGGGCAACGATATTATGACCCAGATAGAAAGCTTCTTTCTTCAGCAAAATGTTTCAGCCAAGATGTTGTGGTGGAATGCATGTTTTACATTGGCATAGCTAATGAAGATTAGACTGGCCCACAAAAATAAATGTTCTAATTGTCCACGGGCCAACCTCTAGATTTGTGCCTTAAGGTGAGTAAACCATTCTCCGAAAGTTTTAGCTCAAAGCAACAGTCTGTGTTACTTCAAAAACAGTTGAAACATTCAGAGAGTGGTTATCTCACCTCACAAGTCTGGATGTTGGCCTGTGGAAAATATGAACATTATTTTTGTATTAATCTAGTTGATGCGTTGCATAAGCTGCCTTTTATGTTTTGGGATCGAATTCCCTCCGGAATTGAGAACGAATTCCTTGCAGAATTCAGAACGAATTCCGTCTGTAATTTAGAAAAATTTCCTTCGGGAATTTAGAACGAAATCCTTCCGGAATTCAGTATGAATTCCTTCGGGAATTTTAAACGAATTCCTTCTGGAATTCAGTTTGAATTACTTTCGTAATTCAGAACGTATTCCGGCTGGAATTCAGAACTTATTCACTGGAATTCAGATTGAATTTCTTCCAGAAATCAAAGCGAATTAATTCGGGCATTCTGAACGAATTCTTTCAGGAATTTGAACGAACTCCTTCTGGAGATTAGAACGAATTCCTTCTGGAATGCAGAATGAATTTCGTTCGGATCGCAGAACGAATTCCTTCTGGAATTCAGAACGAATTCCTTCTGGAATTCAGAACGCATTCCTCCCGGAATTCAGAACATTCCTTCCGGAATTCAGAACGAATTCCTTCCGGAATTAGAATGAATTCCTTGCACAATTCAGAACGAATTCCGTCAGTAATTCAGAATCAATTCCTTCGAACAAAATGCACATATAAATTCAAGAATGAATATCTCCATAATTCTAACTTAAATCATGATGCTGTCTGCATCAAAGTTGTTTCTTATAGATTAAGCTACATGTGCTGAGCTTAAACGAGCGTGTTGAACCGGTTTTATGCACGAATTAGTGAAGGGATATTATTTCTCCATACATTTTGAAAAAAAATCCCCATATAATCTTTAAGCCAAAAGCGGCAGCTCATGTTACATCCGAATGACCTGAATTTTTCAGAAAGTGGTTTTCCTAATAGTACAAATCTGGGGGTTGGCTCATTGAAAAAAATGATGGTCCTCTCCCTGATTTTTTTTGACATTCTACTAAGACATTTTAAATTATATTAACTGAAAAACCAAACTCTGGTGGAGGTCAAGATCATTCTGGAGGAGGGCCGGCATCCTAAGCACCCCCATTAGCAACGCCAATGATGTTTATGAATTTTCAAAATTAGAACCGCTAGCGTTGCAACAAGGGAGGAACCCCATGCTATGGTCGAAAAATTTGCTAAATCGTTGCATTCTCATTAGTTTGATGTGACTTCCACTTTTTGTTTGATAATGAATAATGTGAAAAAATAATACTTTGACCGAATCTGAATCCAGAACATCCCAAATAGATCACTCTATTCTTTGTACACCCTAGTAGTTCAAGATGGGAACTCAGTAGTTCAGGAAAGTAGTCCTCGAAGTTTTGCTTTAATATTTGGACTATTTTATTTTTTTTTTCACGACTAGCCGGCATATCATATGTTCGACCATATGATATTGCTGATGTTAACAAACAAAACACATTGTAGCTGTGCGTGACTTTGAAGTAAACCTACCAGCAATCGCGTCCAACAAAATTACACGAGCAGTCACTACGCGTACTGAGTACACGGCGAACGATTCCAATTATAGTTCTATTAGGGAATGAGGATTTTCCAGTAATCAAACGATCAAATTTTAGTCCTTGTTGCTTTTTCTGACTTGATAATAGTGATACTCGGATAGTGACCACCGCGCCGTTATGCATTTTTATATTGTATATTTCAAATCAAAAATATTGTTTATGCTTATAGATTTCACATAATCCTTTTCCCTTTGACCTTCTCCTTTTCCTTTCCCTCTTCTCTTTTCAGAAAGCTAGTAATGGCGCTATAGCCATAAGTCATAAAAGGCTTAGGACAAGAGTTAGTGCTCATGCCCCAACCGTCATAAGAAAATGGAGCATCACTTAACTTTTCTAGCTTTGATGCTTCCAACGACCAATCAATCATATGGTTACCAAAATTGGAACGTACGGTACGAGATGTCCACGTTTCATCCATTTGTTGGATTCTGAACCATCGTGTTTAAATCTTCGATTTAAACAGACCCGATGTTTTCTGAATCATCTTGCCCCTTAAATGCTGCACAGTAGGCCTGGCCGTTTTGATATGTGTGACGCATCTTCGATGTGAAACATATATCAAATAGACAAGAAAAATGCTGTAGGTATATATATCATTTTCCAGGATGCTTTCAAGAACTGGCTGTGTTGGTGTTAGATCAGATTATTAGATTAGACAAGATAGAACGATTTAGTCTTCAGCAAAGTTGTTCAGCTGGACAATATCCATTTGACAGTGGATAGGGCGGTTCAGAATTGATTCGCTAGATGGCTCCAGAGTACGAATAAAGTTTCCTGTCTTCAGCAAAGTTGTTCAAATTGACAAGACTCGTTCATTAGTGATTAGTTTAATTGGGAATTGCCTCACTATGTAGCGCTAGAGTACAAATATAGTTCTTCTATCGATAACTCAAACTCAGATAGAAGTATTCTGTCTTTAGCAAAGTTGTTCAAATGGACCCGTTCAATAAAGGGCGAACACGAAATTATTGCGACACCGAAAATGTCATGCCAATTTTCTTATAATGTTTAGAATCAAACCAAAATTTTAGGGTAGTTTTATACATATATTTACTTAAAAAATCAAAAGAAAAGTTAATCGATGGAGCCTTGAGTGTAAAATTGAACGCATTTTCACTTGATGCCCTCCATCAAAGTCTTTACAGTGTCATCCGGTACCAGTTTCTCAGTTTTTTTTTTCCATTTTCTTAACATGTCCTTCTCGTCTTTGACTGTCTTCTTGCTCTTCCGAAGTTCCCGCTTCATTATTGCCCAGTACTGCTCCACCGGGCGCAGCTCCAGACAGTTTGGCGGATTCATGTCCTTTGGAACAAAATGGACAGAATTGGCCTCATACCACTCCAGGACACTTTTAAATAGTGGCATGATGGCTTCTGGCCAAAATAGCGCAGCTTCGTCATGCTGCTGCAAGAACGGCAAAAGGCGCTTCTCGAGGCACTCAGATTTGTAGATCTCGCCATTTACTGTGCCCTTTGTCACGAAAGGCTCACTCCTCAGTCCGCAAGAGCAGATGGCTTGCCAAATGAGATATTTGGAAGCGAACTTCGACATTTTCTTCTTCTTAAATTTGTCGTCCACATCGAACTTGCTCTTGCCGGTGAAAAACTCCAACCCCGGAATTTGCTTAAAATCGGCTTTTATATACGTTTCGTCGTCCATCACACAGCAGCCATATTTTGTCAGCATCTTCTCGTAGAGCTTCCGTGCCCGAGTTTTAGCCGTCCATTGTTGCCGCTCATCGCGGTTTGGGAAGTTCTGTACCTTGTATGTATGTAGTCCAGCTCTCTTCTTTGCGTTCTGGACGTAGCTCTGCGACATGCCGATCTTTATAGAGAAATCACGGCTTGAGACGTTGGGATTTGCTTTAATCATCCGCTTCACCTTTCCCTCCGTCTTTTTGTTCTCCGGTCCCGGTTTTCTTCCAGCTCCTTTGCCGTGGTCCAACGTCAACCGCTCCTGGAACCGCTTCAACACTCTGGAGACGGTTGAATGGTGAATGTTCAACATTTTTCCCAACTGCCGGTGCGACAGGTCAGGAAATTCCAGGTGTTTGGAAAGAATTTGTTCTCTCAACTCGCGTTGGTTCACCTCCATTTTCGTTGAATCGAAAAACACGACTTCGAGTTTGACAGCATGTACACAATACACATCAATGAGAAAGTGTGCAAAATTTGGTTGAATTTTACCCTGTTGAATGTGTCGCAATAATTTCGTGTTCGCCCTTTAGTGAACATTTTAGATGGGAATTTTTACCACAAAGCACACTTCTGACATCTGTCTTCATGTTCGTGGAAAACGTTTAGCTAAGCCACGAACACGTACGCAAAATTTATGAGTTGGATCATGCCTGATCTATTGTGGACAAATAACTTTTATCTAGGTAAAAACAAGTCTAAGGTTTTGATTATCACATCACTGCACATTTGAATCGGAGTCATATCACAAGCGAAGTGACAGACGGAGCGGCTCGAAAACTTTGGTGACGAACCTGCTATTGCAATTTTTCAGTGTACCACATGGCAACACCACTACTATTGAATTGTATTAGCATTTTCACCAAATGTACTAGAATGTTTTGGTTCTATTTCTTTCACTCTACTCAAAGTTGAAATACCTGAAAAAATGGCAAAATGGTACACTCTTTGCACACTGTCAAAGATCATTGAACACAAAATCAACTTTGTTAAAATTAGAGATGAACTAGCCTTCGGCCAAAACAAAAATACTAGCCCTTCTGGTGACTGATGGCACAAGCTTATAAGAAAATTCTATTACAGCGAATCACATTATTTTAATTGATTTCTTCGCGAGTTAGTCGTCTGTCACTTCTTTTGTGGTTATATATTTCCGAGCAGAAGTTAAATTTAAGTTACTTGTTGTTTTTTCTATGGTTTCTTGTCTTCTTGGTGGCATTTAGCTAAACTCTTATTCTTTTAAATTACTCAATAACATCCGTTCAACACGATCAAAGTTACAGCAGTTTGACTTGTTTTTCGCCGTCTATGAAAAGTGGCAAATTTTAAAATTCAACTGGGTTGATTTTTCATTTTTCTGCCAATAGTTCCAGACTCTATTGAAGACTCTATAATATTACGCCCATTCTAAAATCAGAAGTTTTCAACTTAGATAACAGAACAATGTAATTTTATTTCCATATATTTTAAGGGTTTTGTAAAATAAAATAAAAAATATTACTTCTTTCTTTGAGAACGAAATTAATAAATATGTTGTAATTATAAACAAATTGATTTTACTACAAATGATATTTTTTTAACCTATTTGGATCATTGTACTTCAGAAATAAGAGATCGAAAACAGGTAGTCTAATAAGAAACAATTTACTGAAATAGCTCTAAATTCATACAGACCAAGCCAATCAAGTCACAAATTATACGTATAAACTTTGAATACTTCATCAACCAGCAGCCAACATTTCAGAATTTTTGATGCTAATAATTAAAATTAACAGCTCTTTGAACTTTAATGGAGGGATTCAAAAAATCACGGTGTATTATTTGTGCATGTCAGTTGCTATCCATCTCTCGAACCGATCAGTCACTTTTTCACCAGACACTATATTCGAGATTCTTTTGTGCGGCGTGCGAGCGTGTGCTTTTTACTTTACTATGAAAGTGTTACGAGAAAACTGTGTCGTATTAGACACATCGATCCTTCCCAACCGACCGTGTATTTCGGTCATAAAAACATTCTTGGACAATGAACTGCAGCTCGATATGTCGCTTGTGACAAGTATCCAGCCTTACAACGTAAAGAACGTTGTGTACCTGGGTATGCGAGACAAGGACGTGGCCGACAACATTGCTTCAGCCCATCATTTGAAGCATTGTATTGAAAGTGAGGGGAAAAAGTTTCCATTACCCATCTACGTCGAGAGCAGTGCTGTTGACGTACGGATTCACGATCTCCCGTCGGATATGGATAATGTGGTTATCGTTAACCATATGCGCCAGTATGGAGAGATAATTGCAATCAGAAGTGAAGTTTGGAAAAGCTACTTTCCAGGCTTCATTAATGGAGTTCGCGTCGTAAGGATGAAGCTTAATCATCCGATTCCCTCTTACATTACTGTGGACGACGAAGTGACTTTGGTGTCATATAAAAACCAAGTCAAAACTTGCCGTAACTGTGACCGAAAATCTCACCCGAAACAACATTGCTCCGAAGTGGCAACAGCGGTAGCAGCAGCAAAAATACAAAATTCACAATCGGAGATGGGGAAAAATAACACCAGCAGCGATAAAAATCACAGCAACAGTAACATCAACAACAACATGAAGACCAACGGCAATAGCAAGCTTGCGGACGCAGCTAAAGATAAGCAGTGGCCTTCTCTTCCTAAACCGGCAACTGATGCAGATCTACACATAAACAATAGAGCAGTGATGAACAAGCGACAAAGGTCCGTTGAATCGGAAACAACAAGCAACCATACGAAAAAAGTTAACACGAACGAACCAACTTCCAGTGATAGTGATTGCAGTCTGACCACCGTGAGTTACATTTGTCCCTACACGCAGCGACCATACAAGATCCCTTCGTTTGAGTGGATTGAAGATGCACAGCAGAAACGTGCTTTGATCGAGGATTACAAGCAGAAAGTGGATGCTTTGTACCTAGCGCAGCAAAATGAACGAGACAAAAATATTTGAATTGTTTTTTTATGATACTTGGCTCCGTTGAGTCTTTTTAGACATATGAGCCTTACAAATAAACAGATTGAAAAAAAAAAATGTGCATGTCCAGTAAAGTATGTTATGCTTGGCATCTAACCAAGAACTCGATGACTACGATGAATAACTGTACTGTATTTACAAGACAAATTTTAATGTATAAATTTCAAGATAACAGACAGTTGTTGATCATCGTGGGAATTAGGTCGAACGGCAGCGGTTTTAAATGCAGATTGTTCACGAGTTAAAGGCTCATCCACTAAAATCACCGGCTCCATTTGGAAAAGCAAGTTTTCTCTGCGTGAATCATAATCCAAAATCCATAGAATTCCATGTTGAGTTCCATATTGTGCAAATAGGAATTTAAGAGAAACCCAGGAGGTATTCCAGTATATTACAAACATTTTTTTGTTTTAAGAGCCTTACGATGGACTCCGGTAAATTTCAAGAATAATCATGGAAATGAATGTCCATTGTGGCTCCGGAGGATTTCAAGAAGGGTTTCCGAATATCACTATCCACAACCACACAGTTCGAAAAAATAGTGTAAATTTCTGTTTAATACGATGCACATAAATGGAGCGTCACATATCATGTAAGTTAACATTATAAGTCGTGTAATGTTCTGAGACATTTCATGAAATGATGCAATAATTGTATACAAATTCCCATCTTTGTAAACAACATTGCTTACAAGTTGCACGTTTGCATGAAATGAAATACAAGTTTACGTGAATGTATCTTTATATCACAATTAAAATTCAGAATTTTTTGCTGTGCAACTAATCAAGAGGGATAACCAAGAACCTCAAGTGCGATTCTGTAGATAATCAAATGGAATTCTAACGTATTCCAAGCGTTATTCTCAGTCAAACAGGAACTTCAAATACACACTTAAAAATAACTAATTTTACACGTGACGGAAACCGTCTTTGACATAAAAGATGAGACGTAATAAAACATGTCATGTAATATTAAGTGCTCCGAGACTGAAAAGTTCGTTCCTCGACGAAAAGTACGTTTGATTGAACTATATTTCGCATCTGTTATGACTCAAATTTATGTCAAAATTGACGCTCGTATATGTCACTCTCAGAGCACCTAAATTTACATGATTTTTTCTAAGTGTGTATCTCCAATCGAAATTCCATAGAATTCTAACAGGAGATGAAGAACATAACAATGAATTCCGATGAATTCCAGGAGGAATTGAGGAGATATATCTTATTTGGAATTTTGAAGAATCCATAGAAGAATAATGGAAAATCATAGCATTTAAATTTCCAAAGTACTCTAAGAAGGATACTAGCGAATTCCCAAAGTATTTATGGAGAATCAATGAGTAAATCTAGAAAATAACGTTAAATCGGTGAATCTTACTAATCTCAAGGAAGATTCCGTATAATCTCAACAGATATTTCCTATAAAGCAAAATAATTTCAATACTTCCCACGCATCAAAATTTTAAAAAAAATATGTATGTATACATAGGTGAAACGGGAACCTTATTTGTACGATGGTGCAAACATTATCACGCATACGGTAGCTGTATTAGTTTCTGTGGAAAACAAATGTAAGTAAACGCATGATTGATTGACATTTGATCCTTAAACAGAATCTTACAAACACTAATGCAGTGTATAAATCAATAAAAAAAATTAAAGTTCTTACAGAAATTTCTTCAATGAACATCACCGTTTTCTTCACATGTAAGAAAGTAAGATACGGCGGGCTGGTTGTTGGGCACCACTGTATTAAACATTTCCCAAACTAATAAGGCTCCAGCAAGCAATATTATCCATTCAACACATCTTCAGTTCCCAAGCTGTGCGAAAAACACGGCTGAACTGTCAAAAGCCTCTCTGCACCGCATACTTAGTAAGTATGTTGGTCCTACTGTGCACCTAACCGACCGAAGGATAGTGAAAGCGCTGCTTCTCATTCTACGACCGCATTATCAAGCTAAGTTTCCCTCCGGCGATGTTGCTCTAGCCATATTATACCCAGAGCCCTATCCTCACAACGTAGGTAGTGCACTTCTTGCAGCTTTCTTCGCTCTAATTCGGCTGTGCTATGCACTTGCACACATACACACACCCACCCATGGACCGAACGAGCTCGGTTGGACTCTTCATGGCGGGGTGGAAGATATTCTCCCGAGAACAATTATTATTGTTGCAACGGATGCTCTTTTTCACTGTGTGACCCACCACCGCCCACACCACCAAACCGACCGGCTTTGTCAGAATGGCAACGGAGGTTGTAAAAATTCTCCTTGAATAACATGTGACGGAAGGAGCGAGCGATGTTATTGTACGTTTTAGGTTAGTTCGCGGAGCTATTTACCTCGATGTAATGTTAAATAAATTTTTAGAAGCACAATGGTGTTTTGTGGGTGCATCGACCAAGGTGCAATTTTCTATTAATGGCTTTGGAAAATGAAGCAGAGTGCTCCAGCATCATGTAAAACAATTTAATGACATGATGGCATGAAAAAAAAAAACAAATTCAACGGCAAAGTGTGGCATTGCAATCACGAACCCATTAGGATATTTCATCTTTCTTTCTCATTCAGCGATGAATAAAGAGGTAGTGAAACGGAAAAAATGTGGTCATTTTGCACAAAACATTTCACCGACTTCGTCGGATTTGTTCCCATTTTTGCTTGGTGATTCAGTTTTTTTTATGTTTGCTTTGTAGAAGCTGATGGTGGCTTTTTTGGAGGCCACCACATTGAATTTTTTTTATTTGCTGCATGTTTCACAATCTTAGTGGGAATCGTTATTTAACCAACATAAAGTAGCAGATGAACGAAATTGCGGGAAAACAGAGATTTTGGGGTAATAAATGTGCAGCCACTTTTGAGTCGGTACATCCCTCGTTTTGTCTTTGGAGTTTATTGTTTATGCACTACCAAAGCTGTAGACAAACACCCTGCCCTTTGGTTCAGTGAGGGTTAGGACGCGTTCTGCCAGGTTGGTCGAGGCAGGTTTCGTGTGTGAGTAAGTGATGAACATTGTGCAATTCACTTTAAAAGGTGCGTTTTATATTTCATCACATGTAGTTCCAAAAAGTCTGAACGAAATGTGGCGCTTCCCGCATAAACGCGAACCATAAATTGACCTTACCTAAAATGGTTAAAAATTGTTTATAATCCCTGCTAAACTTTAACTGAAATGGTTATGGAACTTTACATGAACGTTTAATGATAAAGTTTCAACCTTATGTATTATGGTTTTTTGGAACTGGACCTTACAAATAATGGGTTGTTAAGAACCATTACCATTCCAAATTCTTGTTTTCTCCATACATTTTCAGAAAGAGAACTATATAAGAACGTTTTTACTTATGATTTGAGAACATTAATGGTAATGGTTATGGTAGTCAGTAAGGTCCATTAATGGTTTTGTATTATCGCTCAACTTTACGTGGAATATATCGTGAATTGGTAATCAGTAAATTACAGGCAACCAATTCGCGATATATTCCACATAAAGTTGATCGATGTTACAAAACCATTCGTGGACCTTACTGACTACCATAACCATTACCATTAAAGTTCTCAAACCATAAGTTAAAAGGTTCTAATATAGTTCTCTTTCCGAAAATGTATGGAGAAAACAAGAATTTGGAACGGTAATGGTTCTTAACAACCCATTATTTGTAAGGTCCAGTTCCAAAAAACCATAATACATAAGGTTGAAACTTTATCATTAAACGTTCATGTAAAGTTCCATAACCATTTCAGTTAAAGTTTAGCAGGAATTATAAACAATTTTTAACCTTTTTAGGTAAGGTCAATTTATGGTTCGCGTTTATGCGGGTTGCGAAGACCACTTGAAGATACGATATGACGGAACATTGATACTAATCGTATACAACACAAGTAAACTCTTCCAGAATTTGGTTAGGATAACATATTGAAAAATGTTGCTAACATCTCGTCCCTGTTGTGACTCCTGTCACATGACATGACATGACATGACATGACTCCCTGTTGTTAACATCTCGTGGAAAAAGGGCGGGCTCTTCTCCACACGCATTGGGATATCCTTCTGTCGGACGGCTCGTTTTTTGATCAATGGTATGATCATGTGGCTGAAAGGAGATTCTCTACCATCCCGTGGAGGCGTATTTCATTTTCATTATGCAGCGTTTGGTGGAGCAATGGGAGCGCAAGTCAATCCAAAGCCGCGGACCACTTGAACGCCATGGGAAAAGGAAGGGATTGAAGAGGTTGGGTCTGAAAGGGGGGGGGGGCGGTAAAGACTACTTCCCAAGTAACCAAAAGTTTCATATTAAACGATTAAAATCACTTCCAAGTTGAGCGGTTCCACGAACAAGTGGGAAATTTTTCCAGTTTTTATTTTTTGTATTTTTTGATTTGCATGAAACCTTGCATACAAGTTTTTGGGGAAGAAAAACGCCGTTTTGCATACTTGGTTCACCATTTTGAATCTAGCCTTACTTATGAGAAGGGCCTATGAAAAATGCACATGATATCTTCAAAAAATTGTACCTCGGAAACGGTTTGTCCGATTGGTTTGGTGTCTTGGGCGAAGTTTTAGACAATTGTTGGTGTTATATGGAAAAAATATTCACGGTAAAAAAAAAGTTTGGTATTTGTGTTTTGAACTAAAATATAAATTTTTCCTTTAAAGTGACATGTCAATAATTTTTTTATTATCCTTATGTTATAGCTGACTGAAAATGCTATCTAGTGCACAGTAGGTTGTTCTGGAGAAAAATAGGTTACAATGAAAAAAATTGTTTTTTAAAAAAATACAATTTTCAAAAAAGCTATTAAGAAAAGTCAAAAAAGTTTGTCACCCTAATTTTATGAAAGTACATCAAATTTGCAAACAAAAAGTACTTCGGTAACATTTTTCTAAGATGCACCGTTTAGAAGATATTACTGATTTAATATTGTTTTTTTTTATAACTTAATAAGTTTTGGCCCTTTTCGGATGTACTCCGTGTTTTTTCCAGTTTCAAAAGTATTTTTTTCGGAAAGATTGGAAAATTTTGAGTTAAAATGACACTGAAAGCTTAAAGATTCGAGTGAAATTATCTGCCTTAAAAGTATTTTGAAAAACAAGTTACAAAATCCCACTATCAGGAACAATGATTTCTTCAAATGATTTTTGGTGCGTTGTGCTGAAAACGTGCTAACAAGTATTAGATACAGGTAATCAGATACCAGTTAGCTGTACTACGTACAGTTGGTGATTGTAAACATGGTCTTTGTTGGAACTAGTCCACCATGGCCACGCTGGCCATAACGAGGCTAGCTCCGTCGTTGACCGTTCCTTAATAATAAATAAAAAGAACGCAGTAGTCACCTTCCATCAAACTAGAGGGCTGCCGACTGATACCTCAATCAACAACCGCCGCACTCTTTATTCATTCCAGGTATATACAATTTACAATCTTCTTCAATAACAATATACCTACGCCAGCAAATCTACCTCGCTCCAACTCTCCAAACTCGTACCTGAAGGTTCGACGATACCTGAGCGTTCAACTCTACCTATCTTCCAAAGTTTTTACCCAGCATTCTATGATTTCTACCCGTGAGCTGTATAATAATGTCTGACTCTGTTCTGAATTCATCCAGTATCTACTAGGGAAAACCAAACAGTAAATGCAGAAAGGTTGCTAGTAGCATAGTGATTATAGTAATTTCAGCTCATAATCCTGTGTTTTTGAACGAGATCCAGTGTTGTTTGATAACATAATAATTGTAAAGGAAAGTGTAACACGTTTTGGTGCAAAGGTAAGTTTTAAATACACATTTTAATTATATGTTTTGTGATATTTTCGTACAAAACTAACAATTGGAAAATATTTTCTATGTTACAGATTACAAAATGAGTAAAATAAGATGTATTCGCCCATTCAAAGACATTCAGTGTTCGAAAGAGCTGCGATATCTCACGGATGGTATCATCCAAAAACTAAAATCAATTGGATTTTCCAAGGTATCCACACTGAACACCAAGGATTTTCGTGTTTGTTCGTCTGGCCGTCTACATATTGATTCAAGAGCTCACCTCACCCAAAACGAGGAACAAAGCGTAGCCGGCGGCTCAAGGATGCCAACTGTTCAGACCATACCTGATGTACCTGATTCGCAAAGCTATGAAAGTTTGGTCACGATACCATCAGAGTCAACGCTAAGCACAATTAAATCAAATGAAGACTTCACGATGCCTGTAGACGTCGAAATATTCAACCGAGGAATAGCAGCTATTCGTGTTTCGCCTATAGATTTAGGTAAGGTTAAAAATGTTCACTATCCTGAAAAAAAGTGCGCTGATATCGTCGAAGGTATAGGAAGAAATCTTTTTAAATTAGACGCTAAAACAGAAAAAGCAAACGAGTTTGATGAAGTCATAGAAAATATGAAAATTAAATTTTTAAATTCAGCCACAAGGCAAGAAAAACTATCAATTTTATCATTGTTGCCAAAATCATGGTCAGTACAAAAAATTGTAGACGAATTTAAAACCAGTAGAAATATGGCATCAGATGCAAGAAAGGAAAGAGATAATGTATTTGATTCATCTCAAGGTTCAAGCTCTGGAAAAGCTTTGAGTAATGAAACAAAAGAACTGGTTTTGAATTTTTTTTTTTGAGGACGATGATATAAGCCGTGCAATGCCAGGCCAAAAAAAAAACAATATTAAATCAGTAATATCTTCTAAACGGTGCATCTTAGAAAAATGTTACCGAAGTACTTTTTGTTTGCAAATTTGATGTACTTTCATAAAATTAGGGTGACAAACTTTTTTGACTTTTCTTAATAGCTTTTTTGAAAATTGTATTTTTTTAAAAAACAATTTTTTTCATCGTAACCTATTTTTCTCCAGAACAACCTACTGTGCACTAGATAGCATTTTCAGTCAGCTATAACATAAGGGTAATAAAAAAAATATTGACATGTCACTTTAAAGGAAAAATTTATATTTTAGTTCAAAACACAAATACCAAACTTTTTTTTTTACCGTGCATATTTTCTCCATATAACACCAACAATTGTCTAAAACTTCGCCCAAGACACCAAACCAATCGGACAAACCGTTTCCGAGATACAATTTTTTGAAGATATCATGTGCATTTTTCATAGGCCCTCCTCATAAGTAATGCTAGATTCAAAATGGCGAACCAAGTATGCAAAACGGCGTTTTTCTTCCCCAAAAACTTGTATGCAAGGTTTCATGCAAATCAAAAAAGATGAAAATTACTCGTTGCTTTAATGATATGGAACCGCTCAGTTTCGTAAAGTTCAAACAAAGTTCCGATCGAACCTTCAAGTTCCATAAAGTTCAAATAAAGTTCTGACAGATCTTTCAAGTTCCATAAAGTTCGAATAAAGTCCCGACAGAACTTTCAAGTTCCATAAAGTTCAAATAAAGTTCCGACAGAACTTTCAAGGCTCATGAAGCAATCCGCACAAGTCATTATTAGTAACAAAATTTAATGTACGTAAATATGAAATGATCAGTGGTCCGAATAAATCATAATTCCTTTATTTATGCGGTGCATCAACATTCGATCCAAACATAAAAAAATAAAGAATTCGAACCCGTGTATTCGGCATGCGATCTACGATCGCTAACCACTGCGCCACAAGTATGTTGGAATACCATGCGGGCAAACACCAATTTAAAATTCATCAAGGTGTTGTGTTTCGTATTCAAGTCAGTCAGCTGGCACTGAAATCTCCAACAGTGGGCGGGACAACACCTCACTTTAATATATCTCAGATGACGCAGCGGTTCGTGCTGGGGCTCTCACGCAGAAGGACTGGGTTTAATTCTTCAAACAGCTCCAATTCTATTACTAATGCTGATAAATCAATACACTTTAATACCTGCCTTTAGAAATAACTTTCATAAAAGTGCGAACTAAATATAGAATTAGTGTAGACGACCAAGACCTTTTTTAATTAATTTTCTAAAAATTCCGTTCAAGTTCCGCCAGAAGCTGCTTAGAATGCTCTTCAATTATGATACCGGAACTTTCAAGTTCTTATAAAGACTTAAAAATGAGGCTGCTTAGAATTCTATAGACCACCTTCAACCAAGCTGGTTAAGCCACAAATAGCCTTTTATCAGAACTTTTGGTTACTTGGGTTGCCAGTTGCTTTAAAGGCTAGTTGCCTCCCTAAGTGTACCCCCCCCCGCATCCTAACTCTTTTGTTAATCTACTTAATGTCAATTGGCTGTCTAAATTTTCTTATTTAAGTTCGTTTGATGATTATGATATCTCATTAGCCTAATTTAATAAATAATTGAAATCTCTAATCTACCTAACCAATTATAACCCATGATTTTTTAAATACCTGCACTTGTGCTTATAATCTAAAATTAAACCTGATTCAAGTACGTTTGACTTTGACCTATATTTATTATATCTTAGTTCGACCCAGGTGACACCTTCAAGTGATTAAAATGCTTCACTTTGAAGTTAGTTTCCCAGCTGATTTTTAAATTATATAGGGTATATGCTCCAACTATGCTCAAACGCTTCCACTATGTCGCACCACAAAAATACGTATGGGTATGCCGCAATAGAGGCACGCCACAGTGAAAATCCCGAGCCATAGTTCAAACATTTATTCCTCATCAAAATGAAGGACATATAAGATAAGTTACAATACCATGTACAAAAATTGTGTCTAACATTGTTCCCTGAGTAATACTTCAATGAAAAAAACAACGAAAGCTTGTCACGCAAATAGAATGAGCACTGTTGGGTACTTTCTGAAATATTTCAATAGTATAATTCCCATGCAAACCTAAATAAATCTATCTGCGAAAAAATAAAAAATAAAGAGCCATTTGCGGCAAAACCCGCCAGTATCGCATCCAACGTCAGTGCCTATACGTAAGCGTACTACGACGCGGCTCTCAATAAAAGGAGTAACAAGTGTGATACTATCACTGCTAGACTAGATCTTTGGTTCTCTCATGCAGTGGTTTATCAGAGAGGGGAAGCATAGTAATCCCCATCGCTTGCCCATGACGGTATTCTGCCATGGCATGAGCCAACGATGCTGGACCTAAACCAACCGTCTAAAACGCTCCACTATAAAGCATAAGATTAGGCCCGCCCGCCAACAGCAAGGTACATGAACTAGGCAAGAGGAGGGCTCTACCATCCCATGGAGGCGTATAGGTGAATTTCGCAGGTAACAACTTGATGCTTAAAAAGTGTTGTTTAAACGATTTTAATTCAGTCTTATGTTCAATAATTGAAGCGTAACTATTCTAATCAAAGTATCTGCTTTTGTAAACAATCACTTCAATCGACGATTTGTAGCAACTGCTAGTTCACTCACAGAATCTAACAACATCAGCTAGTAGCGGAAAGATTCTACAACCTGATGATGATGTTTGTTTGCGCGGGTGAGTTAGCAGATAAGACAAACCGTTGATTGAAGTGATTGTTTACAAAAACAGATACGTCAATTTGAATAGTTATGCTTGAATTGTTTTATATAGACCACGTTCAACTTTGTTCAGCTTTTAAACACCTAAGTCTGGTGATTTTAATAAATAAATAAATAATGATGGTTCCACCTCTTACCCCTACAAAGGTTTGAGCTGGACGATTTATCTTTAAAATAATTAAATATGACATTTTAACCAGGTTAGCAAACAAAATCGAACTGTTTACAGTTACAGATATAAATTTCCTCTAGAGTTTACAGTTGCTTCACAGTGATATAAATGTGGAAAAGCACAGGCGTCAACCTCTTAGTTCCCTTATTTGTCCACCTAAAATATTCATAAGTATTACAAGCGATCAAGAGTTAATGAACAATCAACAAAGCATCCTATTACACTAGCAACCCCGCAATCTGATGCTATCATTATTTTCAGCATGTCAGGAATGCTCACGAACCCCCAACATTTGCCAGAAAACTTACTACTAACTCAAATTGCATTTCTATTTTTATCAAATGTCAAATTCAGTCCTCTAACGGGTGTTCAATAAAAAATTAGAATGATTTCAGTGCCGTCCAGCGCTCTTGTGAGAGCATCGCGACTAAGTTGCGTCGTACGGCTGACCAGGGTCCCTTCTCCAATATTCATTGACGTTTTTTTGAAGAATAAACATTATGTTTTTAATAAAAAAAATACTGAATTCGTTGAAAAAAAATTTTTTTTAGCTTTATGACTGAAAAAATTCTCATTTTTTATTGAACACCCGTTATATCCGTAATACGCGCGGGGCTCAAACCTTGGTAGACAACTTTTTATTTAAATTAATCTACTACTATTAAATCAAATATTTAAAATCCATCATCACCATCGTGGTGAACAAAAAAAATTTTTGCAGTGCTGCAATAATTATTAAAAAGTCATTATGACAGCTATCCAAACAAAATAATCCACTAAAGATAACTTCGTCAAGATACATAATTTGTCAATTCATAAAAAAAATCACTGGATAACTGTTCAAACGACAGATTTAACGTGTGAAATGCAGTGTCTTTTAAATCCTGCAAGTGTTGCTGAACGTTTAATATGTCTAGGCATCGAATTGAAAACATTTATTGCTTTATAATATAATGAATTTTGTGAAGCACAAGTCAAGAAATGTGGTGTTCTTATTTCAACCGTGTATTATATCAATTCGATCACACAAATATCGAGGCAGCAAACCGTTAACTACTTTAAAAATGAGCACCATAGTCAAATATACAATTCTTTGCTTCACCGACAACCATTGTAAGGCGTCTAGCATCAAAGTTGAGGAAGTGAATATATTACATCTCAAAATCAAACGCAACGCTGTAATTTCGATATTTGTGTTGCATTGGCCAAAAATAAAATGAAAGGGCAAAAGTCTAGATGAGGAGGGATGATTGATTCGTATAGCTGTATTTTACTGTCAATAGTTAAATCGTTTTTCATTTAATCAACCGAAAGCTTAACAGTAACATAAATTATAAGCTGTTTAAGGCATTAAAGAGTATTCCAGTATTCCCTTCTTTTCCAACCCTTTTTCAGCTTTCTGCTGCATATTTTATGTTTGGCTTTGCTGACTAATTGGATTTTCATATTTATATTGATATTATAAGTCTAAAAATAATCTTTGCATTTCGGGTCACAAACCTGCAGTCGCTGATTCACAGGCGTCAACTATACCTACTGGACCACTTGAGCATATGTGTGGCAAAAGGAATGATCATTAATGTGAAGCACGTCAAATTTAAGTTGAATAATAGCAACCGGAAGAGTATTATACAGCAATGCAGAATTGTAAACAACAAATGATGACAGTTAACACAATGTGAAGACAAGTGCGCGATTTATTTCGATGGTCACGTTGTTGCTCTTATTAATTGAGTTATATTTTTGGAATTCTGTCTGAAAATCCAGTGCAATATAAAGGGGTTAACAGTCAAAACACTGGAATACTAATGATAAAATGTACTTCCAACGTCGTCGCAGTCCACTTCTACCTGTAGCGATTCCTAAAAAGCTTCCCCTCCTTGACTCTACTGCCGGTGCTGCTTGGGATTAGAAAGGCAGGCAATGAATTGAGAAGCCGGAAATGCAACGAGTGACATTGACAACAAGTTATCAAAATTGTGCAATATATTCCTCTGGCTATCAACATATTTGAAGCGCATTGCTGATTTGTGGAGTAGCGTTAAGCTTAAATAAGTCTTGTTCAATCATTAGATCAGCTAACTTATTGAGGTGGCGGATTCAATTCGCTTTATGCACTACTAATAGTACGTTCAAACTACATAGTTATAACGTGTTATAGCGCTATCTTGATGGTGGTTTCCGTGTTGCAATTATTTGACAACCGTTATAACATGTTATAACTCTCCAGTCTGGACAGCGTTTAATCAACTATATATTCAGCCTGGTGTTAATCAGCATTGTACACCTTAAATCAATCAAAAAATCACCTTCTGTTCTCACAGTTCAGCATGCATCCCGTTTTGGTCCTTCATACAGTGACATGTTGAGTGAAGCTAATCTCTTTCGTATTTATTTATTTCTTTCATTCTCTTTCCGCACTTTGCATATAACACCATCACATAGGGTAGAGCGCTACTTCGTCGTAATCGCCCATTTCCGTTCTATCGATCACAAAAGATCAATAATATCAATGATTTCATCGTGCATAAATTAATAATAGGTTTGTTCCGATGCGTTAGTTCATTAACTACAACAAAAATCATATTAGAGCGCATTGTTTGAATATGTACTCTGTTACTGTTAGCACTGAGCAATGAGAGTGAGTGTAGGTATCGGCAATCCATACTGCTATTAAGTATGAACGAGCAAGGCCGACTGTTGCTAGCGATATGCTATTGAGTTATCTATAATATTAATCTATTTATTTAACGGTTATGCCGAAAGTTATTGTTTCTTTACTTAATGTTCTATGTTATAAAACTTAATTTATTAAAAACAAATGAAAATATGTAAAGAAATAGCAGAACAGATTAAAAATACCACTCCAAAGAAACGGTCAAATTAAAATTATCAGAACACAATTTGTAAAACATAAGGTACACTTCCCATACAGACACCACAACCAGGATCGGTTAACAGAAGAGGGAAATAAATGAAAAGTATGACGGGTGGAAACAGGGAGTATGGTCAAAAAGGAGGTTACTACTGGGTCAGATCGAATGGGCAAGTGCTTTTCCACTTTAGCTCTTCTCGAAGGAGGTTTGGATCATAGTTCACAGACTAGTATCGGTATATTTACAGACAAAGTCCAAGTGTTCAAATATTTCAAGTCGAAGTGACTATCCAGTTAAATAAAGTGGAAATAAAAACCGCAGGAACGCGTTAATCAAAGAATCAGGACCCATTGTCCTTAGTTTGAGTCTCCGCTGTTCAGCGTTGAGCCACCGAACGCTTTCTACACCGTCGGAGCGGTCAACCCCCCCAGCGAGCGTGAAGTTCCTCGCAATCACTGGCGATCAACCCGAACGCTTTCTGGACCGTCGGAGCGGTCAACCAAGCGAGCGTCGGGAGACACGAGATCGCGTCATTCCTAAACTAGCAGATCATCCGCTGGGTCATCCGCCCAGTGATCCACGATCCAGCACGCCGGCCGGCCATTCACACACCCACACACACACACACACACACCCTATTATACGTAAGTAACGTGATATCCTAAATAAAAAGTGCCTAAAAGAAGACCGAGTAGAAGGTTATTTGCGCCCTGATCAGCCTCACCATCTCACTCTTTGTCGAGATACGACCTGGGGAAGAGTCGTGAGCTAAGGCAACAAAAGAGGCTGGTGGAAAGCCCACCCCGTTGGTCCCCGTGGCTCTAGACCAGGGACCTGGGGGATTGCCATAATAGAGAGCTCTGCTCCCGTAGAAGTAACAACTCTCATTGTTCTCAAAACAAAAGAAGCGCTCCTAGCGAATCCCCTTTTTCTACGTTTATCCGTAGGACGAAGAAAATCTAATGGCGTTTCAATGCGTTAGGACGGAATTGAAACTCGTAGAACGAATTTAGGATCAAGAAGCAGTATTAGATTTTGAACAATAGGGTTAACCAACCCATTTTCCGGCCTATTAAGCACAGCCCGCACTTAGTCTTTCTTAATCTAGCGTAGTTTAGCACCAAACGGTATGTTATTACTGATGGCTTCCAAATTTATTTACCTTTCCGTACGTACCGTAAGATTTGATAAAGAGAAACAATTTGTCGAGATATTGTTAAAAGTCTAACACTGCTTCTTGACGCCAAACTCGGCTTACGGATTCTAAGTTCGGCCTAACGCATTGAAACGCCATTGAAACGCCAATGAATACACTTCGGCCTAATATTGATTCGGTCGGAGCGCTTCATTTGTATTTGAGAATATTTGGTGCAAACATTCATATTACGCGTTCTTATTGACTTCGTTCGGTAGCATTTGAACTAAAGTATCGTACCAAACACATAATTGACCAAAATCATGTACTTATTTGATGTTGTCTGCTTTATATGCCCAAAATAGGCGCTTAGGCCGAAGTAGTTCTCTACCCTATCTCAACAATTTGTGACTCTTTATCAAATCAAACGGTACGGATAAAAGAAAATGATTTACTTAGTTTGACAGTTGCACCATGACGAAATGGCAGCGTATTCATGATTTGTCCCACGCACAAATGTCACAAAAAGACATTTCAATCGCCGTGGGAGTGGAAATGGAAAGGTGAATAAATTTAGAAGTCATCTTTGACAGAAATATTCCGCTTTTTGTTTAAACTCGTTCAGAAAAGAGAGGTAAACCCATGCTTAGTAGGACGGAAATTAGACCAAAAACCCTACTTATCTCAACGTTGATTCAACGATATGGATATGAGACTGAACACACCAACCAGCGAAGAAGGAGTCAATGTCAAACCAGAAACGGAAATTATCCACCTCGGAAAACAAGAAAAGCCCAAAAACTCGGAAAAGGCGGAATCATGTCAGAATCGACCAAGCTGTGACTGCAAAATAGCAGTAAAATAATCGATTGAATACAAATAAGTTCCTCGATTTCAGCCAGCATTCCAATCTCAATCTTAAACAATCAAATGAAACACACTGACCATGTCTCTTATTCCACTCTGCCACTCCATCCGTTGAAACTCAAATTTAGGGTAATACAGTTTCCCAACCGACACCAAGGATCAATGGTAAATTAAATTCAAATTTCCCTATCTATTTTCCAGTAGCAAATCAAAAAGTTTTATTGCCCAAGCAGCAGGACCTTCCCGTGTGTTAAGCACACATAGACAAGGCAAACATACTTTTGAATATAAATTCCAATGAATGATCCATAACAAATTTAAAAACGCTTCTTGAAAAACACCCAAATGATCCATAAAACCCCAGTGAAAATCCCTTAAAACGTGTGAATGATCCATAAAAAATATCAATATGATCCATATTTTCAGTAAAATTTAGCCACACAATTGTAAAAATGTACCGCTAAATATCTAATGAATAAGCATTGAAATTGTAAGAATTACCCATACACATATTGCAAATGATCCATTAAACATTCAGCAATGAACCTTAAACTAATGAAAGTGATCCATAGAAAATCAAGTTTGCGTTTAACAATAATACCCAGGTTGTCCATCGTTCAACTCAGCAAAACAATATTGAAGTTGTGCATGAAGCCATTGATCGCCTCGAGGGCCAGCTCAGTGAAATAAAAAAAAAAGAGCTAATGGGCACTAGAAGCACTGGTTCTTCTGGCAACCTAACGGCCATAAAGAACCACATAACATCGCTATTTGATATAGCGATGCAAGCGTCTAAAGAGACTATATCTACGTCATTGCAAACAATGACGTCGGACATATCCTAATGTAGCACATTTTCATAACGCACCTTTGACTCCGTCAGCTAGCTCGTGCCCGAGCTTGGAAATCGAAATCAAAAACTCAAATTATGCCGACGACTCAGGATGGCGACTTCTGGGTAACAAACGAATATGGAAAGCGGACTGGGCGGACTATGATGCTCGGAAGTTGCATCGCTTGAATCAGCAAAAAAAAAACAAAAGGCTGATAAGGCTAAAAAGCGGAAGAAGCAACGAAAAGCAGACGCACATTTCAATCATAGTCACAGTCGTAATCAAAATCATCAAAATCACAATAATTACACAAATCAGCACAATATCAACAACTACAGAACGGATCATCACCAGACAGAATACATCAACAGACAGAATGAAAACAACCGTCTTCCTCATGATAGAGACCTTCTTGCGGCAGCGAAAGATCGGTTTTCAAGGCCACCGAATAATTACCATCCAACGATCCAATTTCAAAGGGGTGAAATATTAAAGCCCTATCTGGCGAGTGATGTTTTCCCGCGCCCAGCTCAAGCGCACCCGCCCAACAGGTTGACTCCAGGACGTTCAGCTGCATTGTGCGGGGCGTGTTCTTGCAAGCATTCGGGTTTTCTGCGGAATTGACGCACTACTTGGAGGAAGACAACATTATCGTGGATCCCGACGAACGCCAGGAATTGACGACTTCTCCGCGTGAGAGGGAGGTAATTAGTTTTAATAACTTAAATTTGTCGACCGATAGATTTTCTACAGTAAAAACGACAGACTTGCCTGAAGTCAATAATAGCAACAGAAAGTGCGGTAGCAAAGATTTTATAATTTATTGCCAACATTTTAACAGGATGAAGAGCGCGTTAAAGGTCAATGAAATTTATAAACAGGTAGCCGCTTCTAGTTATCCTATCATTTTAGGCACCGAAACAAGTTGGGATGCCAGCTTAATTAGTAGAGAAGTTTTCGGAGATCGCTTTAATGTGTTTAGGGATGATCGTAACAAAACGTTATCCAACAAAAAGTCTGGTGGAGGTGTATTAATCGCAGTGTGTACCGACTATGAATCGGAAAAGATTGAATCAAGCAAGTGTAAGGAGTTTGATCATGTTTGGGTCAAATGTTTTATTGGAAATCAAATTCACATCTTTGCGACAGTGTATTTTCCACCTGAAAGTGCCAAAAAAGAATTATATGAATTGTTTTTTAGTATTGCTGATACTATTATTTCTAAATGTGAGCCTGAAGCAAATGTTCATATTTACGGTGACTTTAATCAACAAGCAGCTAATTTAATTGTTGACGACGAAAATGAATCTGTTTTGATACCGATTGTTGGAGACAACGAAACGCTCCATTCTTTATTTGACAAAAGCGCAGAGATTGGACTTTATCAAGTCAATCATGTCAGAAATCATAACAATTGTTATTTAGATTTATTATTTACGAATATGATCGATGATTTCCGCGTGATTGAGGCTCCTGCACCTCTATGGAAAAATGAAATATTTCATACTGCAATCGAATTCTCCGTATTTATACACGATAACACCACAATGTTGGATGGCGATTTATTGGAAACTTATTTTGACTTTAGACATGCAAACTATGGGGTATGGACTATCAAAAACAATTTAAATTCTATTGACTGGCAAAGTTTTATTAGAAATTCGAACCCAGAGCAGGCTGTAGATATGTTCTATGAAATTGTATACAATATATTAGAAACGACAGTACCGAAAAAGCTAAGGAAAAAATCAAAGAAATCTAAAATTCCAGCATGGTACAATAGGCAAATAAATAATCTCAAAAATAGAAAACAAAAGGCTCATAAAGCCTATAAAAAAGAACAAAAAAATAGTAACCTCGCAATTTATTTGAACATATACGATCATTTGAACTGTGAAATAAAAAACGCATACGAACGGTATAACACTCAGGTTGAAGACAACATTAAATCAGACCCAAAATCATTTTTTAACTTTGTTAGAGACAAACAGAAGTCAAATAATTATCCTTCGAAAATTTACCTAGACAACAAAACAGGAAATACGACTAGCGAGATCAGTAACTTATTTGCTGAGTTTTTTCAGGATATTTACACAAGTCATGATGACCAAGACCGGGATATTTCTCATACCTTCCTGAGCCAATGAGAGATATTGTAGGTAAATAATGTTACCCTCAACGAAATCTTACATTCTCTAAATACATTGGATGCATCAAAGGGTGCAGGCCCAGATGGATTGCCACCAGTATTCTTGAAATCAGTATCGCAGGAGATAGTAAAGCCATTGTTCTGGCTGTACAACTCTTCTCTCGAATCCGGTTTTCTACCGTCAATTTGGAAGGAATCATATTTGATTCCAATTTTCAAAAGTGGAAAAAAATCAGGCGCAAAAAATTACCGTGGAGTTGCTATATTGTCCTTCATTCCTAAGCTCTTTGAATCTATAATAAATCAAAGTGTTTTTGCACAAGTTAAACATTTAATTACAGGCAAACAGCATGGTTTTGTTAAAGGACGTTCAACGACTACTAATATGTTGAATTTTGTAACATTTTCTATTGACGCAATCGATAAGGGGCATTATGTTGAGGCACTATATACTGACTTCAGTAAAGCGTTTGATAGAGTTGATATCCCTCTTTTGCTATTCAAATTATCTAAGTTAGGTTTTAGTCAACATGTATTAAACTGGATTCAGTCATACTTGACCGGTAGGACACAAAGAGTTAGATTTGAAGGAGATTTGTCGTCAGTAGTCAATGTAACATCTGGTGTGCCACAAGGTTCCCATCTTGGACCATTACTGTTTATTCTATTTGTTAATGATGTAGAGCACATATTGAATATTCTGAATGTATCGATATATGCAGACAACATGAAACTTTTCCTGGAAATTCGTCAAATGTCTGATCTTGTAGTATTTCAACAAGAAATTGATAACTTTTACACTTGGTGCTCAAAAAGTTTATTAAAGCTTAATGTGAAGAAATGTAATTCCATTTAATTTACAAGACAGAAAATTATTAGACAAGAACATATAACAATAGGACAAAACAGAGTTGAAAGGTGCAATCAAGTTAGATATTTAGGTGTTATACTAGATTCAAAATTAAGCTTTGTTCAACATTATAATAACATTATCTACAAGGCAAGCAACATGCTAGGGTTTATTAAAAGGAAAAGGTTTAGCTTTCATTTCAATGATCCATACACAATCAAAACATTATATGTTGCATATATTAGGCCCCTCCTTGAGTACTGTAGTATAGTCTGGGCTCCATATCAAGATACTCATATAAACCGCATTGAATCAGTTCAAAAACAGTTTCTATTATCTGCTCTAAGAAAGTTAGGCTGGACGAGTTTACCCTTACCATCTTATGAGTCTCGATATATGTTGATCAATTTGGATGCCCTTGAAAAGCGAAGGCAGTTTGCAATGATAGCTTTTATAAACGATGTTGTAGCACAAAGAGTGAATGCCACAGAGATTTTAGAAAATCTAAATTTTTATGCTCCCAGAAACAGAAATATGTTTTATATTCACAACCAAAGAACAAACTATGCCAGGAACATGCCTTTAAATAGAATGATGTCTTGTTATAATAAACATTATGAAACAATTGATTTGAAAATGAACAAAAATGCTCTTAAAAAACGTTTCTTTTCGAGGTTACTCTGAGATTGAAAATTAAAATAGATGTTAAGTGTTTTTGTAAATTAAACTGGTCTACATTTGATTGACGACGAATAAATAAATAAATGCTCACCCATCGCTCCGCTCTTCTGACAAAAGAAAAACACGGGCAGAACAGTAAACCAGAGTAGCTACGCAATAATGGGGCAATTTTCCAAGGTTAATGGATTAAATTTAAAAAATAGTGTCCAAAACATGAACAACATATTTTAAAGTGCGCAAGCTTGATTTTCTATGGATCACTTTCATTAGTTTAAGGATCAATGCTGAATGCTTTATGGATCTTTGCAATATGTTTATGGGTAATTTGTGCAATTTCATTATTTAGAAATTCAGCGGTACATTTTTACAATTGTGTGTATTGCTATATTTTACATAAATTATGGATAATAAAGGGTGATACGGTCAAAATTTGGTCAAGGGAAAACGCGTGTAAATCGGTGAAATCGTTTATTTAAAAAATCAAATTAAATTTCTTTTTCAAGTTCAATTAGTATAAAATTCAGGAAAAATATTAAGGGCTATATTGGGCTCCCGCTTTTCCAAATCCGAATTGCCGGGCCTTACGCTTGACCCCTGCCATCAGATTTTGTACAGCCACCTTGTCCACCTTCTTCGCCGCAGAAAGCCAGTTTGCCTTGAACTTCTGCTCGCCCTTTGCAGTTTTTTTGGTCTTCTTTAGGTTCCGCTTGACAATAGCCCAGTATTTCTCAATTGGGCGGAGCTCTGGCGTGTTGGGAGGGTTCTTGTCCTTGGGAACCACCTGCACGTTGTTGGCGGCGTACCACTCCATGGCCTTTTTACCGTAATGGCAAGATGCCAAATCCGGCCAAAACAGTACGGAACAACCGTGTTTCTTCAGGAAAGGCAGCAGACGTTTATTCAAACACTCTTTCACGTAAATTTCTTGGTTGACAGTCCCGGAAGCTATGAAAATGCTGCTTTTCAAGCCACAGGTACAGATGGCTTGCCAAACCAGATATTTCTTTGCGAACTTTGACAGTTTCATGTGCTTGAAAACATCTGCTACCTTTCCCCTTCCTTTTGCCGTATAAAACTCCTGTCCCGGAAGCTGCTTGTAGTCGGCTTTGACGTAGGTTTCGTCGTCCATTACCACGCAGTCAAACTTCGTCAGCATCGTCGTGTACAGCCTCCGGGATCGCGCTTTGGCCGTCGTATTTTGTTTATCATCGTGATTTGGAGTCACTATCTTCTTGTAAGTCGATAGTCCGGCTCGTTTTTTGGCTCGATGCACGGTTGTAGACGATACACCCAGCTTATTTGGGGCATCTCGGAGAGAGAGGTTAGGGTTTCGCTTGAAACAACCGGCAACTCTCTTTGTCGTCTCAGCGGCTTCCGGTTTTCGATTTCCCCCCGATCCAGACTTCCTGGCTGTCGACAAACGTTCCCCAAACACTTTAATTACATTTGTAACGGTTGATTTGGCAACTTTTAGCGATTTTGCCAACTTTGCGTGCGAGTAGCTCGGATTTTCACGATGCGCGAGCAAAATTTTGATACGCTGCTCTTCTTGCTTGGACGGCATTTTGACAACTGAAGAGTGAATTCCAAAATCAAAATAGGAGCAACATTCTACACACACACACCTTCAAAATGAGGGGTGTTCAGGTTTTTTAAATGCAAAATTGAAAGAAATACGTCAAGTTGATATTGACCAAATTTTGACCGTATCACCCTTTATTGATATTTTTTTAAGGATCATTCACACTTTTTTAGAGATTTCCTGCGGTGTTTTATGGATTTTTTTTTGTATTAATTTATTTGTACAGGCTCAATCGAATAAACTTTACAGAGCCAAGTTATCATTTGCGTTATACATAATTAATGTCTTAAATCTAGAGTTAAAGGAATTGAACCGAGTACTCGCGGTCGTCTCGAGGTTAGTAGAGATTTACAGTTGTATGGATGGGGAGAGGAAGGAGGAGGTTTGAGTTATGATTTACGATACAAATATTTCATTATTCCTTAAACATGGACTTATTCCTATTCAATTTTGTATCCGCAGTGTAATTATACAATTCAAGCATAACTTTTCAAAAGGACGTATGTAACATTGGATAGGAAATTAGAAACATTGGATAGCAATGTCTATATGAGATTATTAAATGCTATTTAAAAGTTAATGCTATTTTTTATATCTGTTTGTGCTATCAGTTAGATAAAGGGATAGCGTTTAAGAGAATTGTGAAAAATGTCGAGTTTTGCAAACACGGACAAGACTTTTGATAAAACAAAATCATACACCTTTTACTTGTGTACTACTCACATACACCCTGATTGATTCGTCGGTATCACACCTTGATTGTTACATACACCCTGCATGATTCGTCTATTTGACAAAAGGGTTTTCACATACGTCAAATCAGATACACCGGTTTTTGTTTTGCAGTGAAGCAGCTCGAAAAGCATTGAGGAATTGTCGGTTGGTTGGTTTATTTACATAACTACCCAGAGTTGTGAAATAATCGATATTAAATGCGGAGATGAGAGGGTCAGTCAGATGTTATATGTTTTGTGTTTTTCGTGTTAATAAAGCGATGGTCAGATTGGTATATGAAGTTCAATATTAAAGTCAAGAGTAAAGTGCAATTTTATTAGAATACTTTTGAAATAATAAACATGTTACTCCCGGAAATACAAAAACAAACATACAAACTTGACACATTTGCTGATTGATAGTGGTTGCTTTGTTTTTTCACATACGACGCTTCACTGTGAGCGTATCTGCAGTTTTTGTGTTATCATCAAATTTTAACAGTTAAGTCATATGGACAATAAAAGGGTGTATCAACACCATTTTAAAAACAATGAAAGAAGGTCACATAGGGCGTTCATTAAATATATTTTCCATAATGCATTACATTTTCAAACCTTGTTTTTCATTAACTCGTAGGAAAAGCATGTATTTTATATTCGGTTAGATGCCAAATATCGATTTGTTTATTTTTGCGACTTACGTCCTTTTGAAAAGTTATGCTTGAATTATTTAAAAAAAAACCACACGAACAAAACAAAAACTAAACACAAGGTTAGTCAAACTTACAATGTAAGGTTAATATTCTTTAAGAAAACATATATAAGTTTCATAAACTCCAGATCGCGTCTACCCAAAATATCCCGAACTGGAACATTAGGTTGTTTACCTTGAGCCCGAAGAGAATCATACAACTCGGATCTGACTCCGCGATGCTCAGCACAAGACCAAACAATGTGATCTGCGTCCTGGTAACCTTGTCCACATTCACAGAGATTGCTGTCCCCCAGCCCAACACGGAACAAGTGAGCGTTAAACGAGTAGTGATTGGACATGAGGCGAGACATCATACGAATGAAGTCTCGACCCACATCCAACCCCTTGAACCAAGGACTCTTCGACACCTTAGGGATGATCGAATTTAGCCATCGTCCCAAACTCCCTTCGCTCCATTTATTCTGCCAGCTGACGAGTGACTGTTGACGATGAATGAAGAAAAAATCATCGTAGGTGATTTGTCGATCGTAAATGTCGCCTTTCATAGCGTCCCAATGAGATGGGACCCATGCAAAGGTGATGAGAAAAGATCTTAAAGAAAAAGCAGGTAGAAGCTCTCGTATTTTCATGAGAAAATACGAGGAGTGCTTTAGAATACGAGCGAATAGCCTCGACAGAACTGAGACTGTCCGTAAAAATAAAATAGTGATCTTGTGGAAGTGAGGCGATCGTTTCTAGCGTATAGTATATAGCCGGCAGCTCAGCAATATACACGGAACAGGGAGCTTGAAGCATTCGAGAGGCGCTATGAAATTCGTTATAAATACCAAAACCAGCGGACGCCTCTATTAATGATCCATCTTTGAAGAACGATCTTGCGGAATCAACTTGGCCAAACTTTGAAGCATAAATTGACGGAACAATCATGGAACGATGATGTTCTGGGATCGCACGAATCTCCCGTGTCATAGATACATCAAAACTAACTGAATTGCCGAAGTCGGAGAAGCATACCCGATGAGGATTATGCTGTAAAGGGCTGACATCCAGTGTTATGTACACGTATTACAATGACATAAAACGAGTTTGAGGGTTCTGCTCAAGAAGCTTTTCAAAGTTTTCGATTACCAGTGGGTTCATAACTTCACAACGGGTGAGGAGCCTGAGGGACAATTCCGAAAACCGATCCGATAGTGGCAACATGCCCGCCAACACTTCTAGACTCATCGTATGAGTCGACTGCATGCATCCTAACGCGATACGAAGACAACGATACTGGATACGTTCCAGTTTGATGATGTGCGTTTTAGCCGCCGACTGGAAGCAAAAACTACCGTACTCTAAAACCGATAAAATCGTTGTCCGGTACAACGTTAGAAGATCTTGTGGATGAGTTCCCCACCACGTTCCGGTAATTGTTCGGAGAAAATTGATCCTTTGTTGGCATTTTCGTCTCAGATACTCAATGTGGGATCTCCAGGTGCATTTGGAATCGAACCAGACCCCAAGATATTGGAAAGACATGGAATGAGTGATCGGCTTACCCAAAAGTTGAAGCTTCGGTTCTGCTGGGCTATGCTTCCTAGAAAAAACGACCAACGCAGTTTTCTCCGAGGAGAATTCGATACCTAGCTCGATAGCCCAAGTAGACAAATTGTCTAAGGTATCCTGTAAGGGTCCTTGCAGGTCGACCCCTTTGGGCCCTGTCATAGACACTACGCCGTCATCTGCAAGTTGTCTCAACGTGCAGTTGTCACGTAGACAATTGTCAATTTCTCTGACATGAGCCCTGGGGGAGACCCCTTGTAACTAAATCGTCGAGAAGCTGTAGATTTTCCATGAGAAAAGCTCATATGTTTCTCTGACAGTAAATTGTACAAAAAGTTATTAATTAATGGAGAAAGGCCACAAGCGTGGAGTTTGTCTGAAAGGACTTCAACCGATACTGAATCAAAAGCCCCCTTGATATCCAAGAATACAGAAGCCATTTGCTCTTTTTTTAGCAAAAGCCAACTGAATTTCTGTGGAAATCAACGCGAGACAGTCGTTCGTTCCCTTGCCCCTACGGAAACCAAATTGAGTATCTGAGAGTAGGTGGTTCGTCTCAACCCATTTGTCCGACAATTTTCGAATGCACGATAACATCGCAATGGGACGATACGAGTTGTGATCTGACGCGGGTTTTCCAGGCTTTTTAATGGCTATAACTCTCACCCGCCTCCAATCATCCGGAACAATATTAAGCTCCAGGAACTGACCAAACAAGTTCAACATGCGCCTCTTAGCGACGTCTGGGAGGTTCTTCAACAAGTTGAACTTGATTCTATCAGCCCCCGGAGCCGAATTGCCACACGAAAGGAGTGCGAGTGAGAGTTTAAGCATTGAAAAAGGCTGGCTGATCTCGTCTCCCAAATTCGTCGTTTCGCGAGGAATCATCTGTGCCGGCACGGAATCAGGACATACTTTTCGTGCGAACTTGAGAATCCAACGATCTGAGTACTCCTCGCTCTCGTTGTTCGAAGACCGGTTACGCATCCTTCGCGCCGCGTTCCAAAGCGTATTCATCGACGTTTCGCGCGATAATCCGTCCACGAATTGCCACCAGTATCCACGTTTCTTAGCTTTTATGAGGCTCTTGAGTTCGCGTTCAAGAGCCGAGTACGCCTCGGAATGCACGGGTGTTCCACGTTTCCGGAAAAGCTTAAACGCGTCGGACTTTTTTCGATAAACCTCAGTGCATTGCTGGTCCCACCAAGGGGAAGGAGACGTTCCAGGAACCGGCCGAGTTTGAGCTCGAAGCGCGCTGTCCAAGATCAGATTGGAGAGGAAGTTATATTCCTCCAAGGGTGGAAGCTCTTCTACCGACGACACGGCTTCCTCTATCGCGGTCTTGAACGTTGTTCAATCGATATTACGGGTGAGGTCGTACGCGACGTTAACGGATTCCGACGGATTGAACCCACTGGCAATCGAAATTTTGATCGGCAAGTGATCACTACCGTGGGGATCCTGGATCACATTCCACGTGCAATCCAACGCTAATGAGTTAGAGCAAAGCGTGAGGTCGAATAATGTTAAAATCATAAAAAGGAAGATCTATATCTGAAGAGAGCCAAGTTTCAAAAGGAGCAAATGTGTGTTTTATGGATCATTTGGAAGTTTTTTTAAAGAACGTTTTCAATATTTTATGGATCGTTTTATCAATTCTAAAGGTGCATACTTAGGGCTGCCCATAGACAAACCAACTGTCTGTCTGCCCTGTCTGCTATGTGCGTTCGACTATGTAGCCTAACTTATCAGTTCCAGCAAACAACAATTCCACGGGAAGTCAAAGTTTGTTTGCTCCAGCAGAGACACCGATAGATAGAGAGATGTGATGTGACGAGATGAAGTATAGTAAAAGCACATTCATTTGCATGTGTGAGGATATGCAAATTCGGAAGTGTAAACGCAGAACGCTGGCAGATAAATTAAATTTGACTTGTTTCAACTTTCGCACCCAACTGGAAGGAGCAAACCGGTTAGCAATAGAATAGTAGGGCGAAAAGTTGGAACAGGAATTTTAATTGCCGCAAACATGACGAACACAACTGGCGGACAACATTTGCATTCATATTATGAAAACTGAAACCACGGAAAGATGTGCTCGGGAGGAGTTGGGCAGGTCTACTTCCAGTCAGTGTGTACACCACCAGTTATTATGTGCAAGTTTTCTAATTTCAACTTACCTGTGTCCTATGTCAAGTTGGACTCGCGAGATATAGTGGCGTGGATGAACATGGCCCCCGGGGAACATTCATCGGTGTCACTTTGCCTGGCGTGTGCATTCAAAATGCTTAAATAGCATAAATTTTAGCAAGTCTTCCGCACTCGCCGCAATTCTCTTTGGCCTCTTACTGTGGGCTACTAACTAATAGAAAAGCCACTGGGAAAGCATCCGCACTCGCGATATGATGATGATGCGCTGCTGCCTTGTCTGGTGCAGGTTTAGCAGAATTATTCGAATGAGGTCCCGTGTTGCACTCTATCATCATGTCATCTTACACTCTACGGGGACGCGTAGGTTATCCTAAATGGGAAACTCCTCGCACTGTTTCCCACCGTTGTTTGTTGGTGCTGTTGTATCCATCTTCCGGTGTGGTCTCCAGCTTATACGATACAGTTGCCACTGTTGTCAGTGTTTTGGAGGGGGTTCTCTAGAGTGGCCAATGGAAGGGTACCGTCGTATTTGCGCTCGCCCGAAGTGTTTATGATAATCGGTGCCATTCTACTGGAAACCATCCCGCTTTCGTCCTTGAAAACCAACGTGGCACTGGGTCAGAATTTAGATTTGCAAGAGACTAACTTCTTTGGAATAAGAATTAAGGGTTGAACACCGAAAAATCGGGACATGAGCATGAGCATGATTGACCGCCCACGGTTGCTACTCTTTTATTGCCAGACCAGCTGTAATTGCACAGAGAACCAATAGACGATTCTTAGGACTAGCAATCATCCTCAATTTGTAAAAACTGGTAATCTCAAATTAGGCAATACCAGCGCCAGCCGCGCCTGAACGCAGGTCAAGAAAGGAATGGGTAGGAATGTGTTGACGTGACACTCGCTTTGATGGAAGCCGAGAAATCCTCTGCACTTCCATGAGGAATCACTGAGAGGGTTCGATTAGTTTAGGCAAACGATAAGCTGAATTGATGTCCTAACGATCATATAACGCGAAGGAGCTTGGGATTGAACCCACGGTCTTCTACTCAGTAAGCAAAAACGTTTGGCACTAGGCAGACGAGTAGTCATGTTAAAAAAACAAAACGATTGACGAATCTTGAATGTGGATGGACTTGAGATTAGACTCATGATGTTCTGCTCAGTAAGCAAAACCGGTTGGTCTAAAGCCACCGAGCCCCTCATATCACATTATACCTTTACTCAAGTTGTTATAACTATTCAAACCCAGCACCGACAACAACGAAAAGTTTTACAAAATACACGATAAACAAGCGATCTTACCATACATTTTTAATATGAAAGGACCTGGTACCGCATGTTTCTGCTCAGTAAGCAAGCCACTGCAACCGACGATCTTTCAAATCCGAAAACTAAAAGCTACGAAAGAGTACTTAGGCATTCATTAAGTCTCACTTTCACGCAACGTTCAATGTTTCGATTTGCTCTTTACGCATTGTTAAGGCAATCATAACAAGCTATGACCGACGTGACGATTGCTTAAGCCCTGGTTAAACAAGCTATTCAAATGAAATTACGTTCTCGAATTTCACTTGGTATGTAATGAACAACAGAAATTCATATAAATAGTTTCAGCGACTGATGGTTAATTTTAAAAATACTAACGGTACTGCCTACGGTGACTACGACGGCGAATACGACGGCGCCTACCACGACGAAAACAGCGAATTTGTAACTTACCATTTGTCTAGGATATAACACATTTGCCCGGCACCTCCACTTGAGCTTCATGTCTGAGATCTATCACTGTTTGCAAAAATATCTAATAGCAATCACGTTTGTTGTAATACTTCCTTCAACGAAAACAAATTTTCTTGCATTACCATAGTCATCTGGGAGGAGGTTCGCGTCTAGTACTTTCCCCAGGAACTGTTCACAGCCACCAGCTACCACCCCACAGTGGTGCCAAGGGTATCAAAACACGCGCTTTTTTATTTACGCTGAAATGGTTTGTTAAAGGTACTAGGTGTCTTCTAAGAAGTTTCTCAGGTTACAACACTTCTTATGGTAATATGATGAGACACAGAATAATTGTGCAGGGCAACGCTATAGAGAACATTACTGCGAAGAACTTTGTTAAATACTATAACCACAGACAAACAGACATAACTCTTAGAAGAAAATTCTTCAAAAAATATCGTCAAGCGTATTTTGCATGCACACTAGCACCATTTACCATCCACATTCCCAAGCATTGATGTTCAACCAGAGCATCCCTCGTTCATGCAATTTTTCCACCAAATGCTTTTCCCTCGTTCTGTCAACGCATCAGCTGTGTTGAATAAAAACAAAACAGATGAAAGTCAGTGATGTCGGTTCTACGAAATTTTCCGTAGATCTATAGAATTGATGGAATTCTGCAGAAATACGGATCCGTAGGAAAAATTCACAGCAGCTAAGACTATTTTTCAGGGATTTGTTTTGTTTGTTTAGTGTGCTTTTTCTTTTGCTGGAAACAAGTTTTTAAACGGGGTAATGCATCACTGATTATTGCCCTTTCTACCACCGCTCATCACTTTAATGTGTGTACAGCAAAAAAATATAATATGTATCAATCAATGAAATTCATGATGAAGTATTGAACTTCAATAACTGGTAAAAGGGGTAAAAGTTGGGATGCCTTGACGTTTTATCATTTTCAAGAGCTGACATCTACTAACTAGACGTGAAAAAGAACTGGCATCACTGATAAGTTCGAAATGTGATGGCTTGCTCAATGTTTCAGTGGCGCCACCATGACAAATGCAAGCACATTCCCAACTAAAACATTATTTGCGATGAAAGTGATTGTGAGTGTTATGTCTGTTTGTCTGTGCTATAACTGTCCAGCTCTTATAACTACTGAGATATAAAGGTTTTTTTGTTGAGACATCGTTAAAATCAGTTTTGTATCTGTAACCTTTTCTACAATATTTCTACATGTCTGGCGTATTCTACAAAGATGTTAGAAATATCAAATTACATATGTACCTTTTCAGGAGACTGCAAATTGCTTTCATTAATATTTAAAAAGTTATTTACATTTTTTGGTTGAAAATATCCCAACTTCCAATACCAATAACTTCTAAACGGGCAAAAACGAGCAGGCCATTTTTTGAGCAATTAAAAGTACAAGAAAATGCAATAAAATGGTGAAGAAACCAGACCACCCCCACTTGACCCTTAACGGAAATACTTGCATTGAAACTTGTCACTTTTCAGAATTTGAAATGGCGATTTTATGAAATAAAAAAAAACGCGTATTTTGATACCCTTGGCACCACTGTGCACCCGTCCAGTCTTGGGCGTATCCATCGAGGCATCCTTCGGCTTGCTCACAATCTCCGACACTGGCGAAAGACCAGCAGCCGAGCACTTTTGCAAGCCATAAACTCACTGATTCACGGCATCGTCGGCCCCAAAACTCGCGACGGACACATTATCAGCACTTTTCCCGGCTAATTTACCAACCGGACCGTGTTCAAACTCGCACACGATGGCGAGACTTTCGATAGAACTACACGCCGAAAGCGTTACATCCGAACACGGTGAACCGGCCCCCCGGGAGGCAAGGAAAATCACAAGCACACTTATACCATAGAGGTAGCTCTAAGACCAGAAGGTCCCGAAGAAACGTGCTCAACTTTTTGGCTCAGCTCTGGTACTATCCTCGGTCCCAAGCTAATCGATGCACCCCTCGAAACATAGAAAAATCCACGAACCCTTCATTTTATCTGTAAGCCCACTAAAGAACCTAACCCCCTTAAGTACTAAATAGTGACTTATAGTGGTAAAAATAGTTACTAAAAAGTGACCCTGAATTGAATTAAAGGTAAATCTTAACCAATACTCTTAGGAATTTCTGAGGAGCACAACTTCTGTGCACTTCAAAAGAAAATACCAAGGGCATTCTGAGGATAATTTCATAAAGTTTGTGAGAGAAAACAAAGTCGGAGCATAAGTCCTTGGATTCTTTTTTTTTCGAAAATACTAAAAGGAGGATTACAATTAAATCTGAGAATAACTCCAGGACATCTTCCAAGGAAATCGGAAAATAAATTCAGGAGAGTTTGCCAAACAAATTATGATAAGAAATCTAAGAAATTTGTGATGAGAAATGCCAATGAATTCTTAGGAGACTTTTAATGTGAGTAGAATTCCAAGGGAAGGAGTGAGATTCAAAAGGAAATCTGAAATGAATTCAATGAATATTCTGATAATCTTTCAACAGGGTGTCTGATTGTGGAGAATTTCAGGGTAATTCCGAGGAAAACTAAAAGAAAATTGAATTCGGAGGATAGCTTCATCGAAATTTCCATTAAATATGGAATGGACTATTCTAAGGTCCTTTGAACTTTCCAATTTTTTCATGAAGTTAATGAAATTGCCTTGAAGTTCTTTTGTAGTTTAAGAACCTAGCCTGATGCTCACAATACTACTAATCAAATTCTTAAACTTCCCTGAACTTAATAGGACTTCCTAAAGTTTCCTTTATTTTTCTAACGATCATGAATCTCTTTTAAAGGTTTAACAATTCGCTGAATTTCTCTAAACTTCTATAAACTTTATGTGACTTCTCTATTCTTTTCGGAATTTCACAAAACTTCTCTAAAGTTTTTGCAGTTCTCATGTAGTTGTACCATAGAGGTAACTCTAAGACCAGAAGGTCACGAAGAAACTAGCTCAACTTTTTGGCTCAGCTCTGGTACTATCTTCGGTCCCAAGCTAATCGATGCATCCCTCGAAACATAGAAAAATCCACGAACCCCTCATTTTATCTGTCAAACTTTCATAGCGAATCAAAACAAACATAGTGTAGTACCACAGACAAACAGACGTAACTCTTCATTGTGTATCTTCGTTTACGCATTTAACGGTTGATTTGAATATTATCAGTTCCGCGAACTACTCGTCGCAGCGCTGGCATCGGATCACTTTGACGTTTCTATACATTCTATAGAACTTTTATGCAATATTGTTTGCGAGTTAGCGAGCAAGCTTGTTTTCCGCGAGAAGCCCGAGAGATGTCGTTACTGAGGTCCTATGTTTTGAGATACTATGTTTTCAAGAAAAACTTTTTCAAAGAGTTAAGTCTGTTTGTCTGTGGTAGTACTGCAATTTATACTAGAATGGGGTACATTAATCGATTTGCTTGGGACCAATAGGCTAGTCAAGTAGTGAGCCAATTTAAAATCGTTAGTTTCGTATTGATTGTTGGTTGTACTACGCTAAATTTAATTGAACCGTCCTAAAAATGTTTAAGCTTCCGTCAACTTCTGAACTTATGCGAAGACCTCAATTAACTTTGAACGTCTCTGAAGTTATCTGCAAATCTGGGAACTGCTATAAATTTCCCACTAATTTTTTGGAACTAATGGAACTAGCCTCCCCCTGAAGTTCCTCCAATTTTCGGAGCTTACTAAACTAACTTCTTTCAAATGCTCCCGCATTTTGTTAATATTCATGAAACTTCCTGAAGTTTGCGGATCTCCTTAAGCTCCATAGATTTCTATAAAGTTCTCGAAATGCTCTGAAGACCACTGTCCTTCTGTGAAGTTTTCGAAGTTTTTCTAAATTTTTGGAACTTTTGTGCTCCCGAAAATTTTATGAAATTAGAGCGAAATAATAGTTTTATGATTTTCACTCAAGTTCTCATGATTTTTCTGAAGTTCATGAAACTTCCATTAAATTATCAACACTAATTTAAAACTTCTTCAATAGTCTAGACTTTCCTGGTGTTATGAAAACTACCTAAACGATTAATGAATTTCTTTAAAGTTCTCTATACAGCCCTTAATTGTTCAGTATATTTTAAGAACCTGCAACTTTACCGAAATTAATTGATTTGCCTTGAAGTTTCAACAATTTTCTTTAACTATTCTAACCATTATGAACGCTCAGTTATTTTCCCTGAACTTATCTATGCTTACCTGAAGTTCTTTTAATTTGTTTAATAATCCGGAAAATTTTCTGATACATAAATATTCAATATTCCCTGACGTTTTTTAATCAATCATAGAATTCTTGGAATACCCCATAAATCCACGGAATTCCTTGTAAGTCACTGCAAATTTGCTTAAGTTAATGGGATTATTCTGAAGCTATCTGTTCGTCCTCGATGTACACTAAACTTCGCAGGATATCATGAAACTATCTAAATTCTAAGTTCTCTGGAATTTTTTGAATATATTAATCGCTGCTTGCTAAAAGTTATAGCATTTAATTTAATTTATGGAACTTCGTTGATGTTATCTAATCAACTTAGCTAAATTTTCGCATTTTTGAAAGTTCGTGAAAACTCCATGATATAACACCCTTAAATTACTCTCACGTTTTCCGGATGTTCATATAATTTTCATCACGTTCCAGAAATTCTATCCGAGCTTTGCTGAAGCTTCCGGAACTTCTTTAAGGATTCTACAATTTCCTTGAAATTATTTGAACTGCCATTTGATTCTCTGATCTGTCTTGATATTCTCTAAGCTTCCCTAAAGCTCTCAATTAAAATTTCCCTGAACTTCTTTGGACTTCTGTGAAGTTCCTGAAATATTTCTGAAGTATTCATAAATTCTTTAATGGTCTCTGTACTTCCCTTTTCTCGGAACATCTTAAGGGTTCTCAATTTTTCTAAATTTACGATTAAAGATATTTAAACTGCTCCAAAAGTCTCAACTAAAGTCATGGGAACTGCTCTTAAGATCTGAAATTTCCCAAAGATCTTAATCGCAATATGTTTATATTTCTCAAGTTCGCTTAAAACCTGTTATGTGCTCTGAAATTCTAGGAACTTCATAAAAGTTCCTGAAAATTTTCGGATGTTAAAAGAACCGATCTGAGGATCCCGCAGTTTGTTTATGGAGCTTCACTGAAATTCTCAGCATTTCCTTTCATTCCTCAGAACTTCTTCAAAGTTCCTACAATTGTTGTGAAGCTAATAGGACTGCAATGAAGATCTCTAATCTTTCATAAATTACGTCAATTACGAACTTAAAATAAATCAATTAACACTCCGAATACGGTGGGTAAAAAACTTTACGCCGACTACGAAGCCTCCGAAAAATGTGTAACGGCAAGTTTGCAATGGCACAACTTAGCCATTTCTTAATGAATTTCAAAAATTGTGGTACCTTTAGAATTCCTAGGGTTTGTAGATGATTTTGGTTGTAAAAAAAATTGAAAATCGAGTCGTCTACTTTTTTAAAAAGCGAAAAGAGTTGTTACACGTTTTTTTGAAAGGTGTGTTTGTAGGGTTTTGCAAGTGGCGCAAGATCTGTAATTTAGATTATGGGCACAAATGTTCACAATTAGCCAGAATACAGTCATGGTTTCTATATATTGATCCTGGAGACAACGGAACGGTCCTCGAAAAATCCGGAACATCCGTAAAAGTGGTCAATCCATGAAATTGATCCTAGAGCTACGCGTTTTTTTTAACACTACGATCTGAATTTGAATTTGGATCATGGACCCAGATGGCCATCGGACCGTCCAGCGGAAGTTCCGGAACATCCGTAAAAGTGGTAAATTCACGATCTCTTCAAATCTCGCATCCCTAGTTGTAGTTGCCGAGAAGGCATGTAAAAGGGTAATTTTGGTATAAATTCTACTCAGTCAATACGAGGCGAAACGAAATCGTTTTTAAATGAGACCATTGCAAATTTATTATGCTCTTTAAATGGTTTGGATGGTGATGAGCATGAATTTGTGATTTAAAGATAATCTACAAATAATTTGTTCGTTTTCACCTAGTGCCGAAACAACTTGTAAACCCCAGAAGTGCCCACTTCTCAACAGCATCTCTCCCGAAGAATGCAACCTACCATCAACTGCATGGGCTTAATTCTAAAGGTGCCCAGGATAATGGTAAATGTTACCACAACACGGTGTGGTGCCCTTTGGGGTATGAAACTACATAAAATCTATAGAGAGGAATGATAATTAATTATGACTCTTGCTGTAGTAGTACATTAACTTTGGTATAATTACAACACGTGCAGGTACATGTAGGAAGCCGAAACGCTGGAGCAACTTTCATTCACACGTTCGTGTGTAACCACTTTTCAGCGCAGGAGAATAAGTTTTTTTTTATTTTAGTGCTACAAGAAAAACTCTCACCGAGTCGCGTAACTTTTCCGGTTTTCGGGAAACTATTCAAGTGCAGCGCAATAAAATCTGCAAGATGTTTAGCACTTTTGCACGCAGTTAATTTAACTTGAATGGATGAATGGGATGGTAAAACTAATTCCTGTTACGAACAAAGTTTTTTGCTTAACGCATGAGTTGTGTCATTTTGATGAAAATTTGTTCACTGTTAAATCTGGTGACAGTACAAAATCTCTATGATAGAATTAAACGTATAATCACCGAACCATTTACCATATATTTTACTTATGATCCAGAATAACCATAAAACATCACCGGCATTCTATTGAACTTTTTCATCGAAATCTATCCTCCTTCCGGGGAAAAGTCTAATGCTCGTGATTGATGGCATGAAAAACCTTTACTTCCCGCAAAATACGCATCAACTTGCAGAAAATTACTCCCAGGAGAGGTTCCCCTTCAGTATAACGAGTAGTAGTTGCTGATGCCGCTAGTTCTGAGCAGCTATGATATGACGCCTGAGGGGAGGCACATTAATAAATGCCACAAAATTGTAAATTTATGGTTCACTGTTGCTTGCAAGAAGTAGAAAATTAAACAGGCAAGCCGAGTGGCTGTCTCACGTCACTTCGAAGGATTGTTTGCAGTAATACAATGATCCTTTTGGGGTGGGAAAAGCCAATGCGTTACCTGATGGCAAAATAAACTTCCTTCAGAATTATGCATCTTTGAAAGAAAGAAAAAAACTGACGGGTTCATATGATAAAGTATGATGCAACGCAAATGAATTATGGCAACGATGATTTATGGTGACAAATTACATAAGACTTGTGATGAAGACTCATCGTAATGAAGTTAATGTTTTTTAAGATAGCGCTATATGGAGAGATTATTCTTCATACGTGTCAAAAATAGTTTTGTAGTGATGTAACAAAAGATCAAATCAGTATTCGTTCTGCAACCCCTTATCAAATATCCATTTACTTACATGTCTGGATAGTATCATACATTTACTTGATTTCTGGATTTTTCGTCAAACCCTTACACCAAAGTCCCTAGAATTTTTAAATAATCAATACAAAAACTGTCAAAATTATTGTAATACGTTGATATTTACTATTAGCATGATGATCCTTGATATGAGAAAAAGTGTAAACCAGGTGAGCAAGTGCAATTACATTTAAATAATAAAAACTATCGGCTCACAGGAACAATTACAAATTGCTTCAACGGAAACATCTCTCATCGTCCAATCTTTGTCATCCCCACTTCTTGGAATTCAATTTAAACTATGCAGATAAAGTAAACAATAAAATCGAGGATTTAACGTTGGCGCTAAAAAGATACTGCTGACGGATTATACAAACGCGGTGGAGGGAAATGTTTCCCTGCAATCGTTGAATGGATGAAACTTTACACCATTCAGGCACAGGGATGGACGAATAATTAAAGAAATGCAATTACGTTGCTACTGTCCCGGAGAGCTTGCTGGACTAGAGGCATTGAGAAATGTTAAGAAAATACCTACTGTAATAAACCAGCAGTAGCAGCGTTTTGATGGAACGAATGGGCCTCCCGATAGCCTAGTTAGTAAAGGCGAGGAATATGGAAAGTTGACGGGTTCGAATCTCGGCCCGATCAAGGGTGTATCCTGGACATAAGGTACCGTATTGCTGGCCGCACAATACCGTGGACCCCCGCTAATCTGAACAACACTACTAGTAGCCCTCTATGATCATCAGAAAAGCGTGTTTTAATATGATTCTTATTTTCCGTTTCGCAATGTTCCATTTGGCATTATTCCGTTCCATGTGCAAACATGTCGTTTCAGCAATTTGTAGTTTGCACGTCTTGCAGATTACCGGGGGTCCACGGTATACTAGCGCAATGTTGAATAGCAGACACGAAAGTCCATCACCTTGCCGTAACCCCCTTCGAGATTCAAAGGGACTCGAGAGTGTCCCGATACTTGAACAACGCACATCACTCAATCCATCGTCGCCCCGACCAATCGCGTCAGTTTATCCGGAAATCCGTACTCGTGCATAATCTGCCATAGCTGATCTCGATCAATTGTGTCGTATGCGGATTTGAAATCGATGAACAAATAATGTGTGGGCACGTTGTATTCGTGGCATATCTGCAGAACCTGCTGAATCGCGAAAATTTGGTCCGTAGTAGCGCGGGCACCCATGAATCCCGCCTGGTATTGCCCCACGAACTCTCTTGCAAATGGTGACAGGCGGCGGCATAGAATTTGGGAGAGTACCTTGTAGGCGGCGCTCAGCAGTGTGATTGCGCGGTAGTTGCAGCAATCCAACTTGTCGCCCTTTTTGTAGATTAGGCATACGACACCTTCCATCCACTCCTCTGGTAATATCTCCTCCTCCCAAATCTTGGCAATTACCCAGTGCAGCGCTCTAGCCAGTGCTTCACCACCGTATTTTAATAGCTCACTTGGTAGTTGATCTACACCAGTTGTTTTGCTGTTCTTCAGCCGACCGAGCTCCTCCTTAACTTCTTGAAGATCAGGGGCCGGTAGCCTGTCATCTTCTGCGCGTGCTCCAAGGTCTGTTGCCGTGCCACCTTCGTTTTCTGCTGCTTCACCGTTGAGGTGCTCGTCATAGTACTGCTTCCACCTCTCAATCACCTCACACTCGTTCGTGAGAAGGTTGCCGTCCAAGTCCTTGCACACGTAGCCTTTGCGCGAACTATTTAGCTTTTCGTAGAACTTCCGTGTGTCGTTTACGCGGTATAGATTTTCCATCGCCTCGCGATCTCGGTCTTCCTGGTGACGCTTCTTCCTTCGGAAAACCGAGTTTTGTCTGTTCCGCGCTTGTCTGTATCGCTCCACATTCAATCTCGTGCGGTGTTGCAGCATTCTCACTCGTGCGGCATTCTTCTCCTCTACTAACAGTTTGTATTCGCCGTCAAATCAGTCATTTCTAAGGTCCGGGATTGCAGTAGCTAGTGCCGCTGCAGCAGTACTACCTATGGCGGAACGGATGTCCCTCCAGCCATCTTCAAGAGAAGCTGCGTCAAGCTGCTCTTCCGTGGGTAGTGCAACTTCCAGCTGCTGTGCGTAGTCCTGGGCAACTCCGGCGTCCCGTAGTTGCTCAATGTTGGGTCGCGGCGTTCGACTTCGACGTGTGTTATGCACCGTCGAGAGTTTTGAGCGCATGCATACTGCAACTAGGTAGTGGTCCGAATCTATGTTCGCACTGCGGTACGTGTGGACGTTGATAATGTCGGAGAAGAATTTCCCGTCGATTAGAACGTGATCGATTTAGTTTTCTGTGTGTTGGTCAGGTGATCTCCAGGTGGCTTTGTGGATATCCTTGCGGGGGAAAAAGGTACTTCGAACTACCATACCCCGAGAGGCTGCAAAGTTCGCGCATCGTTGGCCGTTGTCGTTCGATACGACATGCAGGCTGTTTGGCCCGATTGCCGGTCTATACATTGCCTCACATTCTACCTGAGCGTTCATGTCGCCGATGACGAGTTTGACGTCCCGTTGCGAACAGCCGTCGTACACCTGCTCCAGCTGCACATAGAACGCTTCTTTCTCGTCGTCGGGTCTCCCTTCGTGTGAGCAGTGCACGTTGATGATGCTGTAGTTGAAGAAACGGCCCTTAATCCTCAACCTGCACATCCTCGCGTTGATCGGCTGCCAACCAATCACGCGTTCGCGCATCTTACCCAGCATTACAAAGCCGGTTCCCAGCTCGTTGGTGGTGCCACACCTCTGGTAGAAAGTAGCCGCTCGATGCCCGCTTTTCCATACCTTTTGTCCCGTCCAGCAAAGTTCCTGTAGCGCTACGGCTTCGAAGTTGCGTGGTTGAAGCTCGTCATAGATTAACCTATCACAGCCCGGGAAGCCGAGCGATTTGCAGTTCCATGTTCCGAGTTTTCAATCGTAGTCCTTATTTCGTCGCGTAGGTCTGTGCCGATTTTTCCGATCCGTATTTCTTTCTTCAGTATTTGCAACTTTATGTTTTTTTCCAGGGTGACTTGTTGGGCCTGCCCCAACCCCCTGTCTCGCCGGGGGACCATCGTGCGCAGCTCTCTTTAGAGTCCCACGCTGGCACTAGGACGGTGATCAACCGCTCCTAACATGGAGAACAGACGCCGTTTTGAGCCGCACCTCCATGGTGAGCAGACGCTCGGGTTTGGTGAAGCATTTCCTCTATCACCGTTCTATGGTTACCGCGCCAGTGTTCGCGTCGCATCTCTTCACTTTGCTATTGCCGGACTGGCAACATTGCCCAGGCTACGCCACCCAGCTGTGTCCATGTAGTCTTGTCATGCAGTCGCCACCCAGCTGGTAGTCTTTTGTTATCATATGACTCGAGGAGGCGTGAAGCAGGAACTTGTGAGGACCAGGGCTAGGTATTCCGCTTCTTCCAGGTTGTCAAGTCACCATTTTGTAGCATAGCAACCTGATTGTTATATTGAAAACAATGTTGATACCGATGCTGTCAAGCAAAGTAAGTTGAGGTGCTTTCCAGTTTTCAATGATGAACCTCGATGTAAGTATCAATTAAAAAAGGAAACATATAATCAATAATCTTCCAGAGATATAACTTTCGACTGTATGGGTGTTGTATGCAAGCCAGTTGGTAGAAGCAGAATGTGTGTAATAATAGCCCGTACATACTATGGCTTATATCATGTAATATAGGCTGTCTTGCAATGAGCACTCATACATCTAGTTTTCACCGGAAATCCTATGTATAACAGTTGTTATGGAAAAAGGACTATATGCTGGGTGGTAGAATCTAAAAAAGTGGCAACAAACTCCCAATCCATGAAGTGGGATGAGGAGAAGAGGAACGGCGAAATTACAGTTGAACTGGCAATAACGGAATAGCAACTGCGGGCGGTCAATCATGCCCATACTCACTCGAGGGTAATAATGTGAACTAGTTCTCAAACGAAAAATTAATACTAAATAATGAAAATCCAAACACAAACTCTCAGGCTAAAACACTTTAAATGTAACACCTTATTCATTGGAATGAAAATTCATTTTTTTTTTTACTAATATGACAATTCCATAACACACCATTTAGTTTCAGTCGGTACAATAATATTGTCAAGCCCAAATGACCTTCCAGCCGCTGTTGGCATAAGCATATCACACCAACAATGTGATGCATGGGTCCCCTTTTGCTCGACTGTCGAGCTGTTCAGTTCGTATTTTCGCTCGAGTTCTCGATTCGATTTTGTTTCGTTTTGTGCCGTCGCGTTGCGCCGTGGAAGTGTCGCCACCTTCTCGCATTCTGGCAAGTTTAATTGAATTTGCTAACACGAAACAAATGGTGCGTAAACGTGCCAATGAGCCAGCAGCGGGCCCTTCAAAGAAGGTGCTAATCAAGCCCAGCGCGTCGCAGGATGACGCCGGAAAACGAGTACTGCAAGCCAACCAGTATGCAGTACTCCCGGAAGAAAATGGCGATGGTGACGCCGTTCCCATTGCAAGACGAGAGCGGACTCCCCCGCTTTTCACACCGGTGAAGGATGTTGCCAAGCTGGGTGCCGAACTGGCAAAACACAAGCTGCTGCCTCGCTTCAAGCTTTGCAGCATCGGTACCAAAATCATGTGCTCCAACCTGAAGGAGTACAAACAAATAGGAAGTTTCCTGAAGAACAACAACGTGGACTTCTTCACACATGATCTGCCATCGAGCAAGCCACTGAAGGTGGTTTTGCGTGGATTACCGTCGTTCGAGGCGACTGCGGTGAAATCTGAGCTGGAGCGGTTCGGGCTCAAGCCTGAGGCAGTGTACCCGATGAACCGGCGTCCCAACCAAAACACCAGCTTCCGTGATCAGTTGTTCCTGGTGCATTTCACGAAGGGATCCACCAGTCTTGCGGCTCTGAGATCCAATATCCGGGACCTGTTTCAGGTCATCATCAGTTGGGATCATTACAAACCCCAACATCGTGATGTAACGCAGTGTATGAACTGCCTCTCATATGGCCATGGCACCAAAAACTGCCACATGAAGACAAACTGCGACAAGTGTGCTGGAACTCACTCAACTGCATCCTGTGAGCAAGTCGATGACATCGAGCCAACGTGTGTCAACTGCGGTGGAAACCACCAAGCCTCCAATCGCGGATGTCCCAAGCGAGTGGAGTTCATTAATATCCGTCGGAAGGCCACAATCAACAACCAGCTCGGTCGCCTTCGTAATCATCGTTCGCCTCCTGTACTCACGGAGGTCCAGTACCCAGCTCTCCAGCCCCGTCGACATGTTCCGAACCTAGCACCGCTCCCGCTCAACAACCAACAAGCCAATCCTGCGAGTATCCAAATCGTTCGTAGCAGTCGGACAGTTCAGCATCGTCTCGCTGCTGCTGCGGCCCAGCAAATTCCAGGTTCATCCACCGCCCCTGGTTTATCATACGCTGGTGCTGTCTCAGGTGAATCTGTCGACGATTCTCCGTTCACCTCGGAGGAACTTGTGCCGCTCGTGGCCGAGGTCATCATCATCATGCGCACCTGCAAGACTCGATCTGAACAGCTTCATGCTGCCTTGTCACTCGTCACCAAGTATGGACCGTGAAGCTATAAAAATTGCAAATTGGAACGCTTGCTCACTGACGAACAAGCATAGAGAGCTACTCGATTTCCTCAACACCAAGGAGGTCGACATTGCTGTCATCACCGAGACGCATTTCAAACCCGAACTGAACATATTCCTTCCCGACTTTCGGCTTGTCAGACTTGATCGCATCTGCTCTGGAGGTGGAGGAGTGGCCATCGCTGCAAGACGGAACATCAGTTGCCGGCTGCTATCAAACTTCCAGCTGAAAACAATTGAAGCCATCGGAGTGGAGGTGAGCACATCACTTGGCCCAATCACCATCATCGCGGCCTACTGCCCCAAGCAAACCAACATCAGGGACGGGTTGTCAGTGGCCCTCCGGAAAGACATCATCAAACTCACCCGGAGGAGCGGGAACTTCATCATCGCTGGCGATCTGAACGCAAAAAACCAAGCTTGGGGCAACGGTCGGAGCAATAGAAACGGCATCATACTCAATGAAGACCTGCAAGAGGGCCACTATACCATCTTGGCCCTGGACTCTCCCACCCGGTTGAGTCGGTCTGGGGTCCATGTGACCATCGACATCTTCGTAAGCAACATGGGACACAACATCTCGCAACCTGTGGCATTCCAGGAGCTGAGCTCGGACCACTACCCTGTGGTGGCCGAAGTTGGATCCTCGGTTAACCGATTCGAAGCTTCCCGGCGCAACTACCATCGAGTCAACTGGGCGCAATATCAACACTGCGTCGACACAACCATCGACTACGATGTTCAACCGGGGACGTCCGAAGATGTTGACCGGTGTCTACAAACCATCGAGGATGCGATTTTCCGGGCCAGGGAACAACACGTGCCAGTATCCAGACAGGTGAGTAACACTCTGAACCTTGACAGCCCTACTAAAGATCTCATTAGACTCCGTAACGCCATTCGTAAGCAGTACCAGCGTACTGGCCTGCCTAACTTGAAGACCAATTGTAATCGATTAACAAAGATCATTCAGGCCAGGATGGTGGATCTCAGAAATAACGATTTTGCTAGTAAGATCCGCTCTCTCCCAAATTGTGCTAAGCCCTTCTGGAAACTTACAAAAATTCTTAAAAACAAGCCTAGGCCCATTCCACCACTGACCCAACTGGATCGTCCCGGCGACCCAGTAGATCATCTGATAACTCCTGAAGAGAAGGCTGCCGCGATAGGTCAACACTTCGTCAGCTCCCATAATCTCGGACAAAACATCGTCAGCCCTCATGAATCTGAGGTTGCTGAAAATGCAACCAATGTTCTTCAGATTCCTAACATTTTCCCAGAGGAATCCGAGATTACGGCTGACGAACTGTTGGCCTACATAAAATCATCTAAAAAAACATGAAGGCCCCAGGTTTCGACAACATCCTGAATCTGGAACTCAAACACCTGAGTTCCAGATTCTAAAACCATCTGGCACTGATTTTTAATCAGTGCCTCAGACTTGGCTACTTCCCCTCGTGTTGGAAGTCAGCCAAAGTCATACCCATCCGGAAACCTGGGAAGGATCCGTCCTCTCCTTCAAGTTATCGACCAATCAGCCTTCTCTCGGGGTTATCAAAACTGTTCGAAAGAGCAGTCTATCACCGGCTCCTAACATCTGCCGAAGAAAACAACTTGTTACTCGAGGAACAGTTTGGTTTTCGGAAAGGTCGTACGACCGTCCACCAGCTGACTCGAGTAACAAACATTCTCAGACGGAACAAGTATGTTTCGAAAACATCTGCCATGGCGTTATTGGACATTGAAAAAGCGTTCGAAAATGTCTGGCATGATGGCCTGGTGTTCAAATTGCAGCAGTGCGGTCTTCCAATCTTCCTAGTGAAGATCATAAACAACTATCTATCAGACAGGACGTTCCGAGTCTCTCTGAATGGCATCACATCGGATGCTTTCAACATCGGTGCCGGGGTTCCACAAGGAAGCATTCTTGGCCCCATCCTATTCAACCTGTTCACCTCCGATATGCCGGCTCTCCCTGATGGTGGATCGTTGTCTCTGTTCGCAGATGACACATCCATCGTCTACAAGGGTAGGGTCATCGGAGTTCTGACTGCCAAACTTCAGAGAGGCCTGGGCGTTCTGTCTGAATATTTCAACAGCTGGAAGATCCGTATCAACGCGGCAAAGACCCAGGTCATTATCTTTCCACACTCTAAATCTCCTAGACTTGTTCCGTCGGAGAATAACAAGATCTGCCTGAACGGCACAGTGGTGGAATGGTCCAAAGAGGTCGTGTACCTCGGACTAACACTAAACAGCGAGCTTCTTTTCAGGGAGCACGTTGACAAAACAAAAACCAAGTGCAACATCTTGATAAGATTGTTGTATCCACTTATCAACAGGAAGTCAACCCTGTCCCTGAAAAATAAGCTTGCTGTCTACAAACAAATCATCCTTCCTGTAATCGAGTACGGTATGCCAATCTGGGAGAGTTGCGTAAAATGCCATCACCTTAAACTCCAAAGGATCCAGAACAAGATCCTTAGGATGGTCCTAAACAGTCCCCCGCGGACTAGAAATTCTGAGATCCATCTCCTGGCTGGAATTCAGACATTAGAAGAACGGAGAGTATTCATCCTGGAAAGGTTCAGAGACACCTGTCTGAGATCAAATCATCAGATCATACGTGATCTAGCACGTTAGGTTAAGTTATACTTGTAGTTAGGTAGGTTATCACTTTTTTCAATTCAAATAAAACACATCCCCAAAGGGGTATTCTGTAAACTAGTTGAAACACGCAAATATTAAATTAGAATATCAAATTAAACAAAGATGAAGAGCCAGATAGGCTAATCAATTAATATGATAAATCAATGTCACTAATACCATAATCAACAGAAATAAACATAATTTTACTACTTTTACTACTACTGCATGGGTCCAGTCCTATTGATTTCCCCGTCAAGATCACATGTGTAACGACCAATCTCCCGTCCGTCGTTTGTGTTTTCCCATTAGAGCCATCCGGAGGAGACCCATCAAGTGGCGCAGGGTAAGAAATCTATCAAGTTCTATTTTCCATTCCAACCAACCAGTAGCTAGTGGTCCCAGCTGCGAGTCGAACTCGAAGAAAGTGGGCCCAATCTCAACAGCCACTAAACCAACCATCAGATCCATGCATGGGGGAACGGAAAACCATTCGGATGAAAGAAATATTCAATAAATCAGAAACAGCTCCAAACTAGCCGAGGCGAAATCCGGATAATGGTTGTTCCTAAAACTAAAACTGTTCCGCCTGGACAGGGACAAAAATAGCAAACATTACGTAGCACCAAGAACTCCGAGTCTCACACTTCTATATATCACCAGGATATAATTTTTCACGTAGACTTTTCGCTCTGCCTGCCTCTTCCTCGTGTGCGGTAGTCGGTTCGGCATACATCACCCTGGGATGGATCCTTTGGACTGGGTGGTGGTGGTGGTTCTAGGCAAGCAGGGAACAGCCGACCATGTTCGAAAACTATAAAGCACATCTGTTACTGTTGTCAGTGATACTTTTTTTTTTGTTGGTGCTGGGTGTACACTTTTGGTTTCCTTCTTCTCGTACAAGTTTGTGGCTTTTCTTGTTGCATGTCGTTGGCCTCATCGGGGAATGGCCGGTCGTAGCTATCCACTTTTACTGTCTCTACATGCAACTAAATGGACCCAATTTCCCTTCAGACTGTTCCACAATTGAAATAACCGGCAAATGGTATGTGCAATCGTTGTCTATTTGCAAGCAGTGCAACATTCGAAATAGGCATCATTTATTGTTGAGGATGTCTGTGGTTGCATGCCAACCCGGGTCGGGATGCTGCTGATGGTTTTGGGATGGGATGTTGTAAACTTCCTTACAAATATGATAAATTCTTTCTCCTTGTTCAGCGATTCTCACATTTTCGTTGATAGCAAATCACTTTTATTTATAATTTAATTATTATTCTTTATTTAATAATTTACCACTTTATTCGAGCAGTTAAAATGACGTTTACTACTACTCGAACTTTGAAATAAAACATTATTTTGAGATTTTTTCTTCTAGAACCACGAGAAAAGTAACCAACATTTGTGCGTTTCATAAAAAATAGAAATTAGTTGGCAAAGTGGTTAATTCATCGGACAAAGTTGTCGTAATGAATAAACTATTCGTTAGGTTAAATAAGGTTCAGTCTTCTTACTCTATTCACAAATTGAGGTGTGGACATACCAAAATCAAACGCGGACTCGACGGATACAAACATACGAACCATTGTACAAATAAGCTGGTTGTAGTCATAGAGAGTACGACGAAAGCTCGGTCCCATCAGGGATTGCTGACGTAACATCCTACCTGAAGTAATGGACGTCGACGTTGAGTAATTTAACTATAAACTTAGTCTGTTGTAACTTAGGTCTTCGATCAAGCATTTCGAGGTCAAGCAGATGGCATCTATCGGGATACGCTGGAAGGTTCAAAGTGTCATGCCACGGTAGGTTCCTGACCGCAAGCCGTATGAACCTTTTTGCACACGCTCGATTCTTAGGTTCCATTTTACGTCGTTTGGAGCCCATACAACTGAATAAATTTCTAGGATCGGTCTTACGAGTGAACAATTCAATGCTTTTAGACAGTGTGGATCCGTAAAATCCTTGGCAATCTTAGATCCGTCACTTGATCTACTCTGCTAAGAACAGTACCATCGATGTTCTCTAATGTTGGCCTATGGATCTAACATTGGGCCCATCGCTAAAAATCTGCTATTTATCAATTTTATCTAGATGAACGCGTCATTGGGACGGTACTAATGGATATTTTTGGTCGCTATTGAAAATTTAGTCGATTGGTGAATTTATGTATGGGCCCAAATTAGGGGCATTTCTGCCGACATTACATCCATTTCCCCTACTCACTTTGAAGTAAATTCTATCTATAAAGCTACGCACACTGCACCCGGATCTGATCCAATTCGGCAAATCCTACAGTAAGACAATAGATTTATCGGTCACTTTTCCGCAACGGAGCAGATCCGGATCCATTGTACACCGCTCTTATGAAAGAATAGGTCACTATACTTGTGACGCTTTGGTTGCGCTCCATTTACTTCAGAACAATACGAAGAAAGTGGAAGTCGGTCAAACTAGAGTAGCTGTTTCGTGAAACTGATTCTCGAGAATAATTAATTCACACCATCCTGCTAAGCGTGGCCCACATGCATGAACACCGGTTTTCGTAGCTATTTACACTCAAAAAGTGACCGGGTTTTGTCAACCCTTCCGCACATCAGACTTTTATCTTATTTCACACAACCGAATCTTTCTATTGATCTGCAAAGATGGATGCTTGTTTTGTATTGAATCGCCTTATAAATTGGACAGGGTTTAATGAGGGGTTCGTGGATTTTCCAACGTTTCGTATGGTGCTTCAAAATAGCTTTGGACCTTTTTTTCCTTGATTTGTTTTCCGTCGATCTGCCTATCGACCCATCAACTCATGAACCAACGGCTTTACTTCTCTTCCGAAGGAAGGCGTGACCAGAGACTCCGTCTCCTCAGACTGCGAAATTCCCTTCTTCCTGGTTTTGTCAATGTGCTTTCTGAAAATCTGCTTGCTGCCTAGCGTTAGTTCGAGGTAAACTATCTTTTTGGAGAGTTCCTAGGGATCTTACCGGAGTATTATGAGGAGAATTCATGTTAATGTTTCTATAACATTGTCCATTTTACAGTTAAGCGTAGGAAATCCGAGATCAGATCCAAGGAGCGGATTTTTGATCTCACGCTACTCATTAGCTTCAGCACAGATGCCTTTCCAACAATTTTGGATACAGATTCCCAGTCTTTCGCAAACTTTGTAACGGAATCCACTGCTTTGGTCAAGGTCCAAAAAGTTTCGATTGGCTTGGCCTGGGGACAGTTTGGTGGATTCATCTCCTAGGGCACGAATTGGACCTTGTTAGCTTTATACCAGGCTACCGTTACTCCCGAATAGAAATTTACATTAGCCCAACGTTTGATTCTGATGTCTACATCAGCATCGTAATCCAATGTATGCCTGATGTCAAACATTAGAAAACATTATGATTTAGTTGTATTTAAGCAACGTAACATGGTGTATACATCAGAAATTTTGGAACAAAATTTTGCCATTCTAATGTCGGTCTGACGTCAAAAATTTCAATCTATTGACATTAGAACCAAACGTTTTAAGGATGTTTTCTGATGTACATTACGTTAGAACTAAACGTTGTTCGAATGTTTTTAAATGTAAACGTTTTCTGATGTTTTCTAATGTAGAGGTTTCCTGATGTTAGAATCAAACGTTTTTCGGTTGCTTTCGGATGTAAAAAACGTTAGAACTAAACGTTGTTCGGATGTTTTTATATGTAAATGTATTCTGATGTTTTCTAACGTAGATGTTTCCCGATGCTAGAACCAAACGTTTTTTGGATGTTTTCGGATGTACACAACGTTAGAACTAAACGTTGCTCGGATGTTTTCAATTGTACTTCGTGTTTGTTGTTCTCTGATGTTTTCAGATGTACAAAACGTTTAAAGTAAACGTTGTTTGAATGTTTTCAAATGTAGATGTTTACTAATGTTTTTAGATATACAAAACACTAGAATCTTACTTTTCAAATGCTTTCAATTATATTTACAACACATTAGAATTAGAAACATGATCGTGTAAACACTACACACCATTATTGTTAGATAACATCATAAAAATGCGTACATAATAGTCAATGCTGAAGCTCCCGTTTCCCACCAGTCAGTTAACTGACCTTAGCTAACCTAATATCATTGCGGCAACTCTCTATGCGGCAGGGGAACTATGCCATTAGCGCGCTAAGAGTTGTTAGACCACTGACATAGGCGCCAATTTGTAGGTGACGAGGCACTTGGTGACATTACAGCGAGCTTGACGATTGTTGCAGCATTTTTTTTAGCAAACTAACAGTTAAGGTGTGTAGTGTTTACAAGATCTTGTTCCTAGCTCTAGTGCTTTGTACAATTGAAAGCATTGTAAAAGTTAATTCTCATGTTCTGCACAACCGAAACCATCAGAAAACATAAAATTGTACAAAAAAATCATCCATTCTGGTAGACTATCTCTTAAATGCATAAAGAATAGCCATTGCTTAAGCTCCCGTTTCCCACCAGTCAGTTAACTGACTTTAGCTAACCTAATATCATTGTGGCAACTCTCTATGCGGCAGGGGAACTATGCCATTAGCGCGCTAAGAGTTGTTAGACCACTGACATAGACGCCTATTCGTGGGTGACGAGGCACTTGGTGACATTACAGCGAGCTTGGCGATTGTTATAGCATTTTTGAGTGAACTACCAGACAATCATGACAATGTGATCGCTGCGCCTCCAGATCTCCCTTTAAATCGACCCACTGTGCCAATTTGTCAATAATGCATGACACTTTGGACGGGGTTGCTGGCTTGTTTGGTCCACTGTTCGGATATACAAGTGGCAAGCCTTCCCCTTCACGGATCGCCCAAAAAATTGCTGCAAACGGACTGCAAATATATAATAAACAAAATTATTGTGCATGAAAAATATGACAATGGACAATGCTCGAGAAGCACTGGGAGTTTTCGAACGACGCGTGCTTAGGACCTGGGAGGGAGAAGCAAATACTACACACAACATCTAATAAACCAATCACAATATTGCGCATGAAAATTCTTGGCAAATAAAAATTATCAAGTAATTTGTTCCCATAATGGGGGGTTTCGGTTTTTCGTGTCTCTGTTGTTTACGTGTTACCGTCGGATGACTTAATGCTTGTGGAAAGTTGAAGTTGAAAAATCACTTGTAGAGACTCGTAGTGAATCAGCCAAAATGAAGTGTCAGGTGAAGTACTGCGGCCGGAACAGCAGGAATTTTCCTGGATTGGGATTTTTGCGCTTTCCTACTGATTATATCACAAGATCCCAATGGATTAAGTTCTGTCGGATGGATTCCGGAACCGGCGAAATTAAACCAAGCTCGCGAGTCTGTAGCGTAAGTGTTGACGGTACAAGTGTTTTGCATTTTATCAATGTTGCTATGATCTTTTTTAATTATTTGCAGGCCCATTTCTTAGAGGACTGCTTCCGCGTCGATAAAAATGGGAAGAAAACGAAAAAAAAGATGCCGTTCCGTCGATTGAAGCTTTCTTGCTACCTCCTGAAGACGAACCGGAAGAGAGCGATCGGTTGTTGGACTTTTATAAATCCCGTCCCCTCTACTCGTCGCCGGCTCTTCTGGATCATAACTACGCGAACTTTGCTGCTGTGGTTCCTGAATGGGTTGCTATTGGAGATGAAAAAGATGAACAGAACACTGAAGAGGATTCAAACCCGGAAGTCGCCAGGAACGATCTAGATTTGGAGGAAAAGTTCGAACCACAAAGTGAACCGGTCTGTGGTACAGCGTGTAACGAAGGAACTCATTCGGGCTCAAGGATTAGAGCTAGTGAGAGGGAAAATTGCTCAGGTATAATTATAATCGCGTAGGTAATATCTGGGAGGGGGAACAGACTCGGAAAATGTGAATGTCATGTGAAGCCAGAAATGAGCTGTCACAAACTGTCAGTGGGAGCCAGCAGTACAAAACATCATGTTGAGTTGATTTGAGCTGAAATTTTGTTGTTACCAACTGTTATGAAATGATGAATAAATGTGTGAATATTTTAAGCATTTCCTTTATTTACCAATAACAATACATCACATTAACAAACAATCCCATAAAGATGGTCAGATATAGACATTTGAATACCCGAACCAAACCCGTACCCAATTCATAAAAAATTCAAGAACTCAAACCCGACCTGACCCCTGTAATTAATGGAATTAATTTAATTACGGCTACTTCCTGTGCCGGAGTTGAAGTTTTGCATGCCCCTCGATGCTACCCGTACCCAAATATACCCCTTACCCGATCCGAACTCAAAAATATTTTCTTCGTATACTCGTAACCGACACGAACCCGAAAATTTAGAGTAACTGTACCTGAATATCTCTACAACCCCCTCCATTTTGAGAAAACTATCAAATTTACGATATAACATGCTTGATACACTACAATTTAGCTAAATTACATACCGATTCCTGAACTGAAGAAACGAAAATTTTGCAGTGCAAATTGTTTTCAAGCAAGAAAATATTTTGTATTCGATATCAATACTTCCCATTGATTGATGTTTTGTACTGCTGGCTCCCACTGACAGTTTGTGACAGCTCATTTCTGGCTTCACTTGACATTCACATTTTCCAAATCTGTTTCTCCCTCCCAGCTTAGGACCATCTTTGGCAGGGTATATGAAAATGGTGTATGGAGTAGAAGAATCTAGATAGAGCTGGAATTAGGGCGTAACAGCCTTTGTAAACAATGACTTCTCTTGTTGATTTCTCGGAATTCAAGGCACGCCTACACAAACCAACATATCTATCGGATAGTAGAAGTCTTCCTCTAATCGATGGTGATGTCGATTCGCATCGGAGAGCCATGACATGCGAGAAATCATCGAGAGAAGTAATTGATTACAAAAGCTGTTATGCCCTAGTTCCAGCTCTATTTAGGAATGAACCACGAACTGGCGTAACTTTATGGCGAACCCAATATCCAGAAAGTCGCTAAAGGTGGAAGGGTACAATGGGCGGGACACGTTGTAAGTATGCCGGACAACAATCCCGCAAAAATGGTGTTTTCCTCAAATCCGGCCGGTACAAGACGCAGAAAAGCACAGCGTGCTAGGTGGTTAGACCAAGTGGAGCAAGATGTAGGAAGTGTGGGACGCTCGAGAAATAGGAGACAAGCAGCCAGGGACCGCGTTAGTTGGCGCAACTTGTTATACAGGTCAAATCTTGAGGGACGTCGGACCAGCAAAAGTTAAGTAAGCATCTTATACGTTGGTCAAATTGTTATCCAAACTGCTTAAAAGTTCGAAGAAATAGTAATTAGATAATGCAGAATTTACATTAGAATTGTACTTTCTTAAATCTCAGTCTTTCCCTGATTGCGAACCCTACTTGCTTTTTCGGAATTATGAAGTCATTATACGTTATGATGACATTTTGTATTTTTATGTTACAAGAGGACGTTGCAAAGGATGAGTTTGACGTTAAAAACCTGTGCATTTAATTTTCAGAGAGTTGCAATCAGCGAATTAATTAAATCACTTATGGCTCAACACAGAAAAAAATGTAATATCGATCAATGTAATTCAAACTGATGTATGAAATAATGATGTAATAGCAAAAAGCAGATACAATATTACATCAATGGATGTAATTTTATTCGCAAAATCTGGCTGGCTGTCTTTCAAGAATTGATCATACACGGGGTTTTCCGAGAATCTTCAGACCATAAGCCTCTAACTATTTTTCTCGGTCCAACTGGCCAACTACGAGTCCGATCGATTCCCTATCTGTTTCGCTGAAATATTTTTCAATATTTTCAGACTGGCTGATTCTTTGTTGTTTACGAATGGTACTATATAACAGCTTTACTGGATCAACATGTTCACCATCTGTCACTGTCTGCAAAAACATTTAATAGCAATTACCTGTGTTGCGATACTACCTTCAATGAAAACAAATTTTCTTGCATTGCTGATCATTCGGAATGAGCTCTCCGCACATCATTGAATTAATGTAGGTTCAATGTAGATATGTAGATATCAATGTACATATTTAGATGGTATCATATGTAAAGTGCGAAAAGATAATGAAGGAAATACGAAAAAGATTAGCTTCAAGAAGTGACAGTTTCATCGGATTAGTCACCAAGTCCCCACACCACTGCTATCTGCAGCCCTATCACTCCCATCCCCACGATTGCTGAAGATAATAATAAAATTCTTGATTTTATTTAAAGAAATTTATATTTAGAACATTTGAGTTATCGGGATCCGTATTCGGTTTCCCCATCGGGAGGATCCGTATTCGGAATCCCCATCGGGATCCTTTTACGGAATCCCAATCGGGACCCGTATTCTGTTTCCCCATCACGATACGTATTCGGTTTCCCCATCGGGATCCATGTACGGAATTCCTATCAAGACCCGTATTCGGTTTCCCCATCGGGATCCGTATTCGGTTTCCCCATCGGGACCCGTATTCGGTTTTCTCATCGGGATCCGTATTCGGTTTCCCCATCGGGATCCGTATTCGGTTTCCCCATCGGGATTCGTATTCGGTTTCCCCATCGGGATCTGTATTCGGTTTCCCCATCAGGATATGTATTCGGTTTCCCCTTCGGGATCCATATTCGGTTTCCCCATTGGGACCCGTATTCGGTTTCCCCATCCCCATCGGATCCTTTTACGGAATCCCAATCGGGATCCTTTTACGGAATCCCAATCGGGACCCGTATTCGGTTTCCCCATCGGGATCCGTATTCGGTTTCCCCATCGGGATCCGTATTCGGTTTCCCCATCAGGATACGTATTCGGTTTCCCCATCGGGATCCGTATTCGGTTTCCCCATTAGGATCCGTCTACGGAATCCCCATCAATACCCGTATTCGGTTTCCCCATCGGGATCCGTATTCCGTTTCCCCATCGGGATCCGTATTCGGTTTCCCCATCGGGATCCGTATTCGGTTTCCCCATCAGGATACGTATTCGGTTTCCCCATCGGGATCCGTATTCGGTTTCCCCATTAGGATCCGTCTACGGAATCCCCATCAATACCCGTATTCGGTTTCCCCATCGGGATCCGTATTCCGTTTCCCCATCGGGATCCGTATTCGGTTTCCCCATCGGGATCCGTATTCGGTTTCCCCATCAGGATACGTATTCGGTTTCCCCATCGGGATCCGTATTCGGTTTCCCCATTAGGATCCGTCTACGGAATCCCCATCAATACCCGTATTCGGTTTCCCCATCGGGATCCGTATTCCGTTTCCCCATCGGGATCCGTATTCGGTTTCCCCATCGGGATTCGTATTCGGTTTCCCCATTGGGATCCGTATTCGGTTTCCCCATCAGGATACGTATTCGGTTTCCCCGTCGGGATTCATATTCGGTTTCCCCATTGGGATCATTTTACGGAATCCCAATAGGGATCCTTTTACGGAATCCCAATCGGGACCCGTATTCGGTTTCCCCGTCGGGATCCGTATTAAGTTTCCCCATCAGGATACGTATTAAGTTTCCCCATCGGGATCCGTATTCGGTTTCTCAATCGGGATCCGTATTCGGTTTCCCCATCGGGATCCTTTTACCGAGCCTTTTACGGAAACCGTCATCGGGATCCGTCTACGGAACCCGTCATCGGGCTCCGTTTACGGAACCCGTCTATGGAATCCGTCATCGGATTTCCATCGGGGTCCACTCAGGCATAACATTTGATAACGGCACAAAAGCATTTGTAGACAAACTTTCTAAGGCCCTTTACACGCGAACCAAAGTACGCCCACGCAAACCAATACCATTTTCGGAAAGGTGATAGTTGCCCCTATCCGATGATGTTGTTGGTTTGCGTGAGCGTACTTTGGTTCGCGTGTAAAGGGCCTTAGAAAGTTTGTTTACAAATGCTTTTGTGCCGTTATCAAATGTTATGCCTGCACTTCCACTTTATTTTTGCTATTAGTAAATACATTCACTCACCTGCAGAGATCCGGCTTCAAATTCCCCGCCGGGATCCAGCTTATAACTCCCTACCGGGATTTGGCTTCGGGCAGGTGCACTGTCCTAAAAAACATAATTACATTACATTATATTAATTCGAATTAACTTACCTGCAAAACATCGAATCACTACCAAAACTCGCGATGGACACATTAGCGGCACTTTCCCGGTCTAATTCGTCAAAAAACTCAAAAAACCAAACTTTTCCCACTGCCAAAAAAAACTGGACACGGAAAATGAGATCAACGCAAATTTGAGTACAGTGTACTCAATATCGAAAAAGTGCAGGATGAGTAAATTTGCCGCATGTTTTCCTGTGGAAAACCTCAAAAATCTGCCCTAAAATTAGGAAAATTGATCCAGAGAATCCAATCTTTATTTTTCTCAAATTCGGAGAAAAAAAATTCCTGGAAAAACCTGGAAAACAAGTTCCTGCACTTTTTGCGAATTATGAGTGAACTAAACTCAAATTTGGGTCGTTCTCATTTGCCGTGTAGTGCTGACTCAGGACAAAGCAAACTTTGCATGCGGCGAGGGACCGAGGGACAACAATTTACATCGTGATGAAGTTTGATTCTAATGTAACGTTAGGTTCTGTTGTCATTGGATGTATTCTGATGTTTTATGCGTGCAACAAATTACATCGTGATGAAGTTTGATTCTAATGTAACGTTAGGTTCTGTTGTCATTGGATGTATTCTGATGTTTTATGCGTGCAACAAATTACATCGTGATGAAGTTTGATTCTAATGTAACGTTAGGTTCTGTTGTCATTGGATGTATTCTGATGTTTTATGCGTGCAACAAATTACATCGTGATGAAGTTTGATTCTAATGTAACGTTAGGTTCTGTTGTCATTGGATGTATTCTGATGTTTTATGCGTGCAACAAATTACATCGTGATGAAGTTTGATTCTAATGTAACGTTAGGTTCTGTTGTCATTGGATGTATTCTGATGTTTTATGCGTGCAACAAATTACATCGTGATGAAGTTTGATTCTAATGTAACGTTAGGTTCTGTTGTCATTGGATGTATTCTGATGTTTTATGCGTGCAACAAATTACATCGTGATGAAGTTTGATTCTAATGTAACGTTAGGTTCAGTTGTCATTGGATGTATTCTGATGTCAAATTTTACATCGTCAAGACGTTTGATTCTGATGTAACGTTTGAGGCTAATGTATTTTTATGTACTTGGACGTCACACTGAAGTCTGAATACATTAAGGGTACAGCAATACACGTTAAAATTTAATGTATTGAAGATGTCTGCTGATGTTTCCTACATTACAATTTCTATTCGGGTATTGAATAAAAGGCTGCATCGTGAACAGCGGGACCGCCGTCCTTGAGCATGATCGATCTGACGGCGTTTGACAGGTGGTGTTGTTCATATTCCTGCGTTTCTGGTTGCTACTGTTCGTTGTATTCTGATGTTTTATTTGTAATACATGGTCGTTTGTAGGTTGTGTTGTCTCAGCATCATTTTCCTCGTCACGCAAGGGGTATTCAACTCTGTACACCATAATATGTGCCGAAAGCCATGCCGAACGTGCCAAAATAGCTCATGAGTTTGGCAACCCTGAATTTATAATAAGGGGTAGGTCACTGTGGGCTACAAAATGGTGAGTTGACAACCTCACAAGTTCCTACTTCACGCCTCCTCGAGTCATATGATAACAAAAGACTACCAGCGGAAACATGGACACAGCTGGGTGGCGTAGCCTGGGCAATGTTGCCAGTCCGGCAATAGCAAAGTGAAGAGATGCGACGCGAACACTGGCGCGGTAACCATAGAACGGTGATAGAGGAAATGCTTCACCAAACCCGAGCGTCTGCTCACCATGGAGGTGCGGCTCAAAACGGCGTCTGTTCTCCATGTTAGGAGCGGTTGATCACCGTCCTAGTGCCAGCGTGGGACTCTAAAGAGAGCTGTGCACGATGGTCCCCCGGCGAGACAGGGGGTTGGGGCAGGCCCAACAAGCCGCTCTGGAAAAAAAACAAAGTTGCAAATACCGAAGAAAGAAATACGGATCAAAACAATCGGCACAGACCTACGCGACGAAATAAGGACTACGATTGGAAACTCGGAACATGGAACTGCAAATCGCTCGGCTTCTCGGGTTGCGATAGGTTAATCTATGACGAACTTCAACCACGCAACTTCGAAGTCGTAGCACTGCGGAACTTTGCTGGACGGGATTAGTCGATCGATCGTCAATCGGTTTGGACGCGTTTTTTAATCGTTCCTAGCCACGTGCGTTCTGTGCTTTTTTTTGCGTACGTTTCGTTCTCGCTGTAGTAATTTCGCGCGATAGCTGTTTGTTTCGTTCATTTCAATATGAATTGTGAAATTTGTTCATTTGACTCTTCCGTTGATTCGCTGATGTGGAAATGCACTGGCTGCATACGCACATTTCATGCAGCCTGCGTAGGAGTGACCGTGCAGAGGAATTCACTACGCAGGAAGGACAATGAAAAAGTAGGGGATTTTAATTCTTATCTTCTACCATGCTGCGACTCGTGTCAAGAGCATCTGCAAGCAAAGTTAGAATTCAATCAATTAGCGGCTCAACAAAAACTTCTAACGGAGCAACTGCATGCCAACACAGAAGTGACACATCGTTTCGCGATGCAGCAAGAAAATCCTCGAATTGTTCACGAAGCTGTCGAAGGCCTGGAGGTACTGCTGGTAGGCATAAAAAATGAACTGTCTGCAATTAACAGAAACAGCACCTTAGCTGGCAGTGTCGTTGCCCTCAAAAATCACACTACATCGCTTTTCGATACAGCTATGATGGCAACAAAAGACAGTGTGTCTACGTCATTGAGAACTGTGACGTCAGATATATCAACCGAGCTCCGAAATATCAGTAATGAAATAAATCAACTGAACCAGCTGTCGCTCGACATTGCGGCAAGTTGTACCATGAGCTCTAACTCTGTGCTGGAACTCGATATTCTTGACGAGCTGAAGTCACTGTCAGCAAATATAGCCTCAACACGGAGCGCTGCACCTTTGCAATCGCCATCTGACTCGTGCCCCAGCTTGGAGGTGGAATTAAATAACAACAACGATGACTCAGGGTGGCGTCTACTTGGTACCAGGAAGGTATGGAAGGCAGACTGGACCGAGTACGATGACCGAAAATCACGCCGTTTGATACAGCAAAAAATAGCTGGAAAGGCTAGAAGGCGAAGGAAACAAAACTTGCTCAACAACAACAACAAAAACAACAATAACAACAACCAGAACAACAACCACAACAACAACAACAACAACAACAACAACAACAACAACAACAACAACAACAACAACAACAAAAACAACAACAATAAGAACAACAACAACAACAACAACAACAACAACAACAACAACAGCAAAAATAACAACAACCACAACAACAACAACAACAATTTTGGCAACAACAACAACAATAACATATCTAACAATCATCGAAACAACAACACTAACCGTAACAGTTTCCGCAGCAGTGATAGTCAGAATAGAAACAACCTACTGCCACCTGATCGAGAGCTTCTTGCGGCAGCGAAATATCGGTTTTCCAGACCGCCGCAGGCTAACTATCGACCCACGATGCAATTCCAACGAGGGGAAATCTTAAACCCCTACCCGGCGTGCGATGTTTACCCACGTACCGTTCCAGCGCACTTGCATAACGGGATGGCTGCAACTGCATCATGCGAGGCGTGTGTATGCAGGAATTCGTGTTTTGTACGAAATTGACGCACCCCTTGGAGGAAGACAATGATCCGGCAGACCCCGACATTATCCAGGACTTGACGACTTCTCTACATCAAGGAGAGGCACTCGTTTTTTCTACAAAACTGACACACTCCATAGAGGAAGAAAATAACGAAGATCACGACACTTTGCAGAACGAAACAAATTCGGAACATGGATCAGGGGTAAATAATTTTGATAATAGTTTTATGAATGACAGGTTACCATCAACTTCTTCACCTAATCTTCAGACCAGTACAGAAATTTTGGTATATTGCCAAAATGTTAACCGCATGAGAAGCGCCGGTAAAATGAATGAAATTAACAAAAATATATTAAGTTCTCCTTACTCTGTCATAATGGCTAATGAAACAAGTTGGGATGATAGTGTGAGAAGTGAAGAAGTTTTTGGTAACAATTATAACGTTTATAGAGACGACCGCAATTTTCAATGGTCTGGAAAAAAATCGGGAGGTGGAGTATTAATAGCGATTTCGACCCAATTGAATTCAGAAATTATTATGGCTACTAAATTTAAAGAATTCGAACATGTATGGGTAAAAGCGCAGGTAGCAGACGAAACACATGTCTTTGCTTCGGTATACTTTCCTCCAAACAATGCTCATAAGGACACGTATGATAAGTTTTTTGGAAAAGCGGAAGAAATTTTGTCTAGTTTACCCCCTGAAGTAAAAGTTCATATATATGGGGACTTTAACCAACGCAATGTTGACTTTATTTCTGATATGGACAATGAAAGCATCTTACTTCCAGTCGTTGGGGAAAATGAAACACTCCATTTCATTTTTGACAAAATTGCAAATTTAGGACTCTATCAAATTAACCATGTGAAAAATCAACAAAATTGTTATTTAGACCTTTTATTAACAAATACTTATGAAGATTTCTGTGTGACTGAATCGTTAAGTCCCATATGGAGAAATGAAATGTTTCACACAGCAATAGAGTATTCTCTATTCGTTCACACAAATGAAAGAACCAACGACTGCGAATTTGATGAAATCTTTGATTACAATTCAGCAAATTATGATAACATTAGAAATAGATTGAACATTGTCGATTGGCAAGCAATATTAAGAACTGCAGGAAATGTTGAATGTGCCGTTGACGTATTCTACAATGTGTTGCTTGAAATAATTCTTGAAGAAGTGCCAACTAAAAGAAGAAGACGTCAGAGTCATGCAAAACATCCAGTTTGGTACAACAGGGAACTGAAAAATTTAAAAAATCGAAAGCAAAAAGCGCACAAATTTTATAAAAAATATAATAGTGAAGAAACTTTGGCATATTATTTAGACATTTGCGATCAGTTAAATTTGGCCGTGAATATGGCATTTGAGGAGTATAATTTAAAAACTGAACTTGAAATAAAATCTTGTCCTAGAAACTTCTTCAATTATGTGAAAACCAAATTAAAATCTGATAATTTTCCCTCAAAGATGCATTTGGACGATAGGATAGGTGAGAACTCGGATGATATATGCAATTTGTTTGCAAATTTCTTCCAAGAAATATATACTACGTTTTCAGAAGAGGACCGTGACCGTGAATATTTTGAATCATATCCAGAATTTTCAAGTGACATCAGCGTAAGTCAAATCAAGGTTCATGATATCTTAAAGGGTTTAAACAATTTAGATGCATCTAAAGGTCCTGGCCCTGACGGTGTTCCGCCAGTTTTTATGAAAACTTTAGCAATTGAACTTACTGCTCCATTATTTTGGATTTTCAATATGTCACTGGAATCCGGAAACTTCCCTAAAATATGGAAAAACTCGTTTTTAGTGCCTATCTTTAAATCGGGTAAAAAATCCGACATACGTAATTATCGTGGTATAGCTATTATCTCTTGCATTCCGAAACTTTTCGAGGCGATTGTAAATGAAAAACTCTTTCTTCAAATTAAAAACAGAATAACTACTATGCAACATGGCTTCTTTAAAGGCCGTTCAACAACTACGAATTTGCTCGAATTAATTAACTATTCCTTGAATGCAATGGATAACGGAAACCATGTAGAAGTGTTGTATACAGATTTCAGTAAAGCGTTTGATCGAATTGACATACCCATGCTTCTTTTTAAACTTCAAAAAATGGGAATTCATTACGCACTCCTCAAGTGGCTTGAATCATATTTAACTGACCGTCATCAAATAGTAAAATACAAAGGAAAGATATCAAATCCCGTTGATGTCACTTCAGGAGTTCCTCAAGGCTCCCATTTAGGACCACTTTTATTTATTCTCTTCGTCAATGACATATCTTTCATTATTAAGAAATTGAAAGTTTTAATATATGCTGACGACATCAAACTTTTTTTAGAAATAAAAGATGCCAAAGACATCATCACATTCAAAGAAGAAATTCAAATATTCCATACTTGGTGTCAAAAAAGCCTGCTACAATTAAATATAAAAAAATGTAACTCCATTACCATTAGTAGAAAACAAAAGCTACCCGATATAACAGTCACTTTAGGAAACCAGATCGTAGAAAAGTGTGATAGAGTCAGGGATCTAGGTGTTATTTTAGACTCAAAACTTACTTTCACCGATCATTATAACACAATTATTAACAGAGCTAACAACATGCTTGGTTTCATAAAACGTTTCTGCTATAACTTTCACGATCCGTATACGATAAAAACATTGTACATTGCTTATGTAAGGTCGATATTAGAATATTGCAGCATAGTTTGGTCACCTTTTTCAATCACACACGAAGAAAGAATAGAGTCCGTTCAAAAGCAGTTTCTATTGTATGCACTCCGCAAGTTAGGTTGGACTGTATTTCCTCTGCCATCTTACACAGCTCGGTGTATGCTCATAAATATCCAAACATTAAAAGAGCGTCGTGAATTTGCTATGATTTCTTTCGTAAACGATATCGTATCACATCGCATTGATTCTATAGAACTATTGTCATCCTTAAATTTATATACACCATCTAGGCATTTACGAAACAGAAATATGTTTGCTACAAATCGTCATCGTACGAATTATGCCAAATTTGGACCCTTGAACCAAATGATGGATACATATAATAAGCACTGCGATAACATTGACTTTACAATGACAAAAACTAAATTAAAGCAATATTTTAATTCGTCGCATAACGTCAACTAGAAGTAATGTTTTAACTTTTTCTTAAGACATATTATAAAAAATATAAACAAAGACAAAATTGTAAAAATAGCACTTAAGACAACAATTGTAAAACGGTCTACACTGATTGACGACAAATAAATAAATAATCGACGGGAAATTCTTCTCCGACATTATCAACGTCCGCACGTACCGCAGTGCGAACATAGATTCGGACCACTACCTAGTTGCAGTATGCATGCGCTCAAAACTCTCAACGGTGCATAACACACGTCGAAGTCAAACGCCGCGACCCAACATTGAGCAACTACGGGACGCCGGAGTTGCCCAGGACTACGCGCAGCAGCTGGAAGTTGCACTACCCACGGAAGAGCAGCTTGGCGCAGCTTCTCTTGAAGATGGCTGGAGGGACATCCGTTCAGCCATAGGTAGTACTGCTGCAGCGGCACTATGTGCTGCAATCCCGGACCGAAGAAATGACTGGTTTGACGGCGAATGCAAACTGTTAGTAGAGGAGAAGAATGCAGTACGGGCGAGAATGCTGCAACACCACACGAGATTGAATGTGGAGCGATACAGACAAGCGCGGAACAGACAAAACTCGGTTTTCCGAAGGAAGAAGCGTCAGCAGGAAGACCGAGATCGCGAGGCGATGGAAAATCTGTACCGTGTAAACGACACACGGAAGCTCTACGAAAAGCTAAATAGTTCGCACAAAGGCTACGTGTGCAAGGACTTGGACGGTAACCTTCTCACGAACGAGTGTGAGGTGATTGAGAGGTGGAAGCAGTACTATGACGAGCACCTCAACGGTGAAGCAGCAGAAAACGAAGGTGGCACGGCAACAGACCTTGGAGCACGCGCAGAAGACGACAGGCTACCGGTCCCTGATCTTCAAGAAGTTGAGGAGGAGATCGGTCGGCTGAAGAACAACAAAGCAACTGGTGTAGATCAACTACCAAGTGAGCTATTAAAATACGGTGGCGAAGCACTGGCTAGAGCGCTGCACTGGGTAATTGCCATGATTTGGGAGGAGGAGATATTACCGGAGGAATGGATGGAAGGTGTCGTATGCCTAATCTACAAAAAGGGCGACAAGTTGGATTGCTGTAACTATCGCGCGATCACACTGCTGAGCGCCGCCTACAAGGTACTCTCCCAAATTCTATGCCGCCGTTTGTCACCATATGCAAGAGAGTTCGTGGGGCAATACCAGGCGAGATTCATGGGTGCCCGCGCTACCACGGACCACATTTTCGCGATTCTAGAGGTTCTGCAGAAATGCCGCGAATACAACGTGCCCACACATCATTTGTTCATCGATTTCAAATCCGCATACGACACAATTGATCGAGATCAGCTATGGCAGATTATGCACGAGTACGGACTTCCGGATAAACTGACGCGATTGGTCAAGGCGACGATGGATCGAGTGATGTGCGTTGTTCGAGTATCGGGACACTCTCGAGTCCCTTTGAATCTCGAAGGGGGTTACGGCAGGGTGAAGGACTTTCGTGTCTGCTGTTCAACATCGCGTTAGAAGGTGTGATCAGAAGAGCTGGGATAGACACGAGTGGCACGATATTCAGGAAGTCCATCCAGCTTCTTGGCTTCGCCGATGACATTGACATTATGGCACGGAACTTTGAGATGATGGCGGAAACGTACATCAGACTGAAGGCTGAAGCTAGACGGATTGGACTTGCCATCAACGCATCAAAGACAAAATACATGAAAGGAAGAGGTTCTAGGGAAGACAATATTAGCCTTCCACCCCGAGTTCAGATTGACGGTGACGAAATCGAGGTGGTCGATGAGTTCGTGTATTTGGGCTCAATGGTGACCGCCCAAAATGATAGACAGCAGAGAAATTCAAAGACGCATTATGGCAGGGAATCGTGCCTACTTTGGACTCCGGAGGACGCTTCGGTCGAATAAAATTCACCGCCGAACGAAGTTGACTGTCTACAAGACGCTGATTAGGCCGGTGGTCCTTTACGGCCACGAGACCTGGACTATGCTCGTGGAGGACCAACGCGCCCTTGGTGTTTTCGAACGGAAGGTGTTGCGTACCATCTACGGTGGAGTGCAGATGGATGACGGAACGTGGAGGAGGCGAATGAACCACGAATTGCACCAGCTGCTGGGAGAACCATCCATCGTCCACATCGCAAAAATTGGGCGACTACGGTAAGAATGCCGCAGGACGACCCAGTGAAAATGGTTCTAGAAAGCGACCCAACAGGAACAAGAAGAAGAGGCGCGCAGCGGGCAAGGTGGATCGACCAAGTAGAAGGTGACCTGCGGACCCTTCGCAGACTACGAGGCTGGCGAACTGTGGCCATGGATCGAGTAGAGTGGAGACGACTTCTTCGGACAGCAGAGGACAACAAGGCCTTAGCCTGATTGGTAAGGTAAGTAAGGTAGGTCACTGTGCACACCAATCTTGGGTCATCTTTTGTGTCAGTGTGCCGCATGTGTGCCGATTGTACCGGCCATAGAGCAAGCTGTGATTGTTTGTAAAATACCCATCCCGGCAAACCCGGTATTTCTGACATCTTGAATGTTTTGGTTTGAAATCGCAAGGATAATTGTGCATTCAGATCTGAGCGTGCATTGGCGGAGCGGAGCCGGATTTGCGATGGAATAAGAGAGACAACTGTCGTGACTGGGCCGAGGTTTCCAGCCTCAGTCACGGTTCCAAGAATCTGCTGCTACCTCTGTTGGTCCGCTAGTGCCGCTATCCCTCCTGCTGGTGGTCCTTTGCTGCTCGTCCGCTCTATACACAGTTCGTCATAAGAAAGCCGTCAAGGAGTAGTAGCAAAATTCTTCTTTATTTGTGATTTGTTACGTTGTTTACAATTGCTAATACAAGGCAAAAGGTTAGCCAGAAGGGCTTTTCATCTTTGGTGAAATTTTTGATTTTGTGTTTGTACATGTCGTGTTTTACTGTTGTAATGTTTTACAATTATCTTCTTATGAAGAATGTTTGATTTAAATGTTTTAATTTGTTATTCTGCCTACTTAACCTATCTTAGCTTAACCTAACCTAACGTGCCAGATCCCTGATGATCTATTGATCGGATCGTCTACAGCAATCTCTGAACCTGGCGATGGAGTCAGCTCTCCGTAACTCCAGTGTCTGAAGACCAGCCAGGCGGTGGACCTCAGAGTTTCTAGTCCGCGATGGACTATTGACGATCATCTTCAGGATCTTATTCTGCATCCTTTGTAATTTGAGATGGTGGCTTTTTGTGCACCTCTCCCAGATTGGCATCCCGTATTCTATTACGGGAAGGATGATTTGTTTGTAGACAGCAAGCTTATTTTTCAGGGATAGAGTAGACCTCCTGTTGATGAGTGGATACAGTGATCTTATCAAGATGTTACACTTGGTTTTGGTTTTTGTCAACGTGCTCTCTGAAAATCGGCTTGCTGTCTAGTGTTAAGCCGAGGTAGACTACCTCTTTCGACCATTCCACTACTGTACCGTTCAGGCAGATCTTATTATTCACCGACGGAACAAGTTTGGGAAATTTTGATTGTGGAAATATGATGACCTGGGTCTTTGCCGCATTGACACGGATCTTCCAGCTGTTGAAATATTCAGACAGGACGTCCAGGCCTCTCTGAAGTTTGGCAGTCCGATGACCCTACCCTTGAAGACGATGAATGTGTCATCTGCGAACAGAGACAACGATCCACCATCAGGGAGAGCCGACATATCGGAGGTGAACAGGTTGAATAGAATGGGACCAAGGATGCTTCCTTGTGGAACCCCGGCACCGATGTTCAAAGGATCCGATGTGATGCTATTCAGAGAGACTCGGAACGTCCTGTCCGATAGATAGTTATTTATTATCTTCACTAGGAAGATTGGAAGACCATAGTGCTGCAATTTGAACACCAGGCCATCATGCCAGACATTGTCGAACGCTTTTTCAACGTCCAACAATGCCATGGCAGATGTTTTCGAAACAGGCTTGTTCCGTCTGAGAATGTTTGTTACTCGAGTCAGCTGGTGGACGGTCAAACGACCTTTCTGAAAACCAAACTGTTCCTCGAGTAACAAGTTGTTTTCTTCGGCAGATGTTAGGAGCCGGTGGTACACTGCTCTTTCAAACAGTTTTGATAACCCTGAGAGAAAGCCGATTGATCGATAACTTGAAGGAGAGGAGAGGAGAGGTTTCCGGATGGATATGACTTTAGCTGACTTTGAACACGAGGGGAAGTAGCCAAGTCGGAGGCACAGATTTAAAATCAGTGCCAGATGGTTGTAGAATCTGGAGCTCATGTGTTTGAGTTCCAGATTCAGGATGCTGTCGAAGCCTGGGGCCTTCATGTTTTTAGATGATTTGATATAGGCCAACAGTTGTCAGCCGTAATCTCAGATTCCTCGGAAAAATATTGGGAATCTGATGGAGGTTGATTGCGTTTTCAGCAACCTCAGCTTCGTGAGGGCTGACGATGTGTTGTCGAAGATTATGGAAGCTGACGAAGTGTTGACCTATCGCGGTAGGTCTTGGAATGGGCCTTGGCTTATTTTTAAGATTTTTGGTTAGTTTCCAAAAGGGCTTTGCACAATCTGGGAGAGAGTGGATCCTGTTAGCAAAGTCCTGATTTCTGAGGTCCACCATCCTGGCTTGGATGGTTTTTGTTAGGCGATTACAGTGGGTCTTAAAGACAGGCAGACCAGAGCGTTGGTACTGCCTTCGGATGGTGTTACGGAGTCTTATAAGGTCTTTGGTAGATCTGTCAAGGTTCAGAGTATTGCTCACCTGTCTTGATACTGGCACGTGTTGTTCCCTGGCCCTGGATTTCTCCTCCTTGATGGAATGCAGACAACTGATCCCAGCTGACACAATGATAGTTGCGTCGGGAAGCTTGGAAACGGTTGACGGATGAGCCCATAGTGATCCGCACTCAGCTCCTGGCGGGTCACAGGTTGCGAGATGTTTGGCGTTCAGGTCGCCATGATGAATTTTCTACGGCATCGTGACGGGGCCGACGGGTGTGAAGACTTCCACCCCCAATGCTTCAACCATTTTCAGCAGGAAACTCGGTAGCAGCCGGCAGCAGATGTTGTTCCTGGTAGCGATGGCCACTCCACCACCCACAGAGCTTGTCCGATTGAGCCTCACGAACCGGAATCCAGGAATAAATACGTTCATCTACGGTTTCAGCTGAGTGTCGGTGATGATAGCGATATCGATGCTATGTTCGTTGAGGAAGTCAACGAACTCGATAATTTTTTTCTTGAGCGAGTAAGCGTTCTAGTTTGCGATTTTGATGAGCTTACGGTCCATAACTGAGCATGAAGGTAGCCACAGCTTGGAGCTGGTCGGATTTGTTCTTGATGGTGTTGACAATGTCGTGCATCTTGAGGAAGAGATCTTTAAATCCGCTGCGGTGAACCACGAACCATCGTTGATTTCGGGCTGCGGTAAAGACGGTCCATCCTGACGCCAGTTTAGCCCAGAGGCTGTGGGGAGATCCTGTGGCTGTGGAGCAGCATTCGTCTCCGGTAATTAGAGCTTGAGCAGCAGTAGCAGCGGTTCGAGCAGCAGCCAATCGTTGATTGAGTGGCAGCGGTGGAAACACTGGAATCGGTCGTCGTGGAACCGGTGGGATGTTCTGATCATTTGTTTCTGGCACCTTCTTGCGGCCGAGCTGGTTTCTCGTCGATGCTTTCTTCCGGATCTCGATGTACAAGGTGCGCTTCGGGCAGGCCTTGCTTGTAGCTTTGTGAGCAGCACCACAGTTGGCGCAAATAGGATCGGCTTCATCGAGTCTATCGCAGGCGTCGGTTTTGTGTTGTTTGCCACACTTGATGCAGTGGCTGACCATATGGCAATTCTTCGTTCCATGCCAGTTCGAGCATTGCGTGACTCCACGACTGACTGGCTTGTATCGCTCCCACTCACTATGTTTAACAGGACGCGGATGCCCTGGAGGTCCATCAAAGTTGTTGAGTTCTTGTCAAGGTGAAACAGGTATAGCTGGTCGCGGTACTTGACGGCCTTGTTGTGGCAGGCCATCTTGTGAATTTGGACCGGCTTCAGTCCATTAGCCACCAGGCCAGCTCTTCCAAGAGGACGCCTGTGTCTATGCCGTACAGTCCTCACAGTACCTCCTTGAACGGCTTAACAGCCTCGATGTCGAGGGAGAAATACCATAAGGAAGTGATACTCAGAATAAGCGCCGTGATTGCCGTACAAATCAAATGGGAATCACTTCACCGTGACGACAAGTGACAAGTTTTCACCGTGAAGTGACACCCGTAATAAGGCCCGAAGAGTAGGTGGATAGCTGATAGAAATTAACTGTGCAAATATCTTAAGTAGAAATCATTTCTAGATTCTAACACTGGACTGGTGCCTCGACTGATGCAAGCCCGATTCCAACGACCTATTAAATTTATCCGAACATGAAAAAGACAGAGAGTTTGCAGTAAAGAAGTGTGAAATATACTGCAATAGGGATCACCATTCTTACCAAGGTTTTGTTATAATAATTTTAAGTTGCATGAATGTTTATAAAAATAAATTGAACTAGTATGACTGATTTGCAATGGTTAATTTAAACATTGAAGAAAAAACGAACAATCCAATTTTTACAATATTTTCTAAATCAATACTCGACTTTAAATACTTTTTACCCAATATTCGCTCTTCATGAAACAGTTACATTTCACTTAATACGATGTCTTTGCAAGGTATTCAAAATTGGATCAAGCAAAGAACTTAATTTATCCACTTTATGTTGAGTTGTTTCGTCTTTAAAATTTTCTGAATAGGACCATAAATTGAATTTAATCTCCGTTGAAGCATACCACCAGCAGTGTTGTTAATTTAAAAAAAAGAGGAATCAACATTCCTGATTAAGCAACGGCTACTAATAAACCCACTAATGATAATAACTTAGTTTCATAACGATCATTTAAAAAGTGACCTTCATAATCTGTTGATTTGATTGCAATCTAAAACTTGTGTCCCGAAATACTAATTTACATTGTGCAGAAATGATGAACTATTAGTTGAACCCATTCTAGGCTAAGCGTGTCCATAAGAGGGTCAGCTTATGATATCTTTTAAAACCACGAATAAACAACAAATGAAGTGAGAAAATATCATTCCACTACTATATAAAATGCATAAATTTTGTGCTGTCGTCAAATAAGTAACGTTGAATTGTAGCAAATTGATTTTTTTTTTCTTTGTAAACTCACCGGGGAAAGTTCAATGGAGGCTCATTATGCGCAAACGGAATGAAATGAATAACGGATTTAATTTCAGTTTTGCTTTCATCGGTTGTGCCAGGCAGTGGCACAAATGTATTTAAAACTTTTCTTTTGCAAAATTGCACTTTCGACAGTTCAGTTAGTTTTTAATTATGTTGCTTCCGTATATTTGCGTGCACTCAGTTCGGATGTCTGTTGTCAATTTGGTCTTTATAATTACTTCAATCACTTTCACGATTCACGGAAAATTATTCCTCATCTCGGGAAATCGATTCACCATCGACGACGGTTGGCATCGAGTTGATCCAAATCATTCCCTTTTTCGAATCATTTGCAGCCAATTACATCCCACTCGACGAATGACGCTTGAAATGGGTGAGCTGACAGGGCAAATATTGATTCCCATTTCGCTTCATTCAGCAGTGATTGAAAACGCATATCGTGCGTATGCTTTTTCGTATTTATCTTCCGATACATCCACTTAACGATCGAGTGAAAGAAAATGTGTCATGGGATTGAAAATTTATCCTTCAAGCACGTGGCATGTTACAATGGAGACTGAATTCGACTCGATCTTGAAACTTGGGTTGGTAAATTTAACAAGAATCGTTCAAATAAAAATAAAATATTCTATATTGATCTCTGTAACAGAAGCGTAAAAACTGGAACTACGGAATTCAACAATCTCCTCATAATTTGACGAAAACTATCATTTCACACCTTCTCGCCAGATAGGCCCACGACACCTGAAGAGCATCATCATCGTTGAACGATTAAAACGAACAGTCAGTCACCATTGTTCAATTCATTCGGTAGGACAAGCTCTGCAGCATGAACATTTCGATAATAAAGTGCCTGCTCGTACTGGTCGTGTTGGAAGCTTGCACCGCAAACTGCACAGATTCCTCAATAATAGACGTTCACGTGCGCGAGAAACGTTGGCTGACGTTCAGTCCTTATGGTGGTTTAGCAAAGATATTGCTAGGATTTCTCGTTCCCGTTCAGTTCACAGACTTCAAACTTGTTAGAAATATAGTCAATACTTTGAACCTACAAGCCAATTACAACATCCCATCGTCCATCATTTGGCCAATACCGCAGAGTTACTTCAAGAACCGCCTAAATAACGACTTTGTGGACAACAGCCGCCGGGATCTGTACAAGATGCTGGAGAAAATGTTCGATTCCTATGGAACCAATGGACGGGAATGTGTTCTGAAAGCTATCTGCGAAGTTGCCGAAGCGCCCCTCGATCACAACGGAATGTTTGGCGAAATCTTGGACGTCATGCTCACGTGAGTGACGAATCTGAATTGCGATTTACATATATAGTTTTATTTTTACTAAACCAACTTCAATCTTAGGCCATACAAAACGGATCAAATCGATGAAATCTACAAAGCGGCAAGGATTAGTGGGCTAAACGGTAGAAACTGCAGTACAATCTACAAACAGTGTCCGCCCGGTTCAGGCCTGCTGGAAAAGATGTCCCTTCTTGACATCGTGTGATAAGCTGCAAAACATTCATGGAAAACATAATTTAATGAATTTAAACAGTTATTGTAAAATCTTCAAACTGCCCACTCACTCACGCGTGTATCCTGTACATCTCTAGTCGACTTTTTGTATTGCCTTGTTAAAGGTCCGCCGCCATGAACCCCTGGGTCTGCCTCTGTTGCGATGTCCTGCCGGGTTCCACACTCATAAAATAAATCAAATACCCAGTGGAAAATACCCATGTGAATTTTACATAATTTTCATGTGATCCCATGATTGGAAATCCAATAAAATCTATATGAATTTATGTTGTTATGTGATATCCAGATAAAAATCATTAATTTTGCTATTGGAAAAATATTATTTGCGTTCCTAATAGGAACTATGTGAAAACTTTTTCAGTGTTATCCAGGGCTTGCTAGCAGATTTCGTCACTCAAAAAAATTGTCACATAAATTTCACTGGAAAAAACACGTAACCTTCAGGTATTGTAAATTTTCTTAAAAGTACATGACGTTAATAAAATTCATTACAAATCATATTAAAAGCAATGTGATAAGCTTCAAAGCTTAGATGAAATATATATAAATTTCAAGTGAATTTCATGTAAGATAATTTCACTTGGATTCTACATGAATTTATAGTGTGAAAATTTCTGAGTAGTGATAGCATAAACAAAACCTAATATGGCGTCCGAACGGTGCATTGCTGACGACCGGTTGCTAGATTTGCAAATTCAATTGGACTTGTTTAATTTTCTGAATAGTAAGTTGTTTTATTTTCGTCATCATACAGCATTTACTAATCATATATTTTTTGTAGAACGAGGAATCGACGAGTTTGATTTTCTTACCATCTGCTGGTAAGAAGTGCAGCTGGCTGGGGGCGGCTGGCATTTGCATTGCATTGGATTGTAAGTTTTTTTGTGTGTGTATAAAATTGATTAAACATGTTCACATGTTCATTCATGGCTGTTCGTTAACTACGTAAACAGTTTTTTGAATTCATTACCCCCTCCCCCCCCCTCCTCCTGCGTAGACAATTATCCGTACAAAATTATTAAAATTTGTATGGGCCGTGAATAATTGCCAACCCCTCGGCCCCCCTAAGCTCTCTACGTATTTTATGAACAGCCTATAAATAGATATAAGAAACCATCTGCATTAAGCTGAATAATAAAAAAAAATAAACAAGTATCTATCCAGTCATTTTTATTATTTCGAAAATCATTTTAGAACGCCTAACAACAGTTTGGATGCTATGAAGAAATTTACTAAAATTTAAGTGAAAGTGTAATAAAATTCACTTAGAAAGTACTATAAAATCTATGATGCTTTCTAGTGGATTGGGGGAAGATCTTTTCACTTTGAGTAATTTTCACTTAGATGTTACATGAAAATATAGTGAAATTTACGTCAAAGGCCTATACTACCTATTACAGTTTTATGTGGATTGAAATTAAAACTTTAGAACCGATCTACATATGAAAAACGTAAAATTTACGTGGAAAACTAGATGGAAAAAATCTATATATGTTTTCATGTAACATCTAAGTGAAAATTTTCTGAGTGTAGCTCTATTCCGGCCTATCCACTTACACGGTTAGAAAAAAGTACCCAACGGTCGATTCACTTTTACCTACTTTTGACTAGTTTGTCTCCTTTTCTCCTTCTAATGTTGCGGAGGAGCAAAACCACCCAACAGGATTAGCTTTACCTACTATTGGGTTCCTGCACTATAGTGCCGAGCTTGGTGCCGAGATGAGTGAAAACAACTTACTTTTGGGTACTTTTTCCTTACCGTGTAGGCACTTAAAATTCTGTTGATATCGGCTTCTGGTGACATTCGAGATCCAGTTGTGAGGCCACCAGGAATGAATTATACACCGACTTGCAGCTTTTTCTGTTCTTTCTGTGTTCTCCGTTGATTCACACTATGTCTCGCTGGCGGTTAATAACACAGATGTCACGTTTGAATTGAAAATTCGAATTAGAATTATTATTTATTTTCTTCAGAAAATCTGTTTATTTATTCCATTTTGTGTTTGTTACAAGCACTTGATTTTTTCTCTATGTTTTGTTACAATAAATCAGAAGTTATAGCTTACTAATTGATTTTTATAAACTGAGGATCATGCAAGGGGTTGGTCACTCTACACAGTGTGCCAAAACCAAACTTGAGCACACCCGGGTGCAATCATTGACGCTGTTTGGCACATGGCTACAATTTTTATTATCTTTAAAGTTACAGGCAGCACTGCTGGGAATCCATTCCACGAAATACCCGCTGTTTTTAATCTGTGCCTTCACAGGGTGTCGACTCAAAGTCGAAAATAAAATTCCCTGACTTTCCCTGACTTTCCAGTCGGTTTTCAGAAATATTCCAGTCATCAAAACTTCGTTATTTTAACCTAAGAAGCTACAACGTGATGTGCTTTATTATACCGTAGTGTAAATTAAGGTTAGTTTAAAATGAGCAGCAGGGTAAGTTTTCAAAGATATCAAGAATAGCATACTCATGGCACGTAGTACAGAACTTGATACTAATACAATTTTTACAGAACATATGACCGACTACCTACGAAGGATGTGAATAGGCCTAGGGCTATAAATACATATTATAATATAATAATGAATAACTACTGCTCACTATTCATTACTAAGTAATAATAGAAATATTTAATCAATGTCACCAAGCTCTCAATTTGTGTTCATAATTTCACAGCCAAATAAAAATCAACCCGTAGACGATCCTTTCTCTTAACATATAAATTATTGTAAAATAGCAGAGCAGTGATTATTCTTGCTTTGGTAACCGAACCTGAGGATGCACTGCTCATGCATTAGTCAGTTTCGTACTCTCTGGAACTCCATATGACAACCACAGACATGGCAAAATAATTTAAGTTTAATTATCATTAACATTTTATTCTCTCATTGAGTTCACATTACAACGAGAAATTGCAAGTTGAATATGTGTTGATTTTCATTTTCGGATTACTTTTAAAAATGTTTATCATTTGAGCAGAACAATTTTCTCCTGCAAACTCTCGGCTTCTTTTTGAGCATCTTGAGTTTTCGGAATCGAGAGCTTCTTTCATACGATGGTCCTTGTCTACATGGAAAGCGAATGCGATTTTTCGAACTCGCTGAATAAGTTTATTCAAAATTTGTAAGTTTTCCAACCCGCCTGCATGAGTAACACCATCATAGATCTGACGTCACGCTACGACTGAAGGCCCAAAAGCAATGTGGGTGGAAGCGGAACAGAAACGGAAAGTTTGACAATTGTCACATATAACATCAAGTTGCCTAACCGCATTCGATTTGATTCTAACTAGTTTTCAATCCGACAAATAGGCTTACGCTGTCATTGCGCTTGGGCCTTGACTCTTCCCTCATGTTTTCAAAAAGATATTCTGTATTTACCGAAAAACCGCTCTCTGCATTGGCGTTGCCATGCGATAAGCAGCAAATCATTTTCACAACCAATAATAGTTCTGAATACGCCGACCAATAACCTGGGCCAAAAAACGTCCAGTCGTTGCTTTTTGCGATCTTATTGATCAAATGTGCATTTACCTGTGCAATATTGTTCAGATGATCAATATTAATGAACCTTTCCATAATGCCTCTAACCATTTGAGACATCGCGTTGCACAAAAAAGACACCATAGGGTTGTCCGTCTGAAATTCGCATTGAAATGGCTCAACTTCGACACCAACTGATTTGAAGAAACCTAGCTTAATACCACGTTCAGACAACTACAGAGTTATAACATGTTATAACGGCTGTCAAATAATTGCAACACAGAAACCACCATCAAGATAGTGCTATAACATGTTATAAATCTGTAATCTGAACTTACTATTAGCCATCAGCAGCGAGTCATTCAATCCGTTTTTAACATCTTGGTAAGAGCTGACGTTTTGTCTTTCTGGACGCCTTGAATAAATTTTCGTATTTGCGGAGTAATTTGCGTATCACTGCTGTCAGAAATAAAGATTTTAGTAACCATGTTGAATAAATAAGTGACCAAATAGTGACTTAAAGTTGTAAAAATAGTGACTAAAAACTGACCTAAGAAAAGGTAAATCAAATAAATGTTTGATGTTTTAGACTTATTAAATTATTATCTCATAAACACTTATGAACCTTTAAAGCGACATATTCAATAGAAACTTTATAACCAAACCCACAGTATTAGTCACGGTGTCTATTAATTTCAAAAATCTGGAAAACCGGGAATCTTCAAGACATTTTTTGTTTCCCTAAAATACCTGGAAGTCTCAAAGAATTTGAAAAATTTCTTACTAAGAAAATTTAAAGAAAATAATTAATTTTAAAATAAAATCATTTATTTTTTCTTGATATTTTCATTCACACTTAGAACTTTTAAGATTCACAGTGGATTAATCTTCAGTAAGAAATAAATTTAAACAAATAATTTTTTTTTGGTTTCTGAACACCACTGTCTTTCTGTAACGTTTCCGAAATTTTTCTAAATTTATGGAATCTTTGTGCTCCCGAAATTTTCATGGAATTAGAACGAAATAATTAATATATTTCTATGATTTTCACTGAAGTTCTCAAGCTTTTTCTGAAGTTCTTAAAACTTCCCTTAAATTATCGGCACTAATTTAAAACGTCTTCAATAGTCTAGACTTTCTTGGTGTCTAAGTCTAAACGATCACTGAATTTCTTTAAAGTTATCTAGACTACCCTGAATTTATCAGTATTTTTTAAGAACCCGCATCTTTACTGAAATAAATTAATGTGCCTTGTAGTTTCGACAATGGTCCTTTAGTATTATAACCATTATTAACACTCGCTTTTCCCTGAACTTATCGATGCTTACCTGAAGTTCTCTAAATTTGTTTAATAATCCAGCAAATTTTCTGATACATATTCATAATTCCCTGACACTTCTGACGTTTTAGGATCAATCATAGAATTCTTGGAATACCCTATAATTCCACGGAACTCCTTGTAAGTTGCTGCAAATTTGCTGAAGTTAATGGGATTATTCTGAAGCTATCAGATCATCCTCGAAGTACTCGGAACTTCGCTGAATATCATTTAACTATCTAGAAATATCTAAATTTAGTTCTCTGGAATTTCTAGAATATATCACTGCATGCTAAAAGTTCTCGCTTTTTTATTAGTGGAATTTCGTTTATGTTCTCTAACCAACTAAGCTAAAGTTTCACATTTTTTAAGTTCTTGAAATCTCCATGATATAACACCCTTAAAATATGCTCACGTTTTCCGGATGTTCATAAAATTTCCAGGAATTCTCTCGGAGCCTTGCTGAAGTTTTCGGAAATTCACTGAGCTTCTCGAAACTTTTTTAAGGTTTCTAATATTTCCTTGAAATTATTTGAACGGCTCTTTGATTCTCTGATCTGTCTTGATGTTCTCGAAGCTTGAATTTGTACATGGAATACGAAACTTCAAGACATTGAATATTTTTGGACTTTGGCCATACTTACTTGAAAAACTGAGGTAATTTTATCCAGAAAAATGAATAGACATCCATACATAGAGAAAGACGATTAAACGTCACAACGTAAAGAATAATCAATCTTGAAATAAATTTACGCTAAAAAAGTTGAAAATAGTTACTTATTACAAGAAAAGGTGAATTTAGTAACTTGGCCCTAAAAAAAGAGACTTTTTAGTTACTGACTTGGAAAAAGTGACCAAGTCACTAAAAAGTGACTCGCTACCAGCCCTGCCTCTGAACAACAGCACTATTTTCCAACCATCGGTGACCGCAAAACTTTAACGGGAATATGGTAGATCCAGAATACATCGTTATAAACGCTCGTCTTGCTGGTACATCTTTGAAGATATTGTAGATACCACGCAAATATTGGACAACATCCCAACTGATACTGCGAACACTTGAATGCATTATGCAAAATAAACAGCCCACAGCTTCTCAGATCTATCAGCTTCTCGCCACCTTTTTTACCTCTAGCAGCAACTGGAAAGGGCGTCCATAAACGCAGCGAGTAGATCTGATGCCCGGGATCTTCCCAAAAACATTGACGTCATGCATTGATAAAATTTCAAAGATTGTTTTTATGAGTTCGACACATGATTTTTTGCAATGTGATCAACATAATTTTTTTCCCTGACCTACACTTAAATTCCCTGACATTCCCTGACTTTCCAGATCATAAATAGAATTCCCTGACATTCCCTGACTTTCCAGGTTTTTCCAGGTAGTCGACACCCTGCTTCAACATCTAATCTTCGAGATCGGTAGCGTGCCAAAGCCTGTGAAGAGGAAGGTATTTTTGCTACTGAATTCCGCCAACGTTACAAAAAATTTAAAATTTACCTAAGCCAGTTCTACCAACAATCAATACGAAACTAACGATTTTAAATTGGCTCACTACTTGACTAGCCTATTGGTCCCAAGCAAAAGATTAACGTACCCCATTCTAGTCGAAATTCTAGTACTACGCAATGTTTGTTTTGATTCGCTATGAAAGTTTGACAGATAATCTGAGGGGTTATTGGTTTTTCCTCTCAACTCTGGTACTCTCTTCGGTCCTAAGCTAATCGATTCACCGATATACGATATAATCGATAACCCCTCATTTTATCTGTCAAACTTTTATACACTCAAAAAATATTGGAAGCTAAATAGTACAAAAGTTGCTAAATTGCAACTCTCCGTCTGTAAGTATTGCAAAGGTCGGTATAAAGGGAGAGAATACAGACTTAGTATAAAAATGATTTATACCTGCCATAGTATAAACTCGAAACATGCTTGCAATGCATACATACGGTTTATTCGAGGGAATGTATTTTCTGCTTCTTTTTCGTTTAATGCTTAATATAATTGTTTTCAAATAAAAATTAAAGTTTTAATTAAAGCAAAAGCAGTACCATAAAATTATCATTATCGAAACCCAGGTTTATCATTACCCGACGTTTTGATCTTTGATAAGCGGCTAAAACTTGGGTCCACCGGAATTGTTATATTTAACGCTTTGGCCGTTAAGTCGAACAGATAGAAGAAATTACTGTGCATCAGCAGTTTATTGGCTAATCGATACAGGGTTGCTATTGATGGCAGGCTCTGATTCCACTTCCGGCAGGCTTATATGCTTCTTTCGATCAATGAGCGGACGATGTTTGCAGAACCATTTGAGAACGTTATCACCTTCAACGTGAACTGAAAAACGACGACGAGTGTCATTGTGTTTGACATTGTCATTTTTGATCGTTTTAGTATACACTGATCGAATTCCACTCTGATAATCGGACTTAGTATAGTTTTGAAGAAAATAATAATCGGACCAATGTATAAATTTTGATTAATAATAAAATGCACAAAATTTAATCAATATTGGTTTTGTAATATTTTTGAGTGTAGCGAATCAAAACAATCATTGCGTAGTACTGGAATTTCGACTAGAATAGGGTACGTTAATCGTTTGCTTGGGACCAATAGGCTAGTCAAGTGGTGGATCAATTTAAAATCGTTAGTTTCGTATTGATTGTTGGTTATACGAAGAAGAGGAAGGTGCCGACGAGTGATTTTTGAGTTCTCAGGTTTCGAAAAACAAAACAAAGTTGTCAAAGTTGTCAAAATACCGGGTTGTAAAACAATTCATTATTCACAAGCAAACAAAAGTCAGTTCAATTACTTCTCGGCACTGCCATAGACCTTTTGGACGTTTAATCATCGTTCTCTATCTAGCACACATGGATCAATGGACGATATGTTTTCCCACTAATCACTCGTTCGCTTTAAATGATACAGTAGTGTGCGCCGATAAAACGCCAAAAAGCTCTATGCCAGCTGCGGCTCACTGAGGTACACTGAGAAAAAAGTTGTCACAAAACAAGTGTGTAAAGTGACCACCCCTTAAGGCCCAAGCGCAATGACAGCGGACGCGGAACGGCAGCGGCAACGGAAAAGCCCGATCTGAATAAGCCTACTTATCGGATTGTAAACTAGTTAGAACCAAATCGACATCGGTTAGGCTTCTTGATGTCATTTGTGACAACTGTCAAACTTTCCGTTTCCGTTCCGCTTCCGTCCACATTGCGTTTGGGCCTTAAGGATCATGCCAGAAAGCCTTCAGAAATAATTTAATTTTTATTATTTCCCTCAATAATCTTATAAATATGGCTGGTATTCTCCAAAAGTTTTCTCCATAACAATCTCGAAACTCTACGCTGAACACTTTTGAAATTCCTTCTAGAAAACTTTTGAAATTAACTCTTAATTTATCTTCGCATTCTTAATAATTATCGCAAAAATTTATTTAATTTCTCTCCACGGAGACGACCCAGCTCAGGGCTGAAAGTCTCCTTAATAAAGATCTCTCCATAATGTTGTTATGAATTCGCTTTGAACATTCCTTAAAAAATCTTTTGGTGTGTCATTTAGAATTAAGAAATGCATTCTCACAAAATTTCCTTGGATTTCCCCTCATAATTCTCAAAATGCCCTTTATATGATCTCTTGGAACTCTCTTGCAACTCTCCTTAGTATCAACAATCAATACGAAACTAACGATTTTAAATTGGTACACTACTTGACTAGCCTATTGGCCCCAAGCAAACGATTAACGTATCTCATTCTAGTCGAAATTCTAGTACTACGCAATGTTTGTTTTGATTCGCTATGAAGGTTTGACAGATAAAATGAGGGGTTATTGGTTTTTCCTATGTTTCGAGGGGTGAATCGATTAGCTTGGGACCGAAGATAGTACCAGAGCTGAGCCAAAAAGTTGAGCACGTTTCTTCGGGACCTACGGACCCTCGGAAAAAATTTCAGATTATCTTGGTGCACTGCTCAAAGTTTCTTGTCAAACTCATTGTAATTTACTCAAATTCTCTTGGGAATCCTCTTGAAACTGTCTTCAAACTAGTAATCTGCAAATTATATTATGAGCTATTTTAAAAATTAGACTTCCATGGAATTATTACCCATAGTTATTTGATTGCAGCTCGCCTCAAAATTTCGCTTTGATTGACGAACATTGAGGCAATCATTAGTTGTAGTTTCATGATTGAAGTCATGCAGTCAAGTTTGCCATCGGGTTAATTCACTTCGAAGACAAAAGGCTCCAAATTCCTTAGAAATGCCTTTCCATTTGCATTAGAGTTCCCTGCAATTATAATCATAGTACCCATAATAGTATCTTCAGAACTACCTTAATCTCTCCTCGCAATTTTCATGAGATACGTCTCAAAATTACCTGAAATTTCTAGTTGAATTCCATCGGAATTCTCCCCACAGTTCCTTTAGAATTATCCCTAGATTTCCTTTCTAACTATCCTCAAAACTCGTTTGGCATTCTCATGATACTGCTAGCTAATGCTACATAATGTCAAAAATCCTGAAAATCTACAAGTCAAAGAGCCATGATTTTTTTTATGTAGGGCTACGTCTGTGATTCCTATATGGGGGTACACTTTGTGAAAACAGAAAATGAAATTAAAGACTTAAGCATTATTAAAAATGCACGAATGTGCAACTATTGCTATGATAATTAAAATTATCACCGATTGCCTGCGAAAAGCGATTTCCCTAACTCAGATTTCAAAGTTGAATTCTATCCGATCTCACCAAACGGTGTTTATGCAATCACCGCGTGGTGAGTGGTGATGTTCTCCAGTACACAACGAAAGGCTCCCCGCAAGCAGCTAGCTATCAAGGCTGGCCTCAACCACTGATCGGATTCAGGAGGGAGAAGCCGTACCGCTATTGATCGGAATCAGTAGCTCTTCGTGAGTCGCTGTGGGCCATCTATGCCATGCGTGTCACCCTCATTCCAAACAACATACATCTCACCAGCCTCATCTGTGTTTAAAACCCTAAAAGCTCAGCATTACTCAACCATCACGACAAAACGGTCCTTTTCAGGACTTTGTTGTTTATTGATTTATTTGATAAGGCTCAAACGAATTAACTTTACAGAGCCGAGGATTCTTGGTCACTATACAATACATCTTAAAACTATAGTCAAAAGGTACAACACAATAAACACTTTATCTTCCGCTATCCAAAAAGCTACCTCCTTCAGAACTGGAGCTGCTTCCAGGGGTTTCATTGTATGGCAGTTACGCCAACGAGGGTCAGAGCGCTTCCATTGCAGCAATGGACGCAAAACGTGGTCATCACTCACGCACTCATCACTAAACGGTTGCTTTCCAAAGTCGACGACGCATTGACTGAAACAACTACTGATGAAGAACAACGAGGAGGAGCACACAATGGTTGCTGCCGAGAAAACAGACGATCGCGTGGCACACATCGAGAGTGGCCTGCTTTTGTCGACAGCCGAGTGAACACTCTTTTCAGGACTTCCATAAATTTGTAAAAGAGTATTATTCGAACATTTGTCATGGTCATCATCAAGATAGAGCTGGGATTAGGGCGTAACAGTTTTTGTAAACAATGACTTCTTTAGATGATGTCTTGAAAGTCAAGGCTTGCTCACGCAAATCAACATCACCATCGAGTAGAGTAAGACTTTCCCTACCCAACGGTAATGTTGGTTTGCGTGGACGTGCCATGAATTCCTAAAAATCATCAAGAGAAGTCATTGTTTACAAAAGCTGTTACACCTTATTCCAGCTCTATCTTGATATGTTTAAATCTAACATAGGACCATGTGCTTTAAGGTAAATTGGGGGTGCGGTTTCAAAAACCAAAATCGGTCGCAGACATGAAGAATTTTAATTCTTAATACGCCAATCGATAGGAATTGTTTATAAGAAAATATCACTATTGAATTATCACCGCTATGATAATTAAAATTATCACCGATTGCCTGCGAAAATCGATTTTTCTAACACAGATTTCAAAGTTGAATTCACCGCGTGGTGAGTGGTGGTGTTCTCCAGTACACAACGAAAGACTGCCTGCAAGCAACGAGCTGCAGCCACATGAGCATCCATAGAAGGAGAAAGAAGCCGCACCGCTATTGATCGGAATCAGTAGCTCTTCGTGAGTCGCTGTGGGCCATCTATGTCAAGCGCGTCATACTGAAGAGTATAAACATAGAGGTAACTCTAAGACCAGAAGGTCCCGAAGAAACGAGCTCAACTTTTTGGCTCAGCTCTGGTACTATCTTCGGTCCCAAGCTAATCGATGCACCCCTCGAAACGTTGGAAAATCCACGAACCCCTCATTTTATCTGTCAAACTTTCATAGCGAATCAAAACAAACATTGTGTAGTACTAGAATTTCGACTAGAATGGAGTACGTTAATCGTTTGCTTGGGACCAATAGGCTAGTCAAGTAGTAAGCCAATTTAAAATCGTTAGTTTCCACCGGTTGGTATAAACAGAGAGAACCCTGCTCAAATTCCTATTACTACACAAAACACAAGCGCCTGCTGCAGTTAACAAATAAGATTTATTATATAAGATCACGTAGTCCTACGTCACGATTGCGTACAACCCCATAGGGCTGTCCCTTGTATTTTTTTTTCAGATCTTCGCTTCCGATCAACAGTCAGACGTTCTTCGAACCGTTTTATGATACCAGACACCGTGGAATTCGTGATTCCCAACTTTTTTTTTCCGATGGCACAATGCGACATATCCTTATTTTAAAAGTACTCGTGCAAAACTCGTCGCCATTTTGAAACTTTTTGCACACATGATGAAATCAACTCACAGAGTCTAAACAATACACATTAAACTATGTCTACGCAAAATATTTAAATTAATTTTACCCAACGAATCAAAAGTTAGAGCAATTTGAGTGTGTGATGATTTTAAATGGTACATCCTTTAGCATTGGTACTCAGTACGGAAAACAAGATCGATGGAATACAAATCAAGGAAAAAAAATTGTCGCACCATATAAGGTTGATCAGGAGTTCTTCCGAATTATCAGAATTTATATGGAAGACCTACGACTGATCGGAAATCGAAATCGAGTTCTCCATATATTTTCTAATCAAATCAAATTGATCAGGAATTTTTCCGATGATCTTCGGTCAGTGAGCATGTGTTTTCAGAATATAGCCTCGATTACGAATCATGTGGAAGATCTTCGAATGATCAGAAATTTTAAATAAATACTAGGTATGTTATCCTATTGTATGAGGTAGGCCAGAAATTAATTATATACATAGAAGCCTTACGACTGATCGGAAATTGAAATCGAGCTCTCCATATATTTCCTTTTCATATCAAATTGATCAAAAATTCTACTGAAGATCTTCGGTCAGTAAGAATGTATAATTGCTGATCAAGTTCATAGGGCTTTGATATAATTTCTGATAATTCGCAAGAATTTCTGATCAACCTGATATTGAGAGAATATTCAGGGGAAGGCCTTTAACATGATTCCTGATCATCCTTATACTTTTAAATACATGGGTCATTCCAGCTCAAGTGGGTACCTAATTTTAAAAAGATGTGGTCAATGTCACCGATTTGAGCCAAACTTGGCCAAACCGCTTATTTTGGCATTCTGAACAAATGCCTTTTTTTATTTTACTTTAAAGTGCCTGGATCCTTCTGGGCTACAACCCTGGATTTTCGAAATTTAAAAAAATTTCAACTTTCAGAAGATATTACTCCACAACCAAATAAGCTATTCGTGATCTTAGAACGTCAAATCAAAGGTTTTTTAATGTCGATTTACATAGGTGTACCCACCCATAAAAAAAAAAAAACAAATATAAGTACACCTATGTGAATCTACATTAAAAAAAACCTTTATACTGACGTTCTAAGATCACGAATAGCTTATTCGGTTGTGGAGTAATCTCTTCTGGAAGATTATTTTTTTTTTAAATCTCGAAAATCTAGGGTTGTAGCCGAGAGGAATCTAGGTACTTCAATGCAAAATCAAAAAAGGCGTTTGTTTAGAATACCAAAATAAGCGATTTGGCCAAGTTTGGCTCAAATCGGTGACATCGACCACAGGTGGTGTACCCACTTGAGCTGGAATGACCCACATTATATCGTACCAAAGAATTCTGAAGAATTCCTGATCAATTTTATATGATTAATCCGGAGATGAACCAGCCTGCGGCTGAAAATCTCCTAAATAGAGATAATAATAATTTATATGATTAGGAAATATGTGGAGAACTCGGTGGGCGTTGGCCAAATTTGGATTTTTCAGATATAATCCTAAATAGGACCTAGATTATTTAATACTCTAGTAACCTCAAGTCCGTGCTCTGTCACAATGTTTCATTGTGATTAATCAACACTCAAAGGGGTAAAATATCAAATTTGGGGTGAATTTGAAAGAAAGGGAACTTGGAGTGTAGAGCGCACTGCCCACTGGACGATTCTAAAGCCTGGCCAAGTGAGTGGGGTATGGGTTTATTTGATTGAACGTCATTTCCAATGTATATATTGATACATTCAAACCATTGGCATTTGAGATAAGACAGAGATAGGATGCGGAGGGCCCGCTTAGGAGGAGCGTAACCCATGTTATGGTTTCCATTTATTAAATAGTTCAGATAGGCTGGAAATGACAGGCTCATAGTGAGAAAATGTACCATATGGGGCCCGTTCACTGATCAAAATCAGATTCACATCGTCAGACCCTGCCCAAGAATAAGGGGATTGACGATGTCTTGTCAAGTTTTATTTTGAATTTGCGTTTTGCATTTAATACTCTAGTAAATCTCGCGTCCGTGCTCATTCACAACAGTGTGAGGTGTCAATACTCACTGGGTCATATGTCTTAGACCAGTTCCAGATTAGTTTGCTATTAATATCTTCTGCATCGCAGTTCGCGATAGATTACTAAATATGGGTTCTCTTTTCCGACCATAATATTTAGTGTGAGGGAAGGGGGTTAGTTAAACGTTGCGATATGAGAGCGAATAGAGGCAAATAAATAGGGAAGACAACACCATGACCCAAATAAGTAACCAATACATGCGGCTCACACTTAACTTGTTCTATTCCTTTCTTTCTTCCTATAATGTACTAATATTAACTGCCTGAGGACAAATGGGAACACGACCAGAAGTTCAATAGGAGAAAATTCGAACAAGAAAAGAAGAATTAAACTTGCACCGGCAAGAGGAAGCAGACAGAAAGGATCATGCCGGTTGGAGACAGCCAATGTATACTGGACGAAGCTTGTATCTAGGAAAAGTCGTATGTGCAGGAAACCGTAAGTAGGATAAGAATCGTAAAAGGTGTGTGCTTGCTTGATAAGATCCTAACTTAACTTTAAATACACGGTAGGAATCGAATATCCATTTATGATTAAGGTTTTGCCCATTTTTCAGTGGGAGTGGCAATACTCATTGATGAGTGATTTATCGTACCCATTTATTAGTAACTGTTAGCAGCTAATGATTAATTGATTTACCTATTTTTGAATCCTATACTTCACATTAGAACCTCATTTCCTTCAATTACTACTCCGTCGCAGCACACACCTTATATGGATCGCTAACCTTTATTTAGTTTCAGCATCAAAAGGTGAGTTTTAAAAGTATAATTACCATGCATATAGATAAGTTAATGTACCAGAACCTGGACGGACACGAGCCTACCCAGGGGAGGACCCGGATACGACCCATGTGTGTCTAGAGTATCGCACGAGCTGACGAGTGCAACGGGAAGGACAGTAGGTGTATAGACTAGGGGGTTGACCCCTAGATAAGCCTTCTTAGCGGAAGGCACAGCCTATGCACTGAACAATTACAATTAGGAAATATGTGGAGAACTCGATTACAATTTTTCTATTAGTCGAAGGTCTTTGATATAATTTCTGATAATTCGAGAGAATTACGGGTCAACCTGATGTGATGAGTGAATATTAAAAGGATTTAATTTCAATTTCTGAGCATTTGAAGATCTTCAAAATGATTCCTTATCAACCTGATCTTTTGAAAACACATTCTAACTGACCGAATATTTTCAGGTCAATTGGATAAGGAAATATATGGACACGCGTACCTACGAACATGTGATCCGGTGGCAAAGGATCAAGAAAATGTGACAACGTGGTAAAACGAATGCGTCGAATTGCTGATTGCTTTTTTTTTTACTATTCTATACAGCAGTTAAAGGGTGATACGGTCAAAATTTGGTCAAGGGAAAACGCGTGTAAATCGGTGAAATCGTTTATTTAAAAAATCAAATTAAATTTCTTTTTCAAGTTCAATTAGTATAAAATTCAGGAAAAATATTCAGTTAGGCTTCCGCTTTTCCAAATCCGAATTGCCGGGCCTTACGCTTGACCCCTGCCATCAGATTTTGTACAGCCACCTTGTCCACCTTCTTCGCCGCAGAAAGCCAGTTTGCCTTGAACTGCTGCTCGCCCTTAGCAGTTTTTTTGGTCTTCTTTAGGTTCCGCTTGACAATAGCCCAGTATTTCTCAATTGGGCGGAGCTCTGGCGTGTTGGGAGGGTTCTTGTCCTTGGGAACCACCTGCACGTTGTTGGCGGCGTACCACTCCATGGCCTTTTTACCGTAATGGCAAGATGCCAAATCCGGCCAAAACAGTACGGAACAACCGTGTTTCTTCAGGAAAGGCAGCAGACGTTTATTCAAACACTCTTTCACGTAAATTTCTTGGTTGACAGTCCCGGAAGCTATGAAAATGCTGCTTTTCAAGCCACAGGTGCAGATGGCTTGCCAAACCAGATATTTCTTTGCGAACTTTGACAGTTTCATGTGCTTGAAAACATCTGCTACCTTTCCCCTTCCTTTTGCCGTATAAAACTCCTGTCCCGGAAGCTGCTTGTAGTCGGTTTTGACGTAGGTTTCGTCGTCCATTACCACGCAGTCAAACTTCGTCAGCATCGTCGTGTACAGCCTCCGGGATCGCGCTTTGGCCGTCGTATTTTGTTTATCATCGCGATTTGGAGTCACTACCTTCTTGTAAGTCGATAGTCCGGCTCGTTTTTTGGCTCGATGCACGGTTGTAGACGATACACCCAGCTTATTTGCGGCATCTCGGAGAGAGAGGTTAGGGTTTCGCTTGAAACTACCGGCAACTCTCTTTGTCGTCTCAGCGGCTTCCGGTTTTCGATTTCCCCCCGATCCAGACTTCCTGGCTGTCGACAAACGTTCCCCAAACACTTTAATTACATTTGTAACGGTTGATTTGGCAACTTTTAGCGATTTTGCCAACTTTGCGTGCGAGTAGCTCGGATTTTCGCGATGCGCGAGCAAAATTTTGATACGCTGCTCTTCTTGCTTGGACGGCATTTTGACAACTGAAGAGTGAATTCCAAAATCAAAATAGGAGCAACATTCTACACACACACACCTTCAAAATGAGGGGTGTTCAGGTTTTTAAATGCAAAATTGAAAGAAATTCGTCAAGTTGATATTGACCAAATTTTGACCGTATCACTCTTTATTTGAAGTTTAAAGCTTATTTTAACAACTGTAGAAATGACATTTTTTCCAGCAAACCAGAACCAACAGGACATCGTTTGTAGATTTCAGTACAGCCCGAATAGAAATTTACATTAGCCCAACGTTTGATTTTGATGTCTACATCAGCATCGAAATCAAATGTATGCCTGATGTCAAACATTAGGAAACATTATGATTTAGTTGTATTTAAGCAACGTAACATGGTGTATACATCAGAAAATTTGGAACAAAATTTTGCCATTCTAATGTCGGTCTGACGTCAAAAATTTCAATCTATTGACATTAGAACCAAACGTTTTAAGGATGTTTTCAGATGTAAAAAACGTCAGAACTAAACGTTGTTCGGATGTTTTTTAATGTAAACGTTTTCTGATGTTTTCTAATGTAGATGTTTCCTGATGTTAGAAACAAACGTTTTTGGATGTTTTCAGATGTAAAAAACGTTAGAACTAAACGTTTTTCGGATGTTTTTATATGTAAACGTTTTCTGATGTTTTCTAATGTAGAGGTTTCCTGATGTTAGAATCAAACGTTTTTCGGTTGTTTTCGGATGTAAAAAACGTTAGAACTAAACGTTGTTCGGATGTTTTTATATGTAAATGTATTCTGATGTTTTCTAACGTAGATGCCTCCCGATGCTGGAACCAAACTTTTTTTGGATGTTTTCGGATGTACACAACGTTAGAACTAAACGTTGTTCGGATGTTTTCAATTGTACTTCGTGTTTGATGTTCTCTGATGTTTTCAGATGTACAAAACGTTTAAAGTAAACGTTGTTTGAATGTTTTCAAATGTAGATGTTTACTAATGTTTTTAGATATACAAAACACTAGAATCTTACTTTTCAAATGCTTTCAATTATATTTACAACACATTAGAACTAGAAACATGATCGTGTAAACACTACACACGATTGTTGTTAGATTACATCATAAAAATGCGTGCATAACAGTCAATGCTGAAGCTCCCGTTTCCCACCAGTCAGTTAACTGACCTTAGCTAACCTAATATCATTGCGGCAACTCTCTATGCGGCAGGGGAACTATGCCATTAGCGCGCTAAGAGTTGTTAGACCACTGACATAGGCGCCAATTTGTAGGTGACGAGGCACTTGGTGACATTACAGCGAGCTTGACGATTTTTGCAGCATTTTTTTAGCAAACTACCAGTTAAGGTGTGTAGTGTTTACAAGATCTTGTTTCTAGCTCTAATGCTTTGTACAATTGAAAGTATTGAAAAAGTTAATTCTCATGTTTTGCACAACCGAAACCATCAGAAAACATAAAATTGTACAAAAAAAAGTCATCCATTCTGGTAGACTATCTCTTAAATGCATACAGAATAGCCATTGCGTAAGCTCCCGTTTCCCACCAGTCAGTTAACTGACCTTAGCTAACCTAATATCATTGTGGCAACTCTCTATGCGGCAGGGGAACTATGCCATTAGCGCGCTAAGAGTTGTTAGACCACTGACATAGGCGCCTATTCGTGGGTGACGAGGCACTTGGTGACATTACAGCGAGCTTGGCGATTGTTATAGCATTTTTGAGTGAACTACCAGACAATCATGACAATGTGATCGCTGCGCCTCCAGATCTCCCTTTAAATCGACCCACTGTGCCAATTTGTCAATAATGCATGACACTTTGGACGGGGTTGCTGGCTTGTTTGGTCCACTGTTCGGATATACAAGTGGCAAGCCTTCCCCTTCACGGATCGCTCCAAAAATTGCTGCAAACGAACTGCAAATATATAATAAACAAAATTATTGTGCATGAAAAATATGACAATGGACAATGCTCGAGGAGCACTGGGAGTTTTCGAACGACGCGTGCTTAGGACCATCTTTGGCAGAGGGTATATGAAAATGGTGAATGGAGTAGAAGAATCTAGATAGAGCTGGAATTAGGGCGTAACAGCCTTTGTAAACAATGACTTCTCTTGTTGATTTCTCGGAATTCAAGACACGCCTACACAAACCAACATATCCATCGGGTAGTAGAAGTCTTTCTCTAATCGATGGTGATGTCGATTCGCCTAGGAGAGCCATGACTTCCGCGAAATCATCGAGAGAAGTCATTGATTACAAAAGCTGTTACGCCCTAGTTCCAGCTCTATTTAGGAATGAACCACGAACTGGCGTAACTTTATGGCGAACCCAATATCCAGAAAGTCGCTAAAAGTGGAAGATTGTACCCTTCCACGGGCGGGACACGTTGTAAGAATGCCGGACAACAATCCCGCAAAAATGGTGTTTTCCTCAAATCCGGCCGGTACAAGACGCAGAAAAGCACAGCGTGCTATGTGGTTAGACCAAGTGGAGTAAGATGTAGGAAGTGTGGGACGCTCGAGAAATTGGAGACAAGCAACCAGGGACCGAGTTAGTTGGCGCAACTTGTTATACAGGTTAGGTTCCGAGGGACGTCGGATCAGCAAAAGTAAAGTAAGTATACAGACAAACAGACATAAAACTCGCAAGATGTTCATCGAACAAGCATTTATCGGTCAATTTAAAAGTATCTTAGTTGGTAGTACCGCCACCTGTGGCGCGCATAGTCAATTCCCTTGCGTTTGACGTTTCCACACTACCGCCATCTGTTCAGTGTACTACCCACCACAGTGTACTCAACAGAGGGCGGTAATGTTTTAACGACAATGTTTTACAGTGAGAAATATTCAATGTGTTATGTCTATTTGTCTGTGGTAAGTATCTTATACGTTGGCTAAATTGTTATCCAAACTGCCTAAAAGTTCGAAGAATAGTTATTAGATAGTACAGAATTCTAAATTGGCATTATTTATGAAAAATTTACATTAGAATTCTTAAATCTCAGTCTTTCCCTGATTGCGAACCACACTTTAAATTTTATATAAACTTGCGACCCATCTTGTGTACCATCATAAGGCTTGATGAAACTTATTCCGCCCCGAAACATGTTTTTTCGGAATTATGAAGTCATTATAGGGTTAACTACCCCATTTTCGGCCTATTAAGCACAACCCGCACTTAGTCCTTCTTTATCTAGCGTAGTTTAGCACCAAACGGAATGTTATTATTACTGATGGCTTCCAAATTTATTTACCTTTCCGTATGTACCGTAAGATTTGATAAAGAGAAACCAATCGTTGAGATATTGTCAAAAGTCTAACACTGCTTCTTGACACCAAACTCGGCCTACGGATTCTAAACTCGTCCTAGCGCATTGAAACGCCATTGAAACGCCAATGAATTCACTTCGGCCTATCGGATGAAGATTAAACATTGTATTAATCATTGTATGTAGTCTACACTGGCTTGACGAAATGGAAATAAAGAATAAAGAATGAAGATAAAAATTGATTCGGTCGGAGCGCTTCTTTTGTTTTTGGGAATAATGGGTGCAAACCTTCATATCACGTGTTCTCATTGACTTCGTTCCGTAGCTTATTAACTAAAGTATCGTACCAAATGCATAATTGAATTGACGAACTCTGAAATAATGGATTTCTATTGAAGTTTTCTGCTCGATAGGCCCAAAACGGGCGATTAGGCCGAAGTAGTTCTCTACCCTACGTTATTATGACATTTTGTATTTTTAAGTTACAAGAGGACGTTGCAAAGGATGAGTTTGACGTATGAAACCTGTGCATTTAGTTTTCAGAGAGTCGCAATCAGCGAATTATTCATTAAATCATTTATGGCTGTAAGCTCCAATCGGTATTATCCTCGGATTATATCCCGATCAAGAATGTCCGGCTGCTTTTATGTCGACATCAGAGTTATTCAACACGATGCTATGCAAACAATACGCAGATCATCCAAACAGGGACGGTATTAAAAGTTAATCCGAGTTGGAGCTTACCGCCATTATTGCGGCTCTCTGAATCCAATATTAATAGGTTGAAAAAATGGTTTAAAAATGGAACCTAAATCCAAAATTTCATAAATTTTGGTTCACATGAACTATGATAAATCAGTGTTATTACATTTGCAAACATCACCATTTTAGCGGCCCCCGCCATAGAGCGAACTGTCATTCAAAAGGATATTAATGTCATCTAAAGCAATTTATCGACAATTTAAATCTTGGTTTACAAATCGAGATGAATGTCTATGGGAACGATAAAAATATATTTGTGCTCAGAAAACGAAGCTCGTTCAGATGATGTATAAAAATTTGTTTGTTTTTCGAAATTATACAACCCAATTCCAGGTTTCCCACACGAAACGATAACTAATGGATACGTATTCGGTTTCCCCATCAGGATACGTATTCGGTTTCCCCATCAGGATCCGTATTCGGTTTCCCCATCGAGATTCGTATTCGGTTTCCCCATCAGGATCCGTATTCGGTTTCCCCATCAGGATTCGTATTCGGTTTCCCCATCGGGATCCGTATTCGGTTTCCCCATCGGGATCCGTCTACGAAATCCCCATCGGGATCCGTATTCGGTTTCCCCATTGGGACCCGTATTCGGTTTTCCCATCGGGATCCGTATTCGGTTTCCCCATCGGGATCCGTATTCGGTTTCCCCGTCGGGATCCGTCTACGGAATCCCCATCGGGATCCGTATTCGGTTTCCCCATTGGGACCCGTATTCGGTTTTCCCATCGGGATCCGTATTCGGTTTCCCCATTGGGACCCGCATTCGGTTTTCCTATCGGGATCCGTATTCGGTTTTCCCATCGGGATCCGTATTCGGTTTTCCCATCGGGATCCGTATTCGGTTTCCCCATTGGGACCCGTATTCGGTTTTCCCATCGGGATCCGTATTCGGTTTCCCCATCGGGATCCGTATTCGGTTTTCCCATCGGGATCCGTATTCGGTTTCCCCATCGGGATCTGTCTACGGAATCCCCATCGGGATCCGTATTCGGTTTCCCCATTGGGACCCGTATTCGGTTTTCCCATCGGGATTCGTATTTGGTTTCCCCATTGGGACCCGTATTCGGTTTTCCCATCGGGATCCGTCTACGGAATCCCCATCGGGATCCGTATTCGGTTTCCCCATTGGGACCCGTATTCGGTTTTCCCATCGGGATCCGTATTCGGTTTCCCCATTGGGACCCGCATTCGGTTTTCCCATCGGGATCCGTATTCGGTTTTCCCATCGGGATCCGTATTCGGTTTCCCCATTGGGACCCGTATTCGGTTTTCCCATCGGGATCCGTATTCGGTTTCCCCATCGGGATCCGTATTCGGTTTTCCCATCGGGATCCGTATTCGGTTTCCCCATCGGGATCTGTCTACGGAATCCCCATCGGGATCCGTATTCGGTTTCCCCATTGGGACCCGTATTCGGTTTTCCCATCGGGATTCGTATTTGGTTTCCCCATTGGGACCCGTATTCGGTTTTCCCATCGGGATCCGTATTCGGTTTCCCCGTCGGGATCCGTCTACGGAATCCCCGTCGGGATCCGTCTACGGAATCCCCATCGGGATCCGTATTCGGTTTTCCCATTGGGACCCGTATTTGGTTTTCCCATCGGGATCCGTATTCGGTTTCCCCATCGGGATCCGTATTCGGTTTTCCCATCGGGATCCGTATTCGGTTTCCCCATCGGGATCTGTCTACGGAATCCCCATCGGGATCCGTATTCGGTTTCCCCATTGGGACCCGTATTCGGTTTTCCCATCGGGATCCGTATTCGGTTTCCCCGTCGGGATCCGTCTACGGAATCCCCATCGGGATCCGTATTCGGTTTCCCCATTGGGACCCGTATTCGGTTTTCCCATCGGGATCCGTATTCGGTTTCCCCATCGGGATCCGTATTCGGTTTCCCCATCGGGATCCGTATTCGGTTTCCCCATTGGGACCCGTATTTGGTTTTCCCATTGGGTTCCGTATTCGGTTTTCCCATCGGGATCCGTATTCGGTTTCCCCGTCGGGATCCGTCTACGGAATCCCCATCGGGATCCGTATTCGGTTTCCCCATTGGGACCCGTATTTGGTTTTCCCATCGGGATCCGTATTCGGTTTCCCCATCGGGATCCGTATTCGGTTTTCCCATCGGGATCCGTATTCGGTTTCCCCATCGGGATCTGTCTACGGAATCCCCATCGGGATCCGTATTCGGTTTCCCCATTGGGACCCGTATTCGGTTTTCCCATCGGGATCCGTATTCGGTTTCCCCATCGGGATCCGTATTCGGTTTCCCCGTCGGGATCCGTCTACGGAATCCCCATCGGGATCCGTATTCGGTTTCCCCATTGGGACCCGTATTCGGTTTTCCCATCGGGATCCGTATTCGGTTTCCCCATCGGGATCCGTCTACGGAATCCCCATCGGGCTCCGTTTACGGAACCCGTCATCGGGCTTGTAGCTTTTAGTAAAAAAAATACACTGACTAACCTGCAAAGAGATTTGGCTGCAAACTCCCCGCCCGGGATCCAGCTTCAGATTCCCTACCGGGATTTGGCTGGGACTGGTACCGGTACACTTTCCTAAAAAAAAAAAATAATTACATTACATTAAATTAATAAATTCACATTTACTTACCAGAAAAACATTGCATCGCCACCAAAACTCGCGACGGACACATTATTGGCACTTTCCCGGGCTAATTCGTAAACAAATCAAACTTTTCCCACTGCGAAAAAAAACTGTACACGGCCAATGAGATCAACGCAAATTTGAGTACAGTGTACTCAATATCGAACAAAGTGCAGGATGAGTAAATTTGCCGCATGTTTTCCTGTGGAAAACCTCAAAAATCTGCCCTAAAATAAGGAAAATTTACGAGAATCCAGAGAATCCAATCTTTGCTTTTCTCATATTCGGAACATGAGGGAAATTAATTCAAAACTGAGTTCCTGCACTTTTTGCGATTTATGAGTGAACTAACCTCAAATTAGGGTCGTTCTCATTCGCCGTGTAGTGCTGACTCAGGACAAAACAAACTTTGCATGCGGCGAGAGACCGAGGGACAACAATTTACATCGTGATGAACTTTGATTCTAATGTAACGTTTGGTTCTGTTGTCATTGGATGTATTCTGATGTTTTATGCGTGCAACAAATTACATCGTGATGATGTTTGATTCTAATGTAACGTTAGGTTCTGTTGTCATTGGATGTATTCTGATGTTTTATGCGTGCAACAAATTACATCGTGATGAAGTTTGATTCTAATGTAACGTTAGGTTCTGTTGTCATTGGATGTATTCTGATGTTTTATGCGTGCAACAAATTACATCGTGATGATGTTTGATTCTAATGTAACGTTAGGTTCTGTTGTCATTGGATGTATTCTGATGTTTTATGCGTGCAACAAATTACATCGTGATGAAGTTTGATTCTAATGTAACGTTAGGTTCTGTTGTCATTGGATGTATTCTGATGTTTTATGCGTGCAACAAATTACATCGTGATGATGTTTGATTCTAATGTAACGTTAGGTTCTGTTGTCATTGGATGTATTCTGATGTCAAATTTTACATCGTCAAGACGTTTGATTCTGATGTAACGTTTGAGGCTAATGTATTTTTATGTACTTGGACGTCACACTGAAGTCTGAATACATTAAGGTTACAGCAATACACGTTAAAATTTAATGTATTGAAGATGTCTGCTGATGTTTCCTACATTACAATTTCTATTCGGGAGCTATTACCGTTCAAACCGTGCAATCTTGCCTCTTTGTAGGTTTCATCGATTTGATCGGTACTGTATGGTCTAAAATGTAAACGAGAATGAAATAATTATCCACACATTATAAAATCTGATACCACTTACGTGAAAACGACATCCAAAATGTCTCCAATCATCCCATTATGGCCGAGGGGTGATTCTGCGACCTCGCAGATTGCTCTTAATACACAATCACGTCCACTGGTTTCATCAGAATCGAACATATTTTCCAACAGTTGATACAACTGCCATCGGCTATTGTCCACCAACTCATTGTTCAGCCGATTTTTGAAGTAACTCTCCGGCACTGGCCAAATGGTGGACGATGGAATGGCGTAGTTGGCTTGCAGATTTAAGGTATTGACTATGTTCCTTACCAATTTGTAATGATTGAATGCAACCGGAGTTACGATACCCAACGTAATCTTAGCCAATCCACCGTAGGGATTGAAGGACAACCAGCGCTTGACACGCTCGTGGTCGCTGGACTCATATTCTGTGTAATTTCCAGAGCAGGTTTCCAACACCAGCAGTATGAGCAGAAACTTTATTGAGATGTACATCTTAGCACACTTGTTTTCGGTACATATGTAACTGAATGTATGCTTCCGCTTAGGTCGGTTAACGAATCTGAGATCGTCGAGATCAAAAGTGAATGCGTAAATACAGTTTACGAGGTGAAATTTAGCGGAACGGTGTGAATTAATTGTTTCTTTAACGAGAGAAAGAGTTACTGGAATATGGGTGATTGAATGCTCAGGGCTGCAACCATTGAGCACATTCGCAGGGCATAAAAAGTGAAGAATTCTAAATTAATTGAAAAATTTGCTCATTCTGACCTGCGGGGTGTGGAGTCACTTGTTGTCTTTTTTTTTCCTTGATTTGTTTCCATCGTTTTTTTTTTTCCGTGCTGAGCATCAATGCTACCGACGCTAGGGAGGCAGCTCCAACATCTGGACCCTACCTATCGACCCATCAACTCATGAACCGTGTTATGCCTCAGCATTTTACGAGCGCTTATGGCCGCCACAATCTGGTTGATTTTTGGTAGGGAACATATGATTTGACGTTTGGGTTGTGTCGTTTGACGAATAAACGTTCAAATATGATCGTTTACACGTCAAACGACACAACCCAAACGTCAAATCATATGTTCCCTACCAAAAAATCAGCCAGATTGTGGCGGCCATAAGCGCTCGTAAAATGCCAGGGGGGGGAGGTGGCTGTCAAATACGAACAATCGTCGCCTACCTCCCATAACTGGTTCCAAACGTAAACAAGCCATAAGAAACCTACAGCGTTTGTTTACGTTTGGCACCAGTTTCATACAAGATGATCAGTAGACTGATTTGACAGCACGTCCCCCCAGGTAAAATGCTGGATAGGACAGGTGTGGGATGAGCAGGATGACCGGGAAATGGGGAAGCCGGGAATTTCAATGACAAACCGGGGAAAAAATGACTTAATCTATTTTTCAGAAAAAAGATTTTGGGGCTTTGAAAAGTGTTAAGATTCTTGGACCATACTAAACTTTTTTGGAATATTGAGTAAGTTAATCTGTGAAGAATTGCAAATCGGTTGTGAAGATCACAGTGTCGTGACCGGACCGAGTTTTCTAGCCTCAGTAATGGCTACATGAATCCGCGATGCTCCTATTCCTGCAGCTGCTGCCGCTTCTGCTGGCTTTCACAAATTTCGTTTACGTGTTTAGAATTAAAGGTGTTTGCAGTTTCGTTGTGGAATCGATACAGTCTATCGGTAGAGGGCTTTGGCAGTCCAGCTGTCACCATCCAAACATTATTTTTAATTGAGCATTGACTAAAATGGCTACGTCGATGTTTTTCTTTCGTATTTTTTTTTCATTTCAGTTGCACGCATCCCCATGACAATTTAAAGCACCCTCGCATCCAATGCAATCCCATTAGGAATCACATATATTTTTTTATCCTTACTCTATTTTCGTCAAGACGACAAACTCAAAAAACTCTCTTTAATTACATTATTTTTACAGGCAAGCACGGTAAAATAAAATTCATCTGAATGAGTGTCGCTCCCCCTGGTAATGATCGATGTCGAGTGGACTAATTGCCGAACGGCACCAACGGTAGAAATTAATGGAAGACAGTTTACTGTTCTGCTCTTTCATAAACTGTCCTGGACAAACGAAACTGCGCGCATGGGTCCAACATGGAACGAGGTACGGCTGATCATGAGAATACTCGGAATTTTCTTAGTGCTTCCGCTACTGGCCATTGCTTCCGAAGCTGGTATTGGATGAGCGAGTATGCCTAACTTGGTGACGATGTTAGCACAAACGAAGTTACAGACGACTTTCTCCGAAGAAATTAATTAAAATAATGTGGTTCTCTGTAATAGAATTCTAGTCCACCTTCCGCTCCTCACCGCCAGGTTCGCTAGTATTTTTGTTTTGAATTAATTCAAGTTGGTTTTGTGTGCAATGATCTGGCAACTCGCGTTCACGCTCGCATTGACGGGGTGCTGTTTTCTCACTCATCGAAGGAAATTTTGATTAGAGTGAGAAAGTAAGAAATAGTCAGTGCGGGAGCCGTGTGCGTTACTATAGGTGCGGCAGAAGGAATGTAGTTGACTCTTTCGTTCTTACGCATGATTCAACGTTACGTCACACTAGATTATGCATAAGAACGTTGTGATAATGAAAGAGCTGACTTGTTTCCTGCTGCCTCATCAATCACATTGGTCACAGCACTTGCGATTCTCCATCGGCTCGTCTCGCTGCGCGTATGTGTTTTGCGTTCCTTCCGATGAGAAAATATTAATTTCAGGAAAAAAATTTATAAAAAAAGTGATTACATATAAGATATTATTCGGTGAGTATTTAATAAATACTTTTATTATTACAATATTTATTTCCTGGGGATAAAAATGAAATTGTGTGGAGCAGAATGCAGAATAATTATTCTGAGAAATTCCAAAATGGCTTCTGAGAATCGAGATTTTTCTTTTTTGATAATATATATTATAGATAATAATATTATCTATAATATATATTATCAAAAAAGAAAAATCTCGATTCTCAGAAGCCATTTTGGAATTTCTCAGAATAATTATTCTGCATTCTGCTCCACACAATTTTATTTTTAGTGCTAACATTTGAAAACGGCGCAAAAGCCATTTGTAAACAAATGGTTTGTGGGCCCTTTACTCGCTACCCGAAGAACGCCCACGCAAACCAACAGCATCGTCAGGAAGGGGAAAATTTCCCCTACCCGATGTTGCTGTTGTGTCGCGTGGGTGTACTTCAAGAAGTGAGTAAAGGGCCCACAAACCATTTGTTTACAAATGGCTTTTGTGCCGTTTTCAAATGTTAGCACTGATATATTATAGAGAAAAGTTGATCTGAGTAGCCACTTTCGAAAGCAATGTTTCAATTTCCAGAAATCCTGAGGGAGATTTGTGTTTTCTGAAGAAAAAAAAACCTAGCATTGTTAAGCGAAGTGGCGTCCCTCCTCCTTGAGTTCCTTACTATCGCACTACAATAATTCCTCTATATTTTCTTTTAGAATTAACCACCGACACCACCATCATCTACGTGTTCCGGCCAGTGGGTCGATACCCGGTTCGCACATGCCATTGCAGAGTTGTAAGGAAATTCTATCACTATGGCAGCGGAATCGGATCAAAACACGCATCCATCCGTTCCATCGCATGAACGTGAGTAAAACGGTATATATTGTAGACCAACAATTGAAAAGGTACTATCAACTTTTATAAACAAAACGTTGATTATTCTTTAACCTGAACGTTGGTGGGCGGGCCTAATTTTATGCTTCATAGTGGGGCGTTGGAGATGGTTGGTTTAGGTCCGGCATCGTTGGATTATGCCGTGGCAGAATAGCATGTGATGAGTATTACTGAGCTTCCCCTCTCTGATGAACCTTTGCATGCGAGAACCAAAGTTCTAGCCTGAAGTGATATTATCACACCTGTGACTCCTTTTTTAAGAGCTACGTCTTAGTTCGCTTACGTATAGGTACTGACGTTGGGTGCAATGCTGCATTATCAAACCATTTCATCGCGAGGAACGTATTGCCCTACTATCAAAGTAACATAGTGTGTAAATGTACGCATTTCGCTTGAAGTAGCTTTGATAATAACTGCTTTTCGTTTTACTTTGCTGTTATATGCTTCTGTAAGATCAGGCATTCGCTTTAGAGCTGTATCCAGGCAAGTATTAGCAATATTTTTTTACGAGTGTTAAGTTCGTTCAAGGTGAAGAAATTTTTTTTTATAAATACAGTAATTCAAAACTTCTGACAATCCGTATTCACAAATCCCTTTGCTGTATAAGTCGTGCATGGCATCTACACTTTTATTCTCGACTGCGTGGAAAGATGGTAAATCATTAAATACGGTAAAGTCACTGATTCCTGTGTCACTCTGACGAGCTAATCCTACATCTTCTTCGTAATCGGCCTTGCGCCGTAAGCAGTCGGCATGCTCTTTGGTGTCGTGAATAAGTAGTTCCTTAGGACGGCGACAAAACCTACAATAGTACGTGGCATTGAAACCACCGGAAAATGATAACATGGATTGTACGCCAAGGTTATCACCCTGCACTAAGCATAAAACAAATCTTACCAGCAAAGGAGTGCCATTCAACATTAGCATCAAACCGTTTTCCTCAATATTTCTGAATTCTACTATTAGAGCTTGCATCAACTTATTCATACCGACTTGCTTTATGTCTACTTTCTTTAGCATGGCTGCGACAAAAATATTGTGAAGCTTTGAACGAAACTCATCTGGGATTGTGGAAAAACTGTAGTAAACACCACATACTGAGTGCCTGGTATTATGTGAGCTTTGCGAATCATTCACCTCATACTCATCAGCATATAGCCAAATGGGAATTATAACATCATCTCTATATTTTTCTCGAATTTCCTTCCACATCGATCCATTTACGTAATTAATTATTGATGTTGATTGTTCTAACTTATTTGTATTACATATCGTTAGTTCCAATACACTCTCAGATTCAAAAAATAAACTTTAGTTGAAAAGCTATCGGCATTATTATTAGATAATTTTTACTGGTTTCATTTTCTTCTACATTTTCAATATCGAATTGTCTTGCAACAGGTTCTTCATTTTCAACTGTAATCATGTTTGGAAATTCGAATGCATTTATGTTTTGTAGGTACTTGAAAAGTTTTTGATCAGAGTTAATAGGCTTAAACATATTTTTCATTTTATCCAAAAATGTCTTAAAACTAAAATTCTTTTTTGGGTAATAATAATTCCACTGGGCGTTTTGTTGAGCCTGGTTGCTCGTATCTAACATTAGTATCTGCTTGCTTTTCTGATGAACGGTGAAGTCTAATATGCTTTTTGAAAGGATATAGCTTTGAAAAAATCTGATTACATGCTCCTACTTTGCACTTGTACCGATATTCAACCGGTTGACCACCTAGAACCGGTGCCTTCAAGTGCAACAAGTATTCTTCAACATTAGGAAATAAAGAAGAGCACGTCGTCACCATACAGCTAATCATGATGTGTCGTTTGATTTGAGATTGCATCTAAAAATGCCTGCATTCGGTAGATACTTGCATATGTTTCACCTTGCTTTATCCCGTATACAGTTCCGCTGATGAAATGCCACATCAACTTGGACACCCTAATAAAAAAATACCATAAACGAACGATAACCCAAATCATTGAACTATTCCACAAATGGTTTGGATGATACCCCGAACACGTCGTTAAGCTAATTAACCATAACATTTTTATTAGGGCACTTTGGAGTAGGGTAATCCAAGCACAGCAGTTAGTTTTACAAGTACGTCGATAGCTCTGCCAATAGATTGCACTTGGTAGTAAAAATCGTTGTAGTGTACAAAGATTCCATCAAAGGTCCCGTCCAATCCTTTCCCTAATACTACTATCTCGGGAACGATAGGCAACCCTAGTCTGCGTAAATCTTTTGTACATATGTGCCAGTATGTTCAAGGGACTCAACAAAAACTATGGTGTCTTCTTGAGCCACGCAAATGGTTGGTTTGTATCTGGGACTGGCAGGGATGGGAGTCAACACCGTATTGAGGCTTAGCAACAGCGCACATAGCATAACATCTGAAAGCACACACATAAATATAATGTTATGATATGTATACGGATTACTATTTTATGGTTAATGAACTACCTTACCTTCATTGATATTACTGCTCGTTAAATATTTCAGCAAGCCTGCTGCTGTTGGATTCAATGCTCTCCTTGAAATGTAATCGATGATCCCAGGTCGCAAGGTTTCTAACTTGTGCAGTCCATTGCCATTGTCAGGATACATTTTTCGAAAATCAATATCGTTTTAGAGATAAATAATAATAAAAATTTAGTGTACTCTGGGCAAATACATTGTTGCATCGGGTCAATTAGTAGCCATTCGGTAGAATGAAATATGGTGGGTAAGTTGAATGCACATTATTTGGGTTCATTTCTTTCAAAATCGAATTTGCAATCATTTTACTCGAGTGTTCAGTATTTTATTTCAAAGCAAGCTTAAATGATGCCGGTCTCCACATTGGAAGTGCTCAAATGTACAGGTGTATCAAAAAGTCTCACTCGTACAGGCCTGTACCATTTCGTGCCATGGCGAGCAAAGGTACCGTTCCAGCAGGATTAAGCTATCCCTGAAAGCCTTCATCGACTTGGTTCTCACCGACTGCATCGCCGGAAAGAAATCCGCTTCCGTCTCAGCAATTGTCATGTCCTACAATTAAAATCAATATTAATTTAATACATTCATCATTCATTCAATTAACTAACCTTTACACAGGTGCCTTAATCGTCAACAGGAATCCGATCTTCTTCGCTTCCTGTCTCTTTTACAGCTTCAGCAGCTCGTCCAAATAATGGTCGCCGTTGTACCGTTTTAAGAAAGAGTACTTTTACTTCTAGCGTTTAGAATCATAAGGGCCAGCGATGATCGATTATCTTCATCGGTTTTCTCTTTGCATTACTACAGTTAACTGAATCAATTTTTCGAAATCTTATCAACACAGTATTGCCACACAGATAGTTAGCAAAACCAACATCAAATCTCGATGAACATTTCAAATGGTCCTATCTGCTTTGATCGATTCTCTTCATCGACTTTCTCTTTTCATAACCACTGCTATGCAAACAGATTTTGCGCTAATTTTATCATATACACAGAAAAACAAAACTACCCACCGCTTGGGTTTTTTAAACTCAAATTTGAGTTATTTGACCTCTGTCCGTTTCATTTCCTCTCGCTATTGTTGTCAAAAATAGAACGAAAGATTCGACTCAACCGTCTAGTTCCGTACAAGAAGCCAAAATTGAGTAATATGCGATATACCCAAATTTGAGTTAATTGAACTTAATTTTGGGTAGAAAAAATTGAAAATTACTTAGCGATGGGTAATTTTTTTTGCCGTGCTTAAATGCAAACTACTTTGAGCCGGTTTACCCAAATTTGGCTTATTGTACGGAACATGGGAGATGAGTGAAAAGAACTTAATTTTGGGTTGTTTTGAATTTCTGTGTAGTTTGATAAAGGGGGTTCTTATCTAGCGTCCAAAACGTCAAATACAACAGGGAAAGGTTTTGCAACTGAGTTATTGACGAAAGAGAAAGTCGATGAAGAGAATCGATCAATGCAGATAGGACCTTTTGAAATGTTTATCTAGAAATGCACCGAGAAAATTTAATGTTAATCCACCAGAGTTCAAGCTGAACATTGCATTAGGTCCTAAGTAACATTGAAAGATTCTCTTCGTCGACTATCTCTTTGCATCCCCATTCCCATGTATTTTCAGCACACAGATCGATAAATATGACAAACACACATACTGTGTGAACTGTGCTCAAGTTATTAACGAAAGAGAAAGTCGACGAAGATAATCGATCAGTGTTACTTAGGACCTAATGCAATGTTCAGCTTGAGTTATTAGTGAAAGAGAAAATCGATTTAGAGATTCGATGATTGCAGTTAGACCCTTATGATTCTGAACGCTAGACTTTCAGGTTGCCGAATTTTCTACACGGCCAATCAAAGTTACTCAGAGACTGAGTAAAACTAACTCATAGCTATTTTTTTAATTACCCAGTTCGAACCTGGATCAAGTGTGGTTTTGGAGCAAATTTTAAACAAACTCGGTCGCTGTCTCATGCAAAAATCTAACATGGCTGAATCATGATTTTGACACATTAGAACACCTATATGTATTCACCTTGATCTTCACTTTCGTTCAAGCAAAACAAAAGTTCGACAGTGAGCATGCATAAGGGCCAATACGCGATGATCGATTCTCTTTATCGATTTTCTCTTTGCATTGCTACAGCTAAGCGAAACAATTTTCTAGAATTTGTTCAATGCAGAGTAGTAACAGGTTGTATTCTGGGGGGGGATGTGCTGTCAAATCAGCCTACTGATCATCTTGTATGAAACTGGTTCCAAACGTAAACAAACGCTGTAGGTTTCTTATGGCTTGTTTACGTTTGGAACCAGTTATGCGAGGTAGGCGACTTTTGTTCGTATTTGACAGCCACCTCCCCCCCTTGGTTGTATTGGCTATCAAAAGCAACAGCAAACGCACCGAGAAACGTTAAATCTAGCGAGTTATTAACAAAAGAGAAAATCGACGAAGAGAATCGCCCGCATAAACGCGGACCATAAATTGACCTTACCTAAAATGGTTAAAAATTGTTTATAATCCCTGCTAAACTTTAACTGAAATGGTTATGGAACTTTACATGAACGTTTAATGATAAAGTTTCAACCTTATGTATTATGGTTTTTTGGAACTGGACCTTACAAATAATGGGTTGTTAAGAACCATTACCGTTCCAAATTCTTGTTTTCTCCATACATGTTCGGAAAGAGAACTATATTAGAACCTTTTAACTTATGGTTTGAGAACTTTAATGGTAATGGTTATGGTAGTCAGTAAGGTCCACGAATGGTTTTGTAACATCGATCAACTTTATGTGGAATATATCGCGGATTGGTTGCCTGTAATTTACTGATTACCAATTCACGATATATTCCACGTAAAGTTGAGCGATAATACAAAACCATTCGTGGACCTTACTGACTACCATAACCATTACCATTAATGTTCTCAAATCATAAGTAAAAACGTTCTTATATAGTTCTCTTTCTGAAAATGTATGGAGAAAACAAAAATTTTGAATGGTAATGGTTCTTAACAACCCATTATTTGTAAGGTCCAGTTCCAAAAAACCATAATACATAAGGTTGAAACTTTATCATTAAACGTTCATGTAAAGTTCCATAACCATTTCAGTTAAAGTTTAGCATGGATTATTAACAATTTTTAACCATTTTAGGTAAGGTCAATTTATGGCTCGCGTTTATGCGGGCGATCATCGCGTATAGGCCCTTATGTATGCTCACTGTCGAGTTTTTCATTGTTCGACAGTGAGCATACATAAGGTCGTAAACGCGATGATCGATTCTCTTCGAGCATTGACAGATTCTCTTCGTCAAATTTCTCTTTGTATTCCCACGGCCATGAAAAGACATTCCCAGGTATTTTCAGCACTCATATCGATAAAATAAGCTTTTATCTACACTCTTAGCTACGATTACCTAAAATTATCGGTAAAAAAAAATCGGTATTTTTTACCGATAAAAATCGTTACTTTTTACTTTAAATAGGCTATTTATTACTGTAAATTAGGTAATATTTAACGCAAATTATTGGTAATCCATGATTACCGATAATTTAGGTATATGCACTTATTTCGATTATCATTAATTTCTACCGATATTTAGGTATTCTTTACCGACTTAAAGGTATGTGCATGTTAGCGTGTAGTATCTATTATGACAAACACGACAAGAAACGATTATGTGCTCAAGTTATTAACGAAAGAGAAAGTCGACGAAGAGAATCGATCAATGTTACTTAGGACCTAATGCAATGTTCAGCTTGATATAGAAAGGATTATTAAAGGCAAAAACGTCAAACGCGTCAAACGTTAAATACAACCCCTCAGCACAAAATAAAAGCAGCATAAACAGGTTGGTACTAAGTACAGAAGTGTAATGCTGATTTCTCTTAATCAATATTTTCTTACAATTTGTGTGTTTAGGTAATCAATGTTTGGGTTATTTTCACCGTATCACAAAGCTTCGATTTATTTTGCTTGCCCCAAAAACAGCACAGCGATAATTTTGAACGGTCAGAGGTATATACTGAACAAAAAAATGTTGGCTTTAATCGTTAGATCTAGATCTACGATAGTTTTGTGAGCAATCCAGTGGTAGCAAGTTTAACAAACAATCGAGTGGAGAAACCTTTTCTCACGTAAACTAAATGATTCACCAGCCATCTTTCAATACTGAAGAAATGTGTCGTCAAAAATGGAATAATATTAAAAAAAAAAACTACATTGCATATCACCATGCAGTAATAAGGTGGTATGCAACAAACGTAAACAAATTGACATTATAAATACTCTGCTTACTCTTCCTAAAGGCAAAATTTGGGTTACCTCATGTCTGTTTCATTTTCTGATCAAAATACTATTTGTCGTATGTGCCAACTTATCAAAACATAGCTCAATCTTACATACGACCGAGGGTGGCGACACATCTAAATCTCAAGTCTAGATGCACAACAAATCTCACATTAGCGAATCAATCTTCGAAAAATCTTCTTTCATTTCTCGCATCTACTTGCATCGTGCATCATCTTTTTGCAGGAAATCTTCAGAATCGTCATTAATCTTCTTTCTATCTATTCAGCGTGCGCGCAGCTATCCACAGCAATACACAATCTTTTCTGCATCGTAGATAGAGTCGTCCCCCTCGCATACGACACCAAATTTCTATTGGGGTGTCAATCGTCGCATGTAAAAAAAATTGACAGAAGTGTAAGAAACTGTACATACAACCTCTTATTTTTTGCAAATTTTACAAATCTTCAACGTAAAACGGTTGTGGGTGGTCTATAAAATGATAACTGAGCTTACCGTGAGATATTACTCATTATAATACATTTTTAAAACACTAAAATGCGCACGGTCGAATATAACACCACGGAATGCTCATCAGTTAATCGAAAGCTTCTGCTACGTACAGTCGCATTTGGTCACTTTCTAGTTCGTGCGGTATACAATAGTGTTTATTTCACTACGATACTTGCCAGTTATTTCCCTCGTTTTCGGAATATCCCGAGAAGTGTTCCAACGCGTTTCGTTTTAGTGCGCGGAGTGCATTTAGATTCAGAATCTAGTGTCACTAGACTGAAATTGATACATTACACGCGCTATTCGGTAGTGACAAACAAAAGGCAAACAATTACCTCCGTTGGTATAGCCTCATTCGCTCGCGAATCGTGTATATAGTTGTGTGCAAAAAAAACCATACTGCTGTTCGTCTGCATCACACTGAGAGTTCTGCTGCTGTGCTGTGACTGCTGTACATAAGGGCATCTCCACCGCGGAAGTTATACGACGCTATTCTGGACTTCGCTTGCTGAAAACCTTTCCATGCCATCTCGACTATGAAGTCGGGATGGGACTTTCCCCTCGATGGGGATCCTGGTGGTGGAGCAACGGGTTGTAATACCATTGATGGATCATACAGGGGACGTACAGTTCCCGAATGGATGGACCCACAAAACGTTAATGGCCCACTGACAATCCTACGACTACAACCAGTTGAACCAGCGGTGCTACCAAAAAATCCGACTGTGGTTAGTCTATCCGTAACGCAATGTTGCGGACTGATAGAGGGTGCATTTCCCGAAAATCGAGGAACCCGCTACGCCCTGAAAGTCAGAAGACCAGACCAGGTAGATAAATTGAAATCTTTGAAAGAACTGTACGATCACACTCCGATCAGCATCGAAGCCCGCATAAACGCGAACCATAAACTGACCTTACCTAAAATGGTTAAAAATTGTTTATAATCCCTGCTAAACTTTAACTGAAATGGTTATGGAACTTTACATGAACGTTTAATGATAAAGTTTCAACCTTATGTATTATGGTTTTTTGGAACTGTACCTTACAAATAATGGGTTGTTAAGAACCATTACCATTCCAAATTCTTGTTTTCTCCATACATTTTCAGAAAGAGAACTATATAAGAACGTTTTTACTTATGATTTGAGAACATTAATGGTAATGGTTATGGTAGTCAGTAAGGTCCATTAATGGTTTTGTATTATCGCTCAACTTTACGTGGAATATATCGTGAATTGGTAATCAGTAAATTACAGGCAACCAATTCACGATATATTCCACATAAAGTTGATCGATGTTACAAAACCATTCGTGGACCTTACTGACTACCATAACCATTACCATTAAAGTTCTCAAACCATAAGTTAAAAGGTTCTAATATAGTTCTCTTTCCGAAAATGTATGGAGAAAACAAGAATTTGGAACGGTAATGGTTCTTAACAACCCATTATTTGTAAGGTCCAGTTCCAAAAAACCATAATACATAAGGTTGAAACTTTATCATTAAACGTTCATGTAAAGTTCCATAACCATTTCAGTTAAAGTTTAGCAGGGATTATAAACAATTTTTAACCATTTAAGGTAAGGTCAATTTATGGTTCGCGTTTATGCGGGAGAGCATCCGATTCACAATTATGTGAAGTGTGTAATACACAACTACGAAGTGGTAGATCTCACCGAGGAGGAAGTAAAAGACATCCTAGCAGGGCAAGGCATATCTTCTGTTCGGAGAATCACCCGGAAAGGCGTCGGGGATGATAGGATCAATACACCGATGTTGATTCTAACCGTATCCGGTACTGCGATCCCACAACACGTATACCTCGGCTACCTCCGTGTACAAACCAGGCCATATTATCCTGCTCCCATGCAGTGTTACAAATGCTGGGAGTTTGGACATACAAAACTGCGCTGTGCGAAAAAAGAAATCTGTGGCATGTGTGCTGGTGACCACGAGGTGGTTCGAGGAGTCACCTGCCGTTTTGCACCACATTGCCCCAAATGCAAGTCTTCTGAACACCCTGCATCGAGTAAGAAGTGTCCAGTTTACGTGGCCGAAAATGAAATCGCCAAAATACGAATTGATCTGGGATTGTCATATGACGCGGCGAAGAAGATCTACCAGCAAAGGCATAATTCTTCACAATCCGGACAAGCAGGTAACATCAGCAATAGTAACGAAAATCAGGAAATCCTGAAGAGGTTGGCGGAAATGGAAGAGCGTTTAAACAAAAAGGATAAGGAAATGGAGGAACAAAAAGACGAATGGAATAGAAAGCTACAAGACCAGCAAGTTATCACGGACCGACTTCAGCATGACCTGAACATGTACAAAAATCTGTACAGAACGACGAAGAGCCAGCTTAACGAAATATCTCAGCAATACCTAGCCTTGCTCAAGGAAACCGGAAAGGATGCTGAATCCGTCGGACTTCCAGCACCTCAGGCTGCAGTAGAGTCCAGTCACTCCAGCAAGGCCAACAACAAAGACTTCCAACAACAGCAACAACAGAAACAAAATAAGCCCCGTAAGAGTCGCAGCCGTAGTCGCAGCCGCAGCCGTAGCCGTAACCGCGGCCACAAGAGAAACGAGAAACCGAGAAGCAGATCGTCTAAACGCTTGCGTTCGCCGATCGATCCCAAAGTTAACCAACCCCTCAAAATAAGATCTGCAAACGTCAGTGACAACCGTCACCTTCCGCCGGACATCCTACATGGCCCGTCGGATGATGACCCTGAGATGCAGTCTTAAACCGCCAGCTGAATTTCGTTCTTCGTCGATACCACTACAAACCAGGCTATCTCCAACTCATCTCGCGATGGCTAATATTTTATCCAACGTTGAAAAAAGCAATATCGACAATGAAGAGAAAAGTAATCGACACCAACAAACAAGCAACGAATCTACACAACTCTATACGAACGATTTAGGGACGTATAATGCTCAATCACCAACATGGACTAACAACAGAAACTGGATGAAGCAAACGACGGATGCCCTGAGTAGTCGGGGCACCCCTGGTGCGGAAGCTATACCACCATCGGAACCAGTGGATAACCCCCGACGCTCAGTGGCTTCTTTCGTTTCCGGGACGCACAAGAGGTTCACCCCTCGTTCCCCGGGTTTTTCCCTGCCCTCTCCTCGGGGCAGCCGAGGCCCCGTCAGTGCGGACGTCACTTTTTTACCGGAACTGGCGGACAACCCCCGGCACCCCGGGGATGGCAGAAGAGGGACAGACAAGGGTTTTTACGCCCATTCCCCTGGATGGACAGGAACTCCAAGGCCTAGTATCTCAACCGCAACTCCCTCATTGACAGCTGACACATTAGTGTTATCTCCATCCGATGAGACCCAATTAAGACAAGTTACGCTCCCCTCGGCCTTACCACTCCGAGCCCTAATAAACGCTGACGAATATGACCGACTTCAACATGAAACGCTCGGACTCGATTGGTCCAATGAACCAACTCACTCAAGGAACGATACCACGATTAAACTCTTACCAGCAATGAACACACGACCCCTGTCTTCCAATGGTAGAACTTTCCAACCGGCGATCGACTCAGCAACAATCGCTATCCAGTGGAATATGAACGGGTTTTTCAATAACCTGGCAGATCTCGAATTACTCATCAAAAAGAACCCATCCTGCATCCTAGCCATTCAGGAAACACACAGAACCAGTGTGGATACCATGAATCGTTGCCTTCAAGGACAGTACACATGGCTACTGAAGTCAGGAAACAACATGTACCAATCTGTAGCGCTCGGATTACACACGTCGGTACCTTTCACACCGATTAGTCTGGATTCTAGCCTATTAGCAACAGCCGCACGCATCGAGGAACCTTTCCCATTATCAGTTGTTAGTATTTACCTACAGTGCCGTGATCTACCGAACCTGGATGCTAAACTTCGGAATCTTTTGGATCAAATTGACGAGCCCCGACTGATCCTTGGCGATTTTAATAGCCATCATCCACTTTGGGGCGCCCGCATCCCGGACTCCAGAGGAACTATCTGCGCAGGGATAGCTGAAGACTACGATTTAGTTGTTCTAAACGATGGAACGCCCACTTTTATGCGGGGGCAAACGGAAACTGCAATCGATGTATCATTGGCCAGTAGATATTTAATGAATCGCCTAATATGGTCCTGCCTTGAGGACCCTCTGGGTAGTGACCACCGCCCCATTGTAATCGGTATCAACAGTAAACCCCCCGAGACATCTCGACGCCCTCGCTGGCGTTACGATCAGGCGGATTGGGCCGCATTTGAAACGGCCATAGAAACAAGTCTAGATGTCAATAACCCGTCTAGTATCGATCAACTCACCACCACTATCTTCGACGCTGCTAAAGGTTCCATACCTAGGACTAGTGTCACCCCCGGCCGTAAAGCCCTGCATTGGTGGTCCCCGGAGACCAGGGCGGCTATCAAAGCTAGAAGGAAGGCAATGAGAGCAGTGAAGAGACTTCCGCCTGATCACCCAGAAAAAGGAAGAATGATAGCAGAATATCGGTCAAAGAGAAATAAATGCAGACAAATTATCAGAGATGCCAAACGCAGGAATTGGGAAGATTTCATCGACGGGATCAATAGTAACCAGTCTACTACCCAACTGTGGGGTAGGGTAAACTCCCTAAGCGGAAAGAGAAGAACAAAAGGAATAGCCATCAGACATGAGAACGGGTTATCGAGAGACCCCTCGGTTGTAGCCGATAAACTCGCAGAATATTTTGCCAGCCTTTCTGCCATCAGTGGCTATAGCCAACTTTTCATCAGAAGCAATGCTGCCTCCTTAACGTCATTAGATAGAGTTCCCATTCCACAAGACGTCTCCTCTCTACCGATCAACCAACCTTTCTCCATGTTGGAGTTAAGCTTTGCCCTTGCGAACAGTAATGGTAAATCTGCTGGCCCTGATGAAATTAGTTACCCATTGCTGAAACACCTACCACACAGGGGCAAGCAGATCCTTCTTTCACTTCTGAACCAGAACTGGACCCAGGATGTTTTCCCAAAGCAATGGAGACACAGCTTGGTAGTTCCCATACCAAAGAATGGATCATCCTCGACTGATCCAAAGGACTACCGGCCTATCTCATTGACAAATTGCACTTGTAAAGTTCTGGAACGTATGGTCAACCGCAGACTTACTGACTTCCTTCAAGACAACAATCTGTTGGATTGCCGACAACATGCCTTCCGTAAAGGTTACGGAACGGGAACCTACTTTGCTTCCCTCGGTCAAGTTCTAGATGACGCCCTACAAGCCCAACAGCACGTAGACATAGCAGCTTTGGACTTGTCTAAAGCTTATAACAGGACATGGACACCCTTCGTCTTAAAACAATTATCTGAATGGGGCCTATCCGGCCACATACTTCACTTTGTCCAGAATTTCCTCAAGAACAGAACCTTCCAAGTCGGCATCGGGAATCATAGGTCTAACATAGCAAGGGAAGAGACTGGAGTCCCCCAGGGCTCTGTTCTCGCAGTCACACTGTTCCTAGTGTCTATGAACGGAGTCTTTGGGGACCTCCCCAAAGATATATACATCTTTGTTTATGCTGACGACATCGTCCTCGTTGTTGTCGGGCATAGACCAGTTTCACTTCGGAAAAAGCTTCAAGCAGCTGTCAATGCCGTTAACAGATGGGTCAAATCGGTAGGTTTTGAGTTGTCACCGAGCAAGAGTAACTTTACACACATCTGTAACAGCCGACACCGGGCGGAGTCTAACCCTATCAAAATCGAAGGCAACACAGTGCCTTACAAGACCTGCTGTCGCATTCTCGGCGTCTATCTAGACCGCCACCTCAACTTCCAAAAACATTTTAACACGGTTCGAGAAGATTGTCAATCAAGAATACGCCTATTACGCTTGATAACGAACCGTCGGAATCACAATAACCGCGATACTGCGCTCCGAGTTTCCACGGCCATCGTAACCAACAGACTGTTATACGGTATAGAGCTCACCTGCCGATCTTCAGACGAGATGATGCAGAAACTAGGACCAACCTACAATCGCTGCATAAGAATAGTCTCTGGTTTGCTACCATCCACGCCGGCGTCGTCAGCGTGTGTCGAAGCTGGAGTGTTACCTTTCCATTACATCATGGCCATAACCACCTGCTCGAGAGCTTTGAGCTTCATGGAAAAGACATACGGAGAAGAGGAGGGAGTGTTCCTCCTAAGGGAGGCTAACAAACTCCTTCAGAAACTGGCTCATCAGGAACTCCCACCGGTAGCTGAATTAGACCGGATCGGAGGCCAAGGATGGGACTCTTCCAAACCGAAGGTCAACTGGTCTTTTCAATGTTCTTACAAAGTCGGAGAAAGTAAGGCCGGAGTTATAAGTACTTTCAATCGTATGAAAGCGACGACGTTAGCTGGATATGATTTAATATACACCGATGGTTCCAAGGCCAATGGCAGAGTAGGTGTTGGTGTGTCAGGAAGAGATCTTGTGATACACCAGCGGCTACCAAAAATGTGCTCAGTCTTCTCGGCTGAGGCCATAGCTATTCATCAAGCAGCGACTAATGCAAAGGCAACTTATACTGCCATATTATCAGACTCCGCGAGTGTCCTTAAAGCCCTTGAAACGGACCGTATACGTCACCCATGGGTACAAATGATCCGGGCGACAGTGAAACCTAACACTCTTTTCGTTTGGATTCCCGGACACTGCGGCATCCCGGGCAATGAAAGCGCAGATAAGCTTGCGGCCTTAGGTCGAGATTCGCAGCTACTCACCACACAGGTACCCTTTCAAGATGCCAAAACCTGGGTTAAAAACATAATTTCGGTAGCTTGGGCAGTATCATGGCAACAAGAGAGAGACCTTTTTCTTCGTAAGGTTAAAGGTGAGACTACCAAATGGAATGACCAAAATAATAGAAAAGATCAACGAATCCTATCTAGGCTGCGAACCGGCCACACACGAATTAGTCACTTCCAGTCGGGACGATACGATCAAAGCCTATGCGATTTTTGTGGGATTCGGCAGTCTGTCGAACACATTATTGCTGTTTGCCCTCAGTATCAAGATTCGAGAAGAATATACGGACTAGAAAATGGTATAAGAGATATTCTTGCTAACGACCCTTCAACAGAAACAGCTTTGCTCTGTTTCCTTAAAGACACAAAACTGTACGAACGAATTTAGCTGACATCAACCACGGGAACTTCTAAACAACAACAAAGTGCGCCACTACAGGACTACGATTAAGGTTTCTTGATTAACAACTTCACTGACTTGATGAACAACGCAACTAAACCTGACATTTCATTTTATGGAACTTTAAAAAATTATTGTTATGAAAACTTATGTTTATGCTTTGCCAAGGGGGCCTCCTTCGATGCCTCTTCTGTTAAATAAAGAGACGAACCAGCCTAAGGCTGAAAGTCTCTATAATAAAGAAAAAAAAAAAAAAATAAAAAAAAAAAAAAAACCACGGAATGCAAAAGGTCGTTTAATATTGATTGGTTAACAAAACATTTTTTTTAACAGGAACGCTACCAATACCTTGCTAAGTTGATAGCAGCACTCCTGAGAAGTTAGGTAATGGGAATTTTGAAAAATTATACATCATTGAAAATAAAAACAAATGTTTGCTCACCAGAACAAAACACCTCGTTTCATTAATTGACAAAAATGTAACAAAAGACCAAATCAAAACATACTCCAAAATATAACAAGTCGTTTGTTAACTACGTAACCTTCTGAAGAAGGAAGCAATATTGACTATAGGATGTTATATACATTTTCAAAATATGATTACATTGTATACTGCTCATAAAAGCATAACTGTCTCATATGAATAGGAAATCAAGCCGATATGGGATAGTTTATAATAGTAGATATGGAAAAGCGTATTAAATATACCATAAACTTAGTGACTGTTTGAGAGTTATTTCTTGGAATCTTACCAATTGATGGCCATGTTGACTTTTGTAGTGCGGGTAGACAGCAAAGAGTTTGGGGATCTATAAATTCATGGTCGTGATTTGCTCGATTGGTTCCGCAATTACAGCTCAATTGGTTCCCGAGATTCTATTCGCCAGACTATGCATATCCAGTATTTTACGATCGCTTATATGGCCGCCACAATCTGGCTGATTTTCTGGTCGGGAACATAAGATTTGAAGTTTGGGTTGTGTCGCTCTACGTGTAAACGATCAAATTTGATCGGCCATAAGCGATCGTAAAATACTGGATACTCTGCAGCTGTTTACTCGTAAAGAAAATGCTGTTAGCAAACGTCAGACTGAAAATTCCCGTAAGAAACTGTAAATTTTTGCTAGAAAACACGATTTTGCACGGTGCCGTCAACGCCAAAATATTGTTGAATATTACATCCAAACAGCTGCACCGAGATCATTCCGTCGGTTGTGTAATATTACGTTGTACGATGTACATAGATTTTGCGAATAAAATTATATCCACAGACAAACAGACATAACACTCGCAAGTTGTTCATCGAACAAGCATTTAACGGTCAATTTAAAAGTATCGTAGTTGGTAGTACCGCCACCTGTGGCGCGCATAGTCAATTCCCTTGCGTTTGACGTTTACACACTACCGCCATCTGTTCAGCGTACTACCCACCACAGAGTATTCAACAGATGGCGGTAATGTTTTGGCAACGATGTTTTACAGTGATAAATATTCAATGTGTTATGTCTGTTTGTCTGCGTTATATCCACTGATGTAATATTGTATCTGTTTTTTGCTATTACATCATTATTTCATACATCAGCTTGAATAACGTTGATCGATATTACATTTTTTTGCTGTGTGTTCAGTTTAGTATTTTTTTTTCGGCTTGACTGGTTTTGTTTTACTTTCTTGAGTTTAGGTGTGTTCCTGTGTTATGTTTGTTTATGTATGGTCGCGAAGAAAAAATAGTGGATTGGTAATATCCAAATCGCAATTTTTCATTAACGCAAAAAATTCAACACATTTTGTTGGCAAATATCCAACTGAAAGAAACATGAAATAAACCCGTCTTAAACGTCACTTATGTTGATTGTCTTGTATCTGCATTTTTTTTAATTATAGAATACTCCAAGTTACTCCAATGTTGTTCGGCGAAGGACCGGAAAATTTTACGTCTTCAAACTGAACTAAAATACGAAAGAAAACATCACAGAATTTGTCGCCGAACTGCCCAGCGTAGGAAAGTTTCGTATAAAACCAAATGCGACCAGGTACACAGACTAAACCTAAAATTAAAGGAAAGAGATAAAATCCAAAAGCGCGATAAAAAGATCATCGCAATGGTGAAAAACAATTCCATACTATTGGAATGTTTAGAAAATTCTTTCCATACAAAACATGCCAGACGGTACCACGTTTCTCGAACGTTTAGCACCCGACAGATGATAGCATCAGCATCAACGTATAAAACGTTAAGAGCAGAAAATGTACTATGTCTGCCTCACCCAAAAACTATTATGAGATGGCATCGAAACATAAGCAATCTTCCAGGATTCAACAAAGAAATATTGAACTGTATAAAAAAAGCTGCGGAAAACATGGCAGAAAAGGATAAAGTAGTCGCTATCCTTATTGACGGTATGTCTATTAAAGCTCATTTAGACTATCACGCGATATCAGATAGGATGCATGGTTTTCCTGATGATGGGAAATTAAATTTGTTTGAAAACAACATCACTGATCATTTGGCAAACGAAGCTATTGTTGTAATGATCCGTAGTGTATATTCTAAGTATAAACAAGTAAGGCAATACTAATTTCTGCACGATTTATACATTTTTTTTTAATAAAAAGAACATTGAAACTTTGTTATTGAAACAATCGCCCAGTATTATTAGCAGCACCAGAGTAGGGTAAACGTTGTTATAGTTGCGGTACGCTAGAAACGTTTGGTTCCTATTATAGTTGATTATGAAAACTGATTAGTAACTATACTGTCGTGAAACTCATAACTTTTTTGCTTGATTTCCTATGTATATGTGACAGTGATGCTTTTAACGATAGTATAGGAATGGTACATTTCTTAAGTACCGCAACTATAATGCTGGTGGACGCATAACTGTCCCATGTTTCAAAACATAAATCTCGAAGGAAAAAAAAACTAAGTCGATTTTCCCATTTTAAATATGACCGCAATTTAGAGCAATTCAAAATCAATAAATTAAATTAATAATTGTTCTCTAAACATAGCTTTCACAATCAAAAGCACCTAGCTGTGATGATCGGTTCTCTTCATTGGGTTTCTTTTTAAAAAAATTCCAGTGGGACAACATTGCGTCCAATATTTCAAGTGGGACAAATCGACTAGGCATTTTATCGATTTGTTCTAGCATAAACAGCATGTGTATAGCATAAGCCTTCACCTTATGTAAATGAATCCTATAAGCATAGACAAATAGACATAACATATTGAATATTTCTCACTGTTAAACATCGTCACTAAAACATTACCGCCATCTGTTGAGTACACTGTGATGGGCAGTACGCTCAACAGATGGCGATAGTGTGTAAAAGTCAAACTCAAAAGAATTGACTATGCGCGCCTCAGATGGCTTTACTACCAACTACGATACTTTTAAATTGATCGTTAAATGCTTGTTCGATTAACAACTTGCGAGTGTTATGTCTGTTTGTCTGTGCTATAAGGCTGTTCACGAGACAGTTGCGATCAGCTGACTTTTTTGTTTACCAAGAACTTTTGACAGATCACAGTAGAACTGGCAGTTTATTCTTATATGAATTTCTGCTTTGTTTATGTTTACCTTCAGCACCATTAACACCAGAGCACTCACACACTCTAGATTCCTAGCTGTCAGTTCCACTTAGAAATGTCTCTTGAAAGTATGCAAAAATTATATTTTTCAAAAATAATGGTACATTTGATGAAATTATACGCTGGGGAATATTTGAAAATTATATTACGTAATTTTAAAGCAAGTTAAAGTCAATGTTGCCAAAATGGCTTTTGGCAACATGAAAATTTGAATTTTGTTTATATATTCTTAAATACCATTATTTTCGCAGTTTTTGAACAGGATTCACTAAGGTCGCATTGATTCTTATTGTTAAGTCATTTTAACACTCAACTTTGACACGTTGAAAAAGGTCTCCATTTTGGAAACATAGATGAAGAATTTGCGTTGCCAAAACGAGATTTTACTGTATTGTAATCTAAATATGTATTTATTAAAGAGCTTGAATTCATAAAAGACGACATCTTATCCATTTGACAGGTCTTCTGCTCGATGGGAATAAATTTTCCTATGTCTTTGACAGATAATCGATTGTTCCAATTTTGACAAGTCGTCTCTTTATAAATTCAGGCTCTTTAGTATTTATTATAGTATTTGGATTTGGTGTTTAGTCAAAAATACCGTAAGGTCACAGTTGTGTTGCCAAAACGAGCTCACTGTAGTAGTAGTATTAGTAATAGTAGTATTAGTAATAGTAGTATTAGTAATAGTAGTATTAGTAATAGTAGTATTAGTAATAGTAGTATTAGTAATAGTAATATTAGTAATAGTAGTATTAGTAGTAGTAGTATTAGTAGTAGTAGTATTAGTAGTAGTAGTAGTAGAATGTAGTAAGTCATCAAATCGATTGTACAATATTTCGTAGTAACCCTTTTCGTAGAATAGTCCATATTCAAAATGATCAATATTTTAGGTCATCGGCTACTTCCTAGCACATGGGACACTCGGAAGTGGAAGACAAAAAGATATAATAACGGAAGCAATTGTGTCATTGAAAGGAGTAGGATTAGTCCCTGTTGTAGTTATCATGGACCAGCATCCCACAAATGTAAAGATGGCGCATGAATTGGAGGTAACTGCAAAAGAACCTACTTTTAAAGTTGACGACAGTACAGTCGTACTTCTGTACGATACACCCCATTTGTTTAAATCAATACGCAACAATTTACTGGTGAAAAATATACTACTAAACAACAAAATTGTATCATTCAAATACATAAGAGATCTGTACAAATCTGACCTATCAAGGATTCCACGCTTGGCACCACACCTTACAAAAAAGGCCGTATATCCTAACACGTTCGAAAGGATGAACGTAAAATTAGCAACGCGCACTCTTAGTCGAACGACAGCCAAAGCGATAGAAACAAACATTTCGTTGGGATCGATGCCGGTTGACTCTTTAGCAACATCTGAATTTATAAACGACATTGACCAACTTTTCGATATATTCAACTCTCGGTTTATTAATGAAACCGGAAAGGTAATTCTTCTTACAATATTAAGCTAATGTCAGTACTTACATATATATCTTTCAATTTTAGCCTTTTCGTTCAGCTATTACTGGTACGAGTGAGCATTGGTCTGTTTTAGATAAAATGCTGAATCAGCTGCAGCAGATGGTATTCATTCCACAATCCTGCTTTAATTCACATAAGGTAAATCAAATTTTACAATAATTTTGTCCATTTTCTTCAAAATGTAAATGATTTCTTTTTTTCGCATTCACCTTATTTCATTCATTCATGAAATCAGTTGGAATCAATATTTATGAGATCATATATTCTATAGTTTGTCCATTGTTACATCATACTGCAATACGTCTGTCTCTGCTTATTGAGAGACCTTTGATGCTTTATAAGAAAAAACAATCTGTATAGTTTTTTTTATAAAGATATGTTGAATATCAGGGGTGACATTTGATAATGGCACAAAAGCTTTTGCAAACAAAAATTGTAAGGCCTCTTACACGTGAACCGAACAACGCCCACGTAAACCAACAACATCATCGGCTGGAGGAAATTTTCCCCTTTCGAATAATTGTATTGGTCAATCAGATGAGAAAAATTGTTAAATTATGCTGATAACGATTCTTGTGAGCAGTATGCGCTCACCAGCATGTTAATCAGCACAACCCAACAAACCTTTTTTAAACCCTGCTACCACACACTATTTTATTCAAAACAGTCTAGGTAAATACTCTGCGTGGGAAAATCAACCATAAAAGCTTTCAATTATTTTAAAATAATCATAATGCTTAACCCTTAAATGTACAATGTTTGAAAACAACACTGCGGAAAAAATTTAAATTGGTTTTTTTAGCTAGATCGTTTATTTGAAAGGATCAATTAGTTTTTCATTGTTTGTAACTTTTAAAAATCAGAAAGTGTGAAATTAATCCATTTTGAAACGTTTTCCATTTTTTTAACCCTTGTACATTTAAAAGTTAAGATGCCGGACTACACCCCTCCCGTTCCCCAACGTGCACTTAAGTTGTGTGATTAGATGTGTTGAAATACAAATTACTTTTAGGCGCGAAACAGCTCACAAAACATGAACTCGATTCAAAGAAATCCACCTTGTGTCAACGGGTTGATACATAATATCTATGGACTAAAAAAGTTATGGATAGTTCTATCCGAAGAACACTCGTTTAACTTCTTGCGAACCAACAAGTTAAATCAAGATCCACTCGAGAACGAGTTTTCGTGCGTAAGGCGGGCCTGCGGTAACAACGATACGCCAAACGCTCAGCAATTTGGAACTGCTCTAAAATATAGTTGCATAAAAAAAAACATGCTTTCAATAACAAACACGAATTGTGAAGACGACAACCACGTACCTATAGCGTGTAATGAATCTGACCAAAACGATCTTCTTGAAAACGACCCTTTGGAAGGATGTGATGAATTTGTATTACGGCCGCTCGATCCTCTTGAAGAAAATGTACCAGTTCCTGATGTATTGGAAAGAAATGCATTGTTATACGTCACTGGATATTCAATATCTAAGCTTACTCACAAAAAATGTATTAAAAAGCTAAACCAGTCACAGGCTGACGACGCACACGATTACACTTTCTGCTTGCTGAAAAAAAACCTCAATTCGAAACACTTCATAGTTCCAAGTAAAAATGCGTTAAAAATAGGTCTGGATGTTCTGAACGCATTCAAGCAAAAGTTCCAGATATTATTGAATGACAATAGGAAAGGTATTAAACTACGACTGAAAGAATATATCGAATACGATCAATATGAATCCGTGATGTGCTATAACTGTTTCAATAAGGTTATCAATAGACTCTTTAATACATTCATTAAAGCAGAGGTTCGAAAAATTCAGCAGAAAAATCTTAACAATAAAAATACCAAAAGAATGAAAAAGAACACAAAAGCCAGGAGGCTGGGTATCCCGAGTAATGTACAAACATCCAGAAAGAATATGAAATCTCGTACAACGAAATCGACCTGTTCTACATCCACTACACGAAATGATAGCAATGTCCATAGCCAACCATTTGAAACAGAATATGTAAACTGTCCTGATGATGGATTTGAACATAATACGGAATATGTTAATGAAGAAAACCCTCTTGATGTTGACGGCGAAAATAATAGCCAATCAGGCGAAGATCAGGAAAACCAAAAAATGAACGAATGCATTAAAGCGCTAGAAGAATTACTGAAACATTTACCAGAACAACGAAAAATTGAAGTCGAGAAAAGGTATCAGTTTAAGCGAATTTTTAAGATAAATTTTAGTATTTTTTTCGCTAACGCTCTATTTTTTAGAGATTGCTTCCGATTAACAATAGCTGAAATAAACGACACATTTGCAGAATTCAAGCCTGAACTCCAATGTATTTTCGACAAGTATAAAACATTTTCCAGTTATCAATTGGCCAAAATTCACACGTTGGCTTCATTTGAACAAGTCTGTCGAATTTTTACGGATGACCAACTTTACGCGATGGTATTATATCTAGACAGCCAACTGGTTTCACCTGAAGATACAGGATTGGTAATGCATTTAAAAATAAACGTTTTCCATTCACCCTCACTAAACTCCGATTTTTTATTTCATTTTTCAGTTCACCGACGTTATTGACGACGTTCTCGTGTATGAATGGGCAATAAGAATCTTTACTAAAATTTATCGTTTTCCTAATCGTGAAGAAGCCCTTAAACATATACAACTACAAGAAGAGGCGGAAATTTACAATTGACATATAGAAGTAAGTAGACAACATTTTTAATAACCCCATTCGGGTACTTTTTTATTACCGTGTCTTTTCTTACCGTGATGATATTTTGATCTCCGACTTTGCTCGGGTAAAATATACACTTCGACAGTGAGCATTCATAAGGGCGTATACGCGATGATCGATTCTCTTCATCGAATTTCTCTTTGCATTGCTACAGCTAAGCGAAACAATTTTCTAGAATTTGTTCAAAGCAGAGTTGTAACAAGTTGTATTAGCTATCAAAAGCAATAGCAAACGTACCGAGAAACGTTAAATCTAGCGAGTTATTAACAAAAGAGAAAATCGATGAAGAGAATCGATCATCGCGTATAGGCCCTTATGCATGCTCACTGTCGACTTGTACCTCCCATACACGGCGAATGAGAACGACCCCAATTTGAGTTTAGTTCACTCATAATCGCCAAAAGTGCAGGAACTCAGCTATGAGTAAAATTTGTCTCATGTTTTCCCAGGTTTTTCCAGGATTTACCGGCAGATTTTTTAGGGAACCATGAGACAAATTTACTCATCGCTGAGTTCCTGTACTTTTGACGATTATGAGTGAACTAAACTCAAATTTGGGTCGTCCTCATTCGCCGTGTATAAAGCTTTCATCAATAAAGAACATTTTTATCGTTGAGGTCAAGGTTCAGATCCATAAATCAACATTAGATTCCCTTCGCCCACTTACATTTTTAATTATGCAGCAGAGTTGCTCTCCTTAGTTGTTAGATGCTTTTTAAGGTGTTTCGCTGTGAGATCCTTATTCTCGTTTCCACTTCGAAACTTTAAGTGCACAAATATCAGCTTCTACGACACGTACCACAATGAAACTGTTACTCCACGTTTGCTGTACTGCAGCATACATCAAGTAGCAATTTCATGTGAAATGGGGCATTAATTGCCAAGAGTTGTGTGAATGAAAATTCGAAGTGGAAGAGCATTGTATAACCTACGTGGCGGACTCTACAAGGAATCACCTTAAATATTCCGTAATGTAACATGGGTTAATGGTACACAGAAAAAAAAAAGTTGTTGAATATTACACCTAAACAGCTGCACAGAGATCATTCCGCCGGTTATGTAATATTACGTTGTACGATGTACATCGATTTTGCGAACAAAATTACGTCCATTGATGTAATATTGTATCTGCTTTTTGCTATTACATCATTATTTCATACATCAGCTTGAATTACGTTCGATATTACATTTTTTTCTGTGTAGTCTGACCCTAAATAGATACTTCCAGCACCATCACCATTCACATCGTCATCATAATTTCCAGCCAAACCCGACAGCTGCTCCCCCAGGAAAGAAGACGCACATCGTACGCAACAACTACAGCATCCGCAACGGGGAGGTTTTCGTGGAAAACAAGCTAAGTGGAACGCCAAAACTACACCAGCAGCAGCAGCAACGACCCAGGGAGGACGATACCGATGACATCACCACCGAAGAAATGAAGGACTGGTTATCGAAATACGTAATACTACATGCTGTGAATGAAGCGGAGCACCCGCAAAAATAACCTCATCTCGCAGAAGAATGCCAACGTAACAACAAATCCTTCGGATATGCTGAGCAATAAGTTTGGACCGCTGCCTTCGCTTTCGCCGCCGAAAGTGTACGTCAGCGATCGGCCCGATATTCGCCATGAAGATCACCGAGAAGAAGTGGGATATTCCCGCCGTACAACGTACCATGGTTACATGGTTTAGATCGCCACGGGCTCTAACCCATCCGGAAGCAACTTCTAAACTAATGTAAACTGTCGTAAGGATGCAAATAAATAAGAGTTTATAAGGGAATTTCTGCAATCGGTTGTGTTGGTGCTTATTTATTGGTTGAAATGTTATGAAAGAACATATATTTAGATGTATAGTTTTTATGCAAATATTTATTGTGAAGTATGCGGTTTATGTATTCGCATAACCACAAACCTATTTTGGGCCGATCAAGCAGAAAACATCAAATAAATCCATGATTTCAGAGTTAACAATTATGGGTTTGGTAAGATACTTTAGTCAATTAGCTATTGAACAAAGTCAATGAGAATGCGTGATTTGAAGCTTTGCACCCATAATTCACAAAAACAAAAGAAGCGCTCCGTTCGAATCAATTTTTATCTTCATCCGATAGGCCGAAGTGAATTCATTGGCGTTTCAATGCGTTAGCCGAGTTTAGAATCCGTAGGCCGAGTTTGGCATCAAGAAGCAGTGTTAGACTTTTGACTCGTATGTGCAATCTTCCAGCAAGCAAGCGCATTGCACTAATATGTGTAGTTTATGCTGAAAAAGTAAAATTTATTATACAGAATCCAGAATCCAAAATCAACTCAGGCACATTTGATAACGGCACAAAAGCATTTGTAAATAAACTTTCTAAGGCCCTTTACACGCGAATACCAATACCACTTTCGGAAAAGTGATAGTTGCCCCTATCCGATGATGTTGGTTTGCGTGGGCGTACTTTGGTTCGCGTGTAAAGGGCCTTAGAAAGTTTGTTTACAAATGCTTTTGTGCCGTTATCAAATGTTATGGCTGAACTAAACTTACCACCTTCCGGCATCGGCATCGAATTCCATCCACCGCCTCGTGACAAACTCCAATCAGGTACCTCAGTGTTTCCAGCAATGCCTCCAAATGCAGTAGGTCCTCCTTCCTATCACCATCCTCCGACCACAAACGAAGTGACAGACGGAGCGGCTCGAAAACTTTGGTGACTAACCTTCTATTGCAATTTTTCAATGTACCACATGGCAACACCACTACTACTGGATTGTACCACATGGCAACACTACTATTGGATTGAACTAGCATTTTCACCAAATGTACTAGAATATTTTGGTTCTATCTCTTTCACTCTACTCAAAACTGAAATGCATAAAAAAATGACAAAATGATACGCACTCTTTGCACACTGTCAAAGAATCATTGTACACAAAATCAACTTTGTTCAAATCAAAACAAAAAAACTAACCCATCTGGTGGATGATGGCACAAGCTTCCAAGAAAATTCTATTACAGTGAACCACATTATTTAAATGAATTTCTTCACCAGTTAGTCGTCTGTCACTTCGTTTGTGCTCCGACTCCCCGAAAAGCGTCAACAGTTCCGCTACGGAGGAGTTCTGTCGATGTCTTCTCAGTCGCGGTTGACTCTAACTTTGGTTAGAAGCACGGACTGAAGAAATCTAGCAACAATGGCAACAAGCGCGAGTCATTGGCAGCTCAACATCGTTTACTTCTAAGCAAATGTTAACCCGATGTGTTCACCCCTAATCATTTTGGCATATGATCTTTTGTTATACAAAAGAAAAGCAGATAAAAAACTAAACGTCATAATGACATGCTGTTTGACAACAGGCTCTCCCTTTAAATTTTCGTTAGAGAAAAAGAGATAACATACGGTACTTCCTACTTTAAGCTAGTACATATGAGTAGATAGTGTTGCCGTGAGGTACACTCGAAAACTTCAAATGTAAGTGCGTCAAATCAAATTTCGAGCCGCTCCGTCTGTCACAAACGAAGTTACAGACGACTTTCTCCGAAGAAATGAATTAAAATAATGTGGTTCTCTGTAATTGGCAAATCAAAGTTGGCACTCGTGGAGAATAGAAGAACTATGAAAGTGATGATGGTTTCAAAATTTTCCACGGGGAAGTATACGAGTGCAATCTTAAAATGCTTTTATTTTGAAAATGGAGCATTTTATTTAAATCTGGTTACTGCTACAGTGATAGAAAAGCGGAAGTCTATGTTTACACCTAAAAATCTGAAAAGAAATTATGTTTTCTGTATTATATGTCTATTGAGTAGTCCTGAAGTTTTCTACTAACGTAGCATTAACCAGATTTAAATAAAATGCTCCATTCACAAAATAAAAGCATTTTAAGATTGCACTCGTATACTTCCCCGTGGAAAACTTTGAAACCATCATCACTTTCATAGTTCTTCTATTCTCCACGCGTGCCAACTTTGATTTGCCAATAGAATTTTAGTCCACCTTCCGCCCCTCACCGCCAGGTTCGCTAGTATTTTTGTTTTGAATTAATTCAAGTTGGTTTTGTGTGCAATGATCTGGCAACTCGTGTCCTTGCTTGTGTTGACGGGGTGCTGTTTTCTCACTCATCGAAGGAAATTTTGATTAGAGTGAGAAAGTAAGGAACAGTCAGCGCGGGAGCCGTGTGCGTTACTATAGGTGCGGCAGAAGGAATGTAGTCGACTCTGTCGTTCTCACGGTGTTCTTACGCATGATCCAACGTTTCGTCACACTAGATTATGCATAAGAACGTCGTGATAATGCAAGTGCTGGCTTGTTTCCTTCTGCCTCACCAATCACATTGATCACAGCACATACGATTCTCCGTCGGTTCGTGGTGCATAGACGAGTGCACGGATGGATTTGAGTTCACTCACTCGATAAAAAGTGACACAACAGCGGGGCCCTGTTTACTAAAAATGAACACATATGTGTTCATTTTTAGTAAACAGGGCCCCGCTGTTGTGTCACTTTTTGTCGAGTGAGTGAACTCAAATCCATCCGTGCACTCGTCAATTGTGCATTCTTTGTGCCATACCACCAGTCCAATCACTAGAAGTTTTAGAAGGTTCTCCCTCAGTACCTGTAAGCAGTGTGATACCAGCTGACATTCGCATGGGTAGAGAAATCCGGAACATTTTCTCGCTTTTGAGCATCAACGTCAACCCGGTCTCGAATCGCATTTCCGCTTGAGGTGGCACCGTTGGCAGTAATCTATTGCGCCGTGGGAAAGACCTGCTTAGTGCACTAGTGCTGGAAAATTCTGCAAGTTCGTCATTAAAATTAAATCAACTTTTCTTCGCTGTAACGTACTCCGGATCAGACTCGCTGGTGGAACGTTTTCGTGGGACGGTTTTCGACCCAAAAAGCTTCAGTTTGAACTGCTTTCCAAAAGATTTCTGGGCAGGCGTCTTGGGACGCACGATCTCCACCGAGGCATCCGTTAGCGTGTTCGTGTCGGAGCGGATGACCTGTTTGATCGGCTGCAATTCTACCATCGATTTTCGGCCCTGCTTTTTGTTTAACTTCACACGATAGTTGAAATCGAACACGGTCGACGATCCGGCGGAGGATGCTTCGTCTTCATTCTCCGAAGAAGTCAACGATTTGATCTTTTCCGAGCTGAGCTTCTCGAGCCTTACGACCGGTTTGACTCGAAGTAATTTTTCGACGGAAGTTCCTCGTGGCAGTGGAATCTTCTTGACCAGTTCCTCCAGACTGATTTCTTCGCTTCGAAGAAACGAACGAGGAAGAACTAGATGAAGACGTGGACAGCCGTCATTTCGACGTTGGTTTCTTTCGTGTAGAAACCAGATCGGAATTGCTGTCGTCACTGTCTATTGCGGTTCGTCTTTTCTGAGATTTGCGTTTGGTCGTCAATGCAACTGACTCTTCAGAATCTGAATCATCCGATTCAATCTGACGTCTGCCACTAGATCGGCCCCTAGAACTCCCCTCTCTGCTATCGTTACCGGCTTCCCCCATCAAGCTGCTTCCACTCTTCGGGAAGCCTCGGCTAGCTTCAAAACCGCTTCCGGCGTCTTTCGGACAATCGGACGACAAAAGGTGAAAACATAGTTCTTCGAGGGAACCTCCATGCACTGATCTTGGCGACAAGTCGAACCGCACGTTGTACAAAGGATCAGATCCCAACGCTTGCAATCGTCGTAATCTCGCCCATACCGACAGCGACACTCTTCAGCGTCACACTCCGAAAGACGTTCCAACTGATCGTTGAATACATTCGGTTCCAGCTCCCACGAGGCATCCCTCGAACAATTAAAATAAAATATTCAGTATTCAAATACCGATTCACCCACCTCCGCCGCTTCGCTTAATTTTCCGGAATATAAATGCCACGCTGATGGATCTGCTGACTAAAGTCGTCCTTGTTGCACAAAGGGCGATTGGGCAAACTGTGCCACGTAGCTCCGATGGAACCAGCCATTCTGACAGCACGGGTCACGAATCGATTCCAGCTTCCTGTACGGTCCCATATCATCGTAGCAAATCCCACAGGCTTCGGTCTCGGAGTGTTTCACCTTATCCACCAGCGCTACGTGCTTATCGCACCACGACTGGAACGTTTCCACGTAATGCGACAGGCACTCATTCTGCATCCCACAAAGCGTATGGAATGAACGGAAGCACTTCTTCGCGCAACACCAAACGTTTGCATACCGTTCCTTGCAGATGTAACACTTTTGTCCTCGGATACGAGCTTCCTCATTTCTGATGTCCTCCTCCATTAATCCGAAGATTCCCTCCTCGTCTTCAGGTAACAAGGTACACGTAGCAGGTATAATGACTAGTTTTGCCACGTCTAGTAGCCCGGTCCAGAATAGAGCATCGCACCATCGTACCGCAATCATGCTCAAACGCGTGACATACAGCATCTTTAGCCGAAATAAATAATAAATTGAACAAAATTGGTTTCATCCGATCCTCCTTCATTCTCACCATCTCACCTTCAGCACGTCGATCGATTCGATGGATTTCGGCATGATTTTGGAGTAAATTTTCCTTCTTCAGATCGCCCTCGTCGAGAGCTTTCAGTTCCTCTACGGAGGAACAAATGCATACCGAGTATGGCCACCCGAAAAAAAAAATAATTATAATAAAATAACGAAATTACAATGATTTTTACGGTTGAATTTCGGGCACATTATAAATTTATTGTTAAATTATTGGACGGGTGAAAAAATAAATTTCGTTTTAAAAGATACAATTCTCAATGAAAATTAATTTGATGAGATCAAATTTGTTCGAGAAAAATCAGTTTTTTTATTGTTAAGATGCTTAACAACCCCCCTTTTTTACTGTACATTTCTCATATACCATGATTTTCGTTTTGATTTTATGATAATCAACAAAAATCTCCATTCAAAATCATTGTATTTTTATTGGATTTTTTACGGGCGGGTCCTGTTTGGCGTCCAACAACGATATCTTCTCGGTCGCGAATGACCATGGCTTTGGTTAGGAGCACCGACTGATGAAATCTTTAGCAACAATTGCCGCCAAAAAGCGCGAGTCATTGACAGCTCAACATCGTTTATTTGTAAGCAAATGTTAACCCGATGTGTTTACTCCTAATCATTTTGGCCTAAGGTCTTTCATTATACAAAAGAAGTGCAGATAACAATTAACACAACATGGTGACATGCAGTTTGACAACAGGCTCTCCCTTTCAATTTTCGTTAGAGAAAAAGAGATAACAGGCGGTGCCCCAATAGCATCAACTTTTTTAAGCTAGTACATATGAGTAGATAGTGTTGCCGTGAGGTACACTCGAAAATTTCAAATGTAAGTGCGTCAAACCAAATTTCGAGCCGCTCCGTCTGTCACTTCGTTTGTGGTAGTAGCAACAATCAATACGAAACAAACGATCTTAAATTGGCTCACTACTTGACTAGCCTATTGGTCCCAAGCAAATCTTTTAACGTATCCCATTCTAGTATAAATTCCAGTACTACACTATGTTTGTTTTGATTCGCTATGAAAGTTTGACAGATAAAATGAGGGGTTAGTGGTTTTTCCTATGTTTCGAGGGGTGAATCGATTAGCTTGGGACCGAAGATAGTACCAGAGCTGAGCGAAAAAGTTGAGCATGTTTCTTCGGGACCTACTAGTCTTAGAGTTACCTCTAGGGTAGTAGCATAGAGGAAACTCTAAGACTAGAAGGTCCCGAAATAACGTGCTCAACTTTTTGGCTCAGCTCTGGTACTCTCTTCGGTCCCAAGCTAATCGATTCACCCCTCAAAACATAGGAAAAACCAATAACCCCTAATTTTATCTGTCAAACTTTCATAGCGAATCAAAACAAACATTGCGTAGTACTAGAATTTCGACTAGAATGGGGTACGTTAATCGTTTGCTTGGGACCAAGGCTAGTCAAGTAGTGAGCCAATTTAAAATCGTTAGTTTCGTATTGATTGTTGGTAGTAGCACAAACGAAGTGACAGACGGAGCGGCTCGAAAACTTTGGTGACTAACCTTCTATTGCAATTTTTCAGTGTACCACATGGCAACACCACTACTACTGGATTGTACCACATGGCAACACTACTATTGGATTGAACTAGCATTTTCACCAAATGTACTAGAATATTTTGGTTCTATCTCTTTCACTCTACTCAAAACTGAAATGCATAAAAAAATGACAAAATGATACGCACTCTTTGCACACTGTCAAAGAATCATTGTACACAAAATCAACTTTGTTCAAATCAAAACAAAAAAACTAACCCATCTGGTGGATGATGGCACAAGCTTCCAAGAAAATTCTATTACAGTGAACCACATTATTTAAATGAATTTCTTCACCAGTTAGTCGTCTGTCACTTCGTTTGTGGCCATAGTCTGTACGGGGTATAATAGCACAATTTTATTACATTTCCATATAATGAGAATATGTTATTTGGCCATTTCAGAGTACATGGCAGTAGGGATACAAAGAGAAAATCGACGAATCTGTCAATGTTACTTAGGACCAAATGCATTGTTCAGCTTGAAATTGAGCTCAAAAATGTTGGGAGAATGATCAGGACTTAAAATAAGAATCGATTGAGCTTGATGAAGCAAAATCGATATTTTGAATCACCCTAATACGTAATTATATCTTCCATCTATCTTTGGTTTTGTTGTACCTGTATACTGCCGTTATACGCATAAGATTCTCACGGCGCATAAGAATTGCATAGAACATGGGACAGTTATGCGTATAACGGCAGTATGCTAATGAAAATTCATGTGTAACCACACATACTATTCATTTGACTAATAAATTTCATGTGTACTTTTGAGTGGATTCTGTTTATGTGTGGACACATGAAAATCATGTGGAATTTTACAAGTAAATTCTCCAATAAAAATGTGTCGAATTTTATGAGTGTAGTTTACGAAAACTCGAATTTTTCATCTTAGCATAAACTTTTTAAAAACTTAAGTGAAAGCCTGTTTGTAAAAGACCTCCAAACAAACTGTTAAAACATAGTGTTTTATTTAGCATAGGCTTCATCAATATTAAAAAGTTCTTTAGCTGAACTTGAAGTTTTAGCCCGGCCATTTTATGATTGACATTAGATGGACACTTATAAATTTTGAAAAAATTGTTAATAGATATCCAAAACTCTCTCCTTCGTATGGACAATGCTTCCTATCTGAATCTATTGATTCCATCAATCTGCTATTGTACATGTTAAATAATACACTACTATAATCAGCTGACCCTGGCGCCAACGCCATTAAATTCCTGCCTACAACATGCAACATGCAATGTATGTGTCTAGGTCAGTATATGACCTAAAATATGTGTAATGCATTTGTCGATTTGCAACATGCATTTTAATTTATCTGTAGCACCTGTATTCTACATTCCGCCGATCGGTATTTTTAAAAATTCATGGTTCTACACATAAGTAATAATTATTATTTTCTTTCATAATTTGGCACATTACATCCACTATTCACTAGGGATCACTTATACCCATGTGACGAGTGAATCACGATATCACACATGTTGAGCGGTAGAAAAAAAAACTAATCTATGGCATAGTGTGTCATGCAAAGCAACCGTACCCTTGAGCAACTGGAAGAAAAAATTTCACTTCAAGTTTCACCACCGAGAACCGCGGACGTAGTTTAAAACACTTCTCTCCGCCTTCAAGAATCGGATCGGATCAAGAATCGAAACTTTTGCGCCAGTAGAACAGAAGCAGAATGCGTGAAATCGTGCATATCCAAGCCGGACAGTGTGGCAACCAGATCGGGGCCAAGTTCTGGGAGGTAATTTCTGACGAGCACGGAATCGATGCGACCGGTGCGTACTGCGGAGACAGCGATCTGCAGCTGGAGCGAATCAACGTGTACTACAACGAGGCCACCGGAGGAAAGTACGTCCCTCGTGCGGTTCTGGTCGATCTAGAGCCGGGAACAATGGATTCCGTTCGAGCCGGCCCATTTGGGCAACTGTTTCGACCGGATAACTTTGTTTTCGGGCAATCCGGTGCCGGTAACAACTGGGCCAAAGGACACTACACCGAGGGTGCCGAACTGGTCGATTCCGTGCTGGATATAGTCCGTAAGGAATGCGAGGGTTGCGATTGTCTGCAGGGATTTCAGCTCACACATTCGCTCGGCGGCGGAACTGGCTCAGGTAATTTTCGAATCTATTAAGTTAGGAGCTTCATCAGGAAACATGTTTCTCCTTATAGGCATGGGCACGCTGCTGATCTCGAAAATTCGTGAAGAATATCCCGACCGTATCATGAACACGTTCTCTGTCGTTCCCTCGCCCAAAGTGTCCGACACCGTCGTAGAGCCATACAACGCTACGTTAAGTGTCCATCAGCTGGTTGAAAACACCGACGAATCGTTCTGCATTGACAACGAAGCCCTGTACGATATTTGCTTCCGAACGTTGAAGCTTACCACTCCTACATACGGTGATTTGAATCATCTGGTCTCGGCGACGATGTCTGGTGTTACTACGTGTTTGCGCTTTCCGGGTCAGCTGAATGCAGATCTCCGCAAATTGGCAGTCAATATGGTTCCATTCCCACGGCTACACTTCTTCATGACTGGGTTTGCCCCGCTGACGTCTCGAGGATCGCAACAGTATCGTGCGTTGTCCGTCCCGGAACTGACACAGCAGATGTTCGACGCTAAAAATATGATGGCTGCCTGCGATCCTCGACATGGTCGATATCTAACGGTTGCGGCCATCTTCCGAGGACGAATGTCTATGAAGGAAGTCGACGAACAGATGTTGAACGTGCAGAACAAAAACAGCAGCTACTTCGTGGAATGGATTCCCAGTAACGTGAAGACGGCCGTTTGCGATATACCGCCACGTGGCTTGAAGATGTCGTCAACCTTCATCGGTAACTCGACAGCTATTCAGGAAATTTTCAAACGGATCGCAGAACAATTCACGGCCATGTTCCGGAGGAAGGCCTTCCTGCACTGGTACACCGGTGAGGGCATGGACGAGATGGAGTTCACCGAAGCCGAGAGCAACATGAACGACCTGGTGTCGGAGTATCAGCAGTACCAGGAAGCCACGGCCGACGAGGAAGGAGAGTTTGACGAAGAAGAGGAAGGTGCCGATGAATAATAACATAGAGATACGGTTGAAATTAGTCATACTGTGAATTGATGCAAGTTCTTATTGTAATAAAATCTGGTTATTAAAAAATTTATTAATTTCTTCATAATACTTACAGCATCTCCACCCCTACTCTGTATTTCGTTCGAAACGAAATTCCCATACAAAAAATATTCACCCCTATTCTGTATTTCGTTTCGAACGAAATTCTCATACAAAAAAATATTTTTTTTGTATGAGAATTTCGTTCAAAACGAAATACAGAATAGGGGTTGTTTTTTTTGCATGAGAATCGTATATCTCGTCTATTTTCGGAAAGTATTGTGCATACAAAAACTTGAATTAATTTAACTGTATGGTGAGATCTATAACCCTTCCCCTATTAATTGAAATTTCGACAAAAGTACTCATATGATGTGATAGGGGAATTTACGTATTCTCGTCAATCTAAGCAGCGTCCGCACTTCTATTAGCATTTTCACAGCGTCACGCACATATATGACGTGTCTGTTTGTTTCAATTCATCTGCTGCTTGCTTCTCTATCCATTCCAATCGACAGAATTCTTCAAAACTGTTTGAAAGCGTTTTTACAACGCTCTAAACTTCTCAGGTGAGTGTGACTATTGTCGGCAGCCTCTTTTTCTTCGGCAACCTTTCCATTAGAACTGCGTGTTAACCAGCTGTTCTATTATCGGCAACTCGAAATCAGCCCCATTTTGTATAACGTATGCTTCATTTGAAGAAAAATCTGGCATAACAGGATTGCTCGGTCCTACAAATATAATCAGATTGAAGCTGAAAGACTAAAGAATCATTTGGATACATTCAGGGAAGTGTGTTGATGGTAAAACATAGTGAAATTAACGTTTAAATTTTGATTGCCGAAAACAGTCAATGGGTGCCGAAGCCGACATTTACCCTATGATAGATTAATAATTCTCATGTGATTTGAAGCATCGTATAATGGGTTTGACCCTAGTCAGAAAGTGGCCACTTCTCCGGGGACTTTGGCTGAAAATATCCCTTATAAAGATAACCAATTAACTGATCACTTCCGCGGTGGAACTCGGAATCTGGTCGGATGCGGCCAGTGTGGCACTTCAAATTCTACTTAAAATTCTCCTCACGATTCCCTTCAAATTTTCCTCAGAATCATATAGAAATTCAAAGAGATCAACTAGCCGCAGTCGAATACATTCGACGGACATTATTGTAAGAACCAGGGGGAACGACACTCATTTGGATGTATTTTTTCAGTCTAGTAATTACTTGGGATTTTCGGGGAAAAACATATTTGATGGGATTTTTTTGAGTAGAAAATAGATAGACTAAATCTTTTCCTTTTAATAAACCCTAGCATGTTGCTTGCCTTGTATAAAGGGTGATACGGTCAAAATTTGGTCAAGGGAAAACGCGTGTAAATCGGTGAAATCGTTTATTTAAAAAATCAAATTAAATTTCTTTTTCAAGTTCAATTAGTATAAAATTCAGGAAAAATATTCAGTTAGGCTTCCGCTTTTCCAAATCCGAATTGCCGGGCCTTACGCTTGACCCCTGCCATCAGATTTTGTACAGCCACCTTGTCCACCTTCTTCGCCGCAGAAAGCCAGTTTGCCTTGAACTGCTGCTCGCCCTTAGCAGTTTTTTTGGTCTTCTTTAGGTTCCGCTTGACAATAGCCCAGTATTTCTCAATTGGGCGGAGCTCTGGCGTGTTGGGAGGGTTCTTGTCCTTGGGAACCACCTGCACGTTGTTGGCGGCGTACCACTCCATGGCCTTTTTACCGTAATGGCAAGATGCCAAATCCGGCCAAAACAGTACGGAACAACCGTGTTTCTTCAGGAAAGGCAGCAGACGTTTATTCAAACACTCTTTCACGTAAATTTCTTGGTTGACAGTCCCGGAAGCTATGAAAATGCTGCTTTTCAAGCCACAGGTACAGATGGCTTGCCAAACCAGATATTTCTTTGCGAACTTTGACAGTTTCATGTGCTTGAAAACATCTGCTACCTTTCCCCTTCCTTTTGCCGTATAAAACTCCTGTCCCGGAAGCTGCTTGTAGTCGGCTTTGACGTAGGTTTCGTCGTCCATTACCACGCAGTCAAACTTCGTCAGCATCGTCGTGTACAGCCTCCGGGATCGCGCTTTGGCCGTCGTATTTTGTTTATCATCGCGATTTGGAGTCACTACCTTCTTGTAAGTCGATAGTCCGGCTCGTTTTTTGGCTCGATGCACGGTTGTAGACGATACACCCAGCTTATTTGCGGCATCTCGGAGAGAGAGGTTAGGGTTTCGCTTGAAACTACCGGCAACTCTCTTTGTCGTCTCAGCGGCTTCCGGTTTTCGATTTCCCCCCGATCCAGACTTCCTGGCTGTCGACAAACGTTCCCCAAACACTTTAATTACATTTGTAACGGTTGATTTGGCAACTTTTAGCGATTTTGCCAACTTTGCGTGCGAGTAGCTCGGATTTTCGCGATGCGCGAGCAAAATTTTGATACGCTGCTCTTCTTGCTTGGACGGCATTTTGACAACTGAAGAGTGAATTCCAAAATCAAAATAGGAGCAACATTCTACACACACACACCTTCAAAATGAGGGGTGTTCAGGTTTTTTAAATGCAAAATTGAAAGAAATTCGTCAAGTTGATATTGACCAAATTTTGACCGTATCACCCTTTATTTGAAGTTTAAAGCTTATTTTAACAACTGTAGAAATGACATTTTTTCCAGCAAACCAGAACCAACAGGACATCGTTTGTAGATTTCAGTACAGCTATTACCGTTCAAACCGTGCAATCTTGCCTCTTTGTAGGTTTCATCGATTTGATCGGTACTGTATGGTCTAAAATGTAAACGAGAATGAAATAATTATCCACACATTATAAAATCTGATACCACTTACGTGAAAACGACATCCAAAATGTCTCCAATCATCCCATTATGGCCGAGGGGTGATTCTGCGACCTCGCAGATTGCTCTTAATACACAATCACGTCCACTGGTTTCATCAGAATCGAACATATTTTCCAACAGTTGATACAACTGCCATCGGCTATTGTCCACCAACTCATTGTTCAGCCGATTTTTGAAGTAACTCTCCGGCACTGGCCAAATGGTGGACGATGGAATGGCGTAGTTGGCTTGCAGATTTAAGGTATTGACTATGTTCCTTACCAATTTGTAATGATTGAATGCAACCGGAGTTACGATACCCAACGTAATCTTAGCCAATCCACCGTAGGGATTGAAGGACAACCAGCGCTTGACACGCTCGTGGTCGCTGGACTCATATTCTGTGTAATTTCCAGAGCAGGTTTCCAACACCAGCAGTATGAGCAGAAACTTTATTGAGATGTACATCTTAGCACACTTGTTTTCGGTACATATGTAACTGAATGTATGCTTCCGCTTAGGTCGGTTAACGAATCTGAGATCGTCGAGATCAAAAGTGAATGCGTAAATACAGTTTACGAGGTGAAATTTAGCGGAACGGTGTGAATTAATTGTTTCTTTAACGAGAGAAAGAGTTACTGGAATATGGGTGATTGAATGCTCAGGGCTGCAACCATTGAGCACATTCGCAGGGCATAAAAAGTGAAGAATTCTAAATTAATTGAAAAATTTGCTCATTCTGACCTGCGGGGTGTGGAGTCACTTGTTGTCTTTTTTTTTCCTTGATTTGTTTCCATCGTTTTTTTTTTTCCGTGCTGAGCATCAATGCTACCGACGCTAGGGAGGCAGCTCCAACATCTGGACCCTACCTATCGACCCATCAACTCATGAACCGTGTTATGCCTCAGCATTTTACGAGCGCTTATGGCCGCCACAATCTGGTTGATTTTTGGTAGGGAACATATGATTTGACGTTTGGGTTGTGTCATTTGACGAGTAAACGTACAAATATGATCGTTTACACGTCAAACGACACAACCCAAACGTCAAATCATATGTTCCCTACCAAAAAATCAGCCAGATTGTGGCGGCCATAAGCGCTCGTAAAATGCCAGGGGGGGGAGGTGGCTGTCAAATACGAACAATCGTCGCCTACCTCCCATAACTGGTTCCAAACGTAAACAAGCCATAAGAAACCTACAGCGTTTGTTTACGTTTGGCACCAGTTTCATACAAGATGATCAGTAGACTGATTTGACAGCACGTCCCCCCAGGTAAAATGCTGGATAGGACAGGTGTGGGATGAGCAGGATGACCGGGAAATGGGGAAGCCGGGAATTTCAATGACAAACCGGGGAAAAAATGACTTAATCTATTTTTCAGAAAAAAGATTTTGGGGCTTTGAAAAGTGTTAAGATTCTTGGACCATACTAAACTTTTTTGGAATATTGAGTAAGTTAATCTGTGAAGAATTGCAAATCGGTTGTGAAGATCACAGTGTCGTGACCGGACCGAGTTTTCTAGCCTCAGTAATGGCTACATGAATCCGCGATGCTCCTATTCCTGCAGCTGCTGCCGCTTCTGCTGGCTTTCACAAATTTCGTTTACGTGTTTAGAATTAAAGGTGTTTGCAGTTTCGTTGTGGAATCGATACAGTCTATCGGTAGAGGGCTTTGGCAGTCCAGCTGTCACCATCCAAACATTATTTTTAATTGAGCATTGACTAAAATGGCTACTTCGATGTTTTTCTTTCGTATTTTTTTTTCATTTCAGTTGCACGCATCCCCATGACAATTTAAAGCACCCTCGCATCCAATGCAATCCCATTAGGAATCACATATATTTTTTTATCAAGACGACAAACTCAAAAAACTCTCTTTAATTACATTATTTTTACAGGCAAGCACGGTAAAATAAAATTCATCTGAATGAGTGTCGCTCCCCCTGGCCAGTAGCCATATAAACCTTTTCCACAGTAGCTTCTGGGTTGCAAAATTAACGAACCCAGGTCTTCAAGCTTCGCAATGTAGTCTGGCCTCATGAAATTATCGAGGATTTCCTTGAGCAAACGAACTATAGCTCAGAATTGAGTCGGAATATTTAAGGCGCTTCCGATTGGAACAAGCGGTTTAGTTTGTTAACTTTTGGTAGAACAAATTCCAAAAACCTCAAGCAAAGCTCCGTCATGGGGTTCTCCAAGATACCGCTGATTTCTTTCATCTTCCAGCAGCGTCTGGCTGAAAATCTCCTTAATAAAGACAACCAACCTTCTTTCATCTTGTCGGCATCTGGAAGTCTTTCTAGCATCCGTTTCACCGCCTGCTCTAATGACAACCAGTGTGTGGCAGCCGGGTGGAGCATTTTCAATGGTTTCAAGTCCATAATTGCTTGAAGCTGTTCAAATTTCGAAAATAATTTTGTTTATTTTATGTTAGATTTCAGGATCCAACTAGTCTGAATGTTCTATAATAGTACGTTCATAAACGCTATCCAGACTTGAGAGTTATAACATGTTATAACGGTTGTCAACTAATTGCAACACAGAAACCACCATCAAGATAGCGCTATAACATGTTATAACTCTGTAGTCTGAACGTACTAATAGACTACAGAGTTATAACATGTTATAGCGCTATCTTGATGGTGGTTTCTGTGTTGCAATTATTTGACAACCGTTAACATGTTATAACTCTCCAGTCTGGACAGCGTTTAATAGTACGTTCAGACTACAGAGTTATAACATGTTATAGCGCTATCTTGATGGTGGTTTCTGTGTTGCAATTATTTGACAACCGTTATAACATGTTATAACTCTCCAGTCTGGAGAGCGTTTAAGAGTAGTGCACGTAGTTCGAGAGGCTACCGAAGCATCACTTTTCCTGTTACAGCCTCGAAGACTCATTTGAGCTGCGTAACAAAGGGCACTTGCTTCATAAATTTGCAGTAGCTCAGCCACTTTTAGTCTCTTGACGCTATCTGAGCAATTTTCAAATGGTTTTGTCCTTTGACCGCGCTTATTCCCATTGGATGTAGATGGAAGTTGCGAAAGAATCTATTGAGGCAGTCTAAACTAAAGTCGCTATATTCATAGTCTGGCGGATAGAATTTCGGTCTATCAAAAAGCGGAACCAATTCAGTATATTGTAGACCAATAATTGGAAAGGTACTATCAACTTTTATAAACAAAACGTTGATTATTCTTTTCTCGCCAATCGAAGGTATATTACCAGCATCATCGGATAAGGGAAACTTTCCACAACCAAAAGATGGTGTTAGTTGTGTAGGCGAGCCTTGAGTCACGAGAAAACGGTTTCCGAAATTTTGTTCGCAATAGCTGATGTGCTCTTTTCTGTTGTTGGTCGTGATTTGGTCGATTGGTTCCGCTATTTGACAGCTCAATTGGTTCCCGAGATTCTATCCGCCAGACTATGAATATAGCGACTATAGTCTAAACGGCTGGTCGAAATATTGAGCATGAATGAACACACGAGCCAATGTTCGATTATGTCTCTACCAAATTTTTTCTAGATATTTGCACAGGTGGATCACAACATTTGAAATTTCTGATCGGATATCTGGCATACAATCCAAATCAATCTAGATAGAGATGGAATTAGGGCGTAACAGCTTTTGTAAACAATGACTTCTCTCGATGATTTTTCGGAAGCTACGGCCCTCCCTGGCAAATCGACATTGCCATCGAGTAGAGGAAGATTTCTCCTACCCGATGGATATGTTGGTTTGTGTAGGCGTGCTTTGAATTCCGAGAAATTAACGAGAGAAGTCATTGTTTACAAAGACTGTTACGCCCTAATTCCAGCTCTATCTAGCAATATCAACGCAAGTAGGGGTTCGTCCATTAATTATGTCACACATTTAGGGGGGAGGTGGGGTTTTGAAAACTGTGACGAGCCATACAAATTAAAAATTAAGGTTCATACAAAAAATGTGACAAGGGGGGAAGGGGGTTGAAAATGGGCAAAATTTGCGTGACATAATTAATGGACCTTACCTTACCAATCAGGCTAAGGCCTTGTTGTCCTCTGCTGTCCGAAGAAGTCGTCTCCACTCTACTCGATCCATGGCCACAGTTCGCCAGCCTCGTAGTCTGCGAAGGGTCCGCAGGTCACCTTCTACTTGGTCGATCCACCTTGCCCGCTGCGCGCCTCTTCTTCTTGTTCCTGTTGGGTCGCTTTCTAGACCCATTTGCACTGGGTCGTCGTGCGGCATTCTTACGATGTGCCAAGCCCACCGTAGACGCCCATTTTTTGCAATGTGGACAATGGATGGTACTCCCAGCAGTTGGGGCAATTCGTGGTTCGTTCGCCTCCTCCACGTTCCGTCATCCATCTGCACTCCACCGTAGATGGTACGCAACACCTTCCGTTCGAAAACACCAAGGGCGCGTTGGTCCTCCACGAGCATAGTCCAGGTCTCGTGGCCGTAAAGGACCACCGGTCTAATCAGCGTCTTGTAGACAGTCAACTTCGTGCGGCTGCGAATTTTATTCGACCGAAGCGTCCTCCGGAGTCCAAAGTAGGCACGATTCCCTGCCATAATGCGTCTTTGAATTTCTCTGCTGGTATCATTTTCGGCGGTCACCAGTGAGCCCAAATACACGAACTCATCGACCACCTCGATTTCGTCACCGTCAATCTGAACTCGGGGTGGGAGGCTAACATTGTCTTCCCTAGAACCTCTTGCTTTCATATATTTTGTCTTTGATGCGTTGATGGCAAGTCCAATCCGTCTAGCTTCAGCCTTCAGTCTGATGTACGTTTCCGCCATCATCTCAAAGTTCCGTGCCATAATGTCAATGTCATCGGCGAAACCAAGGAGCTGGATGGACTTCCTGAATATCGTGCCACTCGTGTCTATCCCAGCTCTTCTGATCACACCTTCTAACGCGATGTTGAACAGAAGACACGAAAGTCCATCACCCTGCCGTAACCCCCTTCGAGATTCAAAGGGACTCGAGAGTGTCCCCGATACTCGAACAACGCACGTCACTCGATCCATCGTCGCCTTGACCAATCGCGTCAGTTTATCCGGAAATCCGTACTCGTGCATAATCTGCCATAGCTGATCTCGATCGATTGTGTCGTATGCGGATTTGAAATCGATGAACAAATGATGTGTGGGCACGTTGTATTCGCGGCATTTCTGCAGAACCTGCCGAATCGCGAAAATTTGGTCCGTGGTAGCGCGGGCACCCATGAATCCCGCCTGGTATTGCCCCACGAACTCTCTTGCATATGGTGACAGACGGCGGCATAGAATTTGGGAGAGTACCTTGTAGGCGGCGCTCAGCAGTGTGATCGCGCGGTAGTTGCAGCAATCCAACTTGTCGCCCTTTTTGTAGATTGGGCATACGACACCTTCCATCCACTCCTCCGGTAATATCTCCTCCTCCCAAATCTTGGCAATTACCCAGTGCAGCGCTCTAGCCAGTGCTTCACCACCGTATTTCAATAGCTCACTTGGTAGTTGATCTACACCAGTTGCTTTGTTGTTCTTCAGCCGACCGATCTCCTCCTCAACTTCTTGAAGATCAGGGGCCGGTAGCCTGTCGTCTTCTGCGCGTGCTCCAAGGTCTGTTGCCGTGCCACCTTCGTTTTCTGCTGCTTCACCGTTGAGGTGCTCGTCATAGTACTGCTTCCACCTCTCAATCACCTCACACTCGTTCGTGAGAAGGTTACCGTCCAAGTCCTTGCACATATCGGCTTGCGGCACGTAGCCTTTGCGCGAACTATTTAGCTTCTCGTAGAACTTCCGTGTATCGTTTACGCGGTACAGATTTTCCATCGCCTCGCGATCTCGATCTTCCTGCTGACGCTTCTTCCTTCGGAAAACCGAGTTTTGTCTGTTCCGCGCTTGTCTGTATCGCTCCACATTCAATCTCGTGCGGTGTTGCAGCATTCTCGCCCGTGCTGCATTCTTCTCCTCTACTAACAGTTTGCATTCGCCGTCAAACCAGTCATTTCTTCGGTCCGGGATTGCAGTACCTAGTGCCGCTACAGCAGTACTACCTATGGCTGAACGGATGTCCCTCCAGCCATCTTCAAGAGAAGCTGCGCCAAGCTGCTCTTCCGTGGGTAGTGCAACTTCCAGCTGCTGCGCGTAGTCCTGGGCAACTCCGGTGTCCCGTAGTTGCTCAATGTTGGGTCGTGACGTTCGACTTCGACGTGTGTTATGCACCGTCGAGAGTTTTGAGCGCATGCATACTGCAACTAGGTAGTGGTCCGAATCTATGTTCGCACTGCGGTACGTGCGGACGTTGATAATGTCGGAGAAGAATTTCCCGTCGATTAGAACGTGATCGATTTGGTTTTCTGTGTGTTGGTCAGGTGATCTCCAGGTGGCTTTGTGGATATCCTTGCGGGGGAAAAAGGTACTTCGAACTACCATACCCCGGGAGGCTGCAAAGTTCACGCATCGTTGGCCGTTATCGTTCGATACGGCATGCAGGCTGTTTGGCCCGATTGCCGGTCTATACATTGCCTCCCGTCCTACCTGAGCGTTCATGTCGCCGATGACGATTTTGACGTCCCGTTGCGAACAGCCGTCATACACCTGCTCCAGCTGCGCATAGAACGCTTCTTTCTCGTCGTCGGGTCTCCCTTCGTGTGGGCAGTGCACGTTGATGATGCTGTAGTTGAAGAAACGGCCCTTAATCCTCAACTTGCACATCCTCGCGTTGATCGGCTGCCAACCAATCACGCGTTGGCGCATCTTACCCAGCACTACAAAGCCGGTTCCCAGCTCGTTGGTGGTGCCACAGCTCTGGTAGAAAGTAGCCGCTCGATGCCCGCTTTTCCATACCTTTTGTCCCGTCCAGCAAAGTTCCTGCAGTGCTACGACTTCGAAGTTGCGTGGTTGAAGTTCGTCATAGATTAACCTATCGCAACCCGGGAAGCCGAGCGATTTGCAGTTCCATGTTCCGAGTTTCCAATCGTAGTCCTTATTTCGTCGCGTAGGTCTGTGCCGATTGTTCCGATCCGTATTTCTTTCTTCGGTATTTGCAACTTTGTTTTTTTCCAGGGCGGCTTGTTGGGCCTGCCCCAACCCCCTGTCTCGCCGGGGGACCATCGTGCACAGCTCTGTTTAGAGTCCCACGCTGGCACTAGGACGGTGATCAGCCGCTCCTAACATGGAGAACAGACGCCGTTTTGAGCCGCACCTCCATGGTGAGCAGACGCTCAGGTTTGGTGAAGCATTTCCTCTATCACCGTACTATGGTTACCGCGCCATAATTAATGGACCATCCCTATGATTTTCTGAACCACAGCGTCACGTTTAGCTTTTGACGTGCCTTCAGTCTCCCTTCATATTAAAAATAATCAGAAAATCAGTGCTAACATTTGAAAACGGCGCAAAAGCCATTTGTAAACAAATGGTTTGTGGGCCCTTTACTCGCTACCCGAAGAACGCCCACGCAAACCAACAGCATCGTCAGGAAGGGGAAAATTTCCCCTACCCGATGTTGCTGTTGTGTCGCGTGGGTGTACTTCAAGTAGTGAGTAAAGGGCCCACAAACCATTAGTTTACAAATGGCTTTTGTGCCGTTTTCAAATGTTAGCACTGAAATGTATGTTTTTTGGGAAAGCGACCTCGTAATAAGCCAAGCTGAGTACTCACCTGAGGAAGAAGAATTATTTTCGGATTCCATTTTCAAATATTAGAGTTTCTTCCATGAACTAACAATTTTTCTTCACGAGAACACTGACAGACAAAAGCCAAGCCTACTTCTTAAACTCAACTGAAGCAGCCTGGTTCAGTGCGTCCCCAACAAATAATTGCCTATTGACAAATCCAAGTTTATGCCGGCCACCGCGGAGCTGTAATCTTAGCGGTGATGAACTTGAGATCATCTGTCAAACTGCATATATTTTCAAGTTTGTGATAAGAAAACTATGTTTTACGCATTATTGTAATTGCTTTATTCAATGACAGAAAGCAAATATGAATAGAAAAGTAGCGCCGGTAAGAATGGTAAGTAAATCCAAATTTTTAAAAGCAAAATTATTGAGATTTCTTCAAAATGAAAAATATGTTGCTCCCAGCAAAACATCAACAAATAATGTTAACAAAATCTTTACAGTATTCAAACTGAGAATAGAATCCTACAGGATCATCCCATCGGAGATTGAATTAAATCAATTAGTTTTGCTGTTTGAGGTGAGTTGTTAGAAACAATATATTGTTCCATCCGCAGATACATCATCTTTCCTATGGCTGAACCTGAATCTTTCCCATAGCTGAAGGAATATAGCTGAACGAAAACCCTTTCTTCTCTGGCATAAATAGAATCTCTCTGGTGAGTAGAATTAGATATTTAAGTGCTAAATTATTGAAATAGCATTGAGATAAAAAAAATCGTAGAACAAACATGATAAAACCAACTAAATTCCTGCATGCTTCGATCGATGGTTGCAAATCGTATCCGAATACAATCCTACCGTACCTGGTGCTGCATTGGAATACATTTTACAAAGGGGCTCTTCTATTTTTATTTAACTTGGGCGTTTTTATTAGGGCATCTCCATATCAACATTAATCGATGTGGTATGGCTGTTAACATAAATATGTCCATAACCTTAGCATGTTTTTAAAATTTTATTTGAAAACTAGTAATTTTTTTTTAGAATAGACACATATCACAATAGTTTTTTTAGGTTTTGTACAAGATTCATTCATTTTAATAGCATATTTACACAAACTAGCACTGTAATTTAACAAATTTCCATAAATTCCATGAAATTTTCAAGGGCTGTCACTATCTGATCACCTTCGGATAGTGCTTATTCCTGTCACCAGGCGCGCATTAGTTTAAATTGGATTCGCCAATTGAATAAACGACTTCTAGACGATGTTATTCAACTGCATGCTTAATAACACTTGTACTATTTTTAATAATAACTTCTGTTCAGGCTTTGTTCACACAAATCTGGAGAATTGAATTAAAATATTCAACCTTAACATCGAAATATTTGGTGTTAAATAAGGCATGTCGAGAAACTTTTATTCGACTTACAAATTTGAGTTTAGTTCACTCATAATCGCCAAAAGTGCAGGAACTCAGCGATGAGTTAATTTGCCTCATGTTTTCCCAGGTTTTTCCAGGGAAAAATTCCCGAATTTGAGAAAAGTAAAGATTGGATTCACTCAGTTTATTGGTACAACTCCGAGACTGAATAAAATTTTCGTCAATTTCCTCATTTTCCGGCAGATTTGTTAGGTTTTCCACAAGAAACCATGAGATAAATTTAACTCATCGCTGCGTTCCTGCACTTTTGGCGATTATGAGTGAACTAAACTCAAATTTGAGTCGTTCTCATTCGCCGTACAATAACCCCTCATTTTATCTGTCAAACTTTCATAGCAAATCAAAACAAACATTGTGTAGTACTAGAATTTTTACTAGAATGGGATACGTTAATCGATTTGCTTGGGACCAATAGGCTAGTCAAGCAGTGAGCCAATTTAAAATCGTTAGTTTCGTATTGTTGTTGGTGTTACTGAGCTTATAGGTATATAAGGTGTATATAGACGTTTGATTCTCATGTGAAATAATGTTTAATTAGACACTATTACACATTTATTAAACGATTATTCAACTACGGGATAATCAGGGGTAAGTCACTTTGCCACCTTGTGTTAAACACATCAAAAACACTTTTAGACACACTGAAACACCCTTCAACCACCATGATAACCAATTTATAGATCTTTTCTGGCAACACTGCCTAAAGCCAACAATGTTTACATGCATTTGGTGCCCTTTTTGTTTTTGTTTATTTTTTTTTTAATGAGACATCTCCCTTTAGCTTCAGCAATCGATAGGATTCCACCGAGGACTCCACATAAAACTGATCGGGACATGGAAGTAACACTCATTCCCGCAATTGCGACATTGAAAAAACAGACAATTTAGCCTCAAGAACAAGCTAGAATATCTGCAACTGAGTATGAATGAAGGAGCGGATAATAATTGACTGATAGCTATGTCTATCTGATTTCTACTAGCTGAGGCGCACAAAAAATTTCATATTCTATGCGAAATTTAGAACCAGAGATTGCTTAGAAAGGGGCATGCTCGGCTGGGTTATCAGGGCTTGATTGCAACTGGAATTCGTTTGGGATGGATTCGAGAGGGCTTTACTGGTTTGAGCCAGGATCTCAAGCATGAGAATTTGATGGTTGAGGGAGTACTTTTTGAGATCGGGCCGGACATTTAATGAACACTCTTTTAGATAGATGATGCGGATGACGATCAGGGATGAGAATTTGAATGCTTTTAAGTTGTTTACGTTCACGTGTGCTTTTTACTGGGATTCCATGCTTACACTTTGCATTATTAAATTGTTAAATTTTTGGCGAGAGCAAAAACAAAGGATTCTGTTTGTAAGCAAATGTGGATGTAATGGTTACCAGTAATCATCGATTTTCGCTCAACGTTTTGAGAGCTAGATCGACATGCAGAAACACGCATAAACACTTTCCAACACCCAAAAACACACAAGGAACACAATCAACACAGACACAAGGTGGCAGAGTGACTTACCCCCTGTAATACCCCGTACAGACTATGGCTTATATCATGGAATATAGGCTGTCTTGCAATGAGCACTCATACATCTAGTTTTCACTGGAAAGTCTATATTACATGATATAAGCCATAGTCTGTACGGGGTATAAATCATTAAAAAAACGTCAACCGCTTGTGATGAGATGGTTTCACAGTCCAAATATCATCGCCTGCTGCAGAAATAGAAGGGATTTTTAGGAAAACTCGCACTTGCTCTACTTCGGCTTTGGTTTACTATGGTGCACATCGGCTCAAAATCCGGCAAAATTATCTCCAAAAGCTTTCCAGGGGTGACACATTAGGATGGGGGCCCTCAAAGCTTACTGGAATAGGATTGCCTGTAACGATCACAGAGCATTCGGAAACAGGACAAGCGAATTCTGTCAAATATCGTATAAATTTATAATTTAATACCCCGTTCACATTACAGCGTATATCACGTGATATACGGTGTCTTGCAATGAGCACTCATACATCTAGTTTTCACTGTAAATCCTATGTATGAGTGCTCATTGCAAGACAACCTATATTACGTGATATAGGCTGTAATGTGAACGGGGTATAACGAAAAATATTCGTACCTTCCAGTTTTTTGGATTGAGTGTTGCACTTCCGCACCGCTTCTGCGCTTTGAAAATGGCGTCGCACTGAAACACTAATGATTATCTCAACCCATTTTAAATACAAGAAGCCAAAAATGAATAAAAATTACCCGCTTTTCATTTTTTTTAAATACCCTTTCTAACAGTTCGGAATGAATTCGAGAAATGAGTACAAAATACTCTCAAGATAGGGTGTATACAAAACATGGTAGCAATAACATAACAATCTGGACAAAATACAGTAACATACATAATTGAAAGATGACATCTATTGGTAAGAGTAAAGGCGGTACATCAAATATGATTGTTAAATTCACTCTTACATAACTCGAAGCGTTTGGTACGGTATGTCCACACATCCTTCCACCCCTGTAGATTCACAAAATACATCGCTGTTTAAATATATTTATTTAAACTCGAATCATTTCACAGAATCATGTTTGCGGCAAATGCAACGCAGTAGGCCAGTCCGTTTTGATGTTTGTGTCATATCTCAGCATGTCTGAGCATCAATGTTGACAAGAAAAATGATTAGGCGTTGTCATTTTCTAGGATGCTTTCTAGCGTTTGTATTAGATTAGATTAGATTACATTAGAAAGGAATGTGATATTTCAGTCAACTGGGTTCTCATTTTTTCTCATATTTTAAGTATATTCTCATGGGTCACGATTTTTCCATAATATTTCCATTTCAGCATTTTTTGTTTTATTTTATATCGTCTTTCACATATTATAATGTTTTCTGCTTTGCTTTCTTCTTTCACCTGGCTCTCATCGTGTTTAGATTCTCCTGACTCAGCATCTTATATGCTTGTGTGTGTTTTACTATGCCACTTCTTCAATCACTTATTTTGTTCCTACCAACAGCAAATTCCTTTCATTTTTGTTTTACCATCATCATCTTCATCGTCATCAATGTTCTTTATCCCAATTAAAAAAGGCAATGTTTCTTTGTTTGTAGAGTGCTTTTGTTTCGGTTTGCTTCTTTTGCTTCTTTTAAACACATACAGCGCTAGCAACGTGATCTGGGTGTGTTTATTTTGAGTGCAGTTTCCCTGGCTTGGGCGACCGGCCGCATTTGCGAATGATCGTGCCTCGATGGGAGGGGGTCGCATCCTTAACGTTTGTCCAAACCCCCTGCCCTTCCAGGTGCGATCCTCGCACTCTCTCACTCGCTCTCTATATGCTTCTGTCTATCTCTGTCTGCCTCTGCTTGATGCAAGTATTGATCAGTGTTTGTATTATCGTAATAGTACGCCTCGGGGTCTCAAATTCCGTTCCGACTCTGTTGTCGTTTATCAATAAGTGTGGATTTGGATAATGAATAATAATAATAATCATAACTATATAGCAGTATAGCCGTTTTCCATTAATGTATCGATCTTTAAATGATTCAGCATTTGTAGTGTTGGTCAAACGGTATTGGTTTGTTAGCTTCCGGTAGTGTATGTTGGTTAAATTTTGCTAATATTCTTTTTGGTTTGTTTTACGATGTTTAAAGATTGTTGGTAGAGAATTTTGGATTACCAGCGTTGTTTTTTGTGTTAAGCGGAATAACATTTTAGCGTGGTGGATGTAAACCAAAACGTCAAGATAGATTAGTGTGTGTGTGTGTGTGTTTGAATTGCCTTAACCTAGAATAGCCGTCTTTTGCCGATGGGAGGATCCGGTAATGGAGTTTTATGAATAACGAAATGCAATTACTTATTATGGTTGTCTGCGATTACACGGACAACGATTCATTGGGCATTTCTATTTATAAAGTTTTTGAACAATAACATTTTCCTACAATTTCCACAAATGTCTACTATTCCGTTATTTAGTTGCGAAACTATACGAAGGGGTATTCATGTGACGATTAAAATTAATATCTTGTGTCTGAGTATGGCACCTAGAAAATGGGGTCAGGAAAAATTCTTAACGAGGCTGTTGATTGTAGGGAGAAGTCAATCCTTTTTGATCTTCAAATTCGTGCTTTCATACACGAATGATCAGACATTAAGGCTGTGTTCCATTTGGTGAATTTTCACTTTAATTTGACAGATGGAAAATTTTCAAATAAATCTGCTATTGTACCAGATTTATTTCTGACATACCAGGAATCAATTTTAACAAACACTTTCTCAAAAATCAGACGCTCAACAACAGAGGAATTTTCGAATATTATAATTTATTTTCGAAGTGTCAAATTCAAGTGAAAATTCACCAAATGGAACACAGCCTTAAAGTGACAAAGTAAGTCTACCATCTTTGAACGCCATCTTTAAAATTGAGAACAGTCAAGCTGAAAATCCTTAATCAATCCAATAAACTGTTTTGCGAATCGCTGTCCCTAAATCAATTTCCATTACCGTAATTCCTAAAGCTTCGTACCTAAATACTCTTCATATCCTCCGTGGATTTCAATTTTATGTCAGTTTCCATTCATGTTCAATTTCAAAATCAAAGCTTGATTTAAAAATACCTATTTTTAGAAATAAGAAAGGAACCAAATCCATTTTGTTAACGATTAAAACACCTAACAGGAAATGTGTAAGTGTGTGTACTTTTTTTTTTTAATATTTCCTAAAGTTTCGGTACTTTCGATCAAATACTATTCAAGAGGTTGAATGTTACTGATGAAGAGCTTAATGATGGAAGTCGAAATAGATTTAATCCAATTTTCAGTTTCATTTTCTTTTACAGACAGAGATTCATCGATCGATGAACCGGAAGATTTCGTTCCGAATCGAATCCACGAATCACTTGCGACCGGGTGTGGTTGTAGTTTATTTAGAAAGAAAAACAAAACAAACAGAATAGTACGTACCTTGAATGCTCGTGAAGCCCAACAAGGGGAACAAAATCCGGAAGGACGAATTTTTGTGTGGGCCATATTCCCGTCCTATTATATAACTGTCTTTTTTTTTTAAGATAAATGCTGGCTATCGACTCCTGTTCCCCTTCACTACTTAACACCTATTAGACAGACTTGCATTGAATGACAAACATATCACCGTGGGCTAGAAATCGAAAGTCACAGAAAGAAATGAACAAGACATGCAGAAACTGGAACACAGAAATTGACGATTTTCAAAAGCTCCACACGATCCTCGCGGAACCGGCAAAAGAACACGCTGCTGCTCTCCTAGGTCTTGGATGTGGGTTCGGCTGACGACTGCTGCTACAATTTTGACATTTACGCCCCGTGATGGTGATTCATTTAGTTGATGCATTCGGCTTTCTGTTTGTTGACTGCGGCCGCTGCTGCTGCTGCTGCCGCCTGGAAACCGGGTGGCATCGGGATGGTGAACTTGTCGAACTGGTTCGATCCACCGAATCCGTTGGTGAGGCTGTTCATGTAAGCGCTCTGTTCGTTGTTGAGCCAGCTGGAGGCGGCGTGCGAGAAGTTGACCTGCAATGGACAAAACAATTGGGATGCACACGATGGCAAATGAGCAACGTTGGATAGCCAAAGTTCCAGAGAAACGAGATTGACAGCGCGGAAAATAATGCGAATCAAGTGAATGCGATTTTGTATAAAATTCGGTGACCGACCCCTGATTTTAAGAAATTAATTTCCCGATATCATATTAACATTTTGAAAACTTATTAGCTTTCAAGATTGCATCAAATTGTCTAATGGCGGTATGCTCCATTGGGGATAATATGCGGTTTAATCCAGATTTTCAAAAAACTAGATTAAAGGGTGATACGGTCAAAATTTGGTCAATATCAACTTGACGTATTTCTTTCAATTTTGCATTTAAAAAACCTGAACACCCCTCATTTTAAAGGTGTGTGTGTGTAGAATGTTGCTCCTATTTTGATTTTGGAATTCACTCTTCAGTTGTCAAAATGCAGTCCAAGCAAGAAGAGCAGCGTATCAAAATTTTGCTCGCGCATCGCGAAAATCCGAGCTACTCGCACGCAAAGTTGGCAAAATCGCTAAAAGTTGCCAAATCAACCGTTACAAATGTAATTAAAGTGTTTGGGGAACGTTTGTCGACAGCCAGGAAGTCTGGATCGGGGGAAAATCGAAAACCGGAAGCCGCTGAGACGACAAAGAGAGTTGCCTGTAGTTTCAAGCGAAACCCTAACCTCTCTCTCCGAGATGCCGCAAATAAGCTGGGTGTATCGTCTACAACCGTGCATCGAGCCAAAAAACGAGCCGGACTATCGACTTACAAGAAGGTAGTGACTCCAAATCGCGATGATAAACAAAATACGACGGCCAAAGCGCGATCCCGGAGGCTGTACACGACGATGCTGACGAAGTTTGACTGCGTGGTAATGGACGACGAAACCTACGTCAAAGCCGACTACAAGCAGCTTCCGGGACAGGAGTTTTATACGGCAAAAGGAAGGGGAAAGGTAGCAGATGTTTTCAAGCACATGAAACTGTCAAAGTTCGCAAAGAAATATCTGGTTTGGCAAGCCATCTGTACCTGTGGCTTGAAAAGCAGCATTTTCATAGCTTCCGGGACTGTCAACCAAGAAATTTACGTGAAAGAGTGTTTGAATAAACGTCTGCTGCCTTTCCTGAAGAAACACGGTTGTTCCGTACTGTTTTGGCCGGATTTGGCATCTTGCCATTACGGTAAAAAGGCCATGGAGTGGTACGCCGCCAACAACGTGCAGGTGGTTCCCAAGGACAAGAACCCTCCCAACACGCCAGAGCTCCGCCCAATTGAGAAATACTGGGCTATTGTCAAGCGGAACCTAAAGAAGACCAAAAAACTGCTAAGGGCGAGCAGCAGTTCAAGGCAAACTGGCTTTCTGCGGCGAAGAAGGTGGACAAGGTGGCTGTACAAAATCTGATGGCAGGGGTCAAGCGTAAGGCCCGGCAATTCGGATTTGGAAAAGCGGAAGCCTAACTGAATATTTTTCCTGAATTTTATACTAATTGAACTTGAAAAAGAAATTTAATTTGATTTTTTAAAAAGCGGAAAAGCGGAAGCCTAACTGATTATTTTTCCTGAATTTTATACTAATTGAACTTGAAAAAGAAATTTAATTTGATTTTTTAAATAAACGATTTCACCGATTTACACGCGTTTTCCCTTGACCAAATTTTGACCGTATCACCCTTTAAATTTTAATATTCCATTTGTTGAGCCTCAAGAGAGGATAACAAAAAAACACGCAGCCATTCTCTCTCGCAGAGTAGAATAGAGTGTCAAGGTTTAAGTGTATTCAGTCATGCAGGCAGAAGAAGAGTACTAGACAAACAATTGAAATAGGCAAATTTCTCGAGAATCGAAAAACACCTACACAAACTAAAGAGCCACCAACATCTGAGGGAGAGTCGCGAAGAGACCAAGGTTTGTCAAAACATCTAGTGGCATAGTAAAATACCAAACAGAAAAGTACAGTTTCTCACTGCACACTAAACAATCTCAAACAATCACTACACGCTTAAAGCAAAACACGCTATTTTGCTACGCCTGTTTTGATTTGATTTCAATGGCACAAATTTTCATGACAAGAAGAACAAGTATGCAATGAATTCCGTGTGTGCTATCTGCTTCTCCCTCCCAGACCAACATTAGATCCGGATCTGACGCTTTGTGGCAAAGTGACAGCTAGATCTATTGTCAAACTGTCAACGCAATCAGATCTAATGTGGGGGGGCCTTAACAATGCCATTCGATAAAGGAAGTTTGCTCTTTCCGAAGCTTGTGTTAGATTTTTGAATGTGTTTTTATTCTAGAGAAATTTGCGGTTAATGCCATTTGTTACGTTTGTTGTTCCGCCTATTTCAATTGTTGGCCTAGATATTGTGCTCAGTGCTGCGTTATACCAACCGGTGGAAACTAACGAATTTAAATTGGCTCACTACTTGACTAGCCTATTAATCCCAAGCAAATCGATTAACGTACCCCATTCTAGTCGAAATTCTAGTACTACACTATGTTTATTTTTATTCACTATGAAAGTTTGACAGACAAAATGAGGGGTTCGTGGATTTTCCTATGTTTCGAGGGGTGCATCGATTAGCTTGGGACCGAAGAGAGTACCAGAACTGAGCCAAAAAGTTGAGCACGTTTCTTCGGGACCTTCTGGTCTTAGAGTTACCTCTATGGTTATACCATAGAGGTAACTCTAAGACTAGAAGGTCCCGAAGAAACGAGCTCAACTTTTTGGCTCAGCTCTGGTACAATCTTCGGTCCCAAGCTAATCGATTCACCCCTCGAAACTTAGGAGAATCCACTAACCCCTCATTTTATCTGTCAAACATTCATAGCGAATCAAAATAAACATAGTGTAGTACTGGAATTTATACTAGAATGGGGTACGTTAGTCGATTTGCTTGGGACCAATAGGCTAGTCAAGTAGTGAGACAATTTGAAATCGTTAGTTTCGTATTGATTGTTGCTATTATTCTTAAACACAATGTAGTTGTTAGATTTTCAATGAAGTTCTCAAAATGTTTCTGCAGCTAATGGAACTGCCCTTAAATTGTCGAAAATAATTCTTCAACATCTTTAAACTTCCCAAAAATTCTAGACTTTCCTGAGATTTAACGTGCTTTCCTGATGCTGCTAAAACTGCACAAAAGATCGCCGAACTTCGCTAAGTTCTCAAGACTTCCCTGAATTTCCCGATATTTTTTAAAAGTTCCCGCAATTTCCTGTAATATTGCTGTTTCGCCTGAAATGTCTTATTTTACCTGAACTTTTCTGACCTTTCTGGTACTTCTTTTAAGGTGTCCATATTTACTAAGCGGCTGTTCATTAACTGCGTAGACAATTGTCCATACACAATTTTTAAAATTTGTATGGGCCGTGGATAATTGCCAACCCCCCCCCCCCCTTCTTAACTGTCTACGTACTTAATGAACAGTCCCTAATGTTAATCGGAAATTTTCCTAATATTCATAAAATTCCAACGAAGACCCTACAATCATAGAGGTAACTCTAAGACCACTGGGTCCCGACGAAAATCATTATTATTTTTGGCTCACTCAGTACCAGAACAACGGTCCCAAGCAGTCCCAAGCTATTTATCTCACCCCTGCATGTTCTGCATGAATCCACACACCCCTGATGTTATCTGTCAAACTTTCATAGCGAATCAAAAAAAACATAGTGTAGTAATAGAATTTCGACTAGAATAGGGTACGTTAATCGTTTGCTTGGGACCAATAGGCTACTAAAGTGGTGAGCCAATTTAAAATCGTTAGTTTCGTATTGATTGTTGCTACAATGTTCCTGAATTTTTCGGAACATCCCCAAAATTTTCGGAATAGTTCATACCTAGATGAATAATTCAAAAGGTCCCATCTGCTTTGATCGAATTCTCTTCATCGACTTTCTTTTTTGATAACCACAGCTATGCAAACAGATTTCGTGGTTTTTTCGCCACATGGTTTTAAAAATGAGGTTCTTATCTAACGTCCAAAAACATCAAACACGACAACGAATGTTGTTGCAGCTTAGTTATTAACGAAATATAAAATTGATCAATGCATATGGGACTACACTGAGCGAATTTACCATGTCGTCATTCCATGATTAATCATTCAGAGCTATCCGATTTCTTTAACATTGAAAATAATATTAGATGCCCGATTGACTGATAATTGACATTAAATGGGATGATTCATCATACATATCATAAAAGGAAATAACATCAACCACTTACTGAAGAACCGTTCAAATTTTAAAAGGTATTAACAATAAATGAATTCAAAAACAGAAATGAACTAAAATCATCCAAGTGAACCCCATAACGAAAATCATACAACAACTGTCATGCGATTCATTTTCATATCGTTTCAGTCTCCCATTGCGTTTTGGCCTTACCATTACCATACTTGAATGTTAAGGGCCACCCACATTAGATCCGTTTGCGTTGCGTTGACGTAAATTTGACAGTTAGACAATAGATTTATCTGTCACTTTGCCGCAACGCGTCCGATCCGGATCTAATGTACGTGGGCCTTTACTGCGTTTTTTTTCTGAAGTTAACGGGACTGCTGTGAAGAGCTCTGTGTATCCTCGAAGTACTTAAAATCTCTAATATTCTTTGACATTCTCTAAACTATCTTGAAGATTTAGGAACATCTTAAAAATCCTCGCAATTTTCTTGAAAATAATGGAAGTGCCATGAAGTTCTCTGATCTTCGCTGAAGTTCCTGCAAGTTTTTTTTAAGTTCTCGAAACTGCCATGAAAATCACGAAACTAAATGTTCTCACATTACCCTGATGTTCACTTAATTTCCCAAACGCTTCCGAAATTTTCCTGAAGCCTTTGAAACTTTGCGGGATCTCTGATCCGTCCTGATATTCTCAGAGCTTCCCTGAAATTCTCGCAATTCTCCTGAAGTTCTTCATACGGTCCTGAAATGAATGGAACTGTCTTGAAAACCTATAAACTTCCTTGAAGTTCTCTGGACGTAAGTGAAATTTCAGGAAAATTACTGATGTTTTCTTAAGTTCCTGAAATTTCCGGAACTCCTTAAGGGATCTCAAAATTTCCCAGAAGTTAATGGTTCTGTCTTGAATTTATTGAAACTTACCCTAACTGATGAGGACTTTCATAAACATTGGAACCACTCTTAAGATCTCTGTAAATTTTGTAGGCTCTTCTTTAAAGATTCAACAATTTTCCTCAAGTTCCCTCTACTTCTCTGAAGTTTTCTTGACTTCCCTAAATTTTTTTGGATATCCTGGAAGTTCTTAAAACTTCTTCATGCAATTTTCCTGAAACTAGAGCATTTCCAGGCCAGCAAAGAAAAAAATGAATTTCAGACTCAACCTTCTCCGATTTTCATGAAACTTTGCATAATTGTTTGTTATGGTCCGTCATTCACATTAAGCTTAAAAATAAGGCATTTTGAATTTCGCAAAAAACTTCAAAATGGTTTTTGATAATTTTCAACAAATATTAAGTGGAAAACGTAAATTCCAATCTAAATGACCTTTAAGACACAAGTTCTTTTTAACTCAAAATAGAGTAACTTCTACTCAGTTTCGAAATTTCATGCTAAATGTCAAAAACTGAGTAATATTAAATAAGAAAAAGTAGTAACTTCTACTCTGTTTGCATTAAAAAAAATTTTGCTCACTTTTGAGTAAGCCTTTTTTTCCTTTGTTCGGGAACTAACACCTCTGCGACCAGTAATTTGATCTGTTGTGTCCTTAGTTTAGTACATGTCGTATTACTCCATCACTTTTGAGAAATGATAAAGTATTCGATTTGTTTTACAGTTGTCATTCTTGCATTTAACGCAAGGATCCGACTCTAATTGAAAGGTCCCGCTATTTATACCCTTCGGAGTGTTGAAACACCTTCCAAAGGCACGCCCCTTTGTCAGTCAAAATTGGATTCCTTAGCAACAAAATTAAACAATAACACCTATAATGACCATGCATCAGAACCCTAATCTTAATCACTTCAAACTAGGGAACAACGAATAGAAGATTAGGATTAACATAGATGAAGACAACTAACTCATTTTTTCCTTGTTTCAAGATCATCCTCGGTGAACAAAGCCGAGTCTTGTCACTATCAACAAGGCATGAAAAGTAACAAGGACTAGGATGTGTTCCTTTGATTACTGAAAAATCCTGTTCCCCAAGTTTGAAGTAGTCCGGACCAGGAATCGGTAGTATATCTTACATCCCGTAACATACCACGAAAAGGTGATCTACCCACTTTACAGGGCGAGCAAGCCCTTACAAACTTTACTCATTTTTATCAGGCTTTCAAACTCGTCCCTTGTGTTCTATTTACACAGAATTTTCGAATGTGGTGCACTTGTGGATCAAATCGACTAGTTTGATCCCCAGTAGACTGATGCAAAATTTGACTTTTTCGCTCCACAATACTTAAACGATTCCAAATCGGATCCTGACTAACCTCTCAAAATTTGAACCCCTTTGGTGAGAAACTGAGATGGCACAAACCAATTGAAGTTTGTATGGGAATTACTATGGTAAAACCAAGATTTTTGTTCATGTCTATCTAATAATTCACCATATCGGTCTGCTTCAAAAACTTTCAACTGTACTTGTAGGAAATTTTCCCAGCTACAACTTTGCCGAAGACCACTTTTTGATTAAATGGAAGAATCGAAAGTTATCAATGGTTCAATGCGCTGATGTCTTACGATCATGCTCAATCAACTGCTCAGCAGGCAACATTGGTGTTTATGGCGCGTAGAATAGAGGACAAAAATCATGACTACTATGTCACACTGCAAAATACAGTGTTGCCTACAGAGCAGCTGCTTGATCATGTCATAAGTTTACCAATCTCTTAAATAATTAATAACTATTTCCTGTCTCGTTTTACATAGAAACGATCTTCAGCAAAGTTGTAGCTGAAAAAATTTTCTTTAATAATGGCTATCGAACTGCAGCTCAATATGGAAAAAGACTAGAAGGCAATGAACAAAAAGTTGAGATTTCCCATAGTAATTTACGTGTAAACTTCAAATGGCTTTTTTTTTCCTTTGGTTTGTTTTTTTTCCGTCGATCTTGTTTTCCGTGCTGAGCACCAATGCTACCGACGTGCCAGGAAGGCAGCTCCCACACCTGGACCCTACCTATCGACCCATCAACTCATGAACCGGGGACCAACGGCTTTACTTCCCTTCCGAAGGAAGGCGTGATCAGAGATGTTATGCCTCAGAACATCCCGGCGGCGCCGACTGGGATTGAACCCAGGCCTGCTGGGGTGAGAGGTAATCATGCTTACCACTACACCACCGGCGTCGTTGACTTCAAATGGCTTGTGCGAAGTCTGTTTCTAACCAAATGAGTTGTAACTTTGGGAGGCTAATCAGGACCCGATTTGAAACCATTTAAGCACTGTGGAGCGAAAAAGTTAAATTTTGCATCAGTCTAGTGAGCATGCATAAGGTCGTATACGCGATGATCGATTCTCTTCATCGGTTTTCCCTTTGCATTGCTACAGCTAAGAGAAACAATTTTCTAGAATTTGTTCAACTCAGTGCTGTAACAGGTTGTATTGGCTATCAAAAGCACCAGCAAACGCACTGAGAAACGTTAATCCAAGCGAGTTATTAACAAAAGAGAAAATCGACGAAGAGAATCGATCATCGCGTTTACGCCCTTATGATGCTCACTGTCGAAATTACTCGAAAAATAAGCTGCAGCTTTAATACAACATCTCCTGAAACCTGCGATTAAAAGTTGCAGTTAGATGGTAGCCGAACAAAATCCCGAGCCGTGGCATAACTTGGAATTTCTAGTTGAATTCCAATTTGGCAAATGGTTTTCGACTAAACCTATCTATCGATACACCTCAAACCGTTGCACTGTTTCGTGTGTTCTAATTAACCGATGGCTGTAGGGCGGATTTCTTTCTCTCTCTAATGTGGTAGTCGTTGGAATACTATCAGATTAAAGAGAGATCCGTCCTACACTGCCTATAATCGCATATCAGTCCCTTATGGATAGTAAATCAAGCAAAGATGGGACTGATATGCGATTATGGGTACTACAGTCGAGTATAAGTATTGTCGCTAGACTTGAAAACCGAAATGACCAACTCGCGACAATCGATTTTACTCTCGTTATGTACGTTAAACATAACATCGCATCCAGTGCGCTGTATTCGTCAAATGATGCGCTATAGTTCGCACTAGATGCGACGTTATCTTTAACGTACACAACAAGAGTAAAATCGATTGTCGCGAGTTGGTCATTTCGGTTTTCAAGTCTAGCGACAATATAAGACACTGAAGAAGTCTGCACATTGTAGACGAAATACGCGTATCTGTCAAGAATAAGCAAATAAGGTAGTGGAATTAAATGGAAATTACTAATCCGTCTCTCTCTATAACGGTATTCTACTAAGACGCCCACATTCATCAGGAATAATAATCGGTTTTCAGAGCTGGTTACTCTTGGAGGACAGGCCTGCAAAGCGTGCAACACAACCGGGAATGTTTTCGCAGCTGAGTATCGAGCTGTTGCCTTGAACCTACCTGCATATACGAACATCACGGTATGCTGTAATACTGTGTCCGTCGTCAAGCTCTCCGAGTTCCAACATGTACTGAAAGACCTTTGAGACGACGACCAGACTCGCTGCAACTAGCTCCCCGAGACAGTCGATAAAACAACCCAACCATTATCTGTTCAAGGATCATCACAGTTGTCATTGGAGAAGCGGTAGTCTCTTACATGGGATCCAACGCATACTGATTCATCAGACTCTCTAGACGTTCATAAATAGCGTGAAACCGAATTTTTTGTCAGTGCGAACCTCAACCCGAGCTAGGTTTAAAAAAAAAGAGCAAACTGACGTTTGTCAGAAAACAAGCACACCAAATCTTGATACCCGATCCAGGTTGGAACTGAATAATAAACGAATTCGCTATAAGACAACGAGCCACTTGACGAATATTATTCAAATTTTCAAACATTTGTAATGCACCATGAACATTCGTAAACCGATTACAAATATTTTACTTTTCGGTTCGTATATGAAAAATACTAGTGCATTAATGACCCGATTTTGTCAGCCCCCTTTTTGAAAATCTGTTCTTATGTTCTACGTGGTATTATTGCACCTCATGCATCGATCTTGAAGATGTATGAGAAAGATTTGGAATTACGGCTATCTAAAATTGAAAGGGCTAGCAAAATCAGGTTGTTGCTGTATATAAATGATTTCATTTTCATTGATAAGCTTTCCGAAAAATCCACGCCCCAGAGCTTTTAAAGACGAGCGAAATCCACGCGAGACGCCAGCTGTAACAACCCTGAACTCGATACCGAAACACCTTCGTCACGATTGGTCACGGTGGGTGGGGGGAGGTCAAATTCCAACAGTCAAAGCCAATAAGGGAAAGAAAGACACTTCTTCTCGGATTGTTGATTAAACGGAAAGGACACATTGCGCAAGTAAAACCGATTTGAATGATATAATTTATTCCAGTTTGCTTCCTTCAAACAATATTTTGCGTGCCTGCATGACAAATCTCTAACCAAGGGCATAGGGAAACCCCAAACATGCTGAGAAACAAATAACATCGATTGCCAATTCAAGACGACAACAATCGGTAGCTCAACTTGCTGAGATAATCGTTCAAATTGCTGTGAGCTTGCTGCTGTTGGTCTGGCTGTGGCTGATAAAGTTGTTCTTGCAGCAGCCGTTGCTGATGATGTTGATGAAGGAAAATGTCTTCATAGTTTACCTGTGCTTGCGGATTTCCCGGCTGTTGCTGCTGCTGCGGTTGTTGTTGTTGTTGTTGTTGTTGATTCATCAGACTTGACGGCAAGTTAATGCCATGGTGTCCGAATCCTGATAACGGAAAGAAGGTGGAATTATGATTTCGAGGTGTTTGAAGCTTAAGATGGGCTATTCATACCTTGTCCTGGTTGTTGAAGGTTCGGTTGATTCAGTTGGTTCTGTTGCTGCTGTTGTTGTTGCGCTGATAGAAAGATATCCCCGGGCTGGTTGGCTGGTCCGTTCATAAACGAAAATTGACGAAACGAGACGATGGCCGGATCGAACGAGGTCCAATCGGTGAAGTTGTTGCCGTAACCTGTTGGGATGAAATTCTCAGCATTTTGGACTATTGAGGAAACAGAAATGACCTACTAGGTTTGCTGTGTCCGTTTTGCTGTTGGGGTGGAGTCAAATGAGTCTGATCATTCGGCTGGAATCCCAAAAATGGCAGCTGCTGTTGTTGTTGTTGCTGCTGCTGTTGTTGCTGCTGTAGCTGCTGACCCCAGTTACTCTGCTGTGGTGGCTGCTGCGGTGCGTTGTTCCCTAGGTTCATGAACGGAAGGATTTTACTGCCTGAAACTGCAAATACAAAAAAGTTAGTGGATCTTCTCATCTCATCCCAGTGGACGGAGTGCAAAGCAAACAAACCTTGCGCTCTCGGAACACCGAAGCCGAAAGCGTTCATGTGATTGAAGCCAGGCGGTGGCATCCGAGTCCGCTGCACGTTCTCCATCAGTTTGCTGTGGTTGGCGGCTGCTGCTGCTGCTGCCGCGGCCGCTGCCGCACTCTGTGTGATCTGCTGCTGGTTGATCTCGTCGTTGATCAGCTCGGCCAGTGCTTTCTGGGTCTCGAAGAAGGGATCAAAGCCTAAAATGTTGCCTGCAGTCAGCGCGTTGTGTTGGGGAGCAAGAGGATTTTGGCCGACGGCGAAATAGACGAAAAATAAATAACTCTCTCGCACAGAAACTGTGTTTTTTGGCAACTACTATGCTATCTATCACTCCAAATAGCTACTAAGGATGCAGTTTTCGAATAGTTATTTAGATTTAGACTAACGGTCGATCCAAAGATTTCAGACGTTGGTGATACATTACCTAAATCGTCGTCTACGACTGGTGTTTGCTGTGGATACTGCTGTTGTGGTTGCGGTTGCGGTTGTTGTGGTTGTTGTTGTTGCTGCTGCTGTTGTGAATTGTGAAGCCTATTGTTTGGTGGCTGCGACTGCGATTGCGGCTGCTGCTGCTGTGGATTAGCCCCGTTCAACAGGATATTGTGAGCATTCAGCTGACCATTAAGCATTCGCTGCTTCTGTAGCTGCTGGGAACCTAGCAAACCTGGACGGAATTTTGTTAGATGTTGTTTCCAATGGTCAAGTAAGAATGGGTCGTATGAATAGAAAAAATAGTAAACTTATACCCTTAAAACTTCCAACCAAAATGATGACACAGCTAAAAAACTGAACGAACGGCTTTTTCCCCCGGTGACTTCGAATTCCAGGCTTTTCCCCGCTTTTCCCGATTCACTTGTCACCAGGATTGCTTCCACTCACTTGCTATAAAAACATATTTTTCGGAATTATGCAATCATTAGATGATATAATGATATGTTGTACTTGTAAGTAACCTGTCAATTTTACTTTCAGAGCGACACAATAAGCGATCTTATGATTCATGAGCGTTCACTCAGAGTGAGCACTCGCGAGTCGTAAAATGGCTGATTGTGACGCACTGAAAGCAATATTGGCAGATTGTATGTGTCAAACACATACTTCACGTCCTCATCTTGTAACTTACAAGTACTAATTATCACTATACCATCTCATGATTTCATAATTCTGAAAAATATTTTTTTATAGCAAGTGAGTGGAAGTAACCCTGCTTGTCACCCTGCGGAGCTTATTTCATAAACTAGACACCACTCCAAAATTTTCGAAATTTCTCAAAGGTTCCGGCATTTCCCTAAAGTTCTCGAAACTTGTCATAAGTTTTGGGACTCCTCAGAAGTTGTTGGCCCTTTTCAGAAGTTCGGAACTCGTCATACGTTCTTGGAACTCCTCAGACGTTATTGCATTTTCTCAGACGTTCTTGGAACTTCTCAACATATCTTAGAACTTCTCATTAGAGTTTTTGTAAATTATCAGAAGTTCCCGAAATTTTTCCGAAGTTCTCAGAGCTTATCTCAAGTTTTTAGAACTTCGCTGAATTTCTTGGGAGTGTTTTGAACTATGCTGAAATATTTGAAAATTCGCTGAAGTTTTCAGAGCTTACCTTAAGTTGCTCAAACTTCGTTGAAGTTCTTGGACCTTGGTTAAATTTCTTGGCGCTTTGTTAAAATACTTCGGCGAAATTCCAAAAATTTGAGCAAAGTTTCAGAAATTTTTTAGCTTAGTTTCTCGAAATCGCATCATTGGTTTTGGTTGAAACGAGTTCAAAATTAGCAAGTTAACAATCAGAACCGGAAACCAACAACAGATACTTCTTCGATCACTTCTGCAAATTGATCAGCTTCATCCCGGGACGCAACAGCTTGAGAAACTCGAAAGCCTCTGATCCCCCGATCACAGTCAGTCGTGCTTCTCCTGCCAGCGTTCAGCAGCCGTCCCGGCCCTGTGTTTGGGTCTGGTGAAGGCAATTATGTACCTGATACGTCCGTCGTTTCTAGCCAGCCACTTCATGCTCGCCTCTCTCCATATGAAGCAACTGTTCCGGCACCGGGATGCACTCCTGCTAGCTTCATGGAAGCCCCTAATCCTCTCAGCATAGTCGAGTCCCTCCCGTCAGCGCTCAGCAGCCATCCCGGACCTGTGTATGAGAATGGAGAAGGGGTCTTCCAAACCGTCATCGCAGGCAAGTACACACATGTGTGGAATACTTTTCTCCTCCAGTAATGCCCATCGATTCTAGTCTCCACACTTCAAACGGGTTTCACTCGGATATTGGCGCTATCGAAGCTGCTGAATCATCTCTCACAGTAACTGCTGTACCTGACATCATCTCTTCAAGCATGCCGCCGAGTCCCGTTGCGCCCTCCGCAGCAAACCGTACCACCGATCGCATGTTTTCTGTGTATTATCAGAATGTCAGAGGTTTGCGCACAAAAATTGCTCAGCTCCGTCTGCTTTTGTCCAGCTGTGACTATGAAGTACTTGTCTTTACGGAAACATGGCTCCGTGCTGATATTGACAGCAGTGAAATTTCATCGGATTACGTTTTCTTCCGCTATGATCGCAATGAGTTAACCAGTCCTCATTTGCGGGGCGGTGGTGTACTGATTGCAGCCAAAAACTACCTGGAGTGTGAATCTATTTCGATAGCTAACTGTGAAAATCTTGAGCAAAATGCAGTTTGCATAAAATTGCAATCTCATTCGCTCTATGTAGTGGCTATCTATCTTCCACCTAACTCGCGTGCCGAGCAATATAATGCTCACGCAAGGGCCGTTCAACAAGTGGCAGATCGTTTATCGGAGACTGACATAATCCTATCAATCGGTGATTTTAATCTTCCTAATCTGCGATGGCATCTTGACGAGGACATTAATGGCTTTATTCCTTCAAACGCCTTGACTGATACTGAGAGAAACTTTACAGTAGCTATGTTTTCCAATGGCTTGAGGCAGATTAATAACATTGTCAACACGAACGAAAGATTCCTTGACCTGACGTTCACCCATCTCCCGGAGTATCTTAACCTGATTGCAGTACTTGCGTCGCTGTTAACTGTCGATAATCATCACAAAGCAATGATTTTACTACTTGACGAGAGTGTTGTACTTGACGATCAGGACAAATGTTTCAAATTTGACTATTTGGCATGCGACTTTGACTTACAACACACACAATTACAATTATCAAGTTATGCTTCAGTTATCAGCTTTCTACGAATCTCTCTCTGAAGTTATAAATCATCATGTACCTCTAAAGAGACAAGCACCGATTTCTGCTTTCAACAAACCGTGGTGGACTGCAGAGTTACATACGCTTCGTAAGTTGCGCAAATGAGTCCTATAAAGCTAGACTCGTTGAGCTTGAGTTGGAGTACAAAGCCATCCTTTCTACAACACATGAAAACTATTTGTGTAGGATACAGACATCCGTCAAGGAAATTCCTTCGCGCTTTTGCGATTTCATTAAGAAACGCAAAGCTGACAACGGCATCCCTGGATCGGTCAACTTCGAAGGAACCACTTCTCGCTCATGCTCGGAGACAGCTAATCTCTCTGCTGATTTCTTTGAGAACGTATTTAGTAAAGCATCACCCGTTCAACAGCAGGCTTCGAGCCACAAAATGGTGAGTTGACAACCTGGAAGGAGCGGAATACCTAGCCCTGGTCCTCACAAGTTCCAAGTTCCAGACTACCAGCTAAAACATGGACACAGCTGGGTGGCGTAGCCTAGGCAATGTTGCCAATCCGGCAATAGCAAAGTGAAGAGGTGCGACGCGAACACTGGCGCGGTAACCATAGTACGGTGATAGAGGAAATGCTTCACCAAACCCGAGCGTCTGTTCACCATGGAGGTGCGGCTCAAAACGGCGTCTGTTCTCCATGTTAGGAGCGGCTGATCACCGTCCTAGTGCCAGCGTGGGACTCTAAACAGAGCTGTGCACGATGGTCCCCCGCCGAGACAGGGGGTTGGGGCAGGCCCAATAAGCCGCCCTGGAAAAAAACATAAAGTTGCAAATACTGAAGAAAGAAATACGAATCGGAACAATCGGCACAGACCTACGCAACGAAATAAGGACTACGATTGGAAACTCGGAACATGGAACTGCAAATCGCTCGGCTTCCCGGGCTGCGATAGGTTAATCTATGACGAACTTCAACCACGCAACTTCGAAGTCGTAGCACTGCAGGAACGTTGCTGGACGGGACAAAAGGTATGGAAAAGCGGACATCGAGCGGCTACTTTCTACCACAGCTGTGGCACCCCCAACGAGCTGGGAACCGGCTTTGTAGTGCTGGGTAAGATGCGCCAACGCGTGATTGGTTGGCAGCCGATCAACGCGAGGATGTGCAAGTTGAGGATTAAGGGCCGTTTCTTCAACTACAGCATCATCAACGTGCACTGCCCACACGAAGGGAGACCCGACGACGAGAAAGAAGCGTTTTATGCGCAGCTGGAGCAGGTGTACGACGGCTGTTCGCAACGGGACGTCAAAATCGTCATCGGCGACATGAACGCTCAGGTAGGACGGGAGACAATGTATAGACCGGCAATCGGGCCAAACAGCCTGCATGCCGTATCGAACGACAACGGCCAACGATGCGTGAACTTTGCAGCCTCTCGAGGAATGGTAGTTCGAAGTACCTTTTTCCACCGCAAGGATATCCTCAAAGTCACCTGGAGATCACCTGACCAACACACAGAAAACCAAATCGATCACGTTCTAATCGACGGGAAATTCTTCTCCGACATTATCAACGTCCACACGTACCGCAGTGCGAACATAGATTCGGAGCACTACCTAGTTGCAGTATGCATGCGCTCAAAACTCTCGACGGTTCATAACACCCGTCGAAGTCGAACGCCGCGACCCAACATTGAGCAACTAGGGGACGCCGGAGTTGCCCAGGACTACGCGCAGCTTCTCTTGAAGATGGCTGGAGGGACATCCGTTCAGCCATAGGTAGTACTGCTGCAGCGGCACTAGGTACTGCAATCCCGGACCGAAGAAATGACTGGTTTGACGGCGAATGCAAACTGTTAGTAGAGGAAAAGAATGCAGCACGGGCGAGAATGCTGCAACACCGCCCAAGATTTAATGTGGAGCGATACAGACAAGCGCGGAACAGACAAAACTCGGTTTTCCGAAGGAAGAAGCGTCAGCAGGAAGACCGAGATCGCGAGGCGATGGAAAATCTGTACAGCGTAAACGACACACGGAAGTTCTACGAGAAACTAAATAGTTCGCGCAAAGGCTACGTGCCGCAAGCCGATATGTGCAAGGACTTGGACGGTAACCTTCTCACGAACGAGTGTGAGGTGATTGAGAGGTGGAGGCAGTACTATGACGAGCACCTCAACGGTGAAGCAGCAGAAAACGAAGGTGGCACGGCAACAGACCTTGGAGCACGCGGAGAAGACGACAGGCTACCGGCCCCTGATCTTCAAAAAGTTGAGGAGGAGATCGGTCGGCTGAAGAACAACTGGTGTAGATCAACTGCCAAGTGAGCTATTGAAATACGGTGGTGAAGCACTGGCTAGAGCGCTGCACTGGGTAATTGCCAAGATTTGGGAGGAGGAGATTTTACCGGAGGAGTGGATGGAAGGTGTCGTATGCCCAATCTACAAAAAGGGCGACAAGTTGGATTGCTGCAACTACCACGCAATCACACTGCTGAGCGCCGCCTACAAGGTACTTTCCCAAATTCTATGCCGCCGCCTGTCACCATTTGCAAGAGAGTTCGTGGGACAATACCAGGCGGGATTCATGGGTGCCCGCGCTACCACGGACCACATTTTCGCGATTCGGCAGGTTCTGCAGAAATGCCGCGAATACAACGTGCCCACACATCATTTGTTCATCGATTTCAAATCCGCATACGACACAATCGATCGAGATCAGTTATGGCAGATTATGCACGAGTACGGATTTCCGGATAAACTGACGCGATTGGTCAAGGCGACGATGGATCAAGTGATGTGCGTTGTTCGAGTATCGGGGACACTCTCGAGTCCCCTTGAATCTCGAAGGGGGTTACGGCAAGGTGATGGACTTTCGTGTCTGCTATTCAACATCGCGTTAGAAAGTGTGATCAGAAGAGCTGGGATAGACACGAGTGGCACGATCTTCAAGAAGTCCATCCAGCTTCTTGGCTTCGTCGATGACATTGACATCATGGCACGGAACTTTGAGACGATGGCGGAAACGTACATAAGACTGAAAGCTGAAGCTAGGCGGATTGGACTTGCCATAAACACATCAAAGACAAAAAACATGAAAGGAAGAGGTTCTAGGGAATACAATGTTAGCCTCCCACCCCGAGTTCAGATTGACGGTGACGAAATCGAGGTGGTCGATGAGTTCGTGTATTTGGGCTCACTGGTGACCGCCGAAAATGATACTAGCAGAGAAATTCAAAGACGCATTATGGCAAAGAATCGTGCCTACTTTGGACTCCGGAGGACGCTCCGGTCGAATAAAATTCGCCGCCGCACGAAGTTGACTGTCTACAAGACGCTGATTAGACCGGTGGTGCTCTACGGCCACGAGACCTGGACTATACTCGTGGAGGACCAACGCGTCCTTGGTATTTTCGAACGGAAGGTGTTGCGTACCATCTACGGTGGAGATGACGGAACGTGGAGGAGCCGAATGTACCACGAATTGCACCAGCTGATGGGAGAACCATCCATCGTCCACATTGCAAAAATTGGGCGACTACGGTGGGCTGGGCACGTAGTAAGAATGCCGCACGACGACCCAGTGAAAATGGTTCTAGAAAGCGACCCAACAGGAACAAGAAGAAGAGGCGCGCAGCGGGCAAGGTGGATCGACCAAGTAGAAGGCGACTTGCGGACCCTTCGCAGACTACGAGGTTGGCGTTGGCGTGTGGCCATGGAGCGAGTAGAGTGGAGACGACTTATTCGGACAGCAGAGGACAACAAGGCCTTAGTCTGATTGGTAAGGTAAGGTAAGGCTTCGAGCAGATTCCGTCTCATAACATAAATCTACAATGCATCCAGTTTTCTCCAGACAATGTTCAGAAATCCCTCGAAAATCTCGATTCAACGAAAGGACCCGGAACGGACAGCCTGCCTCCTGTGCTGTTGAAAAACTGTGCCGCTACGCTTGCGTCGCCCATCGCTGCTATTTTCAACCGACCGCTCCAAGACAGAACGTTCCCAAATGCATGGAAAACGGCATCCATAGTACCGATCCACAAGTCTGGAAATAGAAAATGTGTCACCAATTATCGTGGTATATCCATACATTGCACTCTCAGTAAGATGTTGGAGAAACTGATCCACACAGCTCTCTGCAGAGTTACTGCCCCGATCATCTCCAACAGCCAGTACGGTTTTATGAATCACCGCTCAACGACATCAAACCTAATGTGTTACGTGTCAGCGATATCACGTGATATAGCATCAAAACAGCAAGTGGATTCGGTTTACGTCGATTTTGCGAAAGCTTTCGATACAGTTCCGCACAACCTCATCATTAGCAAAATGAATCGTATTGGATTCCCCACCTGGATCACGGAATGGCTCAACTCGTACCTGTCTGACCGCAATGCTTTCGTGGTGGTAAATTCCGTACGTTTCACGACCTTCGACACTCCATCTGGCGTACCACAAGGCAGTGTTCTCGGTCCTCTTATTTTTATCATCTATGTGAATGACTTGTGTGAGCTACTCTCATCGTCCAAACTGTCTTATGCTGATGACCTAAAATTTTGTTCGTGTGATTGTTTCTCCTGCTGACTGTGTTGCAGTACAAGAAGATATAAATCGTTTGCTCCCCAGTCCGCATCGTGCTCTCTTGCCGTGCGGATCTATTTGCTTTTTGCTGAAGGAAGTGTTACTACTACCTAAAGCTACAACAAATTTAAACAGCACTTTTCAGTGCTCAACCTGTAAAAATTTTCTACCTTGTTCAACTCTTATTCCTCTTCGATCCTTGTTTGGACCCTACCCGAGGTAATCCTTCTTGGATATCGATTTGGAAAATTCCTCTTCGATCCTTCAGATTCTTATAGTAATCTGCTTGGAAGTCGATTTGGATAAAAATTTACTGCCGCCATGGCGCCTAAACGCAAAAGAAAGGGGCAAACTCTTGACCCCCCTTCTGATGAAATTAATTTGAGTAATCAATTTGATTTGCTCACGGATGATGAGAATGATCCATCATCCAAGAAAAATTCTAGTAAACTTTCCCGGCTTAATGCCAAGAAGGAAAAGATTCCCCCTATTGTGATAACCACTACCGATTTCCATGCTCTTCGCATGGAACTTTTGAATTTCGTGAAAGTTAAGTTTTCACTACAAATTGGACGTCGGGGTGAATGCCGCGTATTGGCTGAAACCTTGGACGGATTTAAATGTCTTCTCAAGTATCTTACTGAGAAGAAGCACAAATTTTTTACTTACGACACCAAAACTGAACGTGTGTTCAAGGTTGTCATGAAAGGACTGCCCAGTGGTGAATCCCTGGATCAGATCAAAGATGAACTGGCAAAATTACTTGGAGTTGTGCCACTCCAAGTAATCAAAATGAAAATGAAATCCCGTCCTGGCGATTCGCGCAACGGGATTTCTAATGATTTTTATTTAGTTCACTTCAAGTCTAGTGAACTAAACAACCTTAAGGCCTTAGAAAAAGCTAGCCTTATGCTCCATGTCCGAGTGAAGTGGGAACACTTCAGGAAGACTGGAGGAAATTTCCAAAACCTCACCCAGTGCCGTAAGTGCCAGGGATGGGGTCACGGAACTAAAAATTGCTACATGCCAGCTAAATGCATGAATTGTGGTGATTCCTCTCACGCAAAGGATGACTGTCCTGTGAAGGAAGATCCTAAGAAATTTAAATGTTCAAATTGTGGTGAAAACCACAAATCCAATTTTTGGGAATGTAAGACTCGCAAAGCGATCCTACAATTTCGTTCTAACCGTCAGGTAGGAAACGCTTCACGTTTCCGACCAGGTACAAATTCCTCTGCTGTTAACAACGGTCAGCGAGGAACAAATTCTACATTCTTACCCGTAGGTACAAATATCTCCCCTGCTTCAAATGTTTCATCTGTACCTACTCCCCTCGCTGCTAACAATGTTCAGCGAGTTAATGGAGCTACCTATGCTGCTATTGCAGCGGGTAGAAATCAAAATACTAACCAACGTTCTAATGGAAATTTTGACAATTTTGACTTAGGAAGCATTACTGCCCCCAAAATGGAATTTTTACAGAAATCATTAATTGACATGATTTCTGATATGCTTAAATCTAACTCCATGTTTGATGCTATTCAAACTGGAGTAAAATTTGCAAATAATATTGTCATGACTTTAAAATTCAGTAATGGATTTTAAAGCATTAAATATTGTAAATTGGAATGCTCGATCTCTTAAAGATAATGAAGACGAGCTATTTAACTTTTTAAGAGTTCATAACGTGCATATTGCCGTTATAACTGAAACGTTCCTTAAACCTGCCCATAAGGTTAAGAAGGACGCAAATTACTTGATTTATAGAAATGATCGTCTTGATGGACCCTGTGGTGGCGTTGCCATCATTATTCATAGACGAATCAAACATAAAATTCTTTCTTCATTTGAAACCAAAGTTTTTGAAACTTTGGGGGTTTCTGTTGAAACAAAATTTGGACAACTTACGTTTATAGCTGCCTATTTGCCATTCCAATGCGTAGGCCAGCAAAAGAATTTTCTCAAGGGTGACCTCCAGAAACTTACCCGTCATAGGTCTAAATTCTTCATTATTGGTGATTTTAATGCAAAACACCGCTCATGGAATAATGCTCAAAGCAATTCCAATGGTAATATTCTGTTTGATGATTGTTCTGCAGGTTATTACACTATTCAATATCCAAACAGCCCAACATGCTTTTCTTCTGCAAGAAATCCCTCCACTATTGATTTGGTCTTAACTGATTCATGTCAACTTTGTAGCCAATTGGTTACCCATGCTGACTTCGGTTCTGATCACCTTCCAGTAACTTTTGAAATATCCCAAGAAATAATTTGTAATCCCAACAGCTCTACTTTCAATTACCATAGAGCTGATTGGGAGCAGTATCGAACATTTATGGAATATAACTTCGATCCAAACATTCCTTTGCAAACCAAAGATGAAATTAATTATGCTCTTGAATCTCTGACTACTTCTATAGTTGAAGCAAGAGCTGCCTCAGTACCAAAATGCGAGGTTAAATTCGATTCAATTATAATAGACGATGATCTTCAGCTCTTGATCCGTCTTAAAAATGTCCGTAGGAGACAATATCAAAGAACACGCGATCCTGCCATGAAAGTTATCTGGCGGGATTTGCAAAAACAAATTAAAAAGCGATTCTCTGCCCTGAGGAACAAAACTTTTGAAAATAATATTTCTAAATTAGACCCGAGTTCCAAACCCTTTTGGAAACTCACAAAAATTTTGAAAAAACCTCAAAAGCCTATTCCAGCGCTTAAAGAAGGTGGTAAAATTTTGATCACAAATTTGGAAAAAGCTCAGAAACTTGCTAAGCAATTCGAGAGTTCCCATAATTTCAGTTTGGGTCTTACTAGTCCTATTGAGAATCAGGTTGCTTGGGATTTTCTGAATATTTTCTCTCGGGAAAATATTTTTGATGATTCCTGGGGGACTGATTTGGACGAAGTAAGGTCTATAACTAAAAAATTTCAAAATATGAAAGCTCCAGGTGATGATGGAATTTTCTATATCCTCATCAAAAAACTCCCAGAGAGTACCTTGTCTTTCTTGGTAAAATTATTTAACAGATGTTTCCATTTGGCATACTATCCTGATAAATGGAAAAATGCAAAAGTTGTTCCAATTTTGAAGCCGGATAAAAATCCAGCTGAAGCTTCTAGCTACCGTCCAATAAGTTTGCTTTCTTCAATAAGTAAACTTTTTGAAAAGATAATTTTGAATAGAATGATGCTTCACATCAATACGAACTCAATTTTTGCAGATGAGCAGTTTGGATTTCGCCATGGGCATTCAACTACTCATCAACTCTTAAGAGTTACCAATTTAATTCGTTCAAACAAATCTGAAGGCCACTCAACTGGAGTTGCTCTTCTAGACATAGAAAAAGCATTCGACAGTGTTTGGCATGAAGGTTTGATTGCTAAATTGAAAAAGTTTAATTTTCCACTTTATATTATGAAATTAGTTCAAAATTATTTAACTGACAGAACTCTTCAAGTAAATTATCAAAATTCCAAATCTAATCGACTACCTGTTAGGGCAGGAGTTCCTCAGGGTAGCATTCTTGGGCCTATATTGTATAACATTTTCACTTCGGACCTCCCTGATTTGCCTCAGGGTTGCCACAAATCTTTGTTCGCTGATGACACAGGCATTTCCGCTAAAGGAAGAAGTCTTCGTGTTATTTGCAGCAGACTGCAGAAAAGTTTAGATATTTTCTCTTCTTATTTACAAAAATGGAAGATTTCTCCCAACGCTTCCAAAACTCAACTTATAATATTTCCACATAAGCCCAGGGCTTCCTTTTTGAAACCTAGTAGTAGCCACATAGTCACTATGAACGGAGTTCCAATTTCCTGGTCAAACCAAGTGAAATATCTTGGATTAATACTTGACCATAAATTAACTTTTAAAGATCACATTGAGGGCATTCAAGCCAAATGTAACAAATATATAAAATGTTTGTATCCTCTTATTAACAGGAAATCCAAACTTTGCCTGACGAATAAACTTCTAATATTTAAACAAGTTTTTAGACCGGCCATGCTTTACGCTGTACCAATATGGTCTAGTTGCTGCACTACCAGGAAAAAAGCACTTCAAAGGATTCAGAACAAAATTCTGAAAATGATTTTGAAGTTGCCTCCCTGGTACAGTACAACCGAAGTACATAGAATTTCGAATGTTGAGACTTTAGCACAAATGTCCAACAAAATAATTAATAATTTCAGGCAAAAATCGTTGCAATCCTCAATTGCAACGATTAATTCCCTTTATACTTAGATAAGATTTAGTTTTAGTTTTTAGTTTTAAGATATCAATTGTTATACTGACATGCAGGTTAAAAAACCTGTTTAAAATAACAAATTGCCAAGACATGAACAATGTAAAAACACTTAGATATATATCATAACAATTAAGGCTGGTACGTTACTGCAGTAACTGGAGCACCTAGGTTAAAATGAAATGTAATTTATTTTGAATGTGGAACAAATAAAGAGTTAAAAAAAAAAAAAAAATAAATCGTTTGCTAGTCTGGTGCGGTGACAACGGCATACGCGTCCACACCAAAAAATGCAAAGTGATATCCTTCACCCGTAGCAATAGAGTTACTCTTCATCCATACTGCATGGGACCGGATTCCCTAGAGCGTGTAAACTCAATCTGCGATCTAGGCCTTACGATCGATTCCAGGTTAACGTTTTGCGAACACATAAGCATCGTAACTGCCAAAGCATACACTGTGCTTGGTTTCATTCGTCGTCATGCTTCTGGTTTCACCGACGTTTATTGCCTCAAGACACAATTCTGCTCGCTGGCTGGTTCGTAGTATCTTAGAATATGCTTCCCCAGTGTGGTCTCCATTTTACACTACGCATATTCTTACGATTGAACGGATTCAAAAAAGCTTCATGCGGTTTGCTTTACCTCAGCTCCCATGGAATGATCCAGTAATTCTTCCCAGTTATCCAGACCGATGCATGCTGATTGATTAGGAATCTCCCTCAGCAAGGCGTATCAAATTGCAACGACTTTTCATCTTCGACCTAATCACCGGCAATGTGGACTGTCCCGAACTGCTGGAACGGATTCCATGGAACATTCCTCCTCGTAGATTTCGTAACTCCCCATTACTGGCAATTCCATTCCACAGAACTAACTTTGGATTCAATATCTGTTTTAATTCATGTTTGCGTTCCTTTAATGATGTTTGTAATGAGTTTGTAATAGAATAAGAGGTTTAGATTAAACAAGTTTTAGTTTTAAGTAATCAGTCTGTACGAGGTAGTCGAAGACGGTGTGCAATAAATGAAATCATGAGGTACTATTTTCAAACGACCCACTGCTAGGAATTTCGAAAAACTTACCATTCGAGTGTTGTTCTAGGAAGTGCGAGTTTAACCGGCTGTTCTCGAGCAGGTTGGCAATGTTCATCGGATCCGCTGCAGGCACCGACGAGTGTCCGTTGAGTAAAAAGGGTGGAGTTTGCTGTTGTGCTGCCTGCTGTTGTTGGTTCTTGTGAAAGTCGAAGAACTTTGACATGTTACCCGCGTAGATGTGATTGATGTCGGAGTGTTGCTGCTGTTGCTGCTGTAAACGCTGATGAGTCTGCTGTTGGTGTTGTTGCTGCTGCTGCTGACTCAGTAACCTACTATTAAGTTCGTTTGTGTTGTGAAAGTAATCTGAGTAATCTCCTGAAACGAGAGGAAAAAGTGTATACCATCAGCATTTAGGACTGAGGGGGATTTACGGAGGACGCTAAACTTACCATTAAAGCCATTGAATTGCGTCCCATTCAGTCCACTGTTGATGAGGTTACGCTTCTGCAGTTCCTGCATGCGTAAGAGCTCCTCTTGATGCTCAACGTCCAGTTTGTTGCGCATCATATATTTGCTAAAGGCGGCCTCCCAATCATCGGTATTGCCAGTGCCAAGACCTGCGAGGCTCTCGACACTACCGTTTCCAAGACCGAGCCCACTCAGCTGTTGCTGCAGGTGCAGATTGTTCAGCAGATGATGCTGCTGTTGTTGCTGCTGCTGTTGCTGAATGTTGCCCAGATTCTTGAGGATCTCTTTTGTGTGCTGCTCGTTGGTATCGTTGGTACCGCTGAGGAGATCCGGCAGCTGGGAGGATGTGAGACCAGTGGGCTGGTTACTATCCAGATTACCACCCACAACTGCGGAAATAGAAGAAAGAATTGCATTTAGTCTCAATGATCCACGCCTTTTAAAACGATTGCACAACTTACCACTATCCAGTTTGTTGTAACTGTACGGATCGAGCGTGCTGTGAGAGAAGAAACTGCTGTTGTCATCGAAAATGCCCAATTTGGAGAATCGCGATGTGGCGTTGTCAATGAGACTGTTGGTCTTGTTGAGACCATTTGGCGGCGACTGCTGTTTGCTGGCCGTCGAAGTCGTAACGGTTGTGGTGGTCAAATTGACTCCATCTTCCGCACTGCCAAACAGTGACGACGATGACGAACACGATATCACCGGATCTGTACTGCTGCCACTCTTGTCGTCAGAGCTGGAAACGGCCCCGGACGACGATAGGGGAGAGGAGGAAAAGGTGGTAAAATTGATACTACTACTACTAATACCATTGGTGATGGCCTGGATGCTGCTGGGAGCTGTCGTGATGGCGCTTTCCTCTACGGATAAGTTACTGGTTGTACTGGCCGCCGTAGGGCTTCCAGTCGTTATCACATTGTTCACCGCAGTTAGTGGATCGGGGAATGCACTAGGCGAGCTCTTACCGCTGGGCGTTTCACTCAGTGTGCTACCACTGTCGCCGCCGGCATGCGACGAACCGCTGCTGCTCAACGAAGGTGTATCCGTTTTGCCATCGTTGTCCGACGACAGTGCATCATTGTCCAAATCCTCAAAGTCCAGCTCGTCGTCATCGTCATCCAGATCGTCCAGGTGCTGTACGCTGGCAGACTTGCCTCCGTTAGTGGTTATACCATTTGTGCTAACACACCCATTGACGATGATCTGTTTGAGATGTTTGCTATTGTTCTGAACCTCCTTACCCAGGTCTTCCCCATTGGCTAGACCGGCAACGACAACAGCGGCGGACCCCTTGCCATTGCTGCTGCCGATAACCGTTGTACTGGCGGTACTGGTAGTACTAGACGAATTGCTCACCGTTCTGCTGCTGGCAACGCTGTTGGCTCTGCTAGTCACCGGAATTGTACTATCTTTGCTGCTACTGCGGTTGGAATTCTGTTTACTGTGACTATCTTTGCTACTGGTGTGCTCTTTGCTGCTGTGATGGTCGCGCTCCGTATCCCGACTGTTCCGGTGCTTCCGGCCACCTTTCGATCGGGTTTTCTCATGCTTTCGATCGCTGCGAGTTGCATTCTCCTTGTTGCTGCCACCGACTGAAATGGTACGGCACAACGAATGAAATCAGTCGTGTTATTATTGGATGGGAAATCGACTGGAAGCGGCAAATATTTCCAATTTGGAGTGAGTGTTAGCATCGGGTTGTGTTAGTCGGATTAGTTTTTCAATATGGCCAATCTTTTCTGCTGGAACAGAAATCTCCTATCGCACGGACGGTTTCATTACGAAAATCGAGTGTTAGTATTCGAGTACTCATACACACAAACCACCACCGGAAACAGACAAGCTATGCACGCGCACACTGAAAAAGAACTCCGAACCGTGATGATCAAATATATAACTATCAAAACAAATGAGCAGGATGACACTTAATACACAGATTACTCATTTCGGAGGGGGAGAGAGTTACGAGGTTTCCAGCGTTCCAGATATAAGACTGGATTTTTTTGTGGCTATTCTGGAGGCGGCAGTAACCGAGAGCCTGTCTTATTAAACAAAAAAAAGGGATGAAAGGGTCATAGCAATCTACCAATTCAAGTACCTTCTCAAGCAACATCTGTACTATACGTATAGACTTCGTAGAACTTCTTTGGCTGAGCAGATTTTCTAGGTATGCATCTCACATTAGAAACGAAACTACATTCTACCGCTTACGGTGAAAGCCCCACAAATTACCAGTTCACTTTTTGGGACCTCGCTTAGCGCAGTCGGTAAAGGCACAGCTATAATGCAAGACCATGCTGTGGAGGCAGCTGGGTTCGATTCCCTGTCCGGCCTACGATTTTTGGCAAAAATGGTACAGGCCAAGAAAGCTCTCAGTATCTTCCTGTGGAAGTTTCAGCTACTTCCTGAGAGAGTTTCTAAGGATGTTTATGCAACTTCGTGAGTAGGTTCCAGCTACTTCCTATGGAAGTTTGAGCAGCATTCTAACAAAGATCAAGCTTCTCCTTGAGAAAGATTGAGCAACTTCCTCCGAAAATTCAAGCAGCTTCGTGAGAAAGTTTGAGAAATTTCACGTAAAATGACTAGCAAATTTTTGAGGAAGTTCGATTGGCTTCCTTGAGAAATACAGGGCGGACTCGATTATCCGGAGTCTTGAAAAAAATTTCACTCCGGATAATCGAGCCCTCCGGATAATCGAGCCATAAAAAAAAATATTTTTTTTTTGGTCTTATGTGGTCTCATTTAATGTTTTAGTGGCTCCATTGAACGCTTTTGAAGGATTATGGAATCGGACCACTGGTTTTGTAGATATGGCCGGAACAAGTTTCGGCGTTTATGGGCCATGAGGCTAAATTTGACTTGAAAGGAACAAAACCCATTAAGCGACACATCAAATTAAATCAAAATTCGATAACCAGATCAATGGTGGAAAAAATTAAGTACCTTGGACCATATTGGCCACTTTCGGACAAGTTCCAGGTGCCCCGGGAAAGTGACCAGAATCGGACTTGGATAATAACCTATCATGAGGCACATTAAAATCTCGAGATCCTGACCAGATAGAAAATTACTGTCTTCGGCAAAGTTTTTCTAGAGATCATAATCTTTTCGCTGGTGGAGAGAAGTTCAGAATTTTCTCTCTACGTAGCGCTAGAATACATGTGAAATTATCGCATGTGATATATCTCGAGATCATGACCAGATAGAAAATTACTGTCGACGACAAAGTTGTTCAGAAGGTCAAGGCCTTTTCGTTGGTGGACAGTAGTTCAGTGTTTTCTCACTTCGCGGCACTTGTATACATGTAAAATTCTCGCATAAATAAAATATTTCTATATCCTTACCATATAAAAAGTTACTGTCTTCGGCAAAGTTTTTCAGGAAGTCCAGATCTTTTCATTGGTGGAGTAGTTCAGAAAATTCTCACTACGTGGCGCTAGTATATACATGCAATTTTCGCATATACAATAGCTCGAGATCCTGAGCAGATAGAAGTTACTGTCTTCGGCAAACTTGTTCAGGGTGTCAAGTAGTTTTGGCTGGTGGACAGTTGTTCAGAATTTTCTCCCTACTCGGTGCTAGTATACACATGGAATTCTCGCATATACAATAGCTCGAAATCCTTAGCCGATAGAATGTTACTGTTTTCGGCAAACTTTTTCAGGGGGTCAAAAATTTTTGGCTGGTGGACAGTAGCCTAGAAATTTTGCACCACATGGCGCTAGTAAACGTGTACAATTATCGCGTATGCTAAGCTCGAGATTCTGAACAGGTAGAAAATTACTGTCTTCGAAAAAGTTGTTCATGAGGTCAATGCCTATTGCTTGGTGCACAATAGTTCAGAATTTTCACACTACGTGGCGCTAGTATACACGCGAAATTCTCGCATGTAAAATATCTCGAAATTTTGATCAGATAGATTTCTCTAGTGGACAGTAATTCAAAATTTTCTCACTACGTAGCGCTAGAACACACGTGAAATTCTCGCATGTGGTTTGTTTCGAGATCCTGACCAGATAGAAAGTTACTGTCTGCAACAAAGTTATTCAGGAGGTCAAAGTCTTTTGGCTGGTGAACAATAGTTTAGAATTTTCTAATAAACTCTAGGCTTTAAACTCCTGAACAACTTTGTTCAAGACAGTAACTTTCTATCTGGTCAAGAACGTTAGGTATTTTATATGCGAGAATTTCACATGTATAATAGCATCATGAAGTGAGAAAATTCTGAACTACTGTCCACCAGCCAAAAGATCTTGACCTCCTGAACAACTTCCTATCTGATCAGGATCTCGAGATATGCATATGCGAGAAGTGTACATGTATACTAACGCCACGTGGTGAGAAAATTATTAACTACTGTTTACCAGCCAAAAAGTCTTGACCCCCTAAACAACTATGCCGAAGACAGCAACTTTTTAGCTGATCAAGATCTCGAGCTATTGAATATGGGAGAAAGGCACGTATATACTAGCACCGCATAGTGAGAAAATTCTAAACTATTGGGTGACAAAAAGATCTTGACTTTCTGAAAAACTTTGCCGAATACATTTACTTTCTATCTGGTCAGGATCTAGAGACATTTTATATGCAAGAGTTTCACATCTATAGTAGCGCCGCAAAGTGAGAAAACTTTGAACTACTGTCCACCTGTGAAAAAGCCTTGACATCCTGAACAACTATGCCGAAGACAATACCTTTCTATCTGGTTGGGAACTTGAGATATTTTATATGAGAATTTCACGTGTATACAAGCGTCGCGTAGTGAGCAATTTCTGAACTATTGAGCACCAAGCAATAGGCTTTGACCTCCTGAAAAACTTTGTGAAAGACAGTAACTTTTTATCTGGTCAGGATCTCGAGATATATCACATGCGAGAATTTCACATGTACACTAACGCTACGTAGTGAGAAAATTCTGAACTACTGTCCACCAGCGACAAGGCTATGATCTCCTGAACAACTTTGTCAGAGACAGTAACTTTCTATCTTGCCAGAATCTTGATATATTCCATGTTGTAATCAATTAAGTCAAATCCCACGTAGTATGGTCACAGTTTTCGCGATTTCCATTTACATTTTCCCTATTATCCGCATTTTTTAGTTTAATCAAAGTTTAGCTTGTTTAGATTAAAACAAGTTTTTTGAGGAATACTCGCTGGTTTCAGATCGATTGGTAACTCAGCAACAAAATGGCAATGGAAAACTCATGTGTGTTGTACAAAGTACAACAGCGCGAGTAACGGAGGGTTAAAGGCCCTTTGGTACATATTTTTTTTGAGGATCTTCAAAAATTTTGTTCGGTTGCCATTCCCCCCCCCCTGAAACGTGACGTAATTAGTGAACGGACCATCATGAGATTCAGTTTTTGTATGTTGTTGTGGCACATGATATGTTTGATTCCTTTCAGGTCAAAGTTAATCCAAAACCCCTTAACGCCGGATTTTGTAACAAAGGCACACAAACACTTAAATATAGTCATTTCCCGATCTTGTCAGACTTAGTCGAACGATGTATGTTACTCGTCCTCGGATCGAAAGTCGGTTTTCCAAGCGGTTTATGAAAAATAATTTGCAAGATAGGTAAAAAAATATGACTCCGGATAATCGAGCCATTTTCTCCGGATAATCGAGCCCCGGATAATCGAGCCTCCGGTTAATCGAGCCTCCGGATAATCGAGTCCGGCCCGAGTAGTTTTGTAGGGATGCTCGACCAACCTCCTAAAGAAGTTTGAGCGACTTTTAAAAAATGTACGTCTATGGAAGTTTGAACAACTTCTTTAAAAATATCAAGCCTTAAGGGGGAAGCTTACCACCCAGGAAAAAACGTTTTGATTTTTCTAAAAATATTATTGAAAATGATATAGGGGAATTTACGTATTCTCGGCAATCTAAGCAGCTTCCGCTAGATAAAATTGATAATTTAATAGCAGATTTTTGGCGATATAATACATTTCCTCTATGTATTTTTTTCAGGAAAGTTAGAAAAAGAAATGAATTTTCTTGGATTTTTGATATATTTTTCCAATAATTTTAGAAAAATCGCAACGAACCGGGAATTTTTTTAAAAACAAAATGGCGTTAAGCGTAATTTTGAGCAACTTTATGAAGAAATTAGAGCAATATCCAGGAAAAAATCGTGAAATTTTTAGACGAAGCAGCTTTCTGCGGTAAATCGAACACTTTTCGAGGATGTTCGATAAACTTGCTTAAAAAGTTTGAGCAACTTCTTGTATAAATTTAAACATTTATCTCGGAAAGTACAAGCCTCTTCGATAGAATATTCAAATTACTTCATGTGATACCCTAGCAGCACACTTGTCGCAAAACGGTTGTAGCAACTCCTATGCGAATAATTCCGGGCCCAATCAAGTTGCCGCAACTTTCAAGACGGGACTGTGTTGCTTGGGTTGTTGAGGTCGTTTCCTAAGAATATTCAAGCACCATTATGAGAAAGCTAGATAAATGTCATGAGATAAGTCGAACAACTTCCTAAGAAATGTCGAACAACTTTCAGAGAAAGTATGAGCAGCTTTTTTAGGAAAATCGAGCTACATCCTGGGAAAAAAAAACTCTACATCCATCGTGTGATGAACCAGTGTACGACTGAAAATTGCTTCGTTAAAGACAATCAACCAACCCTGGATTAATTTGAGGGCAGTTTGAGCACTCTTCTGAAGTAAATCGATACAGGACTTAAGAAAGTTTTAACCACTTCCTGAGGAAATTCGAGTCACTCTAAAAAAAAAAGTTCAAGCTACTCTCAACGGAAGATTGAGTTACATTCTGTTGAAAGATGAGCAACTTCTTGGGAAAAATATTGGCTTCCTGGAACAGGTTGACCAATTTCTTTGGAAAACAGTTTGAGCAACATCCTGAAATCATCATGAGAAGATCGAGTTGGAGCCATTTTTCAGGGGAGTTTGGACACAACTACGATAGTTCAAACAGCTTATTGGGAAAGATTTCGGGATGTCGGTGAAAGTTTGAGCAAATTCCAGCGGTATTTTAAGCAACTTCCAGCGGTATTTTGAGTAACTTTCAGTGGACGTTTGAGCAACTTTCAACGAAAAACAGTTGTAGCAACTCCTATGTGACTTATTTCGGTCCCAATCAACTTGTCGCATCTTTTCAAAACAGGAGTGTGTTGCTTGAGTCGTTGAAGACACTTCCTAAGAATATTCAAGCATTATTCTGAGAAAGCTAGAGAAATGTCATCCAGTGCAACAACAACAGCTCAAGCGGGAGTATAAGCAACTTCCAGTGGGAGTTCAAGCAACTTCCAGAGGAAGTTTAAGCAACTTCCAGAGGAAGTTTAAGCAACTTTCAGAGGAAGTTTAAGCAACTTCCAGTGGAAGTTTAAGCAACTTCCAGCGGAAGTTTAAGCTACTTCCAACGGAAGTTTAAGCAACTTCAAGAGGAAGTTTAAGCAACTTCCAGTGGAAATTTAAGCAACATCCAGTGGAAGTTTGGACAACTTCCAGTGGAAATTTGGGCATCTTCCAGTGGAAGTTTAGGCAACTTCCAGATGAAATTTGAGGAGCTTCCAGAGGAAGTTTGAGCAACTTTCTGACGATTATGTGAGCGATTTTCTAATGAAGATTTAGCAACTTGCTGAGGGAATTTGAGCGACAACCTGAAGAAGAGTGAGTTGCTTGTATTTTAAGCAATTTTCAGCGGACGTTTAAGCAACTTCCAGCGGAAGTATGAACAACTTTCAACGCAAAAGGGTTGTAGCAACTCCTATGCAACTTATTCCGGTCCCAATCAACTTGCCGCATCTTTTCAAGACAGGAGTATGTTGCTTGAGTCGTTGAGGTCACTTCCTAAGAATATTCAAGCATTATTCTGAGAAAGCTAGAGAAATGTCATCCAGTGCAACAACAACAGCTAAAGCGGAAGTTTTAGCAACTTTCAGCGGAAGTTTAAGCAACTTCCAGCGGATGTTAAAGCAACTTTCAGAAGAAGTTTGAGCAAACTTCCATTGGAAGTTTAAGCAACTTCCAGACTAAGTTTAAGCAACTTCCAGAGGAAGTTCAAGCAACTTCCAGTAGAAGTTTAAACAACTTCCAACGGAAGTTAAAAAAAAACTCCAACGGAAGATTGAGCAACTTCCATCGGAAGTTTAAGCAACTTCCAGCGGAAGTTAAAGCAACTTCCATTAGAAGTTTAAGCAACTTTCAGAGGAAGTTTACGCAACTTTCAGATGAAGTTTAAGCAACTTCCAGCCGAAGTTTAAGCAACTTCCTGCGGATATTTGAGCAACTTCCAGCGGAAGCTAAAGCAACTTCCAGAAGAAGTTTGAAGAACTTCCAGAGGAAGTTTGAGCAACTTTCTGACGATTATGCGAGCGATGTTCTAATGAAGATATAGCAACTTGCTGAGGGAATTCGAGCCTAACCTGAAGAAGAGTAAGTTGCTTCCCAAAGAAAGTTTGAATAACTTTTTGAGGAAGATTGAGCAGCTTCCAATGAAAATTAGAGCAATTTTCTTAGAAATATGGAACAACATTTAAAAGATGAACTAGCCTTCGGCTATTTTACTGAAGACTACGGAAATGGTGTTGAATGACTTCATCAATTCAACTTACATGTTAACGCATCCAATGTCTAATTTTCAGTTTGCGTATCAATCTGGAAAATCAACAGTTACTGCTCTCCATACTTTGGTAACTAAAATCGAAAAATCACTTTCAGTTAAAGAAATCGCACTTTGTTCATTCTTGGATATTGAAGGAGCTTTTGACAACGCATCCTATTCTTCTATGGTTGACGCCATGAAGAAAAGGAACTTCGACACGCACATCGTCAACTGGAGTCATACTATGCTTGCAAAAAGAAAAGTCACTTCTGGACTGGAAAGCTCATCTATAACAGTAAAGGCAACGAAAGGCTGTCCTCAAGGAGGAGTCCTCTCACCACTAATGTGGTCTTTAGTTGTAGATGATCTTCTAAGAAGCCTAGAGGCGAAAAGTTTCGAAGTTGTGGGCTTTGCGGATGATATAGTCATCGTAGTTAGAGGAAAGTTTGACGCTATCATTTCAGAAAGAATGCAACAGGCTCTAAAGTTTACCCAATCTTGGTGTATTAAGGAGGGCCTAAACATTAATCCGTCAAAAGTAGCAATCGTTCCTTTTACTAGAAAGAGGAAGTTCAACCTAAAGGAGTTCAAGCTTATATCTTAGTGAACAGGTCAAATACCTAGGAGTTATATTGAATGCCAAGTTGATTCCAATTCTCAGATTGATTCTGTGATCACCCTGTGGTTATGCTTCAAAACTGTTGGTAGAAAATAGGGTTTGAAACCAACAATGACAATGTGGAATTAAACATCAGTAATCCGTCCAAAAGTAACTTATGCTTCGTTAGTGTGGTGGCCAAAAACGAAAGAGGCTACCGCACAGAGGAAGCTGGCAAAACTACAACGTCTAGCATGTATTTCTATAACGGGTGCGATGCGCAGCACCCCATCAAAAGTGTTAGATGCAATTCTCAATCTACTGCCCTTGCATGAATACGTGCACCTAGAAGCGGAAAGAAGTACTCTAAGGTTCAAAAGGTCTAAAAAGTCATGCCTGGTGACCTGGTTGATCACCTTAGCATTTTACAATACTTCCAAAGAGGACTAGTGATGAGTATGAATGGAGACTGGATGAAACCAGAGGATAATTATGACACTCAACGTATGTGAAATGTTGCGTTCTGATTGGGAAGTCGGTGGTCCTAGCGTTCGTCAAGGCTCAATCATATTTTTCACAGATGGCTCAAAAATTGGAACACAAACAGGTGCAGGAATCTTTGGCCCTGAGAAAAATATGTCAGTAGCGATGGGACATTGTCCAACAGTGTTTCAAGCGGAAATCGTGGTCATACTTGAATGTGTAAGTGTTTGCCTAAGGAGAAAATATAGATGTGCAAATATCTGTATTTTTCTGACAGTCAAGCAGCACTAAAAGCGCTTCGTGCTTACAAATATACACCAAAGATTGTCTGTTGCGACAGCTGTGCAAACAGAACTCAGGAAACTTATATTGGGTTCCTGGACACTGTGGCATTGAAGGGAATGAAGGGGCAGACGATCTCACAAAATTAGTTTCCAATTCACCGTTTATTGGCCCAGAACCACCATACTGTGGAATATCAAACTGTACGGTAAAAATCGAACTCAAACGCTGGGAAGAACAAAGGGTGATGGCCAACTGGATGGCCGTCACGAAGTGCAACCAGTCGAAAAGATTTATAAATCCAAATGTAACAAATACCAAAAAGCTCTTGGAGCTCAATAAACAGGCTCTAAGTATATACACTGGCCTAGTAACTGGGCACTGTCCAAGTAGATATCATTTGAAGAACATTGGTCGGGTTCAACGCGATATCTGCCGTTTCTGTAGCATAGAACGTGAAACCTCGGAACATCTGCTCTGCAGTTGCGGTGCATTACAAAGGCGTAGATCTAAATTTCTTTGTACCTACTGTTATCTTACAACCTAGTGGAATTTGGTCTGCTAATCCTGGAAAGGTAGTTGGTTTCAAAAACCATACCATACCTGACTGGGAAAGGACGTGTCCAGGCAATTAGCTGTCCACTCATTAAATGCCCAGACAACCAGAAGTCGTATAACAATGTACAGACAGTATCGTAAATTGCTACAGTTTAAGTCAAAATCGCATATTAGAATGGCATACCTCGCATTATGTTTAAGTTAAATCGTATAGAATGCAAATTTCCGACTTATATGCGATGACTCATTTTTCCGTCGTACTGTATCACAAATTTAATCGGATTACATCGTAAGACTTTTCAAAATGGATTTGTTATTACAGATCAAATTGCATATGATGTTAAATCAACTCGATTAAAATTAAACGAAAATATGCACGTATATGGCCTCCACTTTTGTACGTATAAGCCATTTCTTTGCATTCCATACGACTTGTTTGTTTGTATATATGTTTGGTTATCACGAAAACAACTTTGAATATACGTGCATTCTGGTTGTCTGGGTGGTGGTCAGCTTGCATGATACGAACAGTAAACAGGGGTACCACAAAAGTTCAAATAATGGACGCAGTGGTTCAACTCCCCCCAACAAAAAAAAAGCCCTCGGCTACAAATCTCTATAATAAAGATTTAAAAAAAAATGGAGCAACATTTTTAAGGAGATCAATTCAAGTCGTTTCGAGTATCTTCCCTCGAGAGTGTGAACAACTTTTTGGAAATGTGTATCTACCAAACAAAGATTGATCTATTTTCAGTTGCATGGAACAATATTCTAAGGATTACAGAGATTAACAAGCTTCTTTAGAAAATTTAGAGTAACTTCCTGGAAAAGTTAGAGTAGCATCAGAAGATAATCGAGCAGCTTCCTGAGAAATTTCGAGCAATTTTCTGTGATTCAATGGGCACCTCCATGGGACAGCTCTAGCACCTTCCTAAGCTAATTTAAGCTACTTGTTTAGGATTGATTGAACTGCTTCATTTCAGACACTTCCTAAACAAATTCGACCTACTTCCAGAGGAAGTTTGAGTAGTATTCTAAGAAATAGTGACCATGATCGCATGAAAATGTGAGTATCATAGTTGAAGATGCTAATTTCAAATAACAGACTAAAGTGGTAATGCTTATACGATAGATGAGGAGATGAAAGTATAGAATTGATAGTTCCGTTAGGGTAAGGCAGTGTGAAAATTGCATATAGAGAGTAGAAAGCGAGCAAGGACAACTTTAGGAAGGTACAAATCGGTACTCTACCCGTGTCCCCTCGAGATCGTCAAGTCGACGATGACAGGAGCAATTTCCAATCCAACGACTGGATGCCTTCCTTCAGATAACAACTTAAGTGCGGTAAAAATCGATAGAACTGTTTCAAACACAACGTCGGTACTTGAGCGTGTCGGTGATCATCTCTTTTTGCCAGTGGTGGCGGAGGAGAATACCCCTCACCATCCCTCTCCAACGGGGGAGTTTGGTAAAGAGAGATAATCAAACCGATTTGTACCTTCCTAAAGTTGTCCTTGTTCGCTTTCTACTCTCTATATGCAATTTTCACACTGCCGTACTCTAACGGAACTATCAATTCTATACTTTCATCTCCTCATCTATTGTATAAAAATTGCCACTTTAGTCTGTTATTTGAAATTAGCATCTTCAACTACGTAAATCGTTGACTTCACGCAGAAGTAATACTAAACATATAGTCAAAGAATGAGTATCATCTTTAAAAAAAAAACCTCTAAGGCATTGTAAGACATCCCCCTTCCCTAAGGCATGCTCTTATTGGGAAAATAGAGCATCTTCCTAAACAAGTTCGAACAACCTAATAAATAAGTGCAAGCATCTTCCTAGAATAGTTCAACTCAAACTCATGGGAAACATGTAGCAAATTCTTGATGAAATTCTTGTCACTTCGAGAGACTGCTTGATCTAGGTCCAGATGAAGCTAAAATTACTTTCTAAAGAAGAGTCCTGGAGATCTAGGATATGGTGCCTTCACGGTACCTTTAAGCCGTATTTTCAACACCAACCACCAAACTGATGGAGCATACGTCACCAAACCGACCCACGCATACACATACCGTGCAAGTATATATCGAACATTAAAAGAGTTAAGGGCAGTCCTGGAAAATCATTAACATTCATTTCGTGTTTTCATTTACATTCATTTGCCTTTAACTTTTGTTATCAACTCAATTCCGTGAAATGGTGTGTGATGCTTTTGTTGGTCTTGATATTAGCTTGTGAATAAAGTACAAACAGTTCCAACTGCATTTTCAGCTAAATATTGCATTCTCTTAACACTCCGAATACGATGCCTCCGAAAAACGTGTAACGGCAAGTTTGCAATGGCACAACTTAGCCATTTCTTAATGAATTTCAAAAATTGTGGTACCTTTAGAATTCCTAGGGTTTCTAGATGACTTTGATTGCAAAAAACTTGAAAATAGAGTCGTCTACTTTTTTAAAAAGCGAAAAGAGTTGTTACACGTTTTTTTGAAAGGTGTGTTTGTAGGGTTTTGCAAGTGGTGCAAGATCTGTAATTTAGATTAATGGGCACAAATGTTCACAATTAGCCAGAATACAGTCATGGTTCCTATATATGGATCCTGGAGACAACGGAACGGTCCTCGAAAAATCCGGAACATCCGTAAAAATGGTCAATCCATGATCCTGATCGTAGAGCTCTGCGGTTTTTTTGAAAACATTAGGAACTGTGATATAAACAAATATTTAGGGTCGTGACATAAACATGAACCTGGATGTCCATAGGACCGTCCTCCGGAAGATCCGGAACATCCGTAAAAATGATCAACCCATGAAACTGATCCTAGAGCTACGCGTTTTTTTTAACATTAGGATCTGTGATATAAGAATGAATTTGGGTCATGGACCAAGATGGCCATCGGACCACCAGCGGAAGATCCGGAACATCCGTAAAAGTAGTAAATCCACGATCCTGATCCTAGAGCTCCGCGTTTTTTTATAAACATTAGGAACTGTGATGATAGAAAGAATTTGGGCTTGTGACATAAACATGAACCTGGATGTCCATAGGACTGTCCTCCGGAAGATCCGGAACATCCGTAAAAGTGATCAACCCATGAAACTGATCCTAGAGCTCCGTGGTTTTCTTGAAAACATTAAGAACTGTGATGATAGAAAGAATTTAGGCTTGTGACATAAACATGAACCTGGATGTCCATGGGACCGTCCTCCGAAAGATCCGGAACATTCGTGAAAGTGGAAAATTAACGAAACTGATCTTAGAGCTCCGTGGTTTTCTTGAAAACGTTAGGAACTGTGATATTAGAATGATTTTGGGATCGTGACATAAACATGGACCCAGATGGCCATCGAAACGTCCTCCGCAAGATCCGAAAAATCCGTAAAAGTTGTCAATGTATGGAACTGATCCTAGAGCTCCACGGTTTTTTTTTTCGAAAACACTTGGAACTGTCATATATAAATTAATTTGCAGTCGTGACATAAACATGTACCCAGAAGGCCATGGGACCGTCCTCCGCAAGATCTAGAACATCTTTAAAAATGGGCAACCCTCGAAACTGATCCTAGAGTTCTACGGTTTTTTTCGAAAGCATGTGGAACTGCGATATAAGAAATATTTTGGAGTCATGACATAAGCATGGACCCAAATGGCCATGGGGCCATCCTGTGGTAAGTCCAGAACATCCGTAAAAGAGGTTAATCAATGAAACTGATTCTAAACATTAGGAACTGTGATATAAGAATGAATTTGTGATCGTGACTTAAACATGTACCCAGATAGCCATGGGACCGTCGTCCGCAAGATCAACAACATCCGTAAAATGGTTACTCCATAAAATTGAGAGGTGGAAGCATTACTATGGCGAGCACCTCAACGGTGATGCAGCAGAAAACGAAGGTGGCACGACAACAGACCTTGGAGCACGTGCAGGAGACGACAGGCTACTGGCCCCTGATCTTCAAGAAGTTGAGGAGGAGATCGGTCGACTGAAGAACAAGAAAGCAACTGGTGTAGATCAACAACCAAGTGAGCTATTAAAATACGGTGGTGAAGCACTGGCTAGAGCGCTGCACTGGGTAATTGCCAAGATTTGGGAGAAGGGGATATTACCGGAGGAGTGAAGCAAGGTGTTGTATGCCCAATCTACAAAAAAAAGCGACAAGTTGGATTGCTGCAACTACCGCGCGATCACACTGCTGAGCGCCGCTTACAAGGTACTCTCCCAAATTATACGCCGCCTGTCACCATTTGCAAGAGATTTCTTGGGCAATACCAGCAGGAATTCATGGGTTCATATTCGCGATTTGGCAGGTTCTGCAGAAATGCCACAAATACAACTTGCTTACACATCATTTGTTCATCGATTTCAAATCCGCATACGGCACAATCGATCGTGATCAGCTATGGCAGATTATGCCCGAGTACGGATTTCCAGATAAACTGACGCGATTGGTCAAGGCAACGATGGATCGAGTGATGTGCGTTGTTCGAGTATCGGGGACACTCTCGAGTCCCTTTGAGTCTCGAAGGGGGTTACGGCAAGGTGATGGATTTTCGTGTCTGCTATTCAACATCGCGTTAGAAGGTGTGATCAGAAGAGTTGGGATAGACACGAGTATCAAGACAGCTTCTTGGCTTCACCGATGACATCGACATCATGGCACCGAACTTTGAGACGAAGGCGGAAACGTACATCAGACTGAAGGCTGAAGCTAGGTGGATTGGACTTGCCATCAACACGTTAAACACAAAATACATGAAACGAAGAGGTTCTAGGGAAGACAATGTTAGCCTCCCACCCCGAGTTCAGATTGACGGTGACGAAATCGAGGTGGTCGATGAGTTCGTGTATTTGGGCTCACTGGTGACCGTCGAAAATGATACCAGCAGATAATTTCAAAGACGCATTATGGCAGGGAATCGTGCCTACTTTGGACTCCGGAGGACGCTCCGGTCGAATAAAATTCGCCACAAAGTTGACTATCTAAAAGACGCTGATTAGACCGGTGGCCGTCTACTGCCACGAGACCGTGACTATACTCGTGGAGGACAAACGCGCCCTTGGATGACGGAACGTGGAGGAAGCGAATGAACCAAGAATTGCACCAGCTGTTGGGAGAACCATCCATCGTTCACATTGCAAAAATTGGGCGACTACGGTAGGCTGGGCATGTGGTAAGAATGTCGCACGACGACGCAGTGAAAATGGTTTTCGAAAGCGCCCCAACAGGAACAAGAAGAAGAGGCGCGCAGCGCGCAAGGTTGATCGACCAAGTAGAAGGTGATCTGCGGACCCTTCGCAGACTACGAGGCTGGCAAAGTCTGGCCATGGATCGAGTAGAGTGGAAACGACTTCTTCGGACAGCAGAGGACAACAAGGCCTTAGCTCGATTGCAAGCCATAAAATTGATCCAAGAACGAAAAACCGTGGAACTGTGATATTAGAATGAATTTGGAGTCTGAACATAAACATGGAACCGAATGACCATGGGACAGTCCTTGGGAAGATCCGTAAAAATGAACCTGGATGGCCATTGGAACGTCCTCCAGAAGATCCTGATCATCCGTAAAAGTGGATCATCGATAAGACTGTGAAAAAACCGTGGTTTTTTTTCGAAAACTCTTGGAACTGCGATTTAAGATAGAATTTAGGGTCGTGACATAAACATGGATCTGGATGGCCATGAGACTGTCCTCCAAAAGATCGGGAACATCCGTAAATTTATCATACTGAGAAAATGATCCTAGAGCTCTGCAGTTCTTTTTTAAATACTGTGATATAAGAAACCTCTGGATCACTTTTACGGATGTTCCGTATCTTCTGGAGGACGGTCCTATGGCCATCCAGGTCCGTGTTTTTTTAATCTTTATTAAGGAGACTTTCAGCCCTTGGCTGGTTCGTCTCCGGTACGTGTTTATGTCATGACCCCGAATTCTTTCTTATAACACATGCTTTCGAAAAAATGTAGAACTCTAGGATCAGTTTCAAAGATTGACCATTTTTAAAGATGTTCTAGATCTTGCGGAGGACGGTCCCATGGCCTTCTAGGTACATGTTTATGTCATGACCGCAAATTAATTTATATATGAAAGTTCCAAGTGATTTCGAAAAAACCTTGGAGCTCTAGGGTCAGTTTCATACAATGACCACTTTTACGGAATTTTCGGATCTTGCGGAGGACGGTCCGATGGCCATCTGGGTCCATGTTTATGTCACGATCCCAAATTCATTCTAATATCGCAGTTCCTAACGTTTTCAAGAAAACCACGGAGCTCTCGGATCAGTTTCGTGAATTTTCCACTTTCACGGGTGTTCCGGATCTTTTGGAGGACGGTCCCATGCCCATCAAGGTCCATGTTTGTGTCACGACCCAGAACTCATTCTATCATCTCAGGTCTTTGTGTTTTTTTCAAAAATTGCGGAGCTCTAGGATCATTTTCATTGTTTGACCACTTTCACGGATGTTCCGGATCTTCCGGAGGATGGTACTATGGACATCCAGATTCATGTTTATGTCACAAGCCCAAATTTTTTCTATCATCACAGTTCCTAATGTATTCAAGAAAACCACGGAGCTCTAAGATCAGGATCGTGGATTTACTACTTTTACGGATTGGAGGCGAACCAGCCTAAGGCTGAAAGCCTCCTAAATAAAGCTAAATAATAATAGTAATACTTTTACGGATGTTCCGGATCTTCCACTGGCGGTCCGATGGCCATCTTGGTCCATGATCCAAATTCATTCTTATATCACAGATCCTAATTTAAAAAAACGCGTAGCTCTAGGATCAGTTTCATGGGTTGATCACTTTTACGGATGTTCCGGATCTTCCGGAGGACGGTCCCATGGCCATCCAGGTACATGTTTATGTCACGACCCCAAATATTTGTTTATATCACAGTTCCTAATGTTTTCAAAAAAACCGCAGAGCTCTAGGATCAGGATCATGGATTGACCATTTTTACGGATGTTCCGGATTTTTCGAGGACCGTTCCGTTGTCTCCAGGATCCATATATAGGAACCATGACTGTATTCTGGCTAATTGTGAACATTTGTGCCCATTAATCTAAATTACAGATCTTGCACCACTTGTAAAACCCTACAAACACACCTTTCAAAAAAACGTGTAACAACTCTTTTCGCTTTTTATAAAAGTAGACGACTCTATTTTCAAGTTTTTTGCAATCAAAGTCATCTAGAAACCCTAGGAATTCTAAAGGTACCACAATTTTTGAAATTCATTAAGAAATGGCTAAGTTGTGCCATTGCAAACTTGCCGTTACACGTTTTTTGGAGGCTTCGTAGTCGGCGTAAAGTTTTTTACCCACCGTATTCGGAGTGTTAACCAGGCATAGCAAATCATTTACATTTATTTTAAGCATCCAATTACATTCATTTACCTCTAACTTTTTTCAACAACATAATTCCGTCAAATGATGTATAAAGCTTTCGTAGGTCTTCATATTAGCTACAACTTTTGTAAATAACTCCAATCTGTGTCTCTTATGCATGACGAACTAGAGCGAGCAGAACTTTTTTATTTTTGGTTTTTCAAGGAATATAATTTACATTCACTGAAAAACAAGGTGGGTTCTGTTCGCTCTGGTTCATTTTGCATGAGAGATGCAGATTTGAATTGTTTACAAAAGTTGTAGCTAATATTAAGACCTACAAAAGTTTCATCCATCATTTGACGGAATGCCGTTAATGAAAAAAGTTAGAGGCAAATTGATTTGTGATTGAATGCTCCAAATAAATGTAAATGATTTTCCATGCCTGGTTAAGAGAATACAATATTTAGCTAAAAATGTAGTTGGAATTGTTGGTACCTATTTTAATATATCCGTATGAAACTGCTCAGTATACGGTTCTTGCACGGTATGCACGGACATTTCGAACACAAACACATACAAACAATGATTAGTACAGTTGACTACCTGTCATACGGATACGGTTGTTAATGGAAGAAGCACACGTAAAGTGAGTAACAGAGCAGGGAAATTGGCATAGGTTGGATTCGTTTTGCAAGCGGATGCTTCCCGTTCGGGTGAGTTTAGAGATGATGAGCGAAGTAGCACAAAGGTAGGGTATGGTAGGCAGGACCACAGACAGATGGTAGGTACGTTAGCAGAGGACACTAATTGCTCATGAACACTGCTCAGCCGTAATTTCGCGAATCTACCGAACTTGATTCGATTCCCTTTTCTGAATTTTGGATCGAGGACGAAACTCGAGGACACCGATAATCTGTCTATCTGCGACTTCTGATAGAATAGGACGAAAGGAGAAAAAAAACCTAACACGCACACACACCTGTTTTACCGTTAATCTTATTCTCCTTATTGCTACCGCCGCCTCCATTGCCATGCGTGCTACCGTTGATCGGCGAAGTGGATAAGCTTGGCCACGCTTCTTTGTTTTGTATAGGTCCATTGGTTATGTCGCTAATATGTTTAGAATCACCTGTTTTACCACTGCCGCTTGTACCGTTCGCAATAATACCGTTTGTGGTGGTGCCGGTTCCGGTTCCGATTCCGCCGGTGCCGTTGATGCCGACACCGGCGCTGCTGCTGCCGTTGCTACTACTAATGTTGCCATTGCCGGCACCACCACTGGTACTGTTGCTGCTACCGATGACGGCCACGCCAACGCCGTTAGTACCATTCACCGACGGTGCCGTCGTTCCTCCGGCCGAGCTTCCCACACTAGCAATCATCGTGTCATGGAGCCGTTTCTCGTACTCCTGATGCTTCCCTTGGTGCATTTCCTACGAAAAAGAAAATGCTCGTAAAATGCAAACGCAACAACAACGTCAACCGGACAAACCTCCTTCGTAAAGCTAGCCTCCTGGTCGCCCAGTTCGTGCAAGTACATGCAATCCGGCTTCGGACACGTTTGGTTTTTCATAAAATGACTACAGTACTTGGTGGTGCCTAAACTGGTCTTTATTAGCCGATTATCGAGCATAATGTTGTTGACGCTCTGGATTGCCTTCAGAGCGTCGTTGTTGTTAATGTACGTCACGTACGCCGACGCCGAAGGGCCCTGTTTATCCATAAAGTGAACGATCGCAACAGGTCAGGATCCCGGCAAACGGTATGTTGGGCGGTATGTTTAGAAAGAGAAACAAAGGGGAAAAAGTCAGTTACCTCCTTTACGCCGTTACCAATATTACCTGGACTCCTGCGTACGTTGTACTAGGATTTATGACAACTTTATGAATCTTGCCGTATTTGCCGAAGTATTCATGCTTTTTAAGAATCTATAATCGATAATAAAAAAAAAACAATAGAAACGGAGTCAGTCAATTCAGCTGCCCAAATTATAGCATGTCAGAATAATATCGAAAGCCGAAGGACAACAGAAGAATTTCCGCACCGAAGACTAGCAGAAGTGAATGCATGAATTAGTTTCGAATGACAAACTCATGCATTCACTCCTGCTGATCCGCAGGCAGATCAGAAATCAAATGACGCTTAAATATACCTGCAAAGACAACGAACAAGCACAATCACAACTTACTTCGGGATCTGCCAATCTCGGCGGCAGTCCGACGACGAATACCAGGTTCTTCTGCACCACCCGCACGTTGGCTAAATGTTTCCGGTTTTCGGAGATTTTCGCCTTCCGCTGCTGGTCCCGCTGTCGCTTCTCCGCCTTGAATGCTGCAATCTGCTCCTGCGACAGGGGCGTGAAGTCTGCCGGGTTTTCCGGGTACGCCTTCCGACACGCGGGGCACAGCTCGTTCTCGTCGGTGCGGATCCTGTGCCAGCAGAACCGGCAGATCTGGAATGGAGAGACAAGGCGAGAAGAAAGTGGGAGTGATGATTATTCAACGTTAAGCAGGCATCGTTGAAGATTTGGAATGTGTTGCAAAGTGTGGCCTTGTCAAAAAGTGGCATTTTTTTTTAGGGACCTCCAGGTGTTTTCTATTTTTGTAGGTGGTACAATTTTTTTTTTTTTTTTTTTTATTATAGTCACTTTAACGCTCTTGGGTCATTCGTGACTTGTCCGGGGGTGAGATTTGAACTCGTGACTTTGGCGTGAGAGGTATGGATGCTAACCACTACGCCGGGGTCGCCCCCTATAGGTGGTACAAGTTTTAGACACTAGTGTGATACTAGTACCGCCTCCGATGGTTGCTGTGTAGATCAAGATTGATCTCAGCCACTTATGGAAGTGTTCCTCCAACATTTAGTCGGTGGTCAGACCGGACACCAAGCGATTTTTGTTTTATTTCGAGAAAAAAAGAATTTGAAGTTTGCTTGATGTAATGTCGGCCTTAATGCCCCTAATTTGGGCCCATACATAAATTCAGCAATCGACTAAATTTTCAATAACGACCAAAAATATCCATTAGTACCGTCCTAATGACGCGTTCAGCTAGATAAAATTGATAAATAGCAGATTTTTAGCGATGGGCCCAATCTTAGATCCATTTGAGCCATTTCCTCTAGTTAGTCGGAGAAAAGTTGACCTGATTGCATCCTGGGACTCCTGGGGCGCAATGTGGTATGGTTGCCGTATAACAAAATGTTGTTAGACTGTGTACTGGCGAACTGAAGCCTTTGTGTCACGAGTGATTGGTGATGGAAAGTGGACACCGGCCTCGTTTTCTCTGATGAGATCCCTCTAGTTGGAGCAGCTAGAGTGTGTTTCGTGGTTGATGGGGATTTACGCTGCTGTGAGGAACGAAAGGCGAGAGTGCTGTGTTTAACACCGGTTGAAGATGTAGTGGCAGTATATTTATGGGAGCTATTTGAAACCATCGTGATCAACGTGATGTAATGGATTTCTTTACAACATATCAGGTGAGATCTTTCCTTTATTTTTTTCTTAACTTTCATCCCATTATTATATGAAACATTAAATGTTATGGACAGGCGGTCCACTAGGACACCCGATTGAAGCGAAATGAATGGGGAGAGTGGAAATGCCAACTCCCTGTCTTTAACATTTCGTGAAAAGAGGATGGGCTCTTCTCCCCACTCATTGGGACATCCTCCTGTTGGATGGCCTATTTTTTGACCGGTTGTATCATCCTGTTGTTGGAAGAAGATTCTCATTTATTCCGTGGATGCACGTGGGCCATGTCTGGACCCATGGACCCAAACCGTTTTTGACCCTTCATACAATGCAGGTAGAATACAATTAGAAGCTTCGGCTTTCCTCAGCAGGACGAAGGCAGTGCAAAGTATAGTCGCTATATTCATAGTCTGGCGGATAGAATCTCGGGAACCAATTGAGCTGTCAAATAGCGGAACCAATCGAGCAAATCACGACCAACAACAGAAAAGAGCACATCAGCTATTGCGAACAAAACTTCGCAAACACTTTTCTCGTGACTCAAGGCTTGCCCAGAGTTGAAAATTATCTGGGGAGAATCACCCGGGTGCAAGAGATATCATTCTCTGGGGTGAATCTCTGCTTGTCTCCTCGGAGATTTCTCCTGGCACCACTGGAGAGATTTTTAGACACAGCACGAGAGAGTGAGAATGTTGACAGTTCACTTTTTGTCTGTTTATACACTCACTTCCGTGAGAAAGATAGCAGCGCAAATGCGTTATTGTTTCGCCAAAGATTCCGGCAGAGCTTGACGTGAGTGAGTGAAAACATCAATAAAATGGCTGAAAAACGTATACAAAGACAAGGGCGTAGCCAGGTTTTGAGCTAGGGAGAGGCGAATTTCACCGAAAGCCTTTGTGTTGCTGAGTTTAGTGCGGTTTGAGGACAGTACCGAAAAAGTGGTTGTGAATGTTGTGCTTTGCAGGGCAAATGAAAAAAAAAAAAACATTTAAAGTGGTTTGTTTTCATCGGGAAAATTTTCCGCTATGAAGTTGCGTATTTTGCGTATACGTATACGTGACGTAGTGTGCGTACGATAAACGTCAGCAATCTCTATATTCATCGGGTGTTCGGTGTGGCTAGATCGCTGCTCCTCTCTCCATTTTCACTGCAGCTGCTGACGGCATTCCAAGTGCATTCTTCTCGACACATTTCAACGACGACATTCTCCACGTTAAGGACGGGCATTTCCCTTCACAAAACTGCCTCGAACCTTGGACAGTCGAAGACCACATGCTCCGGCGTTTCATCCACGTTGCCACACTCCTAACAGGGGGGTGACACTGCGTGTCCGAACCGATGCAGATACATCCTGAAGCAGCCGCGGCCAGACAAGAACTGCGTTAGGTGGAATTTGACGTCTCCGTGATTTCTGTTCACACAGGTCGAAAAAAATCTGTATTAATCTACGTGGTTAGGTTAGGTTATCTTTAATAGCGAGACTTTAGCCAGAGACTGCTTCATCTCTTTATTAGTCTTCGTGTCCATCTACCGTTCTCTGCCGTGTTCCACTCCTGTTGCTACTTAGCCAACTACTCCGCTCTCACAACTTTCCGTACTCTTCCGGCTTCCCTCCGCCTGTAGCACTCGCTGTCTTCCACTTTGAGGTTATGACATGCCCCCGACGGTGATATCTTCCCGCTGTACTGCTTTACAGTTACTGTCCAATAGAACTTCCGTTTTATGATGGATCATCTGCAGCTTCGCTCCTTACATCCAGTTACCAATCATGTTGATCACCTCAGTCGCCAGAACTTCCACCTCTTCCAGCGTCTCGCCTGTTACCGTCAAGACGATGTCGTCCGCAAAGCCAACGATCTCAACTCCTTTGGGCAGCTTCAGCGTTAGCACGCCGTTGTACATCCCGGTCCAGAGCGTTGGACCACAAACGAAGTGGCAGACGACTAACTGGCGAAGAAATCAATTTAAATAATGTGGTTCGCTGTAATAGAATTTTCTTAGAAGCTTCTGCCATCATCCACCAGATGGGATAGTATTTTTGTTTTGGTTTTGCACAAAGTTGATTTTGTGTACAATGATTCTTTGACAGTGTGCAAAGAGTGCGTATCATTTTGTCATTTTTTTATGCATTTCAGTTTTGAGTAGAGTGAAAGAGATAGAACCAAAACATTCTAGTACATTTGGTGAAAATGCTAGTTCAATCCAGTAGTAGTGTTGCCATGTGGTACAATCCAGTAGTAGTGGTGTTGCCGTGTGGTACACTGAAAAATTGCAATAGCAGGTTAGTCACCAAAGTTTTCGAGCCGCTCCGTCTGTCACTTCGTTTGTGGTTGGACCAAGGATGGAGCCTTATGGAACTCCCGCTGTGATCCTAATCGATCTCTGTCCCATGTTGTCTGTCGACTAAACTGAAACAAATTTCAATAATGGTGCGCTGATGCATTTCCAAATGTGTACACCAAATTTTAAAATAATTGACTACTGTACGTTAATAGAAAAAGTAACTTTTAAAAAATCTTTGTATGCAACAAACCTAAGAGAAAGAGAAGACAATACGGGGGGCGAAAACGAATCACTTTTCTGTCAAGCGCGAACCAGCTCGCGATTGGCCGATTGGAAATGCGTAAGATAGAGATAGAGATACAGATAGAGATAGAAATAGAGATAAAAGAGAAAGAAGTCAGTTGTCTCCTCTTCCTCTTAGCAACAAACTAACAACCAAAGTCTTCACCGGGGTGATTCTCCCCGGTGAAGCAAACGAACTCTCTACGGTGCTCCCTAGTGATCACTCATACGCTCCGGTGTGTTGGACTGGTGGAGGTGCGAGGTCAGAAACTGTATTTGTTTGCGAAGTGGGAGAAGCGATAGAAACTGAAAACAAAATAAAAATCTCTCGGGTGAGTTTGCTTTTGTCATAGTGCGAGGTGTCGTTTCAACTCATCACCCTGCTTACACTGGGGAGAATGGCATCCCTGGGCTTGCCTACGCAAACTAACACCATCTTTGGGTTGGAGAAAGTTTCCCTTATCCGATGGTGCCGGTAATTTGCGTTCGATTGGCGAGGAAAGAATAATCAATGTTTTGTTTATAAAAGTTGACAGATATACAATATATTGAATTGGCTCCGCTTTTTGATAGATCGAAATTCTATCCGCCAGACTATGAATATAGCGACTATAGTGCAAAGCGGGTGCTTTTCAACTTCATGGGTGGCATATATAAGCGCTAGTGTAAGCAGGTCTTAACTTGACGCTTAACGAGTCAGCAAGCCGTGTGTGCAGCCCTCCGTTGTAAGCGCAACATTTCAATGCCGGTAAACGGAGGTCTCTATTAGGTTTTGCAGCGTGACGTGACAAATGAACTCAGTGTTAATCGGTTGAACTTGAACCTTTTTGACAGTTCAGTGGTACTGTTTACAAGCACTTCGAAAACAAATATTTTAAAATTCCCGAATTTTAACTTGAAAATTGTCGAGGAACTGGGCGGCGAACTGCAGTCCTTAAAATTATCGGGAAAATCTACACAAGAACAAAAGGAACTATGTCCACGTAAACAGTACCACTGAACTGTCATCAGATTGAGGTTAACCCCGACGGTACAAAATCTTATGGCAACGCTTCATAAACACACACGGGGCAACTCTCCACCCACTTTCGGACCAGCTCTTCACAAAGTAAGTCGCACAGTTCTTTTCTTTGTTTACGATAGTACAGGGCTCATTTTTTAACATTTCAATGAACGGGCAAAACCAATGTTATTAACCAACAAAAGTGAAAATAGTAAAAGGCACATCTTTAACTGAAATGTAAACACGGCGAAAAGTTAAGGGCAACACTTAAAAGGCAATCAAAACAAGGTGCATCCGCATTTCCGGGCGAAATTATAAAAAAGGGAAAAAAAGGGTTTTCAAGGGAAAACTAACAAAACGCTCAACACAAATTAAAATGGATGAATTTTATGACCATAAATATAATTGCATTGGAAAAATTACTACACCTTCAATTAAATAGTAAATTAATACGTGCAAACTTGCTCGGGTTTTCTCCATTTCAGGGCTGGTAGTGCTGATGCGATTAGTAACTTTAGGGACTAAAATTACGAAAATAGTGACCAAACAGTGACTTATAAATACTAAATAAGTAAGGATTTATATGGTTACTTAGAAATTCAAATACGGTTTGATATTGAAATAAACTTTTTATGTCATGGAACTTAAAATCAAATTTCATAAATTCCTCTAATTCAATCGAATCTCACAACGGAATATCCTGTGAAGAGGATTTGAAGTGATTTGAATAATTTACATTCACTTACGATATACATGATGACTAGAAAATCGTAATTACCGATCTTGTATTTGATTCTGCGTTCGAAATCTTTAAAATGTTGATATATCTAGGAAGATAACTTTGATAATTCGCTAAGAACTTATCACATAATTTCTTCAGAATGCTCTCAAGAACTTTTTTAAAATAATTCCCCTTCTCTTTAACTATTTTGGTAGTTGGAAATGCTTAATATCAAATATCAGAATTAAAGAGGACATTTTATACGATAGATGAGGAGATGAAAGTAAAGAGTTGATAGTTCCGCCGTACTGTAGGCAGTGTGAAATTTGTATATAGAAAGTAGAAAGCGAACAAAGGACAATTTTGAGGAAGGTACGAAACGGTTAGAGCTTCTCCTCCGATGTGCGGAAACAGTTATATCGATTGTTTCATACTCAAGTCACCATCTGACGTAAACAACTACCCGATTCGTACCTTCCTCAAAATTGTCCTTTGCTCGCTTTCTTCTTTGTATATACAATTTTCACACTGCCGTACTATAACGGAACTACCGTACTATAACGAAACTATCAACACTATAATTTAATCTCCTCATCTATCGTATAAAATCTCCACTTTAAGTCTGATATTTGACGTTAAGCATCTCCAACTATGTAAATCGTTAAATTCACGCATGAAGCAATAACACATGATTAGTTAAAGTAGATCATTTTCGATTTTTTATTGATTCTTCTAGGAACTCGCTGAAGGCTCCTTTCATAAGTCCATTTTAAATTTATTTGAATTCTCCTTAGAATTTCCATGCAATTAACCTCAGAAGTTTCATAAATTTCTGCTCAGAATAATCTTGGACTTCTTCCCTACATTCAATTGGAAACTTAATTAGTATTCTCCTTAGAATTCCCATAGTATTTCCTCAGAATTCTCAAAACAAAAATCCGTCACAGCATAACTTTGAAACTCTTCTCAGAACTCTTGGAGATTGAACCTTCAAAATTCGATTCCATTGGAATTCTCGGAATTTATTTCGAACTCTTTAGAATTCTCTTGAAATTTCAGAATTATTTTTAAATTGAGGGGGTTAGAAGGAAAGGGGTGTAAGTGACTTTGATCGATTCTCTTCATTGAATTTCTCTTTCGTTAATAATTCAGCTGCAAACACATTCCTTGATTCGTGTGCCATTCTGGATGCTAGATGAGAACCCCCTTAATCAAACTATGTGGCAGAAATAGCGCAAAATCTCTTAATAAAGCTGTGACTATCAAAAGAGAAAGTCGATGAAGAGAATCGATCAGTCGATGCGCAGTAGTTCTTTCAGTCGATGCGACGTCGACTTTGGAAAGTAACCGTTTCGTGATGAGTGTGTGAGTGATGACCACGTTTTGCGTCCATTGCATTGTCAATTGAAGCGCTCTGCCCCTCGTTGGAGATACTGCCATACCATGAAACCACTCGAAGTGGATTTCATTCTGATGAAGGAGGCTTATTGGACAGCAGGAGATAAAGTGTTTATTGTGTTGTACCTTTTGAGCCTTATCAAATAAATTAATAAACAAGAAAATCATTCACATTTTTCTAAACTTACAGATTTAAGACATGTTATGAGCCATGTAATCATTTAATCCCAACAACATGGATTTTCATCACTAGCTTGATCGCAAGAAAGTGTTCAACGAGTTCATGATCCCCTCAATTTGCTCCATTTCCTCTCCTTGACATGTAAATTACCTTACCCTTATTAGTTATTTTTCTGACTGTTTGTGGACTTTTCGTGAGGGATATTTTCGCATAAGAAACACTTGTCTTTAATCTCCCGTTATAAAATATATTCCCGTGCACACTTCAATGCCCATCCCACTTCCAGTGAACATTTGTTATGGATAACACGTTTAACCAAACGCTCGATCGCAGTGGGATACCACCGGTGGGAAATCGATCACAAGCACGTACTGCACATCCCAGCCCAAGTAACATTGCAAGTTTTATTGAGGTTGTAAAGCACCCTACAAGCCTAAATCATGATCCACAGAACCCTCATAAAACCTAAATTGGTACTTGGGAAGTAATCAATAAGCCCGTTATTTGGATTGATTTTGCTACATAAAGCTAACATACCACTAATGCAGTGCTTTGGCACATTATTAGTCGGATTATCATTAAGCAGGCTTATTGGTTATTGGGGATTTCCCCCCACTTTCTTTCAATTAAAAATTGGAAATGATGTTCAGAGTTGAGCTTTCACAAAATTAGAAATTATGGTCCATGTGACAAAGAGTTCAATATTCAATAATAATCTGCTACTCAAGTAATCAACAATTCGTCCATCCAAGCAGGATCATAATTCTTAATTTTCATTGGATAGCTTAATGTCTGCAATTAATCCGGCTCTTAAGCACACAATGAGGAACTAGAACTACAAGTATTCAGAAATATAGCTCTTAACTTTTTGCCATTCTTGCATTTACACAAAGACGGTCCAACCCATCTTCAGAGGATCAATTTTTGTTGGACCGAACTAAACACAGCGCCACCTAGAAACGCGCTTTGTCGTATGAATTTTGTAACAACAATGAATAGATCTACTCAGAGATAGCAGTAGCTGACGTGTTTTTCTTTTGCTGCGTATTTTTCGTAAGCGAATTAAACACATTTGTTAATTTGTGTGCTGAAATTTAATTGCAAGTGTTCATAAAGTTATCATTTAGTGACATATCAAGAGCCACATGTGAAAAGGGCATACAAACTTTTTGTAAACAAACCTTTGTAGGCCCTCTTCTCGCCAATCGACGGTCGCCCACGCAAACTAACAACATCATCAGGATGGGGAAACCTTCCCCTATTCGGCGATGTTCATGGTTTGCGTTGGTGTTATATGGGTGGCGAGAAAAGGGCATAAGAATGTTTGTTTACAAAAAAGCTTGTATGCCCTTTTCACAAGTTGTTCTTGATATTGTGTTTTGCCTGTGTTTGCCGTGAGTGGCTCAGTTGAACTTGAATCTAACCTCCAAAATATACAACGCAGATTCAGTGTCATTGTTCGGTGTCGATTTCCATTGCCTCCCGGGAGCCCGGTTCTCCGAGTTCGGATGCTACACTTTCGGCGTTATGAGATGGATAATAACTAGGTAGGTCATGACTTTTCTTACACATTTCCTGTCAGTTGGTGAAAGGTCATTTTTGGATTCAGCTGCTGCACGGGTAAGTTGAATAATAATTAGCTGTGCCGTGGGTGATTTGCCCATAACTAATATCGGCGGATTTTCACATTTACGACACAGTTACGAAATCGATCGGTCTACGGTCAGCTCGAAATCACCCCGGAACACAACGAAAAGAAAAGACAAAGCGGAACATTTGCAAAACGATCCCGAAGTGCTGGAAGTGACGTTGGGAATTAATCTCATAAGCCAGCTACACGCCACTTTCAAGGATAAGCATGGCTCGGGTGCCATCTTCTTAGACGAACTAACCAATGAACTAACAAAGGATTTCATGGCTACCGAAATGGCAGAACAGTTGTATTTGTCGTTCTTCAATTCCATGTACAGCTGCAGGGAGAAAACAAGATTTTATGAAAAAAGATGCTCGATTGCACAGCAAATGGAAGCGAAGGAAAAGTATCCCGTTTTGCTCAAAAAGACCATCGAAGATTCCCCCAACCTGAACGACATTATGGAAATGGAGTACGCCCTAACGGCGTACCGAAGCGAAATCAACGGCTGGGCTAAGCAAGCTCCGCAAGATCTGGCCTCGCATATGACTCGTCAAAAGCTAGCCGAAATGTATCCTATCATTGACGAGAAAGTCCTGGCAGAAATCCTACAAGCCCACAAATTCAGCGACACTATAACCGTCCTAAACAATTCCATTCCGGAAGAGCTGACAAACCAAATCGCCCGCGAACGGGAAGCCCTTGTGAAGCGAGCAGAAGCCGAAAAACAGAAACCACTTCCTTCGTCCTGAACGTCGCCGCCTCCAACGGTCGAGCAGGTACCGTCATCCAGCGAAGACGACATCAATCTTCAGCTGAAAACGGCCGAAGAATGCCGCAATATGTCCCAGGACCACCAGGAACTGAAAAACGAATGCCACGAGAAGGCACGGAATGCCATTCAGCGGGGCATGGTCGTGGTGGCCGAGTACTATGTCCAGGTTGCCGGGCTTCATCGAACCAAAATCGATATGTGCAGCAGTAAGGCCTCGAATGCCATCATGGAGGTGCACAAGCTGACGCTGAACAATGTGGACGTGTTGGATTTGCACTATCTACACTCGGAGGAAGCGCTGCACGCCAGAAAGCTGACCCACCGGACGCAGCAGTTCAAAAAACTGTTCATCATTACAGGACGCGAGTTGCACTCGGCGGATGGCATACCGATCATCAAGCACCGGCTATGCTGAAGGCTATGCTGCGGGACCTGGGATTGAGGTAACAGGAAGCGATGGATCAAGTTTCAGTAATTCATTATCATTAATTATTGTTTAAAAATACTTTTTATAACTTTTATACCAAAGGAGAGGGAAGATATGAGATGGATAATAACTAGGTAGGTCATGACTTTTCTTACACATTTCCTGTCAGTTGGTGAAAGGTCATTTTTGGATTCAGCTGCTGCATGGGTAAGTTGAACAATAATTAGCTGTGCCGTGGGTGATTTGCCCATAACTAATATCGGCGGATTTTCACAGGCGTGTAGTTCTATTGAGAGATGGGTCCGGTTGGTGAATTAGCTCGGGAACGTGTTGATAATATGTCCGTCGCGAGTTTTGGTGGTGATTCGGTGGCCGACGTTGCCATGAATCAGCAAGTTTTTTTGCTTGCATAAGTGCTCGGTTTACTGGTCTCTCTCCGGTGTCGGAGATTGCGAGCAATATGAAAGATGCCTCGCTGGATACGCCCAAGACTGGACGGGTGGTAGTTGGTGGCCTCGAACTGTTTCTTGGGAAAGCACTACACGCGAACCTCCTCCCAGATGACCATGGCAATGCAAGAAAATTTGTGTTCGTTAAAGGAAGTGTTACGGCAAAGGTGCATCACGAAATGAGATGCAAAGCTTCGAGAAAATCAAAATTACGGAACCCATGGATTGGAGGATCAAATTAACATGGTGAGACAGGCCAAATACATTTTACAATTTAAAAAACATAAACTAAATACGTGCCAGGTTTGAAAAGAATATATTCGAACCTGGAAGCCTTTATGTAAGATTAATATCCATTTGATAACGGTGATGCATACATGCGGGGCTTATTGTAAGTGAAAGTAGCTTCGGAATGGGCGTGACTCTTCAGACATTCTGAAATGGGTTGCTGGATCTGCAATAGAGCTATCACTTTCTAACTCCCGGACTAAAGCTGTCTACAATGACCATAAATGCGACATTGTAGAGAGAGTTCTTCCATAATAACACTGCCGGCCAGTGGGGGTTAGAGGGAATACACACAAATAACAATGAATAGCTCTACTCGAAGATGTAAATGGATTTTTACCATCTCTCTGGGATACCATTCCAACTCAGGGATGGCCCAAAATCATCAAAATTCAGTTCGCCAAGCAGAATCTCACGAGCACTAGCGTGTAAATTCATAGGATTTTTACAGCTCTTACAGCAATGCATCTGTAATTTTTATGCACTACATATGCAGCTGACTATGTTCTTGTTTAAACAATTAAAATAATTCATTTTAGCACCGACAAGGTCACAATTCTATTGAATTCTGATTTCTCGCGTCACTTTCAAATAGACCAATGTAACATATCCACCATTTTGAGAAAATCAAAGTTGATGTTCGACAGATTAGAAACAATAAATTTTGCAATACTATTTTTAACATAGTTCTTGAATAATAACGATGTAAATTCAGTAAAAACGGTAAAATCACAACTTTTCTTTGAATTTCATGCTACAATATAGAAACAGAACACATGGGACGTTTTGACTAGTCAAGTTGTACATCGGACCTGTTACATTGGACGATTTTTCTCAATTACATAATCAATGAGTGACGTTTTGTCTACATGATACTAGATTCCCTTTCACAGATTTCAGAGTAGAATACCTAACTTTAGATTGGCCCCGCCTTTAGAAAATGAGCACCAATCATGTGAGGCAGTTCAAATGACCGAAGTAACAATCATGTACCCATTATTTCAAACTGTACATTGGACAATTTTTGACCTATGATTATCTTAAATAAAGTAAAGTAAATCTGGATGGATGTTTTTGTATCACATAGAAAATATGATGATAGAAGAGCAATAGTTTGTATCGCTTAACTCGATTTGTTTACATTTGTTACTAAGAACCTTTTGAAAAACTACACTAAGTAATTTAATTGTATGAGACTAGCGAGATCAGTAATACTTTTCAGAGAGAATTAAGAAATATTTCCCTGATTTTTAAAGAAATTCCCTGAGATTCCCTGATTGTCCAGGACTAAAATGGAATTCCCTGAAATTTCCTGATTTTCCAGGTTTTTCGACACATTGAAGTCATACCTTATGGAATTCCTAAGTTTATTTGCCACAGAACAGAACAAGTAAATATAATTTATCATGGACTTAGGCTCTATTAATAATCATGCTAAACATAGGCCCTGGCACATAGACCCTTAATCAGAACAGAGTGTCCATTCGAATCCAATGTTCATCCTGGAGGTTAGAGCTTGAAGTGCTATAAGCCAAACAACATGTTGTAGGTTACTAAAATGCTGATCATTCTCCAAATTGTCCTGGAGATCTTGACTAACGAAGGATCACTTGAAACGAGAGCAGCAATTCTCCCTGGAGATTGAGAAACGAGTTTACAAGGATTGGGAGCAGATGTGCGCGGATTAGTAGTGGAAGTTTGGTATATGTAAGCGTTATTGTGAATGGAAGAAGTGTATAGAAATCAAACTGGTGAAAGTGGGCGGTCAGCATAACATTACATTATTTTTGGAGAAGAACAGGATCTGGCTTGAAATTTGGTGACTTCCATCCATTTAGTAAAAATTGAACTTATTCCAGTATGAATGCAACAATATTAAAAACTAAATACGACAGAGCATCGTTTGCTGGCTGTTGCCGCGGGTATTGTGGGATTCCCAGGTACCCGCTTGAAGCTTCAGTTGGCTGCGGTGGCTCTTAGAATAGATAGTGCGAATAAGGGCGTCTATGTGATGTTTTGCTGTACCTGTACCTGTTGTGAACATTAAAACATCCTTTTCCTAAAACTTGTTGAGGACGCCTTATTATCCTTTTGAAAGTACTGATCTTCACGACATAAAGGGAACCATTACGGAGCATTAGATTTGACCAAATTATTCCCAGTTCTATTTGCCCAACGCACTCAGCTGGGTGAGGGGTAGAGGATGAAACACATACATTCTCAAAATTGTACTGGAGATATTTTACAGCTTGACCGAAATCTTGTTCAATTTCCACTCATCATTTTTGAGCATTATGTGCTTCACTGCGACTCATAACATCATTTAATATTAATCATCGTGTTAAAACAACATTGTTGGCTTATCCAAATCATCCCGGATATTTGTCCTTGAAGTTCTGCAAACTCAACAAGGTATACGATGATTCGACTTAATGATAGAATGGGTAAACCTTTGTGAAGCCCCGTAATATCATTGGTTTGGATTATAAGGTTTTCCAAAATACCTGGAGTTCAGATCTTTATTTTTTTATATTCACTTTAACATTCTTGGATCATTCGTGGTGGTGACTTCGGTGTGAGAGGTATGGATTCTAATATTTATGTTTTACAGACTAACCAAGGTTTTCTACGATGTCATGATTAATCTTGTGCACCTTAATCAATAAGTTAACTAATTATTTATTTATCTCTGGACCAATCATATCATGATTTTTTTTTTAGTTAGTTGATTGTGTCCGGTGTCGAACATTTTTATGAAACTTTTCGAAGCATTAATACACATGCTAAAGCGGATAACATTTTTTTTTTTTGGTTCGATTGATATAGGGTGTCCCAGAATGTCTAAGCACGATTAAAAAAACGATAACGTAACTCTGTTTATAGCAAATTCGATATTTATTTCGTATTCATGTTCTTTATAGTATTCTTTTACAGTTATACGTAGAAAATCCGAGATCCGATCAGTCGTAATTTTTGATCTCAGGCTACTCATTAGCTTCAGCACAGATGGCTTTCCAACAATGTTGGATACTTTTGCCAGTCTTTAGCAAATTTTGTAACGGAATCACGCTTCCTTTACATGTTTCCGCAAATATGCTTTGGTCAGGGCCCAAAAAGTTTCGATTGGCCTGGCCTGGGTACAGTTTGACGAATTCATATCCTCGGGTACGAATTGGACCTTGTTGGCTTAACACCAGGCTACCGTGTCCTTGGAGTAATGAACCGACGCTAAATCCGGCCAAAACAGTACTAAGGTGTCGTGTTTGCGTATCATGGGTAACAGACGCTTGTTTAAACACTCACGCACGTAAACATCGGTTGTCGTTGTCTCCGTTGTCACAAACGGTTTGGAAAGCATACCACACTCACAAATGGCTTGAATTTTTCGGTGAAAATCGACTTATCCGCGTCAGCCATCACGAACGGTGTAGTACTGAAGAGTTTTGTAATCAAATTTAACGTATGATTTATCGTCTATAATCACGCACACCGATTTTCCACACATCAATTGGTCGTATAACTTCCGAGCCCTCGGTTTGACGGATGCGGCTTGTTTTTCACTCCACGTTGGCTTCTTCTGCTTCTTATACGTATTTAGACCCATTCTTGCCTTGGACGTTACTCTTCGAGGATCCCACTTTTTTAGCCACGACTAGAACTGAAGCACTTTTCTTGCGAGTGAAAGCTTGAACAATTTTCTGGTCCAGATTTCGGTCAACAGGGTTCGGTTTACGTCCAGATTTTTGCTTGTCCTGGAAAATTGCTCTATCACCATACTTCCGAATCACGTTTCGAACGGCTCCGATGCTTACACCTTCCAATTTAGCTAATTGACTCAGAGAAATGTTGAGGATCCCGAGCAAAGTTAGAGAACAAATTGAAATCAGAATTTGCTGTTATGATGTAACTTATTTTGAATACTCTATTTGATTTCATTTTGGTTGACTTAACGGTTAACACAGCAAAAATGAGAGCAACATTTTACACTGTTGAATCAAACGGAAAACTAATCCTGCTTTCAATGGTTTCAATTTAATAGCTGATTTTGCATTCATAATGTTTAACTGAATACGGGCCTGGCGTAAATGGTTAGCATCCATGCTTTTCACGCTGAAAGACTTGATCTCAAATCTCACCTAGGTTTAGTCACGAATGACCTAAAATATGTTAAACAAAACAAATAAACGACAGATGAACTTGAATCAAATTTTAAACAAGAAATTAACAGCAGAACTTCAAGTTAAGTTGCTTTGATTTAAAATGTCTTGACTGCCTAATGAAAGCACAATATGAAATCAGACTTCTGTAGCGACAATTGAAATCAAAATGTTTTCATTATGATAGGAACTGCAAACTTTAATATCGATTTGCTTTCATTTTGTTAACGGACTTTGCTCGGGATTGTACACCATTTGTGCATGATTTGTTTGCTCTTCACATTGTCACGGAAATGTAAAGAACCGACACTTGCGATACCCGAAATTGTTGGTCGAAATGTAAACAACGATTCAGCGTGATAATCAGCTGTTTAAACGTCATCTGAAACAAGCAGGGGTGTTCCAAAGTCAAGACATTCTGGGACACCCAATAATTCTAGCTACATAGAAGAACCGATGATTGTAAATTTTCAAATCAAAGCTAGGACCTACTGTTGATTTGCGGTTGAGGCAGGGCCGATGATTTGTTTTGCGTTTAATTTACGTTATGCAAAGGCTTGGCAAAGCCTACCATTTTTGATGACAAGCATAAAGGGACTAACCATTGAAAGATTCGCAAAAAGTCTTATTAATTTTGTTTTATTGAGTATCAAGCTGAAGCTGCAAACTGTCTTTCAAGACTTGACCCATTTGAATAAATTTTGCTTCTATCTTTGACAATACAGCAGAAGGACTAGCCGATGTTGGCAGCTTGAACACTGGATTCCGTGTGTATTGTTTCAAGATAGTTATAGCAAAAATACTGTGACGTGTGCGCGTAGATACGCGTTGAATTCCGGCTGAATAAGTTAATCCGATTCGAACGAAATATCTAGATTATGTAAGTTACGAAACTGCGTGAATTCCGAACGCCGTGCGAAATAACCGAAGCGAGAAAAAAGGCTCCCTTTAAAGAGTACCACCAAAATAAATATGATAGCCTATGTTGGCAAGTTGATTAATTTTGGTTTCCTCCCTAGATATTCAACTTATTTTACTATTGAGTTTTGTTTCACATTATTTATTTTACCGCACGTATCAATCATTTCAAAATTTCACTACCGTACCGAACAAATTCTAAACTACATAAGCTCAAAAACCTTTGGCAAGCTCTACCGAATCGCGAATCACTTCTGCATAAGCTCCGTAGATGGAGGCGCGTAGTATAATTCCCTTGCAAACCCAAATAAATCTATCTGCGTAAAAATAAATAGAATAAGAGTGATTTACGGAAAAAAAACCCGCCAGTATCGCGCCCAACGACAGTGCCTATACGTAAGCGTACTACGACGCGGCTCTCAAAGAAAGGAGTAACAAGTGTGATACTATTACTACTGGACTAGATCTTTGGTTTTCTCATGCAGTGGTTCATCAGAGAGGGGAAGCTTAGTAATCCTCATCGCCTGCCCATGGACCCAATTCTATCGCGGCATGAGCCAGCAACGCCGGCCATAAACCTACCGTCTCCAACACTACACTATAAAGTATGAAATTAAGCCCGCCCACCAGCAACAAGGTGCAAAAACTAACCAAGGGGAGAGAATTTTCTGAGAATTCCAGATTTTTGAAGAAAAAAATAATTTTCCTGAGGATTGCCGGTTTCCCAGGTATTTCCAGGTTGTTCAAGGCACTATCCCGCACGTCATCACCCGACTGCACTATCCGAAATGTGGAAAGGACGGACAATCAAAAGAAGGCTAAATCTCATTCAGGGAAGTGGGGATATTAACATTCGGAAAAGTGAAATTCGGAGTTACGGCATTCGGTGTAATGAAGCATAACCAAGAAATAGGCTTTTACTTAAATCTCACATAAGAGACCACAAAGAGTTTTAAAACATAGGACTTACATTTTTTTGTAAGATCTTGAATTTGAATAATGGTTGTATGATCTACGGAATCGAACCCAAAGAATTCTGGCACCACTGGGCAACAGGACAGATAGGAAAAATATGTTAAACAGAACAGCAGTTATCAACTCACCTGATAACCACATGTACACGGATAGAAGTTGAGATCATCCACTTCTAGTGGTTCCATGCACAGTGGGCACTCGACCTGCTCCTCGTCGCCGCTGCTATTGTTCATCACATTCATGATGACGCCGGAGGATACACCGGAAACTGTATGACCTCTCTCTTCTTTCCCACACTCCTCTCTCTCTCTCTCTCTCTCTCTTCCTCTTCTGCCTAGCCTAAGTGTATCGACACACCCGCGGAAAAGCGATCAACTTGGCCACCTAAATCGTTACGAAACACACGAGATTCCGGAAGGAAACAGAGATAGCACGTAGTAGGATCACTCAAATTTCTTCTCTTGTTGGATTGCAGTGCACCAAGGTTTGGGGCACCGGCAAACACGTAAATTACACACAGAAACAGAATGAGCACAACAATGGCCACGAACGGTGAGAATTCTTCGGCTTCGGATTAGCTTTGTACTTGCACAATGGAAAAGCAGTGCTTTTCGGTACTCACTTTTTTTTCGACTGATATTTATTCTTTTCGCTGATCACACAAGCACACGCACAACAACCACTGATCACGATCGCCACCTGTGACAGTGGGATTCGCCGTTTGTTTCTTCAGCACGACGACACCGTGCCGCCTCAGCTCTTCTTTTGGTGTTTCCAAAATAACTAAGAACGCGTACTAGGGATGGATATCACTTTCTGCAAATACTGTACTGGTTTTGGTTTGTGGATGCTGGTCCGAAACCCCCGGAACCGATCGCAGCTCGGTATTTGCGCACGCAGCAGAGCTGGGTTGTTTGTTGGTGTTTGGTTGTGGTTGGTGTTCACGCCAGGTAAGTTCTTCCAGAATCGATTGAGAGCCGACTGAGCTCCGGAGTCGTGGTGGAAACGATGGATTTCCGTGTCTTCAACTTACAGACGTTCTGAAAAAGAAAGAGAGAGTGGAGGGAAAAGTGGGTTAGAATTGGAGCATATGGGTGGTTTGCATTGCGGAGGTAGTGGAGTGTGATCTCGAAAATAGTAACACACGCCATCCGAGGGCGTAAAGTTGTGTATATGAGGGGTTTTTAAATTTAGATTCCTAGGTCCGAAAACATAACAAACAGAATGGTGCGGTATAATCGGGTGAGTGAGAGTTTACGCAGTGGAGTCCGGTTTGATTCGGACGCTGTAGTAATCAGCTATTAGCAGTCAGTCAGCAGATATCGATGTAGTTGAGCCTGTGGAATAAAATTAGTGTAGAAGAAAATATTTTTATGATTCCAGGAACAACGCTTATCGTGGACCTTGTCACCGCAGCGACCTTATCGTGCGTTCTGCAACACCAGTGAGAGCTACGTAGAAAGTGCGTAATTTCCCAAACATTACAGCGCGCAGCGATAATGAAATATCAAACCTGAGAGATCTATTGTCTATGGCCCTGAAATTCCCAAAAATAAACAACGCTTACTTACGACACTAAACAGACCTTATCCCGTTCCCGCTCTTTGCTGAATGGCCCCGATAGATTAGATAAACCGAATCAAAGCGTTGTGTTGCGTTGCGCTGGCTGGCAAATGGAAATGTACAAAACAGCCGCACCACCTTAGTGATGCGTGAGTTACACCGTGTTGAAGAAAGTTGCTACACACGCTACTATTGATGGACAGTACAAATTCACAAATCTGATTGCCACTAAAGACTGTAGCCGTTGTTGTCAGATCGGAGCATAGCAGTGTGGTGGTCAACGGATGCACTTTCTCATTTACAGTCTAGAACCTTCGTGAGAGTGGCTTAACAAGACGCACGTACGAAGAAGCACCAATACTAATGATGATGATAGTCAGCTGGCAACAAGCTACGAAGCGGTATTTGTGAGCTTTAGTAGTTGCACTAGTTAGTACCATATGCTATATGATCGAATTGACAGAAATGATAGCGATACAAACCTGCATTTATTGAAATGCAATTTATATGAGAGATGTCCGTTCACAAAACAACACTTTTTGAACATACCTATACCTATGCTGCCGGTGAACGCATGCATAACTGTCCCATGTTAAAAAACACAAAATGTTAAGTCGATTTGTCCCACATGAATAATGAACGCATACTTGTCCCAAAGACATTATTCAAAATCAATATATGGAATACAAATTTAAGTTTGGTTTCGTTTTCTAAATTTATTTTCGGTTCTGAATTGTTCCAGTGGGACAAATAAGCGTCCATTATAGAATTTTTTTTTTTTTTCGATTTTTTCTAGAATAAACGGTATGGAACATTATGTAATATTCTAAAATTATACATCTAATTATGGTGTTAACCATTAAGACTCCGAACACGATGCATCCGGTTAAATGTGAAACGGCAAACTTGCAATGTTTGAAAAATCATTTCTCAGCCATTTATTGACGAATTTCAAATCTATTGGCGCCACTTCAAACTACAGACTTTAAAGATGTATTCGGTATCAATAGATTTAATCCATCAAAATTTAGATCCATCGATAAATTGCTAAGCATTGATTTTTCAGATAGGGGGAATGGCTCTAATGTTCCTCTATTACAAAATTGCCGTTACTCATTTTCCCGGAGGCATCGTGTTCGGACTGTTACAACCTCAAAATTGTCAAAAAGTCACATGGGACAGTTTTGCGTCCACCGGCAGTATTAGGGCAGGCACACCATCAAGCACCGAACTGGTAGCCGAGCCGGTTGTTGCATCATGACGTGGCTTTGGCACGGTGAACTTCTTTCCTCGAAAAACACATTTCATAATACCTAATGATCTCAACGAAACCAACGAAAAAGACCGACGACATTGATCAACGAATAGCTCCGAGATAGAGAGATTTTAAAAGAACGAAAGGCCCAATGCAAATAGGTAGGTATGTATAGAGGTACAGAACAGATATGCCCGAATGTATCGCATAATCTAGGGCGATGCTGAGAGCGTGATGCAAGATTACGGATGCGGTCCCGGTCGGCCGGTCGGTTGATGATGGTCATCACAGCAAAATCAGATGAATGAATTAGGAAAGGGGAAAAGGATGCACCACCCGTGGACGGCAGCCAATCAGTCGCAGAACAGCGCGGGCGATGGTAAGCTGAGGGTGTCTGAGACAGGCATTTAAATGTCAATGACTGCCCGGCTGATGACCGGATTGAGTTTTAAATCTATGGCTTGCGCAAATTTATCGAGAGTTCCCACTGCAGTGCAACTGAGAAATGCTGCTCGCATGCTTGTTCAAGATTTTGGTGCAATCGGGTTTTGATAGATATCCGAAAAAGAATGCAATGACCTAGTGAATGTCAAAATGTCAAGGGCGAACAGACGATTGGTTGTGCATTGGATTCAGAGATTGGTGTAGACTGGATGGAAATCTAATTTAATGTCAAGTTTAAAGGTTTTGTGGGTATAGGAAATTCATGAAGGTCAACTTTAGGGGTCCAATCAGTTGAGGGATACTAACCAATTCGTAAAATGGGTCACCGGACTTGAACTTGAAACCAAAATTGTTCATTTCAATTTGCAAAATATAACCCATGATCTTCATACTTGGCTTGTCAAGCAAGATCTCAGGTCTTACCCTCTATTCGGTAGTTATAGTTATGGAACTAGAAAAATCTGTTCACAAAATTGATAGATTATTTTAGAGCGCCCAATTTTCATAAATTCTTGGATTATTGAAATCAATTTCAATCACTGGAAGATTCGTAAAGTTATTGGAGAAACGCGTTTGTTTTAAATTGTGATGGACCAATCCTTCTTAAATGCTTTAATAGTAATAACTATAATTAGAACAGTTGGTTGGAAATGCTATCTAACATGAAGCTTTAGTGTGATAATTTATTAGCTAGAGAATTGTATTAGAAGAGGGTAGGTAGATAGTTCCGTTAGAGTACGGCAGTGTGAAAATTGAATAGAAGTTGAAAATGAGCGAAGGGCCATTAATGCGACAGTACAAAGTCAAACGTATGTAACAACTCAAGGCGGGAGTAGCCGTCAACATTGCTGATGATGGTACAGCACGCAACAACCACCCTACAGTTTTCTCTCTAAGATGACCAAGTTGGTCATGACGAAAAGAGCAACACAATAGTTGGGTAAAGAAGAATTGCATTATAGCACACGTCATCGACTGGAAATGCTTTCGGCAACGTGGGGCTTTAGGTAGTGATGAACTATTCCACAGCTGTAGACAGTGTATATGAGCAAAGGCGGTATGAAGTAACATAAAAACACTTTGAAGACAAATGGTGTGTTGCAATGTGAAGGGCTCGGTGGACTAATGGCAAACGTTTTTGCGTACTTAGCATGAATTCTTGGGTTCAGTCCCAAGCTCTTTCACATTACGTGGTTGTTATTGTCGTGTCCCTTTATTATTAATATGAGCAACTTAACGATCCCCTGCTCCCCCATTGCTCTTTCGATCTGTAGTGAGGTATCCAGCAATCAAGGTTGCTCCAATCTTTTACTAAAATAAATTGATTTGGAATTATGAAATCATAAGATGTTACATGATGTTAATGATATTTTGTACCTAAGAGTTACAAGAAGGGTATGTGTAGATTGCGTCACAATCAGCGATTTATGATTCGTGAGCGTGAGCGCTCACTAATCTTAAAACCTCTGGTGGTGACGCTCAGAAAGCAATTTTGACAGGTTTCATGTGTCAAACACATACTCTTTTGTAAGTTAAAAGTACTGTAAGCGCTAAAAGCAAATGATTTTATAATTCCGAAAAACATTTTTTTATAGGAAGTGAGTAGACGCAACCTTGTCAGCAACTGTGCCAAATTATTATGAATTTGTTTACGATCTGGATTTGCGGGAGAATTTTCATATTCATTTGCTTGTAAATAATTTAAAATTTGTATATTCTTTGTCGAACCTATGATTTAGATTGAAAAATACTATACAGAAAAACTTTATCGAAGATCGGCGATTTGACTTCTGTGCAGTTACATACTTAAGGTCAAAGTGACCTAGTGAGTAAATGAAAATTTTAAAAATGGTAATCTCTGAGATTGCAAAAAGCTCTCGGCGATGTTTTCCTTTTATTATTTCGCACAATCTGACAATTCGACAATCTGAAGTAATGTCTCAGATATTGCCATTTTTGAAAGTTTCATTAACTCTCTAGGTCACTTTCATCTTAAGTTAAAAAAAATAAAACTGCATAGAAGTCAAATCACCGGCGAACCGACGTGACAGCTCATACAAGCTAGTTTCAAATTCGTGCCCAAGACACCATACTTAAAATACGTTAAACACTACCGACATCTACTCATCCGATCGCGTCATACCATGAGCAAGGACACGAATCCACATAATTTATATTGCCTTGGTTTGCGTCTCACCTCGTTTGACAGATCGGATCACACGTTTTAAAGTTCGAATCGCTCGTTTGACAAATCGAATTGTGGACAAACGAAATGCTCCTGTGGCATGTCGGTTCGTCGGTGGTCAAATCGCCGATCTTGGACAAAGTTGTTCTGTATAATATTTTTCAATCAAAATTACAGGTTTGGTAAAGAATGTACAATTTTTTAAATCATTGACTACGTAGTTGACATACTTCCAGAGAATTTCTCGGATTATATAAGAATGCTCTTTTTAAGCTCACCGTTTCTCAAGTTTCATAGCTCCTTTTTTGTAAGCTCACGGATACTTCTAGAGAAGGTCAAAGAGACTTCAGACACGTTAGCCAAAACAATTGAAGAGAATTCCTAAATTTCGTCGATGATCAGGAGATTTCAGACGAATTCAGCGAAATTAAAACTCCATTGTTGTCTAAGGGATAGACACGAGTGGCACGATCTTCAGGAAGTCCATCCAGCTTCTAGGTTTCGCCGATGACATCGACATCATGGCACGGAACTTTGAGACGATGGCGGAAACGTACATCAGACTGGAGGCTGAAGCTAGGCGGATTGGACTTGCCATCAACGCATGAAAGACGAAATACATGAAAGGAAGAGGTTCTAGGGAAGACAATGTCAGCCTCCCAACCCGAGTTCAGATTTACGGTGACGAAATCGAGGTGGTCGATGAGTTCCTGTATTTGGGCTCACTGGTGACCGCCGAAAATGATACCAGCAGAGAAATTCAAAGACGCATTATGGCAGGGAATCGTGTCTACTTTGGACTCTGGAGGACGCTCCGGTCGAATAGAATTCGCTGCCACACGAAGTTGCCTGTCTACAAAACGCTGATTAGACCGGTGGTCCTCTACGACCACGAGACCTGGACTATACTCGTGGAGGACCAACGCGTCCTTGGTGTTTTCGAACGGAAGGTGTTGCGTACCACCTACGGTGGAGTGCAGATGGATGACGAAACGTGGACGAGGCGAATGAACCACGAATTGCTCCAACTGCTGGAAGTACCATCCATCGACCACATTGCAAAAAATGGGCGTCTACGGTGGGCTGGGCACGTTGTAAGAATGCCGCACGACGACCCAGTGCAAATGGGTCTAGAAAGCGACCCAACAGAAACAAGAAAAAGAAGTGCGCAGCGGACCAAATGGATCGACCGAGTAGAAGGCGACCTGCGAACCCTTCGCAGACTACGAGGCTGGCGAAGTGTGGCCATGGATCTAGTAGAGTGGAGACGACTTCTTCGGACAGCAGAGGACAATAAGGCCTTAGCCTGATTGGTAAGGTAAGTAATGTAGTCTAAAGAACCTTAGAGAAGTTTTTTTGGGTAAACGGGGTTAGTTCTGATGTATCGTAAGTTAAAAATATCTTACTATGACACAGCTAAGATGAGCTTTCAATTTATTGAATTACAACGTTCATTATTTATAGATTTTTAATTTAACACAGTTAAAATGCATACTGAAAGTCAGCTAATTCTAAAACTCATTTTTTAAACACAAAAGGTTCAGTGAACCTCACAGAAGTGCAGGGAACCTCGTCAATATTTTGATAATTCATATGACGATTTCTTTTAAGTTAAAATTATTCACACAACTGTCGAGTAGCGTGATGCCGCCACCCGTATAACTAATAGCTTGCATCAAGCAACCACATTGTAAATCAAAGTGTACCAGACACATTGCTTTGTTGCGTAGGCGGTGGTGTTATGTCTGTAGTTATTTTAATCTCAGCCTGCCGACCTACCCAACAAAACCGTCAGTGAGATATGCCGATCAAACCGATCGGTACCATCTGGATCTTTTCGCTTCTAATAGTAGAGCGTATAGCTAGCTGAACATCTACACAGCGCAATCATTAACGTTACATAGCCGCTTGTGTTTACATTCGAGTAATGGCTAGGTACCCGCTATGAAGTTCGCATGCCTGATCTATCTGCTAAGTGAGGACATAAAAGGTGTACTATAAATGCTACATATACACACACACATATACACACACTGCACGTTGATGCTGTACAGCAAAAAGTGAAAGGTACTTGGAAGAGTCTACCAGCCGCATTACAAACACGAAACTAATGCACAACGTCGATTGATTCGTGCATTGCAGTAATAAGTCTTCGAATGAACAACAAACCCAATTACGTGTTTTCGAGGGGTTTATCATTGCAGCCCAATCTACAACGTCAAAAAAAGTTTCAAACAAAGAATGATTACCGTTGGTAGTTTAAGACAATATATACATAGCTATAATGTGCTTCCCTTCACCCCTCAGCCCGTTAGTACTTCTTTCATTGACAGCGCGACATCCTTCGGCATCAACCAATCGATCGACCTACAACGATATAGCTACAACAACACTCAATGGAAACGATGCCGTGTTGACCTTGGCGGTTCAACACGACCAATCGACCGGTCCCGGCTGGGTCTATACGGTAGTGCAGCCTGAATTGGTTTTTGCGTGTTATACCTATCGGAGATATCGACGCGCTTATCAGTCATAAATAGAAGCATGCGTCGAACTTTAATGTTCCAGCGTGTTCGGATTGTTTCGAAATCATTATCAAGCAACACTTAGATTAATTCAGCTGAAAGGTGAAAACACTGTTTTAGCTGTTTCTTCGAAGTAAATGCTGTGACTCGTTGTTAATATCCCGATGCCCCCTTATCGAAATGGGATCTAAGGGAAGACGCCCCAAACTGGCATAACTAGAACAAAGGCACTGTGTTACAACGGCGAACGTCAACACCCCATGAAAACGTGGCTACAATAGTTAAATACTACACCCGTAGTGAGTCTGCTCTCTCTTTCTCTCTGTGAATGTAGGAAGGACAGAAAATCGATAAGTACACGACAGCGCTTGCCATTGGGCGGATGTACTCTTTTCCATCAGACCCAGCCAATTATAGGGGAGCAAGGTTTCCATTTAAATGGAAAATTGACATGCATTTTGCCACATCCACCATGTTTTCGTCTAAAACGAAGGCCGTTTGTCTGTTCAGGGTGATTGAACGCGCCACAATCAACCTGGACGCGATAAGACCACGCAGCAATAAAATTGATTCGATAACCGTAATCAAAGCGGGGAAACGGAACAACGTTAAAATCTTTTGCAAAAAATTAAAAGCGATCGCTGCAAAAGTGCATCATTATTATTTAAAACCGTATACGTGCGTTGTTGCTACACTCCCTGGCGGGGAACGTGCAATGGTGTGTGCTCTTGTAGCTTGAAAAAGTATACAACAACCACTGCCACAGACCAGGAGATAAGCAGAACATACAATACGGAAAGTGCGCCGTACTCAACTGCGCAATAATAGGCACAGCTGATTTTGACAGCCGTGTGTCCGCAGGTTTGTTGTACACGAGATGAGTTTCATTTGCAAAAAAAAATGTCCATTCCGCAGAATTCTCGCCAGTCTTCATCATCAGTCTAAATAAAGTCAGAGATATTTGACACGAACTAAGAAGAACTGCCGCCGCGGCTGCCGTCGGCTCTAAAATAATACCAACAAAACGCATCATCCGAATGCGCGAAAACGCGCGAATTTTGTAGTCATATAGAGTTGGTTGGACGGGTAAAAAAAAAAAGTTCAAGGGCGTTTACTTGCCCGGACGAACACAAATGTTAGTCATCTCAATCTAACGCAACCGCGTTGATGGTGGTGTTTGAATGTGTTGTTGTTATTCGCGAAATCGTAAATTATTGTCGGTTTGTTGTATGGCTCGGTTGAAAATCAACGAATTACACGAAACCACTAGTGACCGGCGGCAGTCAAAGTCCATTGCAACTGTTTTGCAGTTGATTTATTACAAAAGCTTGCAGGAAATATACAAACAATCGTTACTAATCCGGAAAAGTTTGATTTTATAAACTATTTAAATATGGGAAATGGCTCTAATGTTGGCCTGTGGATCTAAGATTGGGCCCATCGCTAAAAATCTGCTATTTATCAATTGTATCTAGATGAACGCGTCATTGGGACGGTACTAATGGATATTTTTGGTCTCTATTGAAAATTTAGTCGATTTCTGAATTTATGTTTGGGTTCAAATTAGGGGCATTCAGGCCTACATTACATCTATTTCCCCTAGTTATAAGTTAATCAAATGAATTAATTTATTCATTTCTACCCTGTATTTTTAAACAGTTAATAATGCAACATATACACCCACCCATCATTATTATCGAATGGAGAAACTGAAAGAATATGAAAAGTCGGTGGGATTTTTCTGAGGCATAAAAATCTCTGGTCACGTCTTCCTTCGGAAGGGAAGTAAAGCCGTTGGTCCCGGCCCACATGTGTGTTGAATGGGTGCGATATCCTACGCAGGTGTGGGAGCTGCCTCCCTGCACATTCGATTGCCGTCAATCGGTGTCCGTTGCGGAACAGCAACCGACGTTAAATAAAAGAAAGAAGAATATGAAAAACGTTCTTATCGACTGAAATAAGATCTAAAATCAGTGAGTGAGTGAGTAGTCTCTGCCTCACATTTGAACCATTTGGACTGGTTTTATCTACTACAGTATCACAATTTCAGGGCTGGTAGCGATCAATGCTGTCAAAAATAGTGATTTTAGTGACCATGTTGAAGAAATAAGTGACCAAATAAAAAAAAAAAAATCAGTTTGACCGCCCACGGTTGCTGCTCTGTTATTACCAGATCAGCTGCAATTACACAGAGAACCAACAGATGATGTTTGGGACTAACATTCATCCTCAATGTGTAAGAACTGGAGATCTAATATTTAGCAATACCAGCGCCGGCCGTGTCCGAATGCAGGTCAACTAGGGAATGGGAAGGAATGTGTTGACGTGGTACTCGCTGTGATGGAAACCGAGAAATCCTCTGCGCTCCACGAGAAATCACTGGGATGTTGGATGTGGGGAAAGGTTGCACGCACACGCAGGGATCGTTTTTTGGTAGAGCGATTATAATACACAAACACACACACACACACACGCGCGCGCACTCATCCAATTTCTATTTTTAGATCAGGACCCACACTGTGGTAAGTGATGCGATCGGTGTTAAAGTAGAATTTGTTTTCATTAAAATCTAGTGGGTATAGAATAGAGCAAAGTGAAAAATTGCAAAGAAGGGGACGGGCCTGGGATTGAACTCCCGACCTTCTGCTCAGTAAGCAGAAACGGTAACCACTGAGCTACCGAGCCTCATCGTTGAAGAAATAAGTGACCAAATAGTGACAAAACTACAAGGGACAGCCCTATGGGGTTGTACGTAATGGTGACGTAGGACTACGTGGTCTTATATAATAAATCTTATTTGTTAACTGCAGCAGGAGCTTGTGTTTTGCGTAGGAATAGAAATTTGAGCAGGGTTCTCTCTGTTTATACTCTTTAGTATGACGCGCTTGACATAGATGCAACCTTTCGTTGTGTACTGGAGAATACCACCACTCACCACGCGGTGATTGAATAAACACCGTTTGGTGAGACCGGATGCAATTCAACTTTGAAATCTGTGTTAGGGAAATCACTTTTCGCAAGCAATCGGTGATAATTTTAATTATCATAGCAACAATTGCACATTAGTGCAATTTTCATTATTTTCATTTTGAAAAAAAAAATGATAAAAGTCTTTAATTTAGCAGATACGTAGGAATATTTCTGATCGATTGGTGATCAAATTATTGCAATTGATCCAGGGGCAGCTGAGTTATTAAGAATATAGAAATCACAGACGTAGTCCTACGTCAAAAACTGCAAAGGACAGCCCTATGAGATTGTACGCAATGGTGACGTAGGACTACGTGGTCTTATATAATAAATCTTATTTGTTAACTGCAGCAGAAGCATGTGTGGAATAGCAATTTGAGCGGGGTTCTCTCTGTTTATACTCTTACGTATGACGCGCTTGACATAGATGGCCCACAGCGACTCACGAAGAGCTACTGATTCCGCTCAATAGCGGTGCGGCTTCTTCCTCCTTTTATGGGTGGTCATGTGAGCTGCAGCTCGCAGCTTGCAGGCAGCTTTTCTCTGTGAACTGGAGAACACCACCACTCATAACCAGGCATGGAAAATCATTTGTATTCATTTCGCGCATTCACTTACATTCATTTGCCTCTTACTTTTTTCTTCAACAGCACTCTGCAAAATGATGTATAGAGCATTTGTAGGTTTTGTTATTAGCTACAACTTTTGTTAACAAGCCTAATCCGTATCTCTTATGCATGACGAAGCAGAGCGAACAGAAGCCACTACTGTTTTTCAGTGAATGCATTTTACATTAACTGAAAAACAGTAACAAGTTCTGCCCGCTCTAGTTCGTGATGCATAATAGATACAGATTTGAGTTATGTGCAAAACTTGTAGTTAATAACAAAACCTACAAAAACTCTGTACATTATTTTGCGGAATGCTGTTGAAGAAAAAAGTTAGAGGCAAATGAATGTAAATGAATGTATAAAATGAATTCAAATGATTTTCCATGCCTGCTCATAACGCGGTGATAGAATAACCGGATGGAATTCAACTTTGAAATCTGTGTTAGGGAAATCGCTTTCCACAGGCAATCGGTGATAATTTTAATTATCATACCAACAGTTACACATTTGTGCAATTTTCAATAGTGACATTTTGAAAAATGATAAAGTCTTAACTTTAACAGATGCGTAAGAATATTTCTGATCGATTGGTGATCAAATTATTGCAATTGATCCAGGGGCAGCGTAGTTATTAACGTTCAAAATCTTTCATAATTTTGTTACATGTTCCATTTTTGGTTTTCACAAAGTGTATCCCCATATAGAAATCACAGACGTAGTCCTAAGTCAAAAGGGACTAAAAAGTGACCTAAGGCAAGAAAATTAGTCATTCTGATGGCATACCAAATACATGTTTGATGTTTTAGACTTATTCAATTCAATTAGAATCTCATAAACACTTAAATATGTCCGATAGGAACCTTTAGAGCGAAAGAATCAATAGAAAGTTTATGACTCAACCTCCAAGTGTCTACTACCTGAAAAAAACCTGAAAAAACGGGAATTCTCAGGGAATTTTATTTCTACTGAAAATACCTGGAAGTCTCAGGAAATCTCATCAGCACTCAGGAAATTTAATATATATATATTTTTTTTACTAAGGATATTCCAAAGAATGCATTTTAAAATAAAAACATTCAATATTCCTAGTTATTTTCATTCACTCATTTGAAATCGGAGCATAAGTCCTCGTAATTTTTTGGTGAATACTTAGGGTGTGAAGGGAATACTAAAAGGAGGATTACTGTTAAATCTGAGAACAGGAAATCCAGGAGATTTTCAAAGAAATTCGGAAAATAATCCCAGGAGAGATTGCCAAACAAATTAAGGGGAGAAATCTAAGAAATTTGTGAAAATGAATTCTTAGGAGGCATTCAATGTGAGCAGAATTCCAAGGTAAGGAATTAGATTAAAACGAATCTTAAATGAATGGGGCCCCATAGCCTAGTCAGTAAAGACACGGTATTACCAAGCCGGAGGCGGCGGGTTCGATTCCCAGTCCGGTCGAGGGAATCTTTCGGGTTGGAAATTTTCTCGACTTCCCTGGGCATATAGTATCATTGTGCTTGCCACACAATACATATACAAATCCATGCATTGGTATTGGCATAGAAAGCTCTCAATTAATAACTGTGGAAGTGCATTTAGAACACTAAGTTGAGAGCACACAATGAGCTAATGTGCGCTAAGCAATAAGCTTGAAATGCGAACAAGAAGAAATGAATTCATTGAAAATTCTTAGAATCTTTCATTTTCATTTTCATTTCAAATGAAAATGAATTCTTGGGAGACTTTCAATGTGAGCAGAAGCCAAGAGAAGGAATGATATTAAAAAAGAAATTTGAAATGAATTCATTGAAAATTCTTAGAATCTTTCATTTTCATCACAATTCAGAGAAGCGTTTCAAGTGAATTTCTGAAATAATTCCATGAGAGTTTCGAGAGAACACGAGCGAATGATGAGGAGAACTCCAAGCGAATTTTCATGAGAAATCTCCGTTGAATATGTAATGAACTATTCTGAGGTCTTCAGAACAACTTGAAAATTCCGAAAATATTCCTGAAGTTAATTAAATTGCCTTGAAGTTCTTTTGTCGTTTGAGAAACTAGCCTAATGCTTTCAATACTTCTCATCAATGTTTTTAACTTCTCTAAACTTTTTTGGACTTCCTAAAGTTTCCACAATTTTCCTAACGGTCATGCATCTTCTCTAAAGTTTTAACAATTCACTGAACTTCTCGAAACTTTTTTTTAAATTTATGTAATTTCGCTGCTCTGGAATATCTCCGCTCTGAGGATATCTGTTCTTTCTTGAAGTTTTTTTGTTGTTGAGCTTTTTAGCGAGATCAATATCTTTCTTGCAGTTCTCGAAACTTCTCTAAAGTGTTTGCAGCTCTCATGAAGCTTATTGTACTACCCTGAATTTAATTGAACTGTTCTAAAAATGTTTAAGCTTCCGTGAACTTCTGGACTAAGAAGAAACCAAAATAAATGTTTCTTATTATTATTATTTCTTGTTAACATTTCTCAACAGCTCTCTGAAAACCTTAGAACTTCATGAAATTTTCCGCTAATTAAGTGAAACTAATGGAACTGAGCTCCCCTTGTTTTCTGAGCTTTACTTAACTTATGCTCCCGAAATGTCCATATAAGTTCCTGAAGTTCTCGGATCTTCCCTTAAGTTCCATAGTCTTTTATGAAATTCTCGAAATGTTTCTGAAGATCTCTGTACTTCAGTGAAGTTTTCGAAGTAGTTCTGAAATTTCAGGAACTTTCTTAAGCTCCCGCAACGAAATAAATAATATAGTTCTATGCTTTCCACTGAAGTTCTCAAGATTTGTCGATTTAAGTCATCAAGTTATACAATTTTCCTTAAGTTTTATATAGTTTATAAACACTCACGGAACTTTTCTTTAAATCACAAATTTTCCCTGGAAAGTCCAGCCCTGAAGTTTTCTATGCTTGCTTACCTTAAATTCTCTATATTGATAAATTGTTCCGGTGAATTTTCTTATTCTCGGAATATCCCATAATTCCAAGGAACTCCTTGTATGGGATTTTTGTGATGCTATCTGATCGTACTCGAAGTACTAGGAACTTCACTGAATATAACGAAACAATCTAAAAATATCTAAATTTCTTAGAAGTTCTCTGGAATTTCTTGAAAATATCGGTGCTTGCTCAAAGTTCTAGCATTTTTTTAATTAATGGAACTTCGTTGATGTTCTCCAATCAACTTAGCTAAATTTTCTAATTTTTTTAGATCTTGAAATTTCCATATAATTTTTATTGCGTTCCAGACATTTTCTCTCAGCAAACCGAAGTTTCGGAATTTCCTTTACATTTTCTTGAAACTTCTTTAAGGTTTCTGCAATTTGCTTGATTTTTTTTAACTGCCCTATAATTCTATGATCTGTTTTGATGTTCCCGGAACTTTCCTAAAGCTCTCAATTCTAATGAAGATCTCGGTTCTGCTTTAAAATAAATGAAATTCTTGCGAACACCTTTAAACTTCCCTGGAATTCTCTGGATTTCATAAATATTCTGAAGGTCTCTGTACTGAATCTCTCGGAACATCTTAAGGGTGGTCGACTTTATTTCAGCACATCATGGAATTATCCTGAATTTGTCTAAACTCACGCTTATAGATTATTAAACCAATCCAATAATCTGGGCTAAAATTTCAGGGACTTCCGCTTAAGATCTCTGGAATGTCCCAAAGATATCTAGATCTAGTTTATCTGAGATAAATAGAACTTCTTAAAAGTTTCCACAATTTTGCTAGTACGAAACTTCAAGACATTAAAAATGTTGGGATCTTAGACTTACTAAAATGAAGTAAAGCTGTTTCTTTAAAACTGATTGTCATGTCTTAAAAACGTTTGCGTTAATTGTTGTTGTTGTTTTTTTTACAACAAGAAACATATTTTAACGCATTTCATAAATAGCTCTCTTATTATAAACCTGGATATTATCCGTCAATGGAAAAACCTGGCAAACTCAGGGAAACAACTTTATTTAGCCAAATGAGTGGACACCCTGTAGATAGATAAAGACGATTAAACGTAAAAAAAAACTCTATACAAGGTCGTCACTTCGAATTGTTCAAAAATTAGAACAAAATGTAAGCCTATCCTACACACTGCATGAAGAATTATCAATCTTGAAATAAATTCTCGCTAAAAAAAAGTTTAAAATAGTGCCTGATTACAAGAAAAAGTGACTTTAGTAACTTGGCCCTAAAAAAGGAGACTTTTTAGTGACTGCTTGAAAAAAGTAACCAAGTCACTAAAAGGTGCCTCGCTACCAGCCCTGCAATTATATTTAAAGTTGGGATTGATGTGGTCTATCTAGCTACCTGCCATATACTTGAAAGTGACTCAAAAATTAGCCACAGCATATTCACTTGTCACTCTTCACTCGAGTACGGATTTCCGGATAAACTGACGCGATTGGTCAAGGCGACGATGGATCGAGTGATGCGCGTTGTTCGAGTATCACGGACACTCTCGAGTCCCTTTGAATCTCGAAGAGGGTTACGACAAGGTGATGGACTTTCGTGTCTGCTATTGAACATCGCGTTAGAAGGTGTGATCAGAAGAGCTGGGATAAACACGAGTGCCACGATCTTCAGGAAGTCCATCCAGCTTCTTGGTTTTGCCGATGACATCGGCATCATGGCACGGAACTTTGAGACGATGGCGGAAACGTACATCAGACTGAAGGCTGAAGCTAGGCGGATTGGACTTGCCATCAAGGCATGAAAGACAAAATACCTGAAAGGAAGAGGTTCTAGGGAAGACAATGTTAGCCTCCTACCCCGAGTTCAGATTGGCGGTGACGAAATCGAGGTGGTCGATGAGTTCGTATATTTGGGCTCACTGGTGACCGCCGAAAATGATACCAGCAGAGAAATTGGAAGACGCATTATGGCAGCGAATCGTGCCTTTTTGGACTCCGGAGGACGCTCCGGTCGAATTAAATTCGCCGCCGCACGAAGTTGACTGTCTACAAGACGCTGATTAGACCGGTGGTCCTTTACGGCCACGAGACCTGGACTATGCTCGTGGAGGACCAACGCACCCTTGGTGTTTTCGAACGGAAGGTGTTGCGTACCATCTACGGTGGAGATGACGGAACATGGAGAAGGCGAATGAACCACAAATTGCACCAGCTGCTGGGAGAACCATCCATCGTCCACTTTGCAAAAATTGGGCGACTACGGTGGGCTGGGCACGTCGTAAGAATGCCGCACGACGACCCAGTGAAAATGGTTCTAGAAAGCAACCCAACAGGAACAAGAAGAAAAGGCGCGTAGCGGGCAAGGTGGATCTACCAAGTAGAAGGCGACCTGCGGATCCTTCGCAGACTACGAGGCTGGCGAAGTGTGGCCATGGATCTAGTAGAGTGGAGACGACTTCTTCGGACAGCAGAGGACAACAAGGCCTTAACCTGATTGGTAAGGTAAGATAAGTCTTCTCTCGATTCTGCGATCAACGATTGATTCGAAAAAAAAGAAATATTGAAAAATACGATTAATCCTGAGTGATTGGAGATTTGGGCGTAATTGCTTTTGTAAATGCCGATTCTCGTGAATAAAAGCTCTATCTCTTAAACAAACTAAACCAAATGATAAAGGAATCAATCGTCTACCTGCTTGTGTTATTAATTTTCGAGATTGAGCATTTATGTATTTACAAAAGCAATTACACCAAAATCTCAAATCACTCCGGAAATACGTTTGCTAAACCCTTACTTGAGGTTAATTATGTTCAACTTGCAGCACATTTTTAGTTGCATAGAAGTTTATGTTTGACCGAAATGATTAGTTTGGAATATTCTTAGTGGTCTTAACATGTGCCAACTTAATGATCAGTTAATAATACGATCTCTTCTCTTGCTTGAGATAAATGTTCATTCTTACGCGTTTTCCATGGGAGGGGAAGATATGTTGTATTGATTAATAGGCTATGCTTAGTTAAAAGAGGTAATGCAAAGCCATATTTTTTTGCATTGTTTAGGTTGAAATGTCAAAATTCACTCGACTTATGATTGCAGTCATCTTTGCATATTTGAAAGGTAATCTGCCACAGCATCGAATTCGTCTACATTAAAGATATAATTTACGGAAGGCTTTCCTCGCTGTCTGTGCCGACGGACAATCTACTTATAACCTACGTACCTAGATGAAAATACTTTTCAGTGTTTGCTGCAGAGAAGCAAGCTTTGAGTTACATTTAAAGATCTGCACGGCTTCTTGATAATGAGATTTGTGTCCCTGAAAATACGAAATGAGAGAGTAGATGAAACTTCGCTAGACCTTGTCCTTAATTAGGGCTCATTATTCGGACCACTATGAAATCGATCACCTCCATTTCGATTTTTAATCGTGGTTGAATTATTGCATTGAACGCCATACGGATTCATCTTTGACAGTTCGCTTATGTTTGGAACCACCGAGGATATCTTACCTAGGGCTGGTTCATCTCATTTGCCAATGTGTTACACGGATATTTGGAACTCAAAACAGTATGCTGAACATATTTTTTTGGAATATTGGTAAGATTTTGCTACTCCAATCAGGAATATCAAATATCATTTCGGAAAATGGTTAATATTCAATGGAACTCCAAGAGATCTATTTCCGGAATGCAATCTACAACAAACCTGAAGTTCCACTCCCACCACCTTTAATTCATGCTAGTCAGTTGACGTCGTGGCTTGACTGAATGTTGAACCCATCATTGACATCTTCATGGTAGTGTTTTGAATAATCACTTCTGAAAAAACACCCACACTTTACGCTCCTACTCACAAACAGCGCAGTAGGTATATGTGCGGTCCAGTAGCCCAGCTGATGGGGCAGAAGCAGCAGCACATATATGAGAGCAACTAGCTGTGTACGCAAAAAGTAACAATGGCAACGGGGGTTCTCCTCGAACTGGGGAAGAGTGAAGAAAAAAAAAATTTCTATGAATGCCCCCTTCCCCTCATTCCATTCCATGCTACGGTTACGGTATTGGTGTATGCGTCAAATTGTGTTGTTAAGCTTTCAACCCGACACAAAGGATCATTGTGGATTCAAAGTCGCATATTGAGTTTGCAAATTTCCGCATGCTTATGCCTCACTTTGGTATTGGTAGTTCGAGTTGTAGATCAAGAAAAAAAAAGCTGAAGTGATTCCTGTCATCTTACGGTCCGTTTCGATTGTCCGTCACACATACACAATGTTACGCGAGACAGACAGGCCACGCATAGCCAGACCCATATACAGTGTATCTCAAAATTGAGCATACAGCTGTCCGTTTTATTTTTATTTTTGAAAAACAGCTACCCGAGCACAATTTAAAAAGAAATATTAAATTTCTGGATATTTGACTGCTGGCTCATCAAACATTTATCAGATATCGGAGCAATACATAGCTGTTCAACCACCAGCCAAGATTTATTAAACCTATATACCGTAGAACCCCGTTAGTTTGAATATCTAAAATCGCAATATACCTTTATAGTTAAACAAATTGCGATTTCAGCAATTCAAACTAACGGGATTCTACGGTATTCAAAGTTTTCACAAAATTGTCCATTCAGCTGTACGCTCAATTTTGCGATACACTGTATGTGCACATAGTACATGTAGGAGGACGTGGCGTACGCCAATACAGTAGTTGATGGAAGAGACGCACCAAAGTGGATAATGACGAACCAAGAAGGCAGTTTGTTGACCTGCGGCCGCTTGTCTACTTTGCTTACCTTACTCCTGTATGCAACTTCAGAGATTATTGTAATTTGTAGTCGACTAGGATCAGCTGATAGAAAGTGTTTGCGACGATATAAATCGCAATCGCAGAAAAAGACCCGTTCCCAGCTGATTTTCCATATAGGACCAGCTCAATAAAAAAATGGTTGCAAAAATCACCTGGATGATTGGCGAACAGAGTGAAGGCAACCCCGAGTGAACAGGTTTAAATGCCACACAGCAGAAACTTCACCGTGGGGCATAATTTTTCTTCCACTGTGTATAAACCACACACAAGTACGTACGCAAAGTACGTACGTACACCCAGCCTAAATATACGTTTTTACCTTTCTTACAAAGAAGGGTATGCATATCGCTTGGAAAACCGATAGCTGGACGGGATCGGAAAATGTATGTGCGCCCGTGACGAAATAAAGTAAGTCGTGTTTCTCAGCAACCACTAAACCAAATTAGACGTAACAACCACCAAATGAAAGGTACCATGATCCCATAAAACGAATTGGTCAACTGGTTCCGGAGATATCGCCGGATCATAGTCCGTTGAGTATGGGTGATGAGACTAAAACCGAATAAAGTCAAATACATCATGCGTTGCGACACATCAAAACACATGATCTGAAGAACATCATCATCATAAAGTTAAATAGCAAGAACATTGAGTATGACCTTGACCACACATGCTCCGGATACCAAAGGGGTAGGGTCCAGAATTTGACGTCAGAAAATCACATCAAAATTCAAGTATAATGATCATTTGAGGCCATTTGGAGCGTCGAAGTCGCAGTGGTCACACCAGACGAAGACCCACATGTCATTTAGACATTTATGTACTTCTCTTCTCCTGCGGACTTGAGAAATTTAGCCAGAATTAAATTGTGCGTCAGAAGCGTCAGATCTCACCATAGGTGGATCAATTTAGGTACTTCATACACTTCTTCGAGCTTGGTTCTCGGTTTTATGCGGAACGTGCACAACTGGTGGAACCAGTTTCAACACAGCGCTCCGCTTCTCCTTTTGGTTTCCTCAATCTCCACTACCTAGCTTGGGAGCGTGTTTCCACTGCAAGTAGAATGGTGAATTGGTGCGAACAGGGTTATCAGGAACAAAGACGACGATAATAATAAAGGATAGGTGTGCAAAAATGATGAACCGGTTGAACGAAGAAACCTAGACTTTCGCAGCCAAAAAAGTAAATGAATCAGTGATAAATAGATCAGGGCGATGTTATTATCATTCATATCAATTTTTGCGCACGCCTAGGCATGGTTCTTTAGAAACGGTAAACGCATGAGGAAGACTCTCCTCCCTCTCGTGATAGGAGAGATATTTGTATGGACTATTTGCCGTTACAAATCTATACTGCCCATAATCGCAAGTCAGTCCCATCTGTAAAAAACTGGAAATGAGAAAACGGCGTTCAAAGATTTTTCAAGTTTTCTGATTTGACTTATGTTGCAGGGATAAATTTAAAAATAAACGAACAATGTGATAGAATGCATCTATGTTTAACCAAAAATATTGAAAAAATATCGTAAAATTTTTATTTTATGGCCAAAATCTGAGTGGGACTGACTTGCGATTACATTTAACGTGAATGAGAAAAATAACCGCAAGTCAGTCACAATTCCATGACGATGCTGCATTAGTTTAGCTCAGTATTGAACAGTAGAAATATACCATGGTCCCATAGAACGTTATTGAATGTTTCTGGATTTGTTCCGCTGGTTCCAAAGCAATGGCCGAAACATACTCCGGTGAGTATGGGTCTTCATCAGACCAGAGCTTTTTATAAACGAGCCAAACCCCCCATGCGATAAATCAATTCACATGAGAATTCAAAAATAAGATCAATAAGAGTCATGATGAGTGACCAGCAGCATGTTGGCCACACCCGGGCATGTTCCGGGTATCCCCGGGAAGTGGTAAATCCGTTTTTTTTCATCAAGCGATACATCAAATCACATGATAATTCAAAGCCATATCGATTGGCGGTCAAACTGAGTATCGTAACAACTATATTGGCCACATCCGGACATGTTCCAGATACCATAGGAATAGTGGGCAAAATCTGTCTTGACACAAATCTCATGATGCGATGTGTTGTCTAACATTTCTAACATATTTTTTCTAATGGGCCTGACTTGCGGCTACTTTTCGCTGTGGGACAATTTGACTTGGTATTGTTTTTCATTTTCCTTGAACAAACCACCTTTTTTCAATAGCATATCTCAAAAAAACATAGAAAGATAAACTGAATAATGATGCTAACTCAAAATTGATAAAAATGCAGACGGGACTGATTTGCGATTACCGGCAGTATATCCCAGCTCACTTTGAACCCCGACAATGTTAATTGACTATTCTTGAACTCATGGTGACCAGCAAATTCCGATTAGTAATTTCCCGGAATTTTTGAATTTTTTTTTAATTTAATTAATATTTTTGTCAAGCTTCTGCATTTATGTTCCATCAGATGTAACTGCTGTTATTTGCGGTGACATCTATCGGAAACAACACACAATCTGTTTTCCTATAATTGTTCACAGAGGACACTGCAGTGCAAAACACGTCTGGTACCTCTATATATGCATTTAGATTATTATTCGAAGTCCCTCATTTTTTACATTCTGCACACAAAATAGCTCACCCCTCACTTAATTTTATGTATGGGGCGGGGCATAAAGTATCTTTTGCGCAGAATATGTAAAAAGGAGGGACTTCAAATGTTACAACAAATGCATATATAGAGGTACCAGACATGTTTTGTAGTGTCAGGTACTCTATTTTGTAATCTGTGAAAGGGAAATCACAAATCGAGTGTCAACAAAATACATGGCATGTTGAGAGATTGAGCTCGTGAGAGAGAATTTCTCTCTCAAATTTGAATTTTTTGGCTCTCTGGGGACTGGTAGTAAATCAGGTAAAATTGTATGGGGAAAAATCATTTTTATTTAATTGTAGCTTGTTTAACAATAATTTCCGGGAAAAACTGAACGACAAAGTCCCTGATTAATTTCTTTAGGTTGTCGTTCACTTTTTTTCACCAGAATATGCACCGAAAGCGAATTATTCCCACTTCTCTCAATTTCTATATGGGGATTTTTATCACTTCCTACCAGCGGAACAGCGCCATTTCTGTGGAAAATGGTCGATCAAAATGATTAATTAATTGATTTGATTTTGCAATGTTTCATGCAAATCGGAGAAGGTCAAGTCAAAAGAAAAAAATATCCTTCACGACGAAAATGATACATAAAAACCATTGATTTTCAAATTAAAATTACGCTATTGGAAAACCCCATTAAACGTATATTTTTTCCAGGTGACTACTGTTCTCCGAAATATGTGTCTTAAATGATGGTCATATGAAAATCATTGACGCATAACTTTCGTTGGATTTTTCAAAACGATATCTTCATTAGACATACAATGAAATATAAAGGATTGCATCAATGGCGATTATGTGAAGTTTTGCTTCAGTGTATTTGATCTAGAACTGCTTAAAAGGTGAATGTTGTAAGTTAGGGACCGAATTTTTTTTGTTTTTTTGGTCTAATATAACTCCCATTTATGGTAGTAGACACCCTGTGAAAAGGATGCTTACTTAAGTCTCGGCAAAATTCTAAGGAGTTATGACCAGAATTCCAATATAATTTTGAGATGAAATCTTAAGAAATTCTGAGATGAAATCCAAGGAATTTCTGCGGAGAAGAAAGAAAGATCTGAATCGAATTCCTAGGTGATTCAAAAGAGAAATTGTAGAAATGAGAAGCATAGAAGATGAATTTTGAGGAGGATTTCAAAAAAATCTAGCGAGAGTTCAAAAATAATTATAAGCTGAATTTAAAGAGTGTTCGGAGGATAATTTCCAGGAATCCTGAGGAAGATTCAGAAAAGAAGAAAGGGGAAATCAGATAAAAATATCAAAGGAATCGTATTATGTGGATAATTAAAAAATGGAGAAGAGAAAAAAAAATTAGAATAGAATTTTAGGGATTTACTGCGGAGAGCTTTGAGTTCAAAGAAAATGTCAAGAATAATTTCAAAGAAATGTAATTCTCATTAAAGTTGTAAAAAAAAATTTAAGACAGTTTCTAAGCAAATGCTTAGGAGAGTTTCAGGGGAATTCCTAAGACACTTTCATGGTAATTACGAAGAGAGATTCAATGGAATTTGCTGGTAAGTTTAAGGAGCATTCCGTGATAATTCTGAATATGTAATAATGAAATCTTTTGATAATTCATGCGAAAAGTACAATTACTCTACGCCCTGTTGAAGAATACCGTATGTATTATAAAGTTTGCACCATCATAAGTGTATACGGAGATGTGTGTGTATTCCCTCTAACCCCACTGACCGGCAGTGTTATTATGGAAGAAATATCTCTACAATGTCGCATTTTTGGTCATTGTAGACAGCTTTAGTCCGGAAGTTAGTACGTGATAGCTCTATTGCAGATCCAACAATCCATTTCAGAATGTCTGGAGAGTCACGTCCATTCCGAGGTTACTTTCACCTACACAGCTAAAAAAAAGTAGTGTAAATTTCCGTTACTATGATGCACATAAATGGAGCGTCATATATCATACAACTTTAAATTATAGATCGTGTAAATTTATGAGACATGTCATGCAATATTTCATATATTGTATGCAACTGTCCACTTTTGTTTGCAACATATCTTGCAAGCTGCTAGTTTACGTGAAAAGGAAGTTTAAATGTATGAATGTTTGCATGCATGGATGTTTACCTCGCCAGTAAAATTCAGAATTTTTTGGTGTGTACAATAAGCCCTGCATGTATCAATTGGATATTAGTATTACACACAAACTTCCAGCTTCAAAATGTTCTTTGGAAACCTGGCAGGTATTTAGTTTATGTTTTTTTTTTAATTGTAACATGTATTTGGACTGATCTCACCATGTTAATTTGATTCTCCAATCGATGGGCTCCGTAATTTTGATTTTCTCTAAGTTTTGCATCTCATTTCGTGATGCACATTTGTCGTAATACTTCCTTTAACGAACACAAATTTTCTTGCATTTTCAAGGTCATCTGGGATGAAGTTCGCGTGTAGTGCTTTCTCCAGGAACAGTTCGCGGTCACCAACTGCCACCAGTCCAGTCTTGGGCGTATCCAGCGAGGCATCTTTCATATTGCTAGCTATCTCCGAGCCCGGCGAGAGACCAGCACACAGCAAAAAAAAATTTGATTTCACATCAAAGTGGATGCACTACAATCATGTCGAAAATTTCATGTAATTTTTATGACCACATAAATAAACAAATGCAGTAAAAGCAGCGTAATGTCAGTTCATGCATTGTATTAATGATAATTTTGTCCTTTTTGGCAAGTAATATTACACCATATTTTCGAAATGATTGTAGTGCATCCACTTTGACGTGATATCAAAATTATTTTTTTGCTGTGCAGCCGAGCACTTTTGCAAGCGGAAAACTAGCTGATTCACGGCAACGTCGGCCACCGAATCACCACCAAAACTCGCGACGGACACATTATCAACATGTTCCCGGGCTAATTCACCAACCGGACCGATCTCTTAATAGAACTACACGCCGAAAGTGTAGCACCCGCAATGACGTTTATATAAGGTCTGGGCCAAAAGGCTTATTGGTGTTAGTGAAATGTGCAATTATCTTTTTACACGAAACAACTGTTGGCAGTGACGTATTTCTATCTGTTTTCAGTATGTTGGCAGTGACGTATTTCTATCTGTTCGCAGATGTGCAGCAATGTTTACAACATTTTTGCTTCTAACACTAGCAAGCTGCCTGTTGGCCCGGACCTTATATAAATGTCATTGTAGCACCCGTACTCGGAGAACCGGGCTCCCGGGAGGCAATGAAAATCGACACCGAACAATGGAACTGAATCTGCGTTATATATTTTGAAGGTTAGATTCAAGTTCAACCGAGCCACTTGAGGCAAACATAGGAAAAACACGATATATCACTAAATGATAACTTTATGAACACTTGCAACTAAATTATAGTACACAAATTAACAAATTTATGCCAAAATGTGTTTAATTCGCTTACGAAAAATACGCAGCAAAAGAAAAACACGTCAGCTTTCAAGCGCGGCCTACTGCGATCCACCTATAAGTGTATACGGAGAGGTATATCGATATTATGTCCTTCCGTGGATTACTAAGCAATATGGACTCAAGCCGAATGCGGTTTACAGCAAGACGAGGTACCATGCCACAACTCGTTCTGGTCGAAAGATATGTGGGCATCATCCAGCCCTGATCTTAACCCTTTGGATTATTCACTGTGGCGCGTCATGAAGGCCAAGGCCTGTGCCAAACGCCACTCCAGTATAGCAAACCACAGACAAACATTTCAACCCGCGCTTGGAGAGATATAGATCCGGACTATATTATCAGAACCTCTCGAGAATTCCGGAAGCATGATGAGGCAGAAATTAATCATTTTGTTCGACCATTTTCCACAGAGATGGCGCTGTTCCGCTGGTAGGAAGTGATAAAAATCCCCATCTAAAAATTGAGAGAAGTGGGAATAATTCGCTTTCGGTGCATATTCAGGTCAAAAAAAGTGAACGACAACCTAAAGAAATTAGTCAGGGGCTTTGTCGTTCAGTTTTTTCCCGGGAATTAAAGCTAAACAAGCTACAATTAAATAAAAAAGATTTTTCCCCATACAATTTTACCTGCTTTACTACCAGTGCCCAGAGAGCCAAAAAATTTCAAATTTGAGAGAGAAATTCTCTCTCACAAGCTCAATCTCTCAACATGCCATGTATACTCGATTTGTGATTTCCCTTTCACAGATTACAAAATAGAGTACCTGACACTACAAAACATGTCTGGTACCTCTATATATGCATTTGCTTTAACATTTTAAGTCCCTCCTTTTTTACATATTCTGCGCAAAAGATACTTTATGCCCCGCCCCATACATAAAATTCGGCGGGAAATTCTGTGAGGGGTGAGCTATTTTGTGTGCAGAATGTGTAAAAAAGGAGGGACTTCGAATAATAATCTAAATGCATATATAGAGGTACCAGACATGTTTTGCACTGCAGTGTCCTCTGTGAACAATTATAGGAAAACAGATTGTGTCTAGTTTTCGATAGATGTCACCGCAAACAACAGCAGTGACATCTGATGGAACATGAATGCAGAAGCTTGACAAAATGATTAATTGCGGCAAATGGAAATTCTATCGATGATTATATAGGTTTAAGTTCTTACAAATATATCCCTTTTGAATAAATTATTTTTTCGCTCTGAAAATTTTCAGATTTTTTGTTTGTGCTCACAGTGTTTAATGTTGCAAACAATATCAAGCACACGTTATAACACTAATAAACATAAAGCTCAAAATCACAAATTAAACATTAGTTTACATTTCTCGCGTCACTTTTCAAATAGACCAATGTAACATATCCACCATTTTGAGAAAGTCGAAGTTGAATTTCGATAGAATATTATTTAAACTGTTTAGAAACAATACATTTTGCAATACTATTTTTAATGTAGTCAGTGAATAATAGCGTTGAAAATTCAGAAGAAACGGTAAAATCACAATTTTACTTTGAATGTCATGCTACAACATAGAAAAAACCACATAGGACGTTTTGACAAGTCGAGTTGTACATATGACATGTTACATTGGACGATTTTTCTCAATGACATAATCAATGAGTGTTACATTGGACGTTTTGTCTACATGATACTAGATTCCCTTTCACAGATTTCAGAGTAGAGTACCTAAATTTTGATTGACCCCGCCTTAATAAAATGAGCACCAATCATGTTAGGCAGTCCGAATGACCGAAGTAACAGTCATGTACCCATCATTTCAAACTGTACATTGGACAATTTTGACTTATGATTATCATAAATAAATAAAAGTAAATTTGGATGGGTGTTTTTGTTTCACATACAATGATAGAAGAGCAATAGTTTGTATCGCTTAGCTCGATTTGTTTACATTTGTTACTTAGGACTTTTTGAAAAGTGACGCGAGATTTATGCCACATATAGTCTAAGAAGCTGTAAAGGTGTAATAAGTGGTTTTCGTGATACAAGACTAGGTTTTCATGTTGTATGACAATTGTTCTTTTATTTTGTAAGCAACTTATAAGGGCTGTTAATAAACTACGTAGACAGATTTTGAGAGGTTTTAGACTCCCCCTCCCCCTAATACGTTATTTCCTAGTTTGAACTTAGAGTGACCGAAAATTCGAAAAGTTTTGATTATTATTAAATAGGGGAATTTACGTATTCTCGTCAATCTAAGCAGCGTCTGCACTTCTACTAGCATTTTCTCAGCGTCACGCACATATATGATGTGTCTGTTTGTTTGCATTCATCTGCTGCTTGCTTCTCTATCCATTCCAATCGACAGAATTTTTCAAAACGTTTTGAAAGCGTTTTTACAACGCTCCAAACTTCTCAGGTGAGTGTGACTATTGTCGGCAGTCTCTTTTTCTTCGGCAACCTTCCCATTAGAACTGCGTGTTAACCAGCTGTTCTCGGCAACTCGAAATCAACCTCATTTTGTAGTGCGTATGCTTTATTTGAAGAAAAATGTAGCATTACTGGATTGCTCGATCGTTCAAATATAATCAGATTGAAGCTGAAAGGCTAAACAATCGTTTGGACACATTCAGGGAAGTGCGTTGATGGGAAAACATAGTGAAATTAACGTTTAAATTTTGGTTGCCGAAAACAGTCAATGGGTGCCGAAGCCAACATTTACCCTATTAAACTAATTGGACAAATAACACACAACTAAGTGGTGAAATCTGTTTAGCTCAAAAATCATAACGAATTCTTACGTAAAATTTTCATAAACTCCATAATAATTTTGCATAGACAAAAAAATATATTATCATAATAATAAACTCCCACATCCATAAGAAATGATGGTTCTAGTAATTGAATCATGCTCTAATTGAACTACCTTTTTTTTCCACACCAACCCGATACCCACGAAACATACAACACCCCGTCGAAAGTTGGGTGATACTTGGAGTCCATTAATTTTTCATAAACCTTCAAGTTACACCACCACTACGAAGCCAACGAAAACAGGAATCCTTTCGGATCCCTTGTCAACAGCTCAACTTAATAGGTTCAACATACTGCTTCTCGTCGTTGCACAGTTTACGACCTGTTGTTTGCCAAAGCCTACATTCTTCTTTCTTCTACTCCACATGGAATAAGGTGCAACCCAGATGGCATAACAAGGCACGGCAGGTTGGTAGGACGGTTCACAAAAACGAAGGAAAAAAAACTCCCAAAAACCTTCGAGCGAGAAAGGTAAATATTGTGTTATTTCGTTGGTGGTGGTGGTGTAAGAGCTGCATATAGCTGTGAAGGTTGGCCATTCTATTGGACAGCCTCGTAGAATGCATCAGCATCGCGTTTGTTTATTTGTGGTACCGGGCAAAACAACGGGCCGGACGAAATAATTGCATAAAATTACGCGAACGATGTCACGGAGAGCGATTTTCTTGTTTCTTGCTGCTGCTGCTGTTGTTGTCAGCAGCATTAGGCAAATGTGTGAACGAAGAGACGAACGACTATATGGCTTCCAGCCGGTTTGATCTCGGTTCCGTTTCAAATTGGAACGAGAGTTAATCTCCGTGCACTCACTTCGCTATAGAAAATATTTTTCGGGATTATGAAATCATTAGATGTTATGATGATAGGTATTTTGTACTTGTATGCTAGAAGAAGAGGTTGTGAAGTATGTGTGAAAGACATACTTCAAAACCACTTCTTGTAATTTAGAAGTACAAAATATCACCATAGCATCTAATGATTTCATAATTTCGAAAAAAAATATAGTGAAGTGCGTGGAAGCAACCCAGTCTGTGTCATTCGATTTTGCAAGAGAAGTTTTAAGCTTAGACCATTAGAAGGATAAGATCGAGCTGAACAGCTGATTCCGCAATAACAACCTACAATGCCATGCCATTCAATACTTCCCGCAGATAAGGCGTTAACATTTCGATTTCTATCAAGAAACGTCCCTATAATGCATCCACAATCCACCCAATCAGGAAAAAAAAGCAAACACAAACATTCATACCTACACAACAACTGACATGTTGCTTTTTGCGTAGTAAAATTTCAAATTTTGTTTTCATCGCAAAAATGCGCACGATTGCCTTTCCAGCACCTGTGTTCACACCAAACGGCTGCTGGCTCTAGAGTAAGTGCAAACAACTCGAAGGCCGACAGGTATTTTAGCAAAGCAACTGTCAACAATTTCTTGTTTGGCGATCGATGAGTTTCATCAGTTTTACTTTGGTACTACAATAATTGATACACCACAGAGGATGCGATGCATGCGTAGGTGTCAATGACGTCCAATGGATGCAATCTATAATGGCCTGAAGTCGGCCGGCACGTTGTTGGTTGATTGGAACATGCACAAGGTAACAACGCACAGCCGCCATTAGGTCCAACTGATAACGTACAAATAGTCAACGACTTGAAGGGGTGGCACAATAATTTCTCGCGTTGAACAACTCTGATTGATAAGGTGTAATAAATAACCAAACAGCAGCGTGCGGATAGTGCAAATTTGCTGATCGAATAAGAAGAAAACAAAGTTGTGCACAACCTGCTGACGTGTGGTATTGCATAGCTGTAACAGACTGTAACCAACGTTCAATGCCATTCGAAGAGCTGCCATTCTCCATTCTCACCTTATCTACTGCTGCGGGTCCAAGTAAGGGGAAAGTGGGGCAAGATTTCCTCCCCCCCATAAGGACACTCGAATAAAACTCCTATCTGGACCACTAAATAATTCAACGGTTGGCTATGATTGAAGAACTATATACCGAATTGTTAAACTTCGGAAAAGGTCAAAACTTAGAATTTGCTGGCAATTGATTCTACCCAAGGGCAAGACTGTCAGTACTATGGGGCAACAACAAATGTAGGCACCAGTGCTGTAAATTTTCATATCATTCGATTGAAGATGAACCACTACAACCATTCAATCAATTCTATGTAAACGAATTCTCACATGACCATAATTTGAAGAGCCCCTTTCTCATTCGAAGCTCACTGTCACTGTCAATTGAGTCACTCAGTATCATTTGATATACGACAGTGGAGTATGGAAGAAATCCAGGAAAATGATCCCGAACAGACAAGTCGACCCGATGTCGGATCAATGTAAGGCTAATTTGAGGTCGATGTCGACCCAATGTCGTGTTAATGTCGGGTCAATTTTGGGTTTATGTCGGGTCAATGTCGGGTCAACATCGGGTTGGGTTTTGATAGAAGTTTGGTTGCTGTCGGGTTGGCTTAGCTTTTTCGCCGGAATGTCGACCAGAGCTCCGTTTGTGTGTAGGTTACACTCAATCGAATGATATATAGCGTTTCTCAAATGAGAATGATCCATGCCTTCGTCAAATGACTAAGCAACTGATATCACCCATTCGGAGGAGGTCCCCCTTGATAGCGAATAGCTACTTTTCTCATTTTCATCAAAAATGTTCAAATGATTTTGAGAATTTACAGCACTGGTAGGCACAAATAATCTTCGACACTACCGTATGCGTGATAATATTTGCATCATCGTACAAATAAGGTTCCCGTTTCACCTGTGCATACAATGCCTTGGTTTTCTTTGCATGCACGTAACCTATAGCTCATACCGTAGTAGGCTGTGTATAAAACAAAATAATTTACTTAGTTTGACAGTTGCACCATGACGAAGTGGCAGCGTATTCGTGATTGGTCCCACGCGCAAATGTCGCAAAAAGCCATTTCAATCGCCGTGGGAGTGTTCCGGTGGACCGTCAAAAGGGTTTTAGACCGAGAAAAGAGAGGACAACTATCCGCGAAGGTGGCCACAGGTCGTCCGAGGTCAGCTCGGGTTCCGAGGGTTATCACTGCTATCAAATCGAAGATTCGGGTGAATCCAGTGCGTTCAATAATTAAAATGGCAAAGGAACACGGGATCAGTGACTTTCGAGCGAAGTCGAGGGCACGGAAAAAACCGACCGGTATATTAGTTCTCTTCCGGTAAAAGACGTGGCCGACGAGCACAAGAACGTGTGGCTTCCCATGGCAAAAAATGGACCCGGTGTTCATTCCAGAAGGCGACAAGGTCAACACGGAGGTCTACATCTGGATTTTAAGTATGTTCTTCCGTGGATCAAAGAACAGTACGGTCCGAAGCCAAATGTTGTATTTCAACAAGATGGGGCTCCGTGCCACACCTCGAACCGCACTCAGAAGTGGTTGCAGGAACATCTTCCGTTCTGGGCGAAGGATATGTGACCGCCATCCAGCCCCGATCTTAATCCGCTGGATTACTCAATATGGCGCGTCATGAAGGCCAAGGCCTGTTCTAAACGCCACCCGAGTACAGCAAGCAGCAGACAAACATTGAGCCGTACCTGGAGAGAAATGGATCCAGACTACATTATTAGAAGCTGCCGTGCATTCCGGAAGCGTGTGGAGGCCGTTATTGCAGCAAGTGGAAACTCGATCGATGAGTAACATAAAATTCCACACATTTTAATTGACGAAATTCCACAGAATCCACTCAGAAGTACACATGAAATGTATGTGTCAAACGAATAGTATGTGTGATCACACATAGATATCATTTGTTGATCACATTGCAAAAAATCATATTCAAGAGATTTCACTTATTTTTGAACTTGTACCATGAACTAATCTTAACTGTACTTTATGTTAAGTTATCATGACAAACTTGATCGATTTAGTAATATTGTTGTGTGTGAAATGATGTTTTCGCATTACAACTCTTATAAATTGATGGTGCTCGTCTTGTCCCATTCAAGATCATATTTTCAAAACATTATATATTTTTTTCTAAAGCATATTTGCATGTGGCACCTCAGAACGACACTAAACAAAAGTAACATTATACTATTGTGCAGGTAAACAATGCTTAAAACTGATTTAGAAACACCACAAAAATTATAACGCTACCATAAATTACTCACTATGTAAAACGCTAAGTATTTATTTTCCAGATGATAACATACTAAAGAAGTGGTTTAGATAATTTTCAAAAGATGTGGTTTACAGACGATGCTCGCCTTGCTCCATATGGCCCCACTTTCCCCCTACCTAATTTTGTTGGCATTGAAACTGACGCTTAAATCTCGTCAAGATACCCACAGAATATATTACATTACATTCTGCTAACGACACAATTTTACGGACGGAGACCGTTAGTTCTGGCTGCCACCATAAACACACACACATACACACACTTCAATTAGATTACCATCCCCGTAGCCAGTGTTCAGCAAGTCGCATTAGAAACACACGCTAATTGTATGCGCGTACCTACGACAAATGGCGCTCGTTCAACCGGGTAAGCAGCGTGCGTACATTCCATGTAATGAATATATGTTCACTATCGGAACAACAAGTGTTTTGGAGCAGCATTCGAACAGCAGGTTCCGGAGTATGTACGGGGTTCCTCTCTAACCCGCTACGCTAGGTCTCTGCAAATAAAAAAAGCGAAAGTTAACCGACCATGAAAAAGTCGGTTGTCGCTTCAAAAGCATTAGGAAACATCCATTCAATCGGAGGTAATCCAATCAATGCATTGCACACATATAAATTTAAAAAAAAAAAACTGACTACGAAGGCAGAAACTGTGCCCGATCAGGTGGTGGGTTGGTGTCATATTTCGCCGCCGTTGGATTTAATTTCACTATCACTTTTAAAGACACGTGGGGTTTACGCTGAATTAGCTACCAACTTGCATGGATTCACTTTGTAATCCTTTTCTTCCCAGAAGATTTCGACAGAGAAGACAAACATATTTTGAAATTCCCCTTTTTTCCAGTTGGCTTCCATTCCTGGTTCTGCCGATTTTTCCGTTTGAGTGGCCACTCTACAAGTGTCTAGATCAAGGAGTTGAAACAAAATATTACATTATTACAGGACTGGTAGCCATCACTGCTGTCAAAAATAGTGACCATGTTGAAGAAATAAGTGACTAAATAGTGACTTACAGTTGTTAAAATAGTGACTAAAAAGTGACCCTGAGTTGAATTAAAATCAAATTTTATTGAAAACTCTTAGGAATTTCTTAGGAGCACAACTCCTGTGTACTTCAAAGGAAAATTCAAAGGGCATTCTGAGTTAAATTTCATAAAGTTTATGGGAGGAAACAAATTCGGAGCATAAGTCCTTGGACAGGACATCTTCAAAGGAATTCGGAAAACAATTCAGGAGAGTTTGCCAAACAAATTATGACAAGAAATCAAAGGAATTTGTGAGGAGACATGCCAATGAATTCTTAGGACACTTTCAATGTGCGTAAGGGAAGGATTGAGATTCAAAAGGAAATCTGAAATTAATTCAATGAATATTCTGATAATCTTTCCAAAGGGAGTCTTATTGTGGAGAATTTCAATGTAATTCCGAGGAAAACTAGAAGAAAATTGAATTCGGAGGATAGCTTCATCGAAATTTCCATTGAATATGGAATGGACTATTCTGAGAACTTCTCAAATTTTTCCTGAAGTTAATGAATCTGCCTTGAAGTTCTTCTGTAGTTTGAGAAACTAGCCTGATGCTCACAATACTACTCATCAAATTCTTAAACTTCCCTGAACTTTATAGGACTTGCTAAAGTTTCCTTAATTTTTCTAACGATCATGAATCTCTTCTTGGGATACTCTCTTAGCTCAGTCGATAAAGGCACGGCTACAAAGCAAGACCATGCTGGAGGTGGCTGGTTTCGATTCCCGGTCCTGTCTAAGAATTGTTTGGGTTGGTAAATTTCTTGACTTCCCTGGGCATAGAGTATGATTGTACACACAATTATACTAATGCAAAAATGGTACAGGCATCGAAAGCTCTCAATTAATAACTGTGGAAGTGCATCTAGAACCCTAAGCTGAGAGCACGCAAAAAGCTAATATACCATACGCAATAAGCTTGAAATTCGAGGAGGAAGAAGAAGAATCTCTTCTAAAAGTTTAACAATTCGCTGAAGTTCACTAAACTTCATTAAACTTTATGTGACTTCTCTAATGCTAGCGGAACTGCTCTGAGGTTCTCTGTTCTTTTCTGAAATTCTCAAAACTGCTGTAACGTTTTTGCAGTTCTCATGAAGCTTGTTGTACTGCGCTGAATTTGATTGATCCGTTCTTAAAATGTTTAAGCTTTAGTGAACTTCTGAACTTATACGAAGACCTCAATTAAATTTTTAACGTCTCTGATGTTATCTGAAAATCTGGGAATTGCTTGAAATTTGCCACTAATTTTCTGAAAATAATGAAACTGACTTCTCCCAGAAATCCCTCCAATTTTCGGAGCTTACTAAACTTCTTTCACATGCTCCCGCATTTTGCTTATGTTCCTATAAATTCCTGAAGTTCGGGGATCTCCCCTTAAGCTCCATAGGTTTCCATGAAGTTCTCGAAATGTTTCTGAAGACCACTGCCCTTCTGTGAAGTTTTCGAGGTTTTTCTAAATTTCTGGAACTTTTGTGCTCCCGCAATTTTCATGGAATTAGAACGAAACTTCAATTAAATTATCGACACTAATTTAAAACTTCTTCAATAGTCTAGACTTTCATGTTGTTATTAGAACTACCTAAACGATTATTGAATTTCTTTAAAGTTCTCTAAACAGCCCTGAATTGATCAGTATATTTTAAGAACCCGCAACCTTCCTGAAATTAATTAATCATTAGATTGGAGATTTGATTCAAATTTGAGAGAGAAAATTTGCTCTCACGACCTCAATCTCTCAACACTCGATTTGTGATTTCCCTTTCACAGATTACAAAATACATGAAGAGGTTAGAAAGTATGTATTTGACACATACAACCTGTCAATTTCGCATTCAGTGCGTCACAATAAGCGATTTTACGATACGTGAGCACTCAGTCTGAGTGAACGCTCACGAGTCATAAATTCGTTGATTGTGACGCACTGAATGCGAAATTGACAGGTTTTATGTGCCAAATACATACTTTCCAACCTCTCCTTGTATCTGACACAGGCATCAACATTATCTGATAAATGGTGATAATATCATCTATCAGATAGAGGCCAGTGATAGATTTCTATTTGATAGATTCTCTCTCAGTCCATCATAATAGAACCCCTATCCCATCTCTGATACTATCATGATAGAAACAATTATAGATAGAATCAATGATGGGATGCCATTGCTATCATGATAAATGGTCCATCTGATAGTTGAACTATCACATGATAGATATGGGGTTGGGGATTCTATTTGTATCGATGGTAGTTCGAAATTATAAATTTTATACTGGACAACGGACAATTCACCTCCCAAATGAAAAAGATTCCAATCTGAATTAATATTTACATTTCGGACCGGGGACGAAGTGTAGATGCCGGAAATTGATTTCTGTCCTTGGGAAACATTGTCAAATACACTTCAATATGGGTATTTTTTGGAATCATGGTGACGTCTTGACACCGGAAATCGATGTCCAACGCTATTTTGCAATCCAAGATGGCGGCTTCCAGTTGAAAAACCCTTCAATATGGGTATTTTTGGAATCGGGGCGACGTCTAGAGACCGGAAATTGATGTCCGACGCCATTTTAAAATCCAAGTTGGCGGCTTCTGGTATAATCAATCTGGGAAACATTGTCAAATACACTTCAATCTGGGTATTTTTGAAATCGAGGTGACGTCTAGAGACTGGAAATCGATGTCCGATGCTATTTTGAAATCCAAGATGTCGACTTCCGGGTATAAACAATCTGGGAGACATTATGAAATACCCTTCAGTATGGGTATTTTTTAATCGTGGAAACCAGCAATTGTTATCCGACGCCATTTTGAAATCCAAGATGGCGGCTTCTGGTTATATCAAAGTCTGGGAAACATTGTCAAATTCCCTTAAATGTAGGTATTTTGGAATCGGGTTGACGTCTACAGACCAAAAATCGATGGCCTACATCATTTTGCAATCCAAGATGGCGGCTTCTGGTGGTAAACAATCTAGAGAACATTGTCAAATGCCCTTCAATATGGGTATTTTGGAAGTGTAGCGACGTCTAGAGACCGGACATTGATGTCCGACGCCATTTTTAAATCCAAGATGGCGGCTTCATGGTATTAAAAATGTGGGAAACATTGTCAAATACACTTCGATCTGGGTATTTTTGGAATCATGGTGATGTCTAGATACCGGAAATCGATGTCCAACGTTATTTTGCAATCCAAGATGGCACATCCCAGTTGTATAAAACCTAAAACAAACATTGTCAACTACCCTTCAAAAGCTGCGCCGGTGGTGTAGTGGTAAGCGTGATTGCCTCTCACCCCAGCAGGCCTGGGTTCAATCCCAGTCGGCGCTGCCGGGATGTTCTAAGGCATAACATCTCTGATCACGCCTTCCTTCGGAAGGGCAGTAAAGCCGTTGGTCCCCGGTTCATGAGTTGATGGGTCGATAGGTAGGGTCCAGGTCTGGGAGCTGCCTTCCTGGCGTCGGTAGCATTGGTGCTCAGCACGGAAAACAAGATCGACGGAAAACAAATCCAAGGAAAATAAAAACTACCTTTCAATATGGGTATTTTTGTAATGGCGTCAGACATCGTTTTCCGGTCTCTAAAGGTCACCACGATTCCAAACATACCCATATCTAAAAGTGTTTGAAGTAATGAAATTGGGTTGTTAGCGGAATGCTTAAATAAAACAGCAAAAAAGGTTATCTTTCATTTAATTCCACCTAATTAATTTTGGTATCCATGACAGATACGTATTTCGACTACAATGTGCAGTATTCATCAGTGTCATTTCCACTAAAGAACTTATCAAAATCTAACTCTAACTCCGATTCAACACATTGTAGTTTAATTTTTATACCTGTGATCTTGACTTTTTTACCTTGGGATGAGAACTGAAGGGGGTTATATTTTGATAGGTTCTTTAGTGGGAATGGCACTGATGAAGACTGCACATTGTAGTCGAAATACGTATCTGTCATGGATACCAAAATTAATTAAGTGGAATTAAATGGAAGATAACCTTTTTTGCTGTTTTATAAAAATGTTTAATAATGTTTCCAGACTTTAATACAACCAGAAGCTGCCATCTTGGATTTCAAAATGGCGTCGGACATCGTTTCCCGGTCGCTCACGAACTTTCTCTCAAAAGATAGGGATCTCCATCATTGATAGCTTCTCTGCTGATAATATCACTCTCACTCCTATCAATGATAGGGATAATCTATTATCTATCGATCATTTTTTTCTATTACTGATAGTAACATTGCTAGAAGCAGTTGTGATAGGGATATAGATAGGTGATAACGATAGGTGCAGGGTGACAAGTGAATTTCCATTTCCTGGTCAATGATTTAAAATTTCCTGGTTTAAAAAACCATGTATTTAAAAAAAAACAATGTATAATAACAAAAATGAATCCTTGTACCATTGGAGAGATCATTCTTCGCGCAATGCGGAATTTTACAAACAAAAAGGTATTAAGGTTCTTGCGAATGCCCGTGAAATCTTTATCTGATTGTTTGCTGTAAAGAAGCTAGTAGGAAGCCGCGCTACTTCGTCGTATCATGGCGCATATTTCCGTTCTATGTGCTAAAACTATAATAGCAAAGCGTTTTCACTCATGTTTTTGCAAAAACATCTTTGCTTACAAGATTAATTACGATTGACACTGAAACATTTGCCATAACCCGTAAAATTAGCGATTTTAGGGGTGTATGAGAGCGGTTCCACGAACAAGTGGGAAATTTTTCCAATTTTTATTTTTTGTATTTTTTGATTTGCATGAAACCTTGCATACAAGTTTTTGGGGAAGAAAAACGCCGTTTTGCATACTTGGTTCGCCATTTTGAATCTAGCCTTACTTATGAGAAGGGCCTATGAAAAATGCACATGATATCTTCAAAAAATTGTATCTCGGAAACGGTTTGTCCGATTGGTTTGGTGTCTTGGGCGAAGTTTTAGACAATTGTTGGTGTTATATGGAGAAAATATGCACGGTAAAAAAAAGTTTGGTATTTGTGTTTTGAACTAAAATATAAATTTTCCCTTTAAAGTGACATGTCAATAATTTTTTTATTATCCTAATGTTATAGCTGACTAAAAATGCTATCTAGTACACAGTAGGTTGTTCTGGAGAAAAATAGGTTACAATGAAAAAAATTGTTTTTAAAAAAAATACAATTTTCAAAAAAGCTATTAAGAAAAGTCAAAAAAGTTTGTCACTCTAATTTTATGAAAGTACATCAAATTTGCAAACAAAAAGTACTTCGGTAACATTTTTCTAAGATGCACCGTTTAGAAGATATTACTGATTTAATATTGTTTTTTTTTATAACTTAATAAGTTTTGGCCCTTTTCGGATGTACTACGTGTTTTTCCAGTTTCAAAAGTATTTTTTTCGGAAAGATTGGAAAATTTTGAGTTAAAATGACACTGACAGCTTAAAGATTCGAGTGAAATTCTCTGCCTTAATAGTATTTTGAAAAACAAGTTACAAAATCCCACTATCAGGAACAATGATTTCTTCAAATGATTTTTGGTGCGTTGTGCTGAAAACGTGCTAACAAGTATTAGATACAGGTAATCAGATACCAGTTAGCTGTACTACGTACAGTTGGTGATTGTAAACATGGTCTTTGTTGGAACTAGTCCACCATGGCCACGCTGGCCATAACGAGGCTAGCTCCGTCGTTGACCGTTCCTTAATAATAAATAAAAAGAACGCAGTAGTCACCTTCCATCAAACTAGAGGGATGCCGACTGATACCTCAATCAACAACCGCCGCACTCTTTATTCATTCCAGGTATATACAATTTACAATCTTCTTCAATAACAATATACCTACGCCAGCAAATCTACCTCGCTCCAACTCTCCAAACTCGTACCTGAAGGTTCGACGATACCTGAGCGTTCAACTCTACCTATCTTCCAACAGTCTTTACCCAGCATTCTATGATTTCTACCCGTGAGCTGTATAATAATGTCTGACTCGGAATTCATCCAGTATCTACTAGGGAAAACCAAACAGTAAATGCAGAAAGGTTGCTAGTAGCATAGTGATTATAGTAATTTCAGCTCATAATCCTGTGTTTTTGAACGAGATCCAGTGTTGTTTGATAACATAATAATTGTAAAGGAAAGTGTAACACGTTTTGGTGCAAAGGTAAGTTTTAAATACACATTTTAATTATATGTTTTGTGATATTTTCGTACAAAACTAACAATTGGAAAATATTTTCTGTTACAGATTACAAAATGAGTAAAATAAGATGTATTCGCCCATTCAAAGACATTCAGTGTTCGAAAGAGCTGCGATATCTCACGGATGGTATCATCCAAAAACTAAAATCAATTGGATTTTCCAAGGTATCCACACTGAACACCAAGGATTTTCGTGTTTGTTCGTCTTGCCGTCTACATATTGATTCAAGAGCTCACCTCACCCAAAACGAGGAACAAAGCGTAGCCGGCGGCTCAAGGATGCCAACTGTTCAGACCATACCTGATGTACTTGATTCGCAAAGCTATGAAAGTTTGGTCACAATACCATCAGAGTCAACGCTAAGCACAATTAAATCAAATGAAGACTTCACGATGCCTGTAGACGTCGAAATATTCAACCGAGGAATAGCAGCTATTCGTGTTTCGCCTATAGATTTAGGTAAGGTTAAAAATGTTCACTATCCTGAAAAAAAGTGCGCTGAAATCGTCGAAGGTGTACGAAGAAATCTTTTTAAATTAGACGCTAAAACAGAAAAAGCAAACGAGTTTGATGAAGTCATAGAAAATATGAAAATTAAATTTTTAAATTCAGCCACAAGGCAAGAAAAACTATCAATTTTATCATTGTTGCCAAAATCATGGTCAGTACAAAAATTGTAGACGAATTTAAAACCAGTAGAAATATGGCATCAGATGCAAGAAAGGAAAGAGATAATGTATTTGATTCATCTCAAGGTTCAAGCTCTGGAAAAGCTTTGAGTAATGAAACAAAAGAACTGGTTTTGAATTTTTTTGAGGACGATGATATAAGCCGTGCAATGCCAGGCCAAAGAGATTTTGTTAGCGTAAAGACAGGAAATAAGAGATTAGCTGTTCAGAAAAGATTGTTAATGATGACATTGAGAGAAGCTTTTAATCGCTTTAATGAAATGTACGTCAATGTAAAAATAGGGTTTTCATCATTTGCAAGCCTCCGGCCAAGGCAATGTAAACTATTGACTATCACACGAACACATAATGTTTGCGTTTGCACTACGCATGAAAATGTCAATTTAATTCTACATAGCTTAAACAAATACAATGTCTTGAATGATCTAAAAACATTAACGAATAGATTACTTTGCGAAAATAAGACAACTCATTGCCATCTACGAAGATGTAAAAACTGCCCAGATACCTCAGTTTTAGAAGACAGTTTATTGAAACAACTGGAAGAAAACTTTGTTGAAAAGCTTTCATTCGAACAATGGGTTACCACTGACAGATGTGATTTAGAAACTATTGTAAAGCAAACCGATGAGTTTGTTTCATTTTTCAGCTCAAAATTAGAAAGTTTGATTCTGCATGATTTTGTAAAAACCGAACAATCCAATTTTTTGAAAACTACACAACAAAACTTGCAAGATGGTGAATTTTTAGCTATTTGTGACTTTTCTGAAAATTACAGCTTCGTTTTGCAGGATGAAGTTCAATCACACCATTGGAACGTGCAACAGGCCACAATCCATCCTTTCGTAATATATTATACTGAAAATATGCAAATTAAACATTTTAGCTTCATTATAATTTCTGAAGAACTAAGACATGATTCAATCGCTGTCAATTTGTTTATTGGTAAAATGATAAACTTTTTACAAATTGATCAAAATAAAAACATAAAAAAAAATGATTTTATGTCAGATGGTGCTGCTTCACAGTATAAAAACCGAAAAAACTTTTCTAGCCTTTGTAAATTTAAGTCAAAGTATGGTATTGACGCTGAATGGCATTTCTTCGCAACATCGCACGGAAAAGGTCCATGCGATGCTATTGGAGGTACGATAAAACGCATGGCTACCAGAGCAAGTTTAGCCAAAGAACGCGAACACCCGATAAAGACTGCAAGAGAGTTGTTTAATTGGGCAAACAAACGAAAAGAAGAAGAACTTACAAAGTTGTCATTTTGTTATTCTACTACAGAAGAATACGAAAATATGTCTTTGCAGCTAAATAATCAATATAATAATGCAAAAACAATTCAAGGAACTCTAAAATTCCACTCATTTCTTCCTCTATCAGAAAATACAATAAAGGCAAAGCTTTATTCAAACTGTCCTGAGTCAGGACTCCTGACAATGATGCCAAAATATTCAATATTGTTAAGAAAGTTGTGTAAACAATAATTTTATAAAAATACAGGAATAAAAATAAACTGATGATATCCACCATATAATGTTATTTTTTATTGCGCACAATCACCATCCCTGAAAAATAAGCTTAATTCGCTCTTTTGAATCTTGCTAATTGAGGAGCTTACATTTGCATTTCTCAAAAAGGTGTATCTCGAAATCGAGTTGTCTCATCGGTTTGATGTCTGTGGCGATGTTCGGCAATAGAGAGAAAATATGCACAGTATAAACACATCCAGTTTAAATGGATTAAACTGTTAGGCGATATGCAAGAGTTGAATGCACATTTTCAGCACAACGCACCAAAAATCACTTGAAGAAATCATTGTTCCTGATAGTGGGATTTTGTAACTTGTTTTTCAAAATACTTTTAAGGCAGAGAATTTCACTCGAATCTTTAAACTGTCAGTGTCATTTTAACTCAAAATTTTCCAATCTTTCCGAAAAAAATACTTTTGAAACTGGAAAAACACGGAGTACATCCGAAAAGGGCCAAAACTTATTAAGTTATCAAAAAAAAAAACAATATTAAATCAGTAATATCTTCTAAACGGTGCATCTTAGAAAAATGTTACCGAAGTACTTTTTGTTTGCAAATTTGATGTACTTTCGTAAAATTAGGGTGACAAACTTTTTTGACTTTTCTTAATAGCTTTTTTGAAAATTGTATTTTTTTTAAAAACAATTTTTTTCATCGTAACCTATTTTTCTCCAAAACAACCTACTGTGTACTAGATAGCATTTTTAGTCAGCTATAACATAAGGATAATAAAAAAATTATTGACATGTCACTTTAAAGGGAAAATTTATATTTTAGTTCAAAACACAAATACCTAACTTTTTTTTTACCGTGCATATTTTTTTACATATAACACCAACAATTGTCTAAAACTTCGCCCAAGACACCAAACCAATCGGACAAACCGTTTCCGAGATACAATTTTTTGAAGATATCATGTGCATTTTTCATAGGCCCTTCTCATAAGTAAGGCTAGATTCAAAATGGCGAACCAAGTATGCAAAACGGCGTTTTTCTTCCCCAAAAACTTGTATGCAAGGTTTCATGCAAATCAAAAAAGATGAAAATTACTCGTTGCTTTAATGATATGGAACCGCTCATGACGAAGAAAAGCTGAGATATGACGGACTAGCGCAGAGCCCTATCAGATGTTTGAAATTTAGAGATCTATAAGCCCCTAAATCTTGAGATTTTTGTTTTTGAATTTGCAATTTTTTTACTTTATTATTGAGATTTTTAGCCAACGGGCTAGTTAATCTCAAGGTAAAATTGCGAAGAGTGATATGAATGAAGACTCTTTAAACAAACCTTTGCTTCTAACAATTTTACGGAATTCCAGTTTGTTTAAATTTTCCGCAAATTGTCAACGATTAAGGATCTTATTTACCGGAATTTTGATTACAACATGATTTCAAAATCATATGATTAAAAATTTTATAAGCAACGCTGGTTTAATAACTCTTATTATTAAAATTACTAACGGCTGAAGTTCATAGAAACTCCTTAAAGTTCGTAGAACTTCCCTCAAGCGTTAAGGTCTTTCCTGAAGGGTTCATTGAAGTTTGTATTTCCTGAATTTCATGGGACTTCCCCGAAGTTCGAAGGACTTTTTTTTTAAGATCTTAGGACTTCCCTTAAGTTCGGAGTTTTTTTGAAATTCATAGGAATTTCTTAAATATCGTAGAAGTACCACGAAGTTCGTAAGACTTCCTTCAAGTTCGAAGAACTTTCTCGAAGATCTGGGGACTTCCCTGAAGTTTGAAGGACTTAACTGAATATATGAGGACCCTAAATTTAGAAGAGCTTCCCTGAAGTTCATAAGGCTTTAAATATCGAAGGGTTTTCCAAAAGTTTGTGGGTCTTTCCTTAATTTCTTGGAAATTCCCTGAAGTTTGGAGAGCTCCCATGAATTTCGTAGGACTACCTGTAGTTCAATCGACTTCTCGGAAGTTCTAGGAACTTTTTTGAGCTTGGAGAACTATGTTAAGTTCAGAGGACTTCCCAAGAGTATTGAAGACTTCTCTGAAGCTCGGAAAAAATCCGTAAGTGTCATAGGATTATCCTTAAGCTTTAAGCAATGCCTAAATATCGTAGAAGTTACATTAAATCTATAGAAAATTCTGTAAAATTCGTAGATATTCCCCAAAGATTAAAGGACTTCCCTGAAGTTCGTAAGACTCCTCTGAAGGTTCGGAGAGATTTCCTGACCGTCTTAGGTCATCACAGTAGTTCACAGGATTTTCCTGAAACTTGTAAGACTTTCCCGAATATTTTGTAGAACTTGCATGAAGTTCGAAGGCCTTATCTGAAGTTTTTAGAAACAGAACTTTTTTATTGAACATGTACAGGTACTTCAAAGTGGCTACGCGTCGGCACTGGTTAAGTCTGCTATCCATTAAGCACAAATCTGCATTGCATATTGATTCGAGAAAAAGATTAAATTCAAAATAAATACAAAATATATTTACTAAATTCTCAGGGTAAATTTTGTTCATAAATGTTTAGTTATGTGAAAGATTTAGCTTGAACAAAATAGTTAGTTTTGACCTGTTTATAAAAAGAAACTATGACATACATAAAGTTTAAAACCTATTTAAATTATACAAACAAGATTATTTTCCTGGTGGACTTATGAAATTCCTGGTTTTTTCTGGTGAAAATAAATTCCCGACTTTTTCCCGGTTTTCCTGGTTCACTTGCCACCCTGTAGGTGTGAAAATGATAATTGATAGGGATAATGTTGATGCCTGATCTGACAAATACAAAATATCATTATTGATTCCAAAATTTCGAAAAACATTTTTTATAGCGAAGTGAATAGAAGTAACCCTGGTGACAGCAGTTGTTTTCTCATTCTCGCATGACAGCTCTTTTCGTGACTCCCCAAGGTAGCCCAGAACACATTTTCAGTTTTTAATTAAATTGTTTGTATTGTTTCGATATAACGCAATGAAATCAAAAAATAAGCTACGTTATTTCGAAGTATGACTGTACTGTACAATACAGCAATTACTAATCATAAAAATTCGGAAATATGCATAGTAATATATTAATAACATAATAATATTATAGTAAACACAAAATAATACTATAGAAAAATACCTATTCATTGGGTCCTTGAGATTACCTTACGCTTCAATATAGATTGAAGATTTCCGCTTAACTTTCCGATTCGATTGAAAGCCTTCTGCCAAGGACTCGATTATTAGGGTTTTCAAATCAAGAGTAAATTTGACAATAATGCGGAAATGGTCACGGTTGAAAGGGTAGGATTTTCCACTACAACAATAATTAGTTAATTTCAAATAACTTCCATGTAATTTCCTGTTCTTGCAAGTACTCCACCGACTGACACACTTTATGCTGATTTACCAAACCAATTCCGGGTGATTCATTGCCACTATCGACGATAGCAACAGCACGCTCCACTAGGTTCTATATTCTTGACTCATCACTCACAGCCCAATATCACCATGCATGCGCCGTATTTGTCACCAACCAATTCCTGAGCCACTGCAATAGTTGTGCAATGGGAAACCACGGCCAAATATTATTAGGATTTCCAAATTTCTGCACAGCACAAATCGAACCGAATTGCACAAAACACAAAATCCAATTTACATAGGAATTTCTACTCCGCCGTCGTCGCCACTTGTTTTACGAACAAAAAGTATCGCACTCTGCTCGAGATAGGATCGAACCCACAGTCGCCACCGCACCGCACACACAGCCACATGTACATCTAACTGCGATGTGCACACGGACACACGGGTCGTCGGTGGTGTTATGCCATCATTGCCATCAGCTGCTGCGCTCGGCCACGAGAAATAATTTTGAGCTGCTGCTTCTTGATCGGTGGTGGCCGTTTCTCTTTTTTTTCGTTTCGTTTCTTCCGTTTTGGCTTGTTTTGCTGCTTGTTGTTGCAGTTGTTGTTGATTGGTGGTAGGAAAATAGAAAATCTCTTCACCGTCGTCGTCGTAACACTCTGGGACTGGTTTGCCGTGGTTTTCAGTGTCGTCGTAATCTCTTGGCGTTTGAAGAAAAAAAAAACGACGTTCAACTCGAAACCTTCCACAATATGTATCTTTGTTTGAATGGGAAAATGCAATGGATTTGCTCTCAAGCGATGATTACTATAATTGGCAGCGGAGGAGTAGGATCTCTCCCACTCTCTAGCCCTTTGCCCGTTTCGACGGGGCCAATTAGAGCTTTCAACAGACATCTCTCTAGCTTCGAATAGAATTCGTGTGGAAATTTTCCCTGGGAATCACACCTTTTCTCATCAATTTTACACACAACATTCAAATTGGTAATAATGCCATTCTTAAATCATTGATCTGCACTCCTTCCTCCGCGAGCAAAGGGTGAAAAAGAAGGTCACGTACCAAGTTGCAAACTCCTTCAAACGGAACCAAATTTATTACCTATAATGCACACAAAACTGCCACTCTCTATTATAGCAAGTAAGTAAGCTGATAGGGAACCGACTCTGAACCGAGGAATTTTCTTCTGATTCAACACACCGTCAAATAGCGAAAAACGCGAAAACGATACACAACTCGAAAGCGCTCGAAGATGACTGATTTTTTTTTATTTCACGCGAATCAATCGCTTTACTGCCGTATAGCTACCGTTGGTACAACTACTATACGCTGCCTGGTTGCTATTTATTACTACTATTAATACCGCACGGTGGATTTAACAGCCACACCAATACACCGACGGCACGCGACACTGCCCTCGCCATATTTACTACAAACACCCAGTCAGTTTGTTGTAGCCAGTGTTGCTATTTTCCCATCTCTCTCAACCTGACGAACACTGCAAAGTAGTTCTCACACTCGCTGATCGTTTTGCACTATGAATGTGTGAGTGAAACGGCGCACAGTACGGCATAAAAGTGGCACGTATGCATTGCGCACACAAACACATACACCCACGGGAGTAGAGATGGTACACGGGCGATCGAATTCCGTGTTGTGTTGGGTGTTGAGAGTATTATTTTTTAATCTGCTGCTGCAAGAAAGGGAACGTAAACAAAGACACAAGTTGGTAGCAGGGGTGAAAAAAAAAATCGAAGCAAGCGATGCCAACCGATTGCACTTTAACCCTCTACCGCACAATTTTTATCAAGGCAATATGAAAAAAAATATGGATTTTTGTTTTATCTAGATCAACTTAGCCTATCTAGAACATTTTTTGTAAAAAAAATGTTTTCATTTTATTCAATGTTCTCATAAACGATTGCACCATTTCAACCAAACTTTGCCAGCTGAAACTAGAACTTATGAGCAAATTTTGGTCAACATTTCAAAAATATCCGTTCAGTTTTAGGTGATTCTTTGTAGAGTCAACAAATAGGCACTTCCACTAAAAAATTTTCAATTACACAAATCTCGGAAATCAGTGCCCAATTTCATTTAAAATTGGTACTTTATGTATGCTGCAGTGCAGCAAACGTGGAGTAACAATTTGAATATTGCACATGTCGTAGAAGCTTATATTTGTGCACTTAATGTTTCGATGTGGTTCCGAGAATAAGAATGCCACAGCGAATCATAGCTAATCTTCTTCTGAGCCAAACAAAAACTAACGTTGTTTGTACCTTGGGGACAATTTGACCCCAAATTCAAATTGTAGTATCTCAGCGAAGGTTCAACGGATTTTTAAAATGAGCATGATTGACAGCCCAAACTGATTTTTCTAGAACAAATTTGATCTCATCACATTCATTTTCATTGTTTGAGCATTGTATCGGTAAAAAACGAATTTTAGGTTTTCTCCCGTACAACAATTCAACAATAAATTTTAATGTACTCGAAATTATACGAAATTACACGTTGTTTTATTATAATTATTTTTTTCGGGTAGGAGCTTTCATACTATTTAAAAGTTTACTTTTAATATTCAATTTGTATTCATGATGTAAATAGGACTTGAATAGGATTCGAATTTTCCACTGAATTTGGTAGTGATGATTTTCTTATGGTGACCAAACTGCCCCACTTTTACATATGTTTAGAAGTAAGCATAAATAAAATTATGAGATGAATTCACACATAATTAAGAGATTACATTCAAGGGATCCAGTGTGATCTCGATGTTGGCTGCCAACACTACAATTCTCTTTATCGATCGCTTTTCTGCCCAGAAATTCACCGCACAAACATCCAGAACATTTCCTTGGAACTCTTATCAGCATTCACTAGGTACTCTATTGGGGTGGACTCAAAAAAATCAATGATAACGCTCTTCAAAATTTTCTTGGAAACCTCCCATGAATCATACTAACATTATCAGCGGTATAACATTGAAATAACCTTGAAACTCTCCCAAGTATTCTACGGAAATTCTACTCAAAATGTCATTGCAACTCTCCGCGGGATTCAATTCACATGATTTTTTTAACGGGATTGACCAAATACCTATAGATCTCTTCACCGCCCATTAAAATTTGCGGGCGGAGGAAGGTGTTCATTAATTCAGATTTATAAAGCTGAGTCTTTACAGAAGTTCCATTTCCAAGCGTTGACAGACGAGTGGTCCAGTAACAGGACCCGTAATCTCAACGTCCATGGTTCGGTTCCAGTCTGCTCCAGTTTATTATTTTTTGTCGACATTATTTTTCATAAGGCAAATCTTTGAAATTCACACCGATTCCTTTAGGGATTCTTACGTTCTTTTGCCTCAGTGCACAGTGTTGCTTTTTGCCGTTTTCGTGTGCTTTTTTAATAACTTCTCAAACATTGATTCTAGGGATATAGTTTGTTTAAAGATGTTTTTGCATATGTTAATCCGCTTCTTTTGATGTAGACGGTTTGGTGGTGATTAATCTACCTAAAAGTGAGATCAAAAAAATAATTTTTTATCTGATTCTGATAGAGATATAACGTCTTGAATAAAGTTTTAGCAAATGTTATTTTTAGCAACTTTGCTGAATACCCAAAATTTCTAGCTCTTATAAATTGCGAGATATGTATCATTCTTCGTGAAAGGCCCCCTTTAAATCATGTTTTTTAGTACAACTGATTTTCTAGGCATCCTACAATTTTGGTTTATTCTACAACTATATTTTGCATGTTTAAACACATGCTTTTGATGAACATTGTAACTAATTATCTCTTGAAACAAAAAAGTAGAAGGGTCTGTGCCTAGGGACACGAACGGAAGCTTGACGTAGGACCGCTAGTGGACGGAACGAATGTGAACATTTAGTTCTTTTAATTGATCATCAATTATCTTAACTCTTTCCGTTTTTTATTTGTAAGCGTATCAAATTTGTAGTATTTATTTCAAAGAGAAAGTTGAAGAAGAGAATCCAAGGGACTGTCAACTTGAGTATTTTCAATTCATCTACCCGATTAAAAGGTGTATTTTTAAATTTTTGTTATTTATGAATTTTTAACTTTTGTGCATTTTGGTATTAAAGTGTATTCAATTCACCCCTCACAGGATTTCCTTCCGAATTATATGAATGAGGCGGGGCGGAAAGTATTGTTTGTGCAGAATATGTAAAAAAAGGAGGGACTTTGAGAAATTGAACTCGTGAGAGCTAATTTTCCCACAAATTTGCGAATTATTCCCACTTCTCTCAAATTCTATATGGATTTTTAACACTTCCTACCAGCGTGTTCTGGTAATGGGCGGACGATGATTAATTTCACCAATACATTCGGGCCTGTGTTCATTTTAGCAGATTGGTAGATAAATTTCCAATCGTTTGGCTTGCTTAGAATTAAAATCTATCTGCTATTGGTCGAAACCTGACCTCTTTTCGTAATGCTGTGCATTTGGGTTTTTTGAAATTGCGTGGATTCTATAGATCCTGTGGAGATCTATCTAGCCCTGATGTATGTGTTGGTAGAGGGAAAATGTAAACTTTGCGGGAGACGATGTCTTAACACTCGACAGCAATATTGTGAAATATGAAGTAAAACAAATCCTAGCTAGTTCTGCATGATGATTTTGTTTGATTTTATTTATTTGTAAAGTCGCCGGGAAATACCAGCTGGCTATTTGTTTTTTTATGATAACACCTTACTTGAAAACAGGCAAAAACTCACAAACAGGCTGCTTTTTCGTGGTATACAGTGTGATAATTCAATAATCAATAAATTATCTCAACATTTAGTGGCAAGCCATTCATTAATTTTGGTAACATACAAAAAAAATTTAAAATCCACATAAATTTTCATATGTAAGCGCCGATTGTAACAATCTTTTCGACGTCACTGCAAGGGTGATTGATTAAACGAAAGAAACGAATCGTGTGGAATGAAAGCTGAGGAAAAACTAATTGCACCAATATATTCAGGCCTACAATTTCACACCTTCTATAGACAGGTTGAGCCTTGATAGCTAGCTGTTTGTGGGAACTGATGACCTTGACCAATGTCCAAATAATTCTCTTTAACAAATTTTTGGTGACCCTGAAAACGACCATTTTGTAGTGATGGTTGAGTAATTCTGAATTCTGAGCTGTGTGTTCAACACGGATGAGGCTGTCGAGCTGTATGTCGTTTGGAGCGAGGGTGACACGCATGGCATAGATGACCGACCCGCAGCGACTCACGAAGAGCTACTGATTCCGATCCATAGCATAGCGGTGCAGATTCTTCCTCCTTTGATGGTTGCTTATGTGGGCTCTGCAGTTCGCTGCTTGCAGGCAGCCTTTCGTTGTTACTGGAGAACAGTTTTCAACGCCACACGCCGAAAGCACTGCTACTGCTGCTACTAATTTCGACGACAGAACACCACAACACAGTGGTGTGGTCGTTGGGAGCGTTTGGTTCTGAGTATGGCGATGAGTGTGCAAAATATTACGCAATTCCATCCTCCCTATTCGCATGCGCCCGAGGATCGGAAGCGAATGCCTCTTCGACTTGTTTCGTCTACTTACTATTCTCTGACGACTGTGCTGGGGCAGCAGCATATGCATGTAGGTAATTGGTGGATTTGTTAGTTAATTCGACGCTTTTGGACAATGCTGAACATTTACCAGTTTTTCAATAGTTTCTTGTTAAAAATCAACATTCGGAAGCATTTTTATCGATGCGTAGCCATATTTCTGATCGATTGGTGATAACATTATTAAAATTGTACCAGGGGCAGCTGAGTTATTAACGTTCAAAATCTTTCTTAATTTGTTACATGTTCCATTTTCGGTTTTCACAAAGTGTACCCCCATATAGAAATCAAAGACGTAGTCCTACGTCAAAAGTTATTCTTAAATAATCGATATTTTTAGGGGTATTTGCTTCTCAAATAACTATTTCCGGCGCAAATTGGCGCAAAATTATAGGAAGGATTCTGAATCTATACTTATTGTTATAAAAACATGTGGCAGCACGCGATCTTTTAGGTGGTTTTAATAACTAAAAAACTCCTGCAAATGTCTAATTTTTGAATACATATTTAAATTTTAAGAGATAGCATGTTATAATGTTCAGTAAAAATATGTATTTTTGTACGGTAAACGGTAAACAGTAGGTAAACAGTAGAATATGTTAAATATATTGAAAATCTATGAAAAAAGTTACACTTAAAACAATTATTTGAAGGAGTATACTCTCTGATTTTTTCCAAGAATCGCTGATTCTGGTTGCTCGCAAAGGTGTTGTTTGAGTAGCTTCTTTAATAAGCAAGCATGCTGATTGACTCGTAAGAAAAAAAATAAAAAGTATATAGATTTCAGTGATAAATGTGGATGCTCTTTTCAAAAAATATCAAATTTTGTTTTTAATTATATTGTTTAGAAATATCAAAATATGAATTCAACTGAAATTAAAAAAATAGTATATCAAAATATGTTAAAAACTAGATTTCAAAAACATAATTTGATATCATTTTGAAATTATTTTGATATCCGACTTTGCTCGATATCGCACCAAAGGGCCTGGGTTCAACCCTAGACGGAACCGTCGGGATTTTATGAGACAAAAAATCTGACACGGGATTTTATGAGATAAAAAATCTAAAAATTCAAAATTGAGAGAGAAAATTCTCTCTCACGCGCTCAATCTTGACATAGCTGAGCTTAACATGCCATGCATTTTGAAGACACTCGATTTGTGATTTCCCTTTCACAGATTACAAAATAAAGTACCTGTCACTACAAACCATATATGCATTTAGTTCAACATTTGAAGTCCCTCCTTTTTTACATATTCTGCGCAAAAGATACTTTATGCCCCGCCCCATTCATAAAAAACGAACATGTCGGAGCTGTCGTCACTGAAAATTCCCCATTTAAGACAAGGCTAATCAAATACCCTAATAATATGTGAATTTTCGGAATGAGGATGACGCATAGAGATCGAAAATCGATGTTTGCCGCCATTATGAAATCCAAGATGGTGGCCATCGATTTAAGAAAAACTGTCGAAAATTGATGTCCGCCACCAATTGGAAATCCAAGATTACCCTGCAATGTGGGTATTTTCGAAACAGGGATAGCATGCAGATGTAGAAAATTAATATCTGCTGCTATTTGGGAATCCAAGATGGCAGCTATTGATTTTAGAAACAACTTTTCCCTACAATGTGGGCATTTTAGAAAACGGGATGACGTGTAGATGTCAAAAATTGATGTCGGCCGCCATGTTGAATAGTTTATTTGTCAGTTCTATCTAAATCCAAAGGCCGCCAAATTGGATTCCAAAATGGCGGTTGACATCGATTTTCGACATCTATACATTATTCCAGTTCCAGAAATACCCATATTACAGGGTATTTGACAGTTTTTTTTCCGAAACCAACGGCCGAGATGACGGATTTCAAAATGGCGACCTACATTGATTTTCAAAATATATGTGTCATCCCGATTCCAAAAATATCCGTATTTTAGGGTATTTGACCTCTAGAACAACTTTTCCGAAGACAGCAAGTTCCTAGATTTTGATATACATTACAAAGTGATTGTTATCATATCAGTAGATTATCGTTTTTGTTGCTGATCATGATGTGTAACACAAATGATAATCCATGATCTTACTCTACCCTGATCATGATTCCGTTAACTAGTATTTTTATCGTCGGTAAGCATCGGAAGGAGTTAAGTATTTATTTCACATATAACGGCTACCACATAAGAAAGAGAGATCCGTCCTACTCTGCCTATCATCCCATATTAGTCCCATATGGGAAAAGCAGGCATTGAGAAAATGGCAGTTGAATTTATGAAGTGCAATTCCCATGTGAATATTTTAAAAATCATAGTAAATTAATTGATAATGTTTTTCAAGTTGAAATCAGATTCAATGAAGCTTGCATGTTTTGTTATATCAGCGAAAAATATGGCGATCCAAATAGCAGATCTATAACTTGACCTCTGGACGATCTAATTTCAAGGATAGGATTGATATGCGATCAGACCGTAAAATCATTGACTGCTTAGGCTGAGTATGAAAGCACTGCACTATTCAATTCGTGGGCAATACCAGGCGGGATTCATGGGTGCCCGCGCTACAACGGACCAAATTTTCGCGATTCGGCAGGTTCTGCAGAAATGCCGCGAATACGACGTGCCCACACATCATTTGTTCATCGATTTCAAATCCGCATACGACACAATCGATCGAGATCAGCTATGGCAGATTATGCACGAGTACGGATTTCCGGATAAACTGACGCGATTGGTCAAGGCGACAATGGATCGAGTGATGTGCGTTGTTCGAGTATCGGGGACACTCTCGAGTCCCTTTGAAACTCGAAGGGGGCTACGGCAAGGTGATGGACTTTCGTGTCTGCTATTCAACATCGCGTTAGAAGTTCAGGAAGTCCATCCAGCTTCTTGGCTTCGCCGATGACATTGACATCATGGCACGGAACTTTGAGACGATGGCGGAAACGTACATCAGACTGAAGGCTGAAGCTAGGCGGATTGGACTTGCCATCAAGGCATGAAAGACAAAATACCTGAAAGAAAGAGGTTCTAGGGAAGACAATGTTAGCCTCCCACCCCGAGTTCAGATTGACGGTGACGAAATCGAGGTGGTCGAGGAGTTCGTGTATTTGAGCTCACTGGTGACCGCCGAAAATGATACCAGCAGGGAAATTCAAAGACGCATTATGGCAGGGAATCGAGCCTACTTTGGACTTCGGAGGACGCCGCACGAAGTTGACTGTCTACAAGACGCTGATTAGACCGGTGGTGCTCTACGACCATGAGACCTGGACTATGCTCGTGGAGGACCAACGCACCCTTGGTGTTTTCGAACGGAAGGTGTTGCGTACCATCTACGGTGGAGTGCAGATGGATGACGGAACGTGGAGGAGGCGAATGAACCACGAATTGCACCAGCTGCTGGGAGAACCATCCATCGTCCACATTGCAAAAATTGGGCGACTACGGTGGGCTGGGCACGTCGTAAGAATGCCGCACGACGACCCAGTGAAAATGGTTCTAGAAAGCGACCCAACAGGAACAAGAAGAAGAGGCGCGCAGCGGGCAAGGTGGATCGACCAAGTACGAGGCGACTTGCGGACCCTTCGCAGACTACGAGGCTGGCGAAGTGTGGCCATGGATCGAGTAGAGTGGAGACGACTTCTTCGGACAGCAGAAGACAACAAGGCCTTAGTCTGATTGGTAAGGTAAGTTGATAGTGGATAACGTTGTCATCTTAAAATTGCCGAAAATCCATATGGGACTGCTATGCGATTATAGGCAGTACAATACGTCGGTTAATTCAAACTAATGCTTCGGTTTTTACCTATGCTTCCAAAAATTTATTGAAGCTCTCCTAAAAATAGCATTGGAATACTCCTTTGAATTTCCATGGGATTCTTTTCAGAATTGTCATGATATTACTCTCAGAATTTCGTATGAATTATTATTAAAATTTCCTTTGAACCACATTGAAGCAATCGTCAGATTTCAGTTGAAATTTTCCTCCCTTGAAATTATCCTTAGCGATACACAGAAATTCTTACATCGCCAAAATCATGCTTGGCATGCACAGTTGTACACACCAACTGCTCATTTGTTAATAACTTTTCACTCAGTTGTTGAAATTTGTTTTTCTTTAAAGTAATAGATAGATTAGGATCATAGCTTACTATAAATATGCAAAGAGTAGGTAAATCTTAACATTTGAACCAACACCAATGAATTTTTAGACTTAAAGTCCGAAATGTGCAGCGAGCATTTCTCACTTGATTTTTACAACGCAAAAACAAATAAAGTTTATTACTAGAATTAAAATCTACTTTTTCTTACGTACCTATAGCAAGCTTAAACTTTATTCTACCTACTGCTTCAAACAGAACTATGTTTTGTCAACTGTATATAAAAACGCCAACATGGATTTCAAATATGTAGCTAGAATCGCCTCAAAACGCCAAAACGGTCTTGAAAAGCCAGACAACCATTAGAAGAGTTAAAAAGCCGAAAACACCATAATGACCGTCGACATGGCCGTAAAATGCAAAAACTACCCCAAACTGCTCATTGTAGACATTGAGAAAATCTGAACTTATGGCAAAAGTTGATTGATTTGGTTTGATTTCTTTATTATAGAGACTTTCAGCCATTGGCTAGTTCGTCTCTGCGGCAAAAGTTAACAATGCCTCACGGTATTAAAAATGAAAACAAAAATAGCTTCAAACGTCAAACTGATCTTAAAACGAAAAAAAAAATCACTTACGAACTAAGTACAACTTTGAACAAGGCAACAATTAAGAAAGCAGCATTTACCATAAATAATACACTTTTCTCTTATTCCCTGATATTGGTCCACAATGTATTGGAATTTTAAACATATACATAATTAAACGATCACTAATATCACTTTGAAGACATCAAGACATCTTCACAAGAAATCCTCTTCAAAGCAATGATTTTCAGTGCATATCAATAGTGTACCAATGGTGGCAATTGAGTTGTTTAGGCGTATTGAGGAAAATACACATTCGTAATATGCATTCAAAATGGAACGAGAATCCAAAATTTCATCAGTTTTGGTGCACTGGAACAATTTTAAATAAGTGCGATTACATTAGCAAAAATCCCATCTTTGCGGCTCTCGATGAGACTTTGTATCGGAGCGAGCAGTCAACTAATACGATTTAGAGTAAAAATTAAAAATTTAAATCTTGATTCAAAAACCGGGAAGAATGGCTATAGGATCGATATAAAAAAATATCGATGTACTCAAAAAACGAAGTTCTCTCAGATGATGATCAAAAAACGATAGGTTTTCCGAAATTAAACAACCCAATTTGCTTCAAAATAAACATCAACCTTGCGATAAGTGGTAATCGAAGTCAGATGGCAACACCGACCCACCGAAAGAGTTTTGATTACATCGATGGGTTGCTTGTGGTTGTGCAATAAGTCCCTTGCATTGCAGGTTCCCACTTAGTAGTGGAATAAGATTTCACCACTACTACGACCCTCCAGTACGGAACAAAATCGAAACTTTTCGAATAATGGAAAATAATCGGAAAAGTGGGTGACAGAACCATTGCGGAGAAAAATCAATTTTGTTTTGATTTCATGATAACAACTCAACTGAGCTTGTATCGTTTTTCTACGAACCTATGGAACATTTACCTTGATCCAATCAGATCGATCGTCATTCCCAAACTGATAAATAAAATCAAAACTGTGTTTACTTACGTATCCTGTTGGTAATCGGGAAAGGGCATCGGTAATTCAATTTCCCATACGGGGGAGCAATAAGGAACCGAACTGAAAGTCTCCAGATCGTCATAAACAATCCATCACCCAAAACCCTCTCCGTTTTTTTTTCTCTTCCCATTATTATCCGCTCCTGGTCGTTGTGTCCGTTTCATCCACGGTATGAAATTCCTGCTAACACTGCTGACTGGCTGGTTGACTGACTGACTGACTACATAGCTGGGCTACTGCTGCATCTATGGATGAAAACTCTCCCACCTCCACCGCCGCAGCTCCGAACCTACTCCACCGTAAGTAAAGTGAGTGAAGGGAAGCAGCGAGAAAAAAAGAAATCTCCCCCTTTTTCGCGAAAGGGTCACCAACAATTTTCGGAAGAATTACACACTTTTCCAACCACTTTCGGCATCAATTCCACTTTTCCTCAATGCACGACACGCTGATGTACACTTTGAACACTATTTTAGTTACCTGATACGCAAATTAGCAAGCGAAATCAAAGATTTCCAGCCAGGAAAATCGAACCAACTTCGAATCGAATCGCTAGGAAAAAATACAGTGACGATCGACGGGGAAGCGAGACGGCACCATAGGGCACGGGCACTGGTGCAAGCGAGATGCATTGAGATTTTGGGTCTACGTAGCGGAAGCAAATTCAACACCCAAAACCACAAAATGGCGGCTCGGGAGCGAATGGTTTCTCCGTTGACAGCTGTCAAAAGTGGGCCACTATCGCGAATGTCAGCTGTTGGGTAGCGTTATACAATTTGACAGTAGCGTTAGATTTAACTGCATCAGTTACAATGATACTTTGGAGAAGGTGGTATAGACCTAAGAGTAAAAGGAGACAACGGAGACAACTGGCTGTAGGCGTGAGAGAAATATATAAATAAATATATATGAATATATTGCGGATTTCGAGGTTTTTTAGTAAAGCATTGGATTGCTGGTCATAATCGTTTGACTGATAATGAAAACTTAAATTGGGTGTGTAGATTAACATTCAAAGTGTTTGCGTTTGCGAGAGCATTTCCAGTCGATGGTGTGTTATAATGCAGTTCTTCTTTACCCAACTATTGTGTTGCGTGGGGCTTTAGGTAGTGATGAAAACGTCGCTAGAACTATTCCACAGCCGCAGTCAGTTTATGAGCAACAAGAGGGACGCACATTTTTGCCTGTGGACTTGGAGACATACTTCAAGTCCCCGCGTACATCGTACGGGCTAGGCAAAAATGTGCGTCTATCTTGTAAACTGTCGCTTTAATGGCCCTTCGCTCATTTTCAACTTCTATTCAATTTTCATACTGCCGTACTCTAACGGAACTATCCACCTACCCTCTTCTAAAGATCATTCTCTAGCTAATAAATCATCACACTAAAAGCTTCATGTTAGCATTTCCAACCAACTCTGTGTAGATTAAATTTTATGCATTTTATGGTTTTTCAAAATTTATAGGGTAAACGCTCCTATACACAGCAAAAAAAAATGTAATATCGATCAATGTAATTCAAGCTGATGTATGAAATAATGATATAATAGCAAAAAGGACATACAATATTACATCAATGGATGTCATTTTGTTCGCAAAATCGATGTACATCGTACAACGTTATATTACACAACCGATGGATTGACCTGGTTGCAGCAGTTTGGATGTAATAATATTCAACAACTTTTTTTTCTGTGTAGTTGCGGTACGTTAGAAGCGTTAGGTTCATAGTTGTATATTGAGTCTCGATGCACAACTATAGGAACCTAACGCTTCTAACGTACCGCTACTATAGACTAGAGTCGGTTTATAATGAGTCACGCCAAGAGTGAAGCCAAGTCTACCTATTGAACTGTCAAAACGGCTACCTATCGTGCAAAGTAAATAAACATTACGATGCTATGAAAGGTTCACGAAAGGTATTGCAATAAAATATAAAATATAATCGAAGAAATGAGCATAAACACGCAGTGAGCGTTAAATTGTCATGGGATACGCTCGGTAATGATTAGCAATGAGAATTTCTACTATTTTTTGTTAAGATAATTTGACAAAATCACTGATATAATGATTTACTACAGCCGCAGTATTTTTTCTCTCGCTAGAAGTCATTTGAAGTTGTTGTAGAAGTCCTCTGTTGCCAAGTGAAAAGAATGGGAATCTTTCGAAAACCGTGATGCGAGTTCAACTGTTTTTCTCTTGGCGTGACTCATTATACACCGACTCTACTATAGACCTTTTTGATGTTTAATAGTCTTTCTCTATCTAGTACACAGGGATGAATGAATGATTTGTTTTCCCACTAATCTGTTTCCCTCTTGCTCGCACTCTTTTCATTTAAATGATGCATTACACTCATAAAATAAATCACATAACCAGTGGAAAATATCCATGTGAATTTCACATAACTTTCATGTGATCCCATAATTGGAAATTGCACCACTAAATCATATGAACGTTATGTGTCCAATGAAATCTATATGATTTCTCACATAGAATTTGATATTCAGGTAAAAATCATTGTTTTTGTTTTTGGAAAAATACTATGTGCTAATACTAAAATACTAAACGTTGTTCGGATGTTTTTATATGTACATGTATTCTGATGTTTTCTAATGTAGATGTTTCCTGATGTTAGAATCAAACGTTTTTCGGTTGTTTTCGGATGTAAAAAACGTTAGAACTAAACGTTTTTCGGATGTTTTTATATGTAAATGTATTCTGATGTTTTCTAACGTAGATGTTTCCCAATGCTAGAACCAAACGTTTTTTGGATGTTTTCGGATGTACACAACGTTAGAACTAAACGTTGTTCGGATGTTTTCAATTGCACTTCGTGTTTGTTGTTCTCTGATGTTTTCAGATGTACAAAACGTTTAAAGTAAACGTTGTTTGATTGTTTTCAAATGTAGATGTTTACTAATGTTTTTAGATATACAAAACACTAGAATCTTACTTTTCAAATGCTTTCAATTATATTTACAACACATTAGAATTACATAGAAACATGATCGTGTAAACACTACATACCATTGTTGTTAGATAACATAATAAAAATGCGTACATAACAGTCAATGCTGAAGCTCCCGTTTCCCAACAGTCAGATAACTGACCTTAGCTAACCAAATATCATTGCGGCAACTCTCTATGCGGCAGGGGAACTATGCCATTAGCGCGCTAAGAGTTATTAGAGCACTGACATAGGCGCCAATTTGTAGGTGACGAGGCACTTGGTGACATTACAGCGAGCTTGACGATTGTTGTAGCATTTTTTTAGCAAACTACCAGTTAAGGTGTGTAGTGTTTACAAGATCATGTTTCTAGCTCTAATGCTTTGTACAATTAAAAGCATTGGAAAAGTTAATTCTCATGTTTTGCATAACCAAAACCATCAGAAAACATAAAATAGTACAAAAAAAAATCATCCATTCTGGTAGACTATCTCTTAAATGCATACAGAATAGCCATTGCTTAAGCTCCCGTTTCCCACCAGTCAGTTAACTGACCTTAGCTAATCTAATATCATTGCGGCAGGGGAACTATGCCATTAGCGCGCTAAGAGTTGTTAGACCACTGACATAGGCGCCTATTCATGGGTGACGAGGCACTTGGTGACATTACAGCGAACTTGGCGATTGTTATAGCATTTTTGAGTGAACTACCAGACGATCATGACAATAAGATCGCTGCGCCTCCAGATCTCCATTTAAATCGACCCGCTGTGCCAATTTGTCAATAATGCATGACACTTTGGACGTGGATCGGGATGATCCACAAATGTGGAAAGTTTTGGGCTACCAGTCTTCTACCTAATTGACGAACTGCAAATATATAATAAACAAAATTATTGTGCATGAAAAATATGACAATGTACAATGCTCGAGGAACACTGGGAGTTTTCGAACGACGCGTGCTTAGGAATGCCGGACAACAATCCCGCAAAAATGGTGTTTTCCTCAAATCCGGCCGGTACAAGACGCAGAAAAGTACAGCGTGCTAGGTGGTTAGACCAAGTGGAGCAAGATGTAGGAAGTGTGGGATGCTCGAGAAATTGGAGACAAGCAGTCAGGGACCGAGTTAGTTGGCGCAACTTTGTTATACAGGTCAAATCTTGAGGGACGTCGGACCAGCAAAAGTAAAGTAAGTATCTTATACGTTTGCCAACATTCCACGACAATATATGATTAGGTTTTCACTTGGTATGTAATGAACAACAGAGATACGCGATAATTCGTATAGTTTCTGCGATTGATGGTTAATTTTAAATGTACGTATAGCGTATACGTAACAGCATAACTGGATCGTCATGTTCACCATCTGTCATTGTCTGCAAAAATATTTAATAGCAGTTACCTGTGTTGTGATACTTCCTTCAATGAAAACTAATTTTCTTGCATTGCCATGGTCATCTGGGATGAGGCTGGTCCACTGATCATTCGGAATGAGCTCTCCACACATCATTGAATGAATGTAGGATCAATGTAGATATGTAGATATCAATGTACATAGATGGTGTCATATGCAAAGTGCGAAAAGAGAATGAAAGAAATACGAAAAAGATTAGCTTCAAGAAGTAACAGTTTCATCGGATTAGTCACCAAGTCCCCCACCACTGCTATCTGCAGCCCTATCACTCCCATCCCCACGATTGCGGAAGAGAATAATAAAATTCTTGATTTAATTTAAAGAAATTAATATTTAGAAGTTATCGGGATCCGTATTCGGTTTCCCCATCGGGATCCGTATTCGGTTTCCCCATCGGGATCCGTCTACGGAATCCCCATTGGGATGCGTATTCGGTTTCCCCATTTGGACCCGTATTCGGTTTCCCCATCGGGATCCGTATTCGGTTTCCCCATCGGGATCCGTATTCGGTTTCCCCATTGGGACCCGTATTCGGTTTCCCCATCGGGCTCCGTATTCGGTATCCCCATCGGGATCCGTATTCGGTTTTCCCATCGGGATTCGTATTCGGTTTCCCCATCGGGATTCTTATTCGGTTTCCCCATTGGAATCCGTCTACGAAATCCCCATCGGGATCCGTCTACGGAATCCCCATCGGGATGCGTATTCGGTTTTCCTACCGGGATCCGGCTTCGCACTGGTGCACTTTCCTAAAAAAAAACATAATTACAGTACATTAATTTACATTTACTTACCTGAAAAACAGCCTTCCTTTTCCAAGGGCGATCGCGGGACTCGCAATCTTCGAAACTGGCGGGGGTCCAGGTGTGGGAGCTGCCTTCCTGGCACGTCGGTAGCATTGGTGCTCAGCACGGAAAACAAGATCGACGGAAAAAACAAACCAAAGGATTTGCCGCAACGTCGGACACCGTATCGCCACCAAAACTCGCGACGGACACCGCGAAAAAAAAACTGTACACGGCCAATGTGATCAACCCAAATTTGAATACAGTGTACTCAAAATCGCAAAAAATGCAGGAACGTAGCGATGAGTAAATTTGCCTCGAGATTTGCCTCATGTTTTCCGGTGGAAAACTTCAAAAATCTTCCGGAAAATTAGGATTGAAATTACATCGTGATGAAGTTTGATTCTAATGTAACGTTAGGTTCTGTTGTAATTGGATGTATTCTGATGTTTTATGCGTGCAACAAATTACATCGTGATGAAGTTTGATTCTAATGTAACGTTTGGTTATGTTGTCATTGGATGTATTCTGATGTCAAATTTTACATCGTCAAGACGTTTGATTCTGATGTAACGTTTGAGGCTAATGTATTTTTATGTACTTGGATGTCACACTGAAGTCTGAATACATTAAGGGTACAGCAATACACATTAAAATTTAATGTATTGAAGATGTCTGCTGATGTTTCCTACATTACAATTTCTATTCGGGAATTGCGTCTTCCTGGGAGCATGAGTGGTGATTCCAGTAGATCTCTGGAACCAAGTGTTGAGTCTGCTTGAATCTATACTAAAAGATATTTCTGGAACCATCTAAAAACTTCACCCCATTTCAAAAGCCACATGTGAAAAGGGCACACAAGTCTTCTGTGAACAAACCCTTGCAGCATAGAGGCAACTCTAAGACTAGAAGGTCCCGAAATAACGTGCTCAACTTTTTGGCTCAGCTCTGGTACTCTCTTCGGTCCCAAGCTAGTCGATTCATCTGCTTCGCTGACGACGTGGACATTGTCGGAAGAACGTTTCGGGCCGTGGCGGAGCAATACACCAGGCTGAAACGTGAAGCAGAGAAGGTGGATTAAAGGTGAATACGTCGAAGACAAAATATCTGTTAGCAAGAGAAACCGTGCGCGATAGGGCTCGCATAGGCAGAAGCGTGACAATCGACGGCGATGAGTACGAGGTGGTGGATGAATTTGTGTACCTCGGATCGTTGGTGACGTCGGATAAGTCAGAAGTCGTGCTTACTACGGACTCCACAAGACCCTGAGGTCGGGTAAACTCCACCTCCGTACTAAATGTACCATGTACAAGACGCTGATAAGACTGGTAGTTCTCTACGGGCACGAGACGTGGACGATGCTTGAGGAGGACGTGCAAGCACTGAGTGTTTTTGAACGACGAGTGCTTAGGACCATCTTTTGCGGGGTATTTGAGAACGGAACCCAGTATCCAGAAAGTCGCGAAAGAAGGACGGTTATGATGAGCGGGACACGTTGTAAGAATAAGGCTGGTACAAGACGCAGAGGAGTACAGCGAGCAAGGTGGTTAGACCAAGTGGAGCAAGATCTAGGAAGTGTGGGACGGTCAAGAAATTGTAGACAAGCAGCCACGAACCGAGTTAGTTGACGTAACATTGTGACGCAGATGCAATCCTGAGGCACGTCGGACCAGGAAAAGTTAGATAAGTAACATAAATTTCGAAGGAAAGCATTTTTTGACAATAGGTCATATGAATAAAAGCAAGTCTTTACTCATGAGCAAACCAGTTTGAGGAAAGTAATCTGTTTGAGCATTTACTCAAATTCGTATGAATAAAGTTGTACTTTACTCGGAGTTAGTTCGAATTTCGAACATAGCTTTACTCTGTCAAAAAGCTGTTTTATTGTTTGTTTTGATTTGATTTTCTTTGACAGAAGGAATATTTTTGGATGAAAAATAGAAGTGCCCGAAGAAGCTTTACGGGAAAATGGCTGAGGATTCCTTCAACGAGGAATATCTGGAGGAAAATCAGAATCATAGTTTGAATTTTTTTCCTCACAGTACTGAAAAATGATTTATAACATACGCCGTTTCCATTATTTTTAGGTGAGGAACATGAAAATGGGAACCAGATTCCAACGGAAGGCACAACTGCTGAGAAAAAAAAGTATTTAAGATGCGAAGTTTGTGGATATTCTGATATCCTTCGGAAAAACGCTGCTGGAAAAATCTCAAGTGCTGGCGATGAAGCAAAAGAAAAAAACTGCCATGCATGAAGTGTGTATCCAGATGCTATTCCAACACGAGATCAATATGACTGTTCGGCAAGTCATGAAGAAAATCAACAACATGAAGCAAAGGATCAAGGTAAAAACGGATCATAGACAAACTGGAAACAGAAAAATTATTTTGAACGAGTTGGAAAGAAAGTTTTTTGATTTCATGGGAGGAGTCGAAAACCCCAGTTCTAGCAAACGTTCATGTAAGTACAATTACTGTTAAAATAAGTTGGAAGTCGCAAAATTTGAAGTAGCGGTGAATGTGAACTTGGCAAACGAAGAATCACTTACTGTAAATACTAGTTTAAATTAGTTAATATGTTGTTTTATATTCATAAAAAACATGTTTAACGTACCGATGGACTAAGTAATTACAAACAAAGAAAACTTCACGATTAATTCAAAGTTTGCTTTTTTTATTTCAGATGGTGTCTCGATTGGTGTCTCGGCGAAAAGTGGAAGTGTTACTCCGCAGACTACAGAGATACCTCCACATGAAAATACTTCTGAAGACGAATCCCCAGATGATCTACATGGAAGTGTTCTCAGAAAACAGGTTGGCCCATTATCTATAAGTTCTATGCACATGATCTAGAAGTCCAATGCTACCATTATAAACTGCTCCAATGTCTGGAATTTCAAACGCTACCGCCTGGAATGGTTGCTTGAAACGTGGGAGACTAATACGTATAACAGCAGTATGGACTTCTATGGGATGAATGACCGTAACAGCGGTTAAAGTCCCAAAAAAAAAAAAAAAAGCAGTATGGACTTGATCTACATGTCTATGTCTATTATCTACAAATCCTGTGAACTTATTTAGAACATTATGTCTGGTTTCTTTTCAGATGACACGACAAAGACATCCAATTCAAAGCATCGGTCAAAAAACGATTCTTGAAGAACAACCCAAACTGATAAAAGCTCAACAGGAATACACGGCGCAATTACAGACCCAACAAAATGAGCGCCACGAGAAATAAATTGAGCTGTTGGTGCTCAAAAGAAAGCTAATGTTGTTGAAGATACGGAGTATAAGACTTTGTATTTTCCTGGTTTAACAAACATGGTCACCTAGCAAATGTGATGCAATAGTATCACGGCGTTTTTGTCCTCGTTGTAGCGCTGTATTTTCTATAACGGTTGATGCAAGAACGGCTATGTCGTACGTTGTAGTCTCATCTAGTTCAAAGTCCCTATCATTTAGATACTTTGCTGCATTGTGTAAAATAAAACAAGCAGCTATCATGCGAGGAATTTTTTCTGTTTTACGCGTACCTTTGATTGTAAGATAGGAAATCTTTGTTTCACTTGACCAAAAACACGTTCAATAATTACTCTTTCCCTTGTGTGAATCACGTTAAACATTTTCTGTGAGGATGTTACAGGATCTCGATATGGTTTCATCATCCATGGGGTGAGTGGGTAAGCTTCATCAGCCAAAAGAAGTGCGCCAGATGCATTGTCCTGTATGATATCGAAGATATCAGAATTTCTCCATATTCGAGCATCATGTACTGAACCAGCCCATTCGCAATCAACACTTGTAAACTGTTCAGTAGCATTGCATGTTGCTTGTACATTGAAGGAGTTTAATCCTTTCCTATTGACAAATTCATCTTTGTAGTTACCTGGGCGTTTGATCAAAATATGAGTGCAATCTATGGCACCTATGGCACTGGGGAATCGACATTTTCTCTGCCATGACTTCTTTTCTTGTTCCATCTCCACCGCTGTATTAGGAAAGTGTATACATTCGGCTGATTTATCGAAGATCGCCTTGCACACTGTAGTTTGATGGATGCCTAAATCTTCGCCCACACCTACCTGTGGGTGAATTAAACAATGTATAAACGCGCTCTCATTTTCACAAAAATTAAATGTTACCTGGAATCCGGGATCACCCGCGTATCTTAAAAAACACTTCATCCTTTGTCTGTTTGATAATGCACCACTTCGGGTTTCTGAATTATCTTTCAAAAATGTTTGCGCCAAAAAGTCAACATTTTCTCGAGTAAACCGGTAGAGTTCCTTGAAGCTATCATCATCTCCCACTCGCCGAGTTTTATAAATCTTTACTGAACGATTCTGATTTTGATATATACCGTCAACGTCAACTACCATTGGAAATGATAAATTAACAAAATCTCCCATGTACATTTTAAACCGTATATTTCACTCACAAAACACGCGAGTTCACCACTTCGATTTCATCTGAGCATGCCCAACAGGTGACTCAGGATTTAGTGAGTATATACTTGGTTCTTACAATTTTATTCATATGGATTTAGATGTTCGAAAAGTAAATACTCAAATCTCAGCTTTTGTCATATCAACGTGAGCAAATGCTCAAGTAAAAGACGTTTGGATTTTAGCAAAGTAAAAGCTTTTACTCACTTTATTCATATGACCTATTATTCTAGTTACACGACGATGCTGACGAAGTTTGACTGCGTGGTAATGGACGACGAAACCTACGTCAAAGCCGACTACAAGCAGCTTCCGGGACAGGAGTTTTATACGGCAAAAGGAAGGGGAAAGGTAGCAGATGTTTTCAAGCACATGAAACTGTCAAAGTTCGCAAAGAAATATCTGGTTTGGCAAGCCATCTGTACCTGTGGCTTGAAAAGCAGACCGGGACTGTCAACCAAGAAATTTACGTGAAAGAGTGTTTGAATAAACGTCTGCTGCCTTTCCTGAAGAAACACGGTTGTTCCGTACTGTTTTGGTCGGATTTGGCATCTTGCCATTACGGTAAAAAGGCCATGGAGTGGTACGCCGCCAACAACGTGCAGGTGGTTCCCAAGGACAAGAACCCTCCCAACACGCCAGAGCTCCGCCCAATTGAGAAATACTGGGCTATTGTCAAGCGGAACCTAAAGAAGACCAAAAAAACTGCTAAGGGCGAGCAGCAGTTCAAGGCAAACTGGCTTTCTGCGGCGAAGAAGGTGGACAAGGTGGCTGTACAAAATCTGATGGCAGGGGTCAAGCGTAAGGCCCGGCAATTCGGATTTGGAAAAGCGGAAGCCTAACTGAATATTTTTCCTGAATTTTATACTAATTGAACTTGAAAAAGAAATTTAATTTGATTTTTTAAATAAACGATTTCACCGATTTACACGCGTTTTCCCTTGACCAAATTTTGACCGTATCACCCTTTACAATGGAAATGGGCACCACACGCTGAAGTAGCACGGAACCATCCAGTCCAGTTAGTCATTTGCTTGTAGGTGTATTAGGATTAGGATTTACAAGGAAGCCTATTTTCCGGGAAAACCTGTAGAATGTATTGTTGGGATTTTATTTCTCTAAAAATACCACTAATTAATTAAAAAAAAAATGTGGTTTAGCGATTTAAGACCTCTTTGATTTGTTTCGGCCTGACTTTACTCTACTTTAAATTGTAGTTTGCCTTGTTAAGGCCATTTAACCGTTTTAAGCATGTTTTATTTTTTGGCATTTTAAATTAATTTGGGGGTTTTGATTCTCTGCAACTTTGGAATTTCAAAGGGGGGAGGTAGCTCATCGATTCTTCCGGTTCGCCTCCTAGCATCGTGCTATAAGGTACCAGGCGATAACCAGGGTAGTTGATCGATAGCTCGATGACGTCATTTCGTTGGCGTCTGCTATGGGAAATTCTCATAGCAGGCGTTGACGATGGGACGTTGTCGAGTTGTTGAATAGCAACTATCGTGGTAACTCACCGATTACCTGTCGATCTGCCAAATTTGGAAAGACGTCTGCATTGAATTGTCTCATATAATAATATTCCGCCCACTATATCACAAGAAATTTCCAGTAGCTGAGTGGAATGGAGATAAGTTAAGCATTGGGTACAGGACCAAGTCTCCCCTGGGTGGTGCCAGAAGATGAGCGCAATAGAATCATCAAGTTGCCATAAGGCACGGAATGAGACTATTGCATGGCTGGGTAGTCAAAGTCTTCCATTCGTTAGTCATTTCAGGTGGATTAGAACAGGTTTAGGTGGGCGTTGGCCAGATTTGGATTTTTCAGATATAATCCTAAATAGGACCTAGATTATTTAATACACTAATAACCTCAACTTCTGTCACAATGTTTCATTGTGACTAATCAACACTCAATGGGTAAAATATCAAATTTGCGGTAAATTTGAAAAAAGGGAACTTGGAGTGTAGAGCGCACTTTCCACGGGACGATTCTGAAGCCTGACCAAGTGAGTGGGTTACGGGTTTATTTGATTGTACGTCATTTCCACGTTATATATAGATACATTCATATCATTGGCATTTTGTATTTGAGATAAGACAGAGACAGGATGCGGAGGACCCGCTTAGGGGGAGCGTAACCCATGTTATGGCTTCCATTTATTAAATAGTTCAGATAGGCTGGAAATGATAGGTTCATGGTGAGAAAATGTACCATATGGTGCCCGTTCACTGATCAAAATTAGATTCAAATCGTCAGGCCCTGCCCTGGAATAAGGGAATTGACGATGATTTGTCAAGTTTCATTTTGCATTTGCATATAATTGTAAGTTTAGGTTTGCTTTTGTAATTGTAAGATAGATAGTTTGCCTCAATTGAAACATTGAGTTAAACATGACGAATCATACCTCTAAAATAGTAGTAGTTACAGTGCCGCATTATCTAACTTTTGTTTTGTTTGTTTACATATAACTAATACTAATACCTCCTTGTTTTCTCTCTAATTTGTCTACTATGTCCCACCATCACGATGAGAGATGAGCTGCCGTACATGGTACACGCTCATATACACTCCCAAAATAGTATGCCGCAAGTAAGTATATCACAGAGGCAACTAAAGATCCAGAAACAAAAACCGAAAACGCTGAACGGCAGATTGGTTTACAGTGGTCGACCAGGGTGTGTGCTGATAAATTACAAAATTACAATTAGGGTAGATGTACCAGTTATGGCTGTACATTCCTGTTATGGTGTGTTCCAATCATGGCCTATGGAAATCCTATATGCCATGATTGGAACGCATCATGGTGGGAACGTGTAGCCATAACTGGTACATCTACCCTACATCATTATTCCATACATCAGCTTGAATTACGTTGATCGATATTACATTTTTTTTGCTGTGCACTACACCACCGGAGCCAGCAAAGTTCTACAATCCATCGTTGCTTATGCCTTTGTTGTCGTTTGGAACCAGTTTTGCGAGGTAGGTGACGATTGTGCGTATTTCTCGCGTAAATTTTGAAAAGGGCCTAGCCTGAACAATACGTAAAGAGCAAATTGAAACATTGTACGTCGCGTGAAAGTGGAACTTAATGAAGGCCTAAGTACTTTTTCGTAGTTTTTAGTTTTCGGATTTGAAAGATCGTCGGTTACAGTGGCCTGCTTACTGAGCAGAAAAACGCGGTCCCAGGTCCTTACATATCAAAGAGATTTATAGTAAAATCGCTTGTGTATCGTGTATTTTGCGAAACTCGTTGTTGTCGTTGGTTCCGGGTTTGAATGGATACAAAAATTAGAGCAACGGTATTATGTGATATGAGGGGCTCGGTGGCCTTAGAGCAACCGTTTTTGCTTACTGAGCAGAACATCATGAGTCTAATCTCAGGCCCATCCACAATCAAGATTCGTCAATCGTTTTATTTGTTAATATGACTACATGGTAATAACAGCAACTCGGTGATTAAAAAGGTGCTCGTCTGCCTAGTGGCAAACGTTTTTGCTTACTGAGCAGAAGACCGTAGGTTTAGTCCCAAGCTCCTTCGCGTTATATGATCGTTAGGACATTAATTCAGCTTATCGTTTACCAAAACGAACCCTGCTGCAAACCCAACCCTCTTATCCAACATCCCAGTGATTCCTCGTGGAAGTGCAGAGGTGTTCTCGGCTTCCATCAAAGCGAGTGTCATGTCAACACAATCCTTCCCATTCCTTTCTTGACCTGTGTTCGGGCGCGGCCGGCGCTGGTATTGCCTAATTTAAGATCACCAGTTTTTACACATTGAGGATGATTGCTAGTCCCAAGCATCGTCTATTGGTTCTCTGTGTAATTACAGCTGATCTGGCAATAACTGAGTAGCAACCGTGGGCGGTCAATCAAGCTCAAGCTCAAGCTCATATGACCTATTATTCTAGAAGGTGTTATGAAACGTGTGGGCTTTAACATGCGGGGCACGATCTTCAATAAGTCCTGCTTCGCTGACGACGTGGACATTGTCGGAAGAACGTTTCGGGCCGTGGCGGAGCAATACACCAGGCTGAAACGTGAAGCAGAGAAGGTGGATTAAAGGTGAATACGTCGAAGACAAAATATCTGTTAGCAGGAGAAACCTAGAGTCGGTGTATAATGAGTCACGTCAAGAGAAAAAACAGTTGAACTCGCATCACGGTTTTCGAAAGATTCCCTTTCTTTTCACTTGGCAACAGAGGACTTCTGCATCAACTTCAAATGACTTCTAGCGAGGAAAAAAATTAACGGCTGTAGTAAATCATTATATCAGTGATTTTGTCGAATTATCTTAAAGGAAAATAGTAGAAATTGTCATTATTGATCATTACAAAACGTATCGCATGACAAATGTAATGCTCACTGCGTGTATATGATCATTTCTTCGATTATACCTTGCAATACCTTTCGTGGACCTTTCATAGCATCGTAATGCTTGTTTACTTTGCACGATAGGTAGCCGGTTTGACAGTTCAATCAACCGGTGAACACTCGTGTTTATTTCAGTTACCGTGGGGACGTTATTTGTGATTAGCCCCGGTCCCTTTAAAATTGTATCATTATTTATGAACGGTCCTTATATTTGAAATGACGTTTCACATTCATCTAGTGATGGCCGATTTTCATTCGAATTATCGATTAACACTCCGAATACGGTGGGTAAAAAACTTTACGCCGACTACGAAGCCTCCGAAAAACGTGTAACGGCAAGTTTGCAATGGCACAACTTAGCCATCTCTTAATGAATTTTAAAAATTGTGGTACCTTTAGAATTCCTAGGGTTTCTCGATGATTTTGATTGCAAAAAACTTGAAAATAGAGTCGTCTACTTTTTTAAAAAGTGAAAAGAGTTGTTACACGTTTTTTTGAAAGGTGTGTTTGTAGGGTTTTGCAAGTGGCGCAAGATCTGTAATTTAGATTAATGGGCACAAATGTTCACAATTAGCCAGAATACAGTCATGGTTCCTATATATGGATCCTGGAGACAACGGAACGGTCCTCGAAAAATCCGGAAAATCCGTAAAAATGGTCAATCCATGATCCTGATCCTAGAGCTCTGCGGTTTTTTTGAAAACATTAGGAACTGTGATATAAACAAATATTTGGGGTCGTGACATAAACATGTACCTGGATAGCCATGGGACCGTCCTCCGGAAGATCCGGAACATCCGTAAAAGTAGTAAATCCACGATCTTGATCCTAGAGCTCCACTTTTTTTTTTAAACAATAGGAACTGTGATGATAAAAAGAATTTGGGCTTGTGACATAAACATGAACCTGGATGTCCATAGGACCGTCCTCCGGAAGATCCGGAACATCCGTAAAAGTGGACAATCCATGAATCTGATCCTAGAGCTCTGTGTTTTTTTTAACATTAGGATCTGTGATATAAGAATGAATTTGGGTTATGGACCCAGATGGCCATGGGACCGTCCTCCGGAAGATCCGGAACATCCGTAAAAGTAGTAAATCCACGATCTTGATCCTAGAGCTCCGCGTTTTTTTTTTATAAACATTAGGAACTGTGATGATAGAAATAATTTGGGTTTGTGACATGAACATGAACCTGGATGTCCATAGGACCGTCCTCCGGAAGATCCGGAACATCCGTAAAAGTGATCAATCCATGAAACTGATCCTAGAGCTACGCGTTTTTTTTTAACATTAGGATCTGTGATATAAGAATGAATTTGGGTCATGGACCTTGATGGCCATGAGACCGTGCTCCGAAAAATCCGGAACATCCGTAAAAGTGGTAAATCTACTGTCCTGATCCTAGAGCTCCGCGTTTTTTTTTTAAACATTAGGAATTGTGATAATAGAAAGAATTTGGGGTTGTGACATAAAAATGAACCTGAACGTCCATAGGACCATCCTCCGAAAGATCCGGAACATCCGTGAGAGTGGTAAAGCAATGAAAATGATCCTAGAGCTCCGCAGTTTTTGAAAAAAAAAACACTAAGAACTGAGAAGATAGAATTAATTTAGGGTTGTGACATAAACATGGACCTTGATGGGTATGGGACCGTCCTCCGAAAGATCCGGAACATCCGTGAAAGTGGAAAATTCACGAAACTGATCCGAGAGCTCCGTGGTTTTCGTGAAAACGTTAGGAACTGCGATATTAGAATGAATTTGGGATCGTGACATAAACATGGACCCAGATGGTTATCGGAACGTCCTCCGCAAGATCCGAAAATTCCGTAAAAGTGGTCATTGTATGAAACTGACCCTAGAGCTCCGGGGTTTTTTCGAAATCACTTGGAACTGTCATATATAAATTAATTTGCGGTCGTGACATAAACATGTACCTAGAAGGCCATGGGACCATCCTCCGCAAGATCTAGAAGATCTTTAAAAATGGTCAACCCTCGAAACTGATCCTAGAATTCTACGGTTTTTTCGAAAGCATGTGGAACTGCGATATAAGAAAGAATTCGGGGTCATGACATAAACACGTACCGGAGACGAACCAGCCCAGGGCTGAAAGTCTCCTTAATAAAGAAAAAAAAACACGGACCTGGATGGCCATAGGACCGTCCTCCGGAAGATACGGAACATCCGTAAAAGTGATCCAGAGGTTTCTTATATCACAGTGTTTAAAAAAGAACTGCAGAGCTCTAGGATCAGTTTCACAGTATGATAAATTTACGGATGTTCCGGATCTTTTGGAGGACAGTCTCATGGCCATCCGGATCCATGTTTATGTCACGACCCTAAATTCTATCTTAAATCGCAGTTCCAAGAGATTTCGAAAAAAAACCACGGTTTTTTCACAGTTTCATCGATGATCCACTTTTACGGATGATCAGGTTCTTCTGGAGGACGTTCCAATGGCCAACCAGGTTCATTTTTACGGATCTTACGGAGGACTGTCCCATGGTCATTCGGTTCCATGTTTATGTTAAGACTCCAAATTCATTCTAATATTACAGTTCCACGGTTTTTCGTTCTTGGATCAATTTTATGGCTTGTAACCGGGCTAAGGCCTTGTTGTCCTCTGCTGTCCGAAGAAGTCGTCTCCACTCTACTCGATCCATGGCCAGACTTTGCCAGCCTCGTAGTCTGCGAAGGGTCCGCAGGTCACCTTCTACTTGGTCGATCCACCTTGCCCGCTGCGTGCCTCTTCATCTTGTTCCTGTTGGGACGCTTTCGAGAACCATTTTCACTGCGTCGTCGTGCGACATTCTTCCAACAGCTAGTGCTATTCTTGGTTCATTCGCTTCCTCCACGTTCCGTCATCCAAGGGCGCGTTTGTCCTCCACGAGCATAGTCACGGTCTCGTGGCAGTAGACGACCACCGGTCTAATCAGCGTCTTTTAGATAGTCAACTTCGTGGCGAATTTTATTCGACCGGAGCGTCCTCCGGAGTCCAAAGTAGGCACGATTCCCTGCCATAATGCGTCTTTGAAATTCTCTGCTGGTATCATTTTCGACGGTCACCAGTGAGCCCAAATACACGAACTCATCGACCACCTCGATTTCGTCACCGTCAATCTGAACTCGGGGTGGGAGGCTAACATTGTCTTCCCTAGAAGCTCTTCCTTTCATGTATTTTGTGTTTAATGCGTTGATGGCAAGTCCAATCCACCTAGCTTCAGCCTTCAGTCTGATGTACGTTTCCGCCTTCGTCTCAAAGTTCCGTGCCATGGTCGATGTCATCGGTGAAGCCAAGAAGCTGTCTTGATACTCGTGTCTATCCCAACTCTTCTGATCACACCTGAACCTGCCGAATCGCGAATATGAACCCTGCTAGTATTGCCCAAGAAATCTCTTGAAAATGGTGACAGGCGGCGGCGTATAATTTGGGAGAGTACCTTGTAAGCGGCGCTCAGCAGTGTGATCGCGCGGTAGTTGCAGCAATCCAACCTGTCACCCTTTTTGTAGATTGGGCATACAACACCTTGCTTCACTCCTCCGGTAATATCCCTTCCTCCCAAATCTTGGCAATTACCCAGTGCAGCGCTCTAGCCAGTGCTTCACCACCGTATTTTAATAGCTCACTTGGCTGTTGACCTACACCAGTTGCTTTGTTGTTCTTCAGTCGACCGATCTCCTCCTCAACTTCTTGAAGATCAGGGGCATATAGCCTGTCGTCTCCTGCACGTGCTCCAAGGTCTGTTGTCATGCCACCTTCGTTTTCTGCTGCATCACCGTTGAGGTGCTCGTCATAGTAATGCTTCCACCTCTCAATTTTATGGAGTGACCATTTTACGGATGTTGTTGATCTTCCGGACGACGGTCCCATGGCTATCTAGGTACATGTTTAAGTCACGATCACAAATTCATTCTTATATCACAGTTCCTAATGTTTTTGGAAAAAAAAAAAACTGCGGAGCTCTAGGATCAGTTTCATTGATTTACCTCTTTTACGGATGTTCTGGACTTACCAGAGGATGGCCCCATGGCCATTTGGGTCCATGTTTATGTCATGACCCCAAAATATTTCTTATATCGCAGTTCCACATGCTTTCGAAAAAACCGTAGAACTCTAGGATCAGTTTCGAGGGTTAACCATTTTTAAAGATGTTCTAGATCTTGCGGAGGACGGTCCCATGGCCTTCTGGGTACATGTTTATGTCACGACTGCAAATTAATTTATATATGACAGTTCCAAGTGCATTCGAAAAAAAAAACCGTGGAGCTCTAGGATCAGTTCCATACATTGACCACTTATAAGGATTTTTCGGATCTTCCGGAGGACGTTCCTATGGCCATCTGGGTCCATGTTTATGTCACGATCCCAAAATCATTCTAATATCACAGTTCTTAACGTTTTCAGGAAAACCACGGAGCTCTCGGATCAGTTTCGAGAATTTTCCACTTTCACGTATGTTCCGGATCTTCCAGAAGACGGTCTCATGGCCATCAAGGTCCATGTTTAGGTCACGACCCCAAATTTATTCTATCATCTCAGTTCTTAGTGTTTTTTTCAAAAACTGCGGAATTTTTCGGATCTTCCGGAGGACGTTCCGATGGCCATCTGGGTCCATGTTTATGTCACGATCCCTAAATCATTCTAATATCACAGTTCCTAACGTTTTCAAGAAAACCACGGAGCTCTAGGATCAGTTTCGTTAATTTTCCACTTTCACGAATGTTCCGGATCTTTCGGAGGACGGTCTCATGGACATACAGGTTCATGTTTATGTCACAAGCCTAAATTCTTTCTATCATCACAGTTCTTAACGTTTTCAAGAAAACCACGGAGCTCTAGGATCAGGATCGTGGATTTACCACTTTACGGATGTTCCGGATCTTCCGGAGGACGGTCCTATGGACATTCAGGTTCATGTTTATGTCACAAGCCCAAATTATTCTATTATCACAGTTCCTAATGTTTAAAAAAAACGCGGAGCTCTAGGATCAGGAGAGTTGATTTACTACTTTTACGGATGTTCCGGATCTTCCGGAGGACGGTCCCATGGCCATCTGGGTCCATGACCCAAATTCATTCTTATATCACAGATCCTAATGTTAAAAAAAAACGCGTAGCTCTAGGATCAGTTTCATGGATTGATCACTTTTACGGATGTTCCGGATCTTCCGGAGGACGGTCCTATGCACATCCAGGTTCATGTTTATGTCACAAGCCCAAATTCTTTCTATCATCACAGTTCCTATTGTTTAAAAAAAAAAGTGGAGCTCTAGGATCAAGATCGTGGATTTCCTACTTTTACGGATGTTCCGGATCTTCCGGAGGACGTTCCCATGGCCATCTGGGTCCATGACCCAAATTCATTCTTATATCACAGATCCTAATGTTAAAAAAACACAGAGCTCTAGGATCAGATTCATGGATTGTCCACTTTTACGGATGTTCCGGATCTTCCGGAGGACGGTCCCATGGCCATCCAGGTACATGTTTATGTCACGACCCCAAATATTTGTTTATATCACAGTTCCTAATGTTTTCCAAAAAACCGCAGAGCTCTAGGATCAGGATCATGGATTGACAATTTTTACGGATTTTCCGGATTTTTCGAGGACCGTTCCGTTGTCTCCAGGATCCATATATAGGAACCATGACTGTATTCTGGCTAATTGTGAACATTTGTGCCCATTAATCTAAATTACAGATCTTGCGCCACTTGCAAAACCCTACAAACACACCTTTCAAAAAAACGTGTAACAACTCTTTTCACTTTTTAAAAAAGTAGACGACTCTATTTTCAAGTTTTTTGCAATCAAAATCATCTAGAAACCCTAGGAATTCTAAAGGTACCATCATTTTTTAAATTCATTAGGAAATGGCTAAGTTGTGCCATTGCAAACTTACCGTTACACGTTTTTCGGAGGCATCGTATTCGGAGTGTTAATCGATTATCGAACCGAAAAGTAAAATATTTGTAATCGGTTATATCATGCCGATATAAGCATTAACATCTCCAGAGGATCATCACGGATCGTTTCAAACATGTGCTGCACTCTCATTGGTGGAAAAATGGCAACACAGCGAACAAAAAATAATCGATTATTTGTTAATCGAGTAATTAAAAAATGGGACATCTCTGATTTTTGTGTTGTTTTGATCAAAATGAGCGCAAAAATTCATCTCTACCGAGGGGGCAGCAAAACCACAAAATTACCTTGAATACGGGGGGTATTCATTGGATGAAAGGGACCGTGAAAGAGGACACTAAAATAGAAAGTTTTTCTTCCGACAGTTTCATCTTAGTATTCATCTTTGGTTCAATAGGTAGACTTGGCTTCACTCTTGGCGTGACTCATTATACACCGACTCTAGAGAAACCGAGCGCGATAGGGCTTGCATAGGCAGAAGCGTGACAATCGACGGAGATGAGTTCGAGGTGGTGGATGAATTTGTGTACCTCGGATCGTTGGTGACGTCGGATAACAACTGCAGCAGAGAAATTCGTGCTTACTACGGACTCCCCAAGACCCTGAGGTCGGGTAAACTTCACCCCCGTACTAAATGTACCATGTACAAGACGCTGATAAGACCGGTAGTGGACGATACTCGAGGAGGACCTGCAGAAGGATGAATAACGAGCTGGGCCAATTCTATGTATAACGATACGATGGGCGGGACACGTTGTAAGAATACCAGACAACAATCCCGCAAAAATGGTGTTTGCCTCGAATCCGGCCGGTACAAGACAAAGAGGAGCACAGCGAGCAAGGTGGTTAGACAAAGAAGAGCAAGATCTAGGAAGTGTGGGACGGTCAAGAAATTGTAGACAAGCAGCCACGAACCGAGTTAGTTGGCGCAGGTGCAATCTTGAGGCACGTCGGACCAGGAAAAGTTAGGTAAGTAACATAAATTTCGAAGGAAAGCATTTTTTGACAATGTTTCACTAACAACCAAAAATATCCATGTGTGTTGTCTATATGACGCATTGTTCTACGAAAAATTTAAGAACAGGATATCTTTCGATCCATAGGCCAACATTAGATCCGTTTCCACTACTACATTATGGTCCGTTATAAGCGGTATGAAATTATACGATTGTCAATGTAATTATTCATATTACATTTTCATTCGGAATACCGTCTATCTACGGTTCCATATTGGAAACTATCCAATCAATGTTCTTGTACACCTCTATATAGAACGCAGGCTTGGTTGTACCACAGGAGGCTCCCACACTGACGACTCCTTTCAGGAAGTATCGATCAACTCCTTCCGCAGTCTTCTGAATCTCCATCAACGGACCACCGGAATCACCTTGGCAAGAATCTTTTCCTTCTGTACCCAGCGCACAGATCATCGAATCGTGGAATTTGATCATCGGAGACGGGTGCTGCTTTCGACATTCGTCCAAATTCACATTTGTAATATCCACAAACAATTTTCGTTTACTAGTCTCGCCGGTCTCGGTCTTCCCCCAACCAGCCACGTACATCGGTTTGTCCTGTTGAAGCTGAGCTTCCTGCTCCGACCGAGGCAAACAGATCGGGGCTATGTACTTTCCGAAGGTTACGTCCTGATCCAGTCGAAATAGTGCCAAATCAATATTGTTCGGTTTGTACCAAGAAAATTTGTACTTTTTATGCCTTATGATCTTTTCGATCCCGACGTCCAGTACAGGTGGAGCACATTGCTCCACGTCTTGTCTCGTTACGCAATCGGGATTCGTAGTTAGATCCCATTCCCCAAGTCGCACACCGGCTCTGTAATTTTAGTTTTCCGTATTAAAGCATTCCAATAAGCGTGGAACCAACCCTTACACTTCTTTCTTTATGCAGTGAGCGGCCGTCAGAACGTAGCGCTTATTAATTAACGTACCACCGCAATTGAAACTTTCCTTGTCATCTGTATGAAGAGACGAAAAACACTTTAAATTTGCTCACAGGCAGATTCAAATAACCAACAAACCTTCACCGATGTATTTGATCAGCGCCAACCAGGGAAACTGATCCAAATAGGTCTCGTTCCCGTGGTAGATCCTATCGGCACTGTCCAACCCGCAAACGCTATGATCCGGCAGAAGATCGTGAATGCCCTTGACTATCGGCTTGACATCTTCGACGAACCGTGGTATTTCGGGCCGTTGCTTCCGCTGGCAACAGATCGATCCGTCCTCTTCGGCATCGGAACACTTCTCCTGTTCACGATCGACCAAACGCTGCTGCCCGGGGGACAGACCACGGGCCATCATTTCGACGATTTTGTCGCACTTTTGAACCGGGACACACGATCCTTCCTCGTAGTCTTCCGTTTCGCAAGATTTAGCAACTGTTTGAGCGATCGCCGTTGCGAGTATCACTATCAGTAGCGATTGTACTGATAGTGCCATTTCTGCTCGGTGCTGCTCTATGCTTACCAGGAAAGATGACTGATGATTTCAACTGCAAATCTTCGAATGAATGCAAATCTTAGCCTGAAACATTCCTACCAGAATATTATTTGATTGGTAACATTTGAATGCGCATTATGCACAGCTTAGTTAGTTTTTTTAACGATAGAAGAAGTGATAATAATACGTATCAATAGTTATGGTTCAAGCTATATAATATTAAACACTATTAAATATTGCAATAAACACGTCCGTTGTAACCGGCTTTGCTTATCTGGATGGAGATTACTGCAGCGATCGACAGTTACTATTCGGACATCGTCCATGCGAGATCGACACGATGGCTACAGTTAAGAATCCCCTACTGATCATAATAATCATTGCCACCGCGTCACAAACGCTGGCCAAGACCTGTGAAACGGAAGACTACGACGAGGGTATCTGCGTTTCGATACATAAGTGTGACGAATTTAGAGAAACCCTTTCGGAGGGCCTAACCTCCGGTCTACTAATTCGGCTGAGACGTGAGCAGGACAAATGTGAAGACGACGAGCAGGAAGATTTGGTCTGCTGCAAAAGAAAAGCTCGTCCTACGATCCCACGATCGTTTGAAGACCTAAAACCGTTACATAAGGGATACCAAGATCTGCTACCGGATCACTCCGTTTGTGGATTGGACAGTGCCGATAGGATTTTCCACGGAAACTTGACCTATTTGGACCAATATCCCTGGCTGGCACTGATCAAGTACATCGATGAAGGTTTGTTTGATTAACGCACAGTGTGCTGACTGTAGTACCTACACTAATTGAAACGCAATGGTCTCTCTTTAAGATGAAAACGAGAACTTCAACTGCGGAGGATCACTTATCAACGATCGCTACGTTCTGACGGCAGCCCATTGTATCAACAATATGATGTAATGCACTTTTTTTTCGAACGTATTTCTCAATCGATCACTAACATCTAGGCCACGATTACAGAGCCGGTGTTCGTCTTGGCGAGTGGGACTTGGAAAACAACCCGGATTGTGTCACCAGACAGGGCATCAATCAGTGTGCACCTCCGGTGGTGGACGTCGGAATCGAACGGATCGTCATGCATAAAAACTACACCCACCGAATCTCCAGGGGAGGCAAGATAGATCTGGCGTTGCTCCGTCTGGATCAGGAAATTACCTTCGGGAAGTATATAGCACCGATATGTCTGCCGAAAACGGAAGCGGAAGCAGCCCTTCAGTACGAGAAGCCGATGTACGTGGCCGGCTGGGGAATGACCGAAAATGGCACAGTCAGCAGCAAGAAACTGTTCGTGGATGTTTCCAATGTGGACTTGAAGCAGTGTCGAACGAAGATCAATGCTCCGCTGATCAAGATTGACGAAACGATAATCTGTGCGCTGGGTGGAAGCGGGAAGGATGCCTGCCAGGGCGATTCCGGTGGTCCGCTGATGGAAATTCAGACGACGGATGCGGGGGTAGATCGGTTTTTCCTGAAAGGTGTCGTCAGCAAGGGACTGTCCTGTGGAACAAACAAACCCGGGTTCTATACGAATGTTTTCCAACAGATTGACTGGATCCTGTCCAATATGGTAGCATAGAGGAGCGTCCGTCAATCATGGATAGTCTATAAGCGGCTTGAAAAGGTCATAAGAATTAGGACTATATTACTAGTTTTGGGTATCAAACATTGATTTTTGTCTCTCTGAGATCGAGCACATGTATAGTAGATAAACGAGCATACATTAAATTTATGAGATTTCAACCATGGTTATTTTGCTGATAAACAAATCTTTTCTAAAGAGATTTTTATTTAAATCCCTGAGTCAAGAAACAATGCAAAATTTGCTCAGTATTTGTTGACAGTTGGGGAGATTTTTGTCTACACATAATAAAAAAAATAAGAACAGAAAACAATAATTCAAGAGGCCTGACTTGAAAAAAATATATACTTTTCTGAATATTAATTCATAGATCTTTGAATTAGCTTTGTCGATCGCTTGATAGGAGGATGATAGGCATCGTTGACTTACTGAGCCTAGTTTTTGCTAAGATCTAGAATTGTCTACTTATTATCTTTAAAGCGGACCCTACACGTTTGCTTTTATTGACAATAATCGTATTGTCAATACATTCTATATTGACGTCAATACATCGGTATTGACAATAATTCTGTATTCACATCATCAATATTATTGTCAATTATTCCCCTTCGCGTCAATATATTGATGCGTGTGGGATTTGGCGCTTAAAGCAAACCCCACACGCATCAATATATTGACGTGAAGGGCAATAATTGACAATAATATTGATGATGGGAATACAGAATTATTGTCAATACCGATGTATTGACGTCAATATAGAATGTATTGACAGTACGATTATTGTTAACAAAAGTAATCGTGTAGGTTTCACTTTAGATGGTGATAGCAACAATCAATACGAAACTAACGATTTTAAATTGGCTCACTACTTGACTAGCCTATTGGTCCCAAGCAAACGATTAACGTACCCCATTCTAGTCGAAATTCTACTACTACACAATGTTTGTTTTGATTCGCTATGAAAGTTTGACAGATAAAATGAGGGGTTAGTGGATTTTCCTACGAGGGGCACGCAATAGCCTTTTTGACTGCGTTGGATTTAAAGTACAAGGTGTTCAACTATGTAATTAAGTAATTAAATTTGAAAATTAAGTATTTCATGTAATTAAATTTAATTTCGCGTAATCAAAGCAGTGCCAGTGTAATTACTGTAATTAAAACACGTACTTCAATTTGATTACGTAATTAATGTAAAATATAATAAAAATAAAAATATTTTCTGTAATTAATGTAATTAAAGTTACACAAATGTAATTAAAAACGTACCCAAATCCTTATTCTTGAACTATTTAAAAAAAATGCAGAAAACCCTTAACACATACTCGAATGAATCAATTTATTCAAAAACTATTCTTACTCCCCGAAATACGCCCATTAATGTTTTACTAGACTACAAACATGACCAATACTTATACTAAGTTTCTTGGAGCACCATGCTAGAGTTGGAAACTGAAATACTTCACTCGCGACAATCGATTTCCCTCTCGTTTTGTACGTTCAACATAATGTCGTATCTAGTGCACTGCATTCGTTGAATAATGCGCTTTAATGCAGAACTACACGGATAGAAATCTCCTTATACCTTTTGGCAAATTTCCATTGCTGATTATTCATAAAATGTATAAGTCAACTAATAAGCAGACGCCTTGCAAAAAGTTAATAAAGATCATGTGTCAAATGAAATGTATAAGCGGTCACACATACCTTTCATGCATTCTAATAGGACCTATGTGGTTTGTTTTATGGAATGTATAAGGCTGATGCTTTGGCAAAAATGTGTAAGTGAAACACATGAATTAAATAATTGATTTTCGTTTCGTGTAGAATAAAATCGATTGTCACGAGTGGGTTATATCGGTTTACAACTCTAGCGAAAATATACAGTGAAAAGGAAGTGATACTCATAATGAGGGCCGTGATGCCGTACAAATGAAATGGGAATCACTTAGTTGTGACGACAATTTTACATTTCCTTAAATTCAAGCAATTCCTCGAGCAAATTTCCTCCCGATCAAAAAATGTTCGAATTTTAAGCCATACTCGCAGCACAGTTCGACAGATGATGATATTAGCTTGTGCCTGAATTAACAGGTTCAATGGAAGATGTATTTGCATTTGCATTAATTTTCTGATGTTATGCGTGAATTCTTCGATTATGTCAATATTTCTTTCAAACTTAATGTTATTATACTAATAAAAATGAACAGATTTAAGGCAGAGTTCATTAACAAAAAAAATTATAATCTGGATTTGGTTGCATACACTAAGATGATTCAAACCAATTGTGTGCTTTTATTTGTATTATCGCAATCATATGATCACAGCCGTATTCAGAATTGACGCGATAGCACTTATGAAATTCGCCTCCCCATTATTCGTCTTTCCAACTAAACAATACTTTCGGCAGAACTCCAAACCAAAAGGAAACGATGAGTCCCATGTGCACAGGACACGAAATGATCGTTACCGATCAACTTGACACACTCAAGTGCTGGGAAGGCAATTGCGTACTAGCTGCGATTTTTTTTCCCGGAAGTAGCGCAGTGTGTGAATGTCCAAAGTATTCACCAGCTCCAGTGTCCGTTCAGCTCCTTCTCTTAGGGTCTGTTCATAAACTACGTAAACATGTTAGGAGGAGGGGGGTTGTGTTGACAATTGCACGGCTCATACAAATTTTAAAAATTTTGTATGGACAATTGGCTATGCAGGGGGTGGGGGGGTCAATAATCCAAAAAAAAAATGTGTATGTAGTTTATAAACAGCCCCTTATCGGCCTAAAAAAAACTTCTGATCCTGCGAAATGGCCAGCGAAAGAACTACCGCCTTCTGCGCCTTCGTCACCGTTCCCGCTTGATCAGGTACCAAGTACAGAAACCGATCATCGCCAGTCAAATACAGACACATCGGTGACTGATGCTTTCAAATACAATTGATTTCTATATTGCTGAAAAAACATGCTTTTAAATTTAATTCAAAATACATATTTTAGTTATAAACATGTTTTCAATTTACGTTGAATCATTCATATGTTTAGAGTACAAACAGATTTATTTTTAATTTGAATGAACAAAATTCGTATGCGTGGAGAAATAAATAATATTTTTACATGTAAATTTTGTTAACAATCTAAGAAAAAACTAATCGAATTATTGATAATTTTTCCCACGAAAACCGTTTCGAAAAAAACTATATTTTCGGGGTGGTAAACTTCCCCTTAACCCTAGCCTTAACCATACATTTTGGGGTTAAATACAAAGAGGTAAAACGTGCTTAACATAATTTTCTATTGTAAATCTGTTCTCGTTCAAATCCACCAAATTAAATTCGTTATTTCTTAGGTTCTCAGTTAGCACAAACAAACATTCCTTTCACTGTTGCATTCTCCGGTGCTTTGACAGGGGCCTGATCCAGGGTATAGGTTTTTGCCCTGCCAACACCTCGGCAGTATTGAAATCCGACTACATTTAAAATCACGAACCGATCGTTGCTTATGAATCGGCACCAATCATCAACGTAGATTTCCTCGTATGCCCCGGGAGATGTATGTTTATAGGGTCTATGCTAAAGTCATAATAGCGGTAGCGATACAATCTATCAGAGCTGACATTATCCTTAACGTAGCAAAAGGGCCTGTGAAATTTTTGTTTCACGGGCCTATAACGAAAAGGTCTAACGGTACGATGGGGGTAATTTAAGTACATTTCTCGCTGTACATTAATGGAGTTAATGTACTTAATTTATGCGACTTGTAATTAAAGCTAAAATTTGTACTTAAAAGTAATTAAATCAAAAAATTTCCGACGCTCGTAATTAAAGTAATTAACCATGTAGTTAACTGTAATTATTGTACTTAAAAAAGGCTTGCGTAGGAGTTAAAGGTTATTGCGTGCCCCTCGTTTTCCTATGTTTCGAGGGGTGAATCGATTAGCTTGGGACCGAAAAGAGTACCACAGCTGAGCCAAAAAGTTGAACACGTTTCTTCGGGACCTTCTGGTCTTAAGGCCGGCGCACAATAGATACGTTTTCGGGTTTTTTGACAGCTAGCCCATACATTATCTGTCAAAAAACCCGAAAACGTATCTATTGTGCGCCGGCCTTTAGAGTTACCTCTATGCTATTGGTGTCGGTTCGGTTTTGTTGTTGCAAGCAAAGCCGCTGTACACGGTGCGCACTGGTTTTCGAGTACCCGGGTTTCGTGCGAGGTTTCGTGTTCACAAGGATGATGTCACAGAACAGAAGGGGAAGTGCAAACAAATCGGTGAATCAAAAAGTGGTACGTTTTTCTGCTCAACAAGCGATGCGTTGTGGTAGCGTTCCACAGGGCTTTCTATGCACACTCACACTATCATAGCATGCTGCCTATTTTAACTGATCGCTTGATAGGAAGGCAGAAGGTGCCTTCTACCGCTAGGTGCGCTAGTTTTCGCCTATGAAAAATGGAGCCAGTTTCTGATCCGAAGTTCCCCTTCTGTTCTGTGATGATGTTCTGAACTCAAGAACAGATCCAGTGATGGCAGTTAATTAAACAAAATTTGTATTTGATGAATAAATTCATGCAATGTCAAGTCGAAATTACGGTTTTTGAATATAGAAAAACTGGGAATTCAAATAAAGTATTATGCAGTGTGAATATTTCCATATTCGGCGTGACTCAAAGAGACCGGAAATAATGACCGACACCATCTTGAAATTCAACATGGCGGCTTCCGGTTATAAAAAAAAACTCGAAAATACTGTCAAATATCCTTCAGTATGGGTATTTGCGGAATCAGGGTGACGTCTAGAGGGCGGAAATCAATGCCTGACGCCATCTTGACATCAAAGATGGTGGCTTCCGATTATAGAAAAACTTGGCATTACTGTCAGTATGTTACGCTTTTCAATATGGGTATTTTAGGAATCGGGATGACGTCAAGAGTCCGGAAATCGATGTCTGACGCCATCTTGAAACTTAATATTATCAACAATCAATACGAAACTAACGATTTTAAATTGGCTCACTACTTGACTAGCCTATTGGTCCCAAGCAAACGATTAACGTACCCCATTCTAGTCGAAATTCTACTACTACACAATGATTGTTTCGATTCGCTATGAAAGTTTGACAGATAAAATGAGGGGTTAATGGATTTTCCTATGTTTCGAGGGGTGAATCGATTAGCTTGGAACCTCGCTTGGGACCGAAGAGAGTACCAGAGCTGAGCCAAAAAGTTGAGCACGTTATTTCGGGACCTTCTGGTCTTAGAGTTACCTCTATGATATTATGGCTTCCGGGTGTTGAAAAACTTAGATATACAGTTAAATACCATCCAATGTGGGTATTTTTGGAATCTACAGAAATCGATGTTTGACTCTATTAAGGCTGGTAAGTTACTGTAGCACCTAGGTTAAAATTAAAAGTAATTTATTTTGAATTTGGAACAAATAAAATTCCCGATGGCGGCTTCTCATTATAGAAAAACTGGGAAATACTGTCGAATACCCTTCAATATTAGAATTTTCAGAATCAGGATGAAGTCTTGAGACCGGAAATCGATGTCCGACGCCATATTATAAATCTACAATGACAGCTTCTGGTTGTATAAAAACTGGGAAATACTGTCAAATACTTTTCAAATAGATATTTTCGGAATCGGGGTGCCGTGCAAATACTGGAAATATATTATTAATGCCAGCTTGAAATCCAAGATGGAGACTTCCGGTTCCATAAAAACAGGGGAATACAGTAAAATACCCTTCAATGTGGGTATTTACGAAATAGGGATGACGTTTTGAGACCAGACGCCATCTTGAAATCAAAGATCGTGGCTTCCGTTTTCAGAAAAAAAAAATGGAAATGTTGACTGTAATGTACCTTGGCGATATTACCTCATCAACCGTTGCTATCCTTCCCCCCGTAAGATATTTGACAGTGACGGCGACAAAGCGAGCAGAAAGAAGAGTAGGTAGAAGAGTACCAATTTTTCATTCCACATGTAACCTTAAACTAATAAAGACGCTTTAGTCAAGCCGCGTGTTGTTGACCTTTTTAATCAGTGCGCGTATTCCGAAGTTTCCCTAGCCGGTCGTCCACAGTTCGCCCGTCGGAATTCCCTGCATAACCTGTCCGCTCGAACCGGGTTCTATCCCAACAGGTTATGGGCCCAGAGGATGGTTGAAAGGAAGTGAACTTTTATTGTTGGAAATTGCGTTCCAGTTCGGATTGGTGGCGTCCATTTTGCTTCTTGGCTGTTGGCTGCTCATGGACAAGGCATCTTGTGTGTGCTAGTGCGAATTGTTATTCGGCGCGAGTGTTGGTAGCAGCGACACTGTCGTGTGGGTTGTTTGGCTGTGTTCGTTTCATCTCGGCGCGTGTGACTGACTGGTTCGTTTTCGTTGCGAGAGCTTTTGTTTGCTGCTCGATCGATTGGTGCGAACACCTTAGTCGGTGGAAAATACTTTCAGTGCGGGTGGAAGTTGTCGTGCGCGAGTGAATAGGAGCAAAAATGTCTGAGAACAAGTTTCTGTTCGCACGTCTGTGTAATCAAAATTACCAGACATGGAAACAACGAATGGAGATGCTGCTGAAACGGGAAGATCTCTGGTCTGTAGTGGACGACCCAAAACCAGAGCCAGTGACTCCAGCATGGAAAAGATCAGACCAAAAGTGCCACGCGACGATTGTGCTCTATCTAGAGGACAGCCAGTTAAGTTTGGTTAAGGATGCGGAATCGGCGAAAGACGTGTGGGGGAAATTAAAAACCTACCACGAAAAGGCTACGATGACGTCGCGAGTTTCATTTCTGAAGAAAATCTATAGCCTGAACTTGTGCGAAAGTGGCGATGTTGAAAAGCATCTAAGTGAATTGGAAGAACTGTTCGACCGACTCGCGTGTGCCGGACAAGCTCTGGAAGACCCGTTGAAAATCGCGATGATGCTCAGAAGTCTCCCGGACTCGTACAGTAGCCTGGTGACGGCTCTCGAAAGCCGACCGGAGGCTGACTTAACAATGCCGTTTGTTAAGCAAAAGTTGTTGGATGAGTACCAACGAAGATCGGAAAGAAGTGCAGATTCGGGAGAAAAAGTGATGAAAACGCAATTCAAGGGACAAAAGAAGAAAGTGTGTTACCACTGCCAGAAACCTGGACATTTCCGGAAGGATTACCGATTGTTGCAACAGCAGCAGTCGAAGAAGAGCGAAGAAGTTCTGAAAAGTGGCAAGCAGCAAAAGAAGAAAAGTGATGCAAAGCAGGTCGCAGAGAGTGATACTCAGTTGTGTTTCACGGCAGCAAGCGTCCGGCATCGAAGTTGCTGGTATATCGACAGTGGCTGCTCAAGCCACATGTCGAATGACCGTTCGTTCTTTGTGAAACTGGATACAGACGTGAGAGTGGATGTGGTTCTGGCCGACAGTTCCACGACAAAATCCGATGGAATCGGTGAAGGCTTTGTTAACTGTGTGAGTGGTGATGGACAAGTGAAGAAGATCCTCTTCAAGGACGTAATGTACATTCCAAAGCTGGACAGTGCTTTATTGTCGGTACGGAAGCTGACTCAAAAGGGTTTCCAAGTGAACTTTTCTGGACCCTGCTGTGACATAGTGAGTGCGAGTGGTGAAAAAGTGGCTCTAGGTGAGTTGTACGGGAATCTGTTCGTTTTGAAGACGGTGGAATACGTGAAGCTTAGTAAGGAGATTCGACACCTGCCGAACTGCCAACATACATGGCATCGGCGGTTTGGTCACCGTGATCCGGTGGCCGTTGAGCGGATTAAAAAGGAGGAACTCGGCATTGGATTGCAGTTGCAGGACTGCGGTTTGAGACAAGTATGTGAACACTGTCTCGCAGGTAAATCCTCTCGTATTCAATTTCCGCAAGCCTCGCAGAACAGAGCCACCAGCATTCTCGAGCTGATCCATACGGACGTTTGTGGACCCATGTCCACAGTGACGCCCGGCGGTGTCCGATATTTAATGACTTTGATCGACGACTACAGTCGATACACGGTCGTATGCTTGCTTCGACACAAGTCTGACGCTGCTGGATACATCAAGCGGTTTGTAGCCCAAGCGAAGACAAAATTTGGTAAGACACCTTGCGTTATCCGTTCTGATGGGGGAGGGGAGTATGTCAACTCGGAGCTCAAGACATTCTACGATCAGGAAGGTATCAAATCTCAATTAACAGCGGCATACTCCCCACAACAGAATGGCGTCGCCGAACGGAAGAACCGTTCGCTCCAGGAGATGGCGACGTGCATGCTCGCTGATGCAGGACTTGCTAAACGATTTTGGGGTGAGGCAGTAGTAACTGCTGCTTACCTTCAGAATAGGCTTCCCTCTCGTTCGATTGACAAAACGCCTTTTGAAAAGTGGTTTGGTAACAAACCCACTCTAAGCCATTTGCGGGTGTTTGGGAGCACTGCCTATGTGCATATCCCAGATTTAAAGAGGGTAAAATTGGATACCAAGGCTGAGAAACTCGTATTCGTGGGCTACTGTGAAGATCGCAAAGCATACCGTTTCCTCAATCCAGCGAAGAATACAGTAGTAATCAGTCGTGACGCTCGGTTCATTGAGTTAGGCAATGGCTCGCTCATGGAGGCATCTGACGATGATCCAGTCGTTGAAAGTATTGGTGATGATTCCTGGTTCAAATCACAAGACGAAGAAGCTGCAGCTCAGGAGGAGAACAGCAGAGAAGTACCATTGGATGACGTGATTGATTCCGGTGATGAGTACTACGGATTTGAGGAAGCAGAAGCGGTAGCTGAGGAAGCGGATGTCGAGCAAGACGAGGCATCGGAGCAAGGCAGTTCACGGGAGCAAAGGAGTACCAGAGGTGTCCTACCTGCAAGATTGCGAGATTACGTTGTGAACATTGCGAAAGTGATCGAAGAGGAGCCGATTAGCTACGAGGAAGCCGTTCGTGGACCAGAGCAAGATTTGTGGAAAGCAGCTATGAGAGAGGAGTATGATTCGCTTATGGACAACAGTACCTGGAGTCTCGTGGAGTTACCCAACGGCCGTAAGCCCATCGGTTGTAAATGGGTGTATAGGCGAAAGGAGGACGTTTCGGGAAAGGTTTCGAAGTTCAAAGCGCGGCTGGTTGCACGGGGCTTCTCCCAGCAGCCAGGGGTAGATTATGACGCTGTGTTCGCACCAGTTGCTACCCAGACAACTCTCAGGGTTTTGCTAACAGTTGCTGGCTATAAACGTATGACTGTACGACACCTGGACGTAAAGAGCGCCTACCTGCACGGACAACTACGAGAGGAGCTGTACATGCAGCAGCCGAAGGGGTTCACAGTTCGTGGAAAGGAGCACCTCGTCTGCAGGCTTCAACGTAGTCTGTACGGCTTGAAGCAGGGGGCAAAAGTATGGAACGACACCATTTGTGCAATACTCGGTGAATTGGGTTTCAAGCAAGGCAGAGCGGATCCGTGTTTGTTTAGCAAGAAGTTGGAGAATGGTGAGCTGGTCTACATCCTGATCTATGTGGACGACATGATCGTCGCGAGTGTCTCCGAAGCGGAAGTCGACAACGTTGAGGAACAGCTGAAGAACAGGATTAGCTTGTCGTCTCTCGGGGAAGTTTCTCATTTCCTTGGGATTCGCGTTACGAAAGGCGAAGATGGTTTCTACGCTTTGGATCAGCATAATTATGTTGCAAAGTTGGCAAGCCGGTACAAGTTGGATAAGGCGAAGGGATCGAAAGTGCCGTTAGACGTAGGATACTACCGAAGTCGTGAAGGTAGCAAGTTGCTTCCAGATAACAGTGAATACCGGAGTCTAGTGGGAGCCTTACTCTACGTGGCGGTCAATACGCGACCGGACGTGGCAGCGTCCGTATCGATCTTAAGCAGAAAGATAAGCCAGCCAACGGAGACTGATTGGACGGAGCTAAAACGAGTCGTCCGTTACCTACTGTGGACCAGTGAATACAAGTTAAAGCTTTCAGCGAATAGACAACAGCAGATGGAGTTGATTGGTTATAGCGACGCGGATTGGAGCGGTGATCCAACTGATCGAAAGTCGAACACCGGATACGTATTTCTGTTGAACCGTGCAACAGTCTGCTGGGCGAGTCGTAAGCAGGCAGCAGTATCCCTATCAAGCATGGAAGCCGAATATATAGCTCTGTCCGAGGCATGTAAGGAACTTGTCTGGTTGCGGAGCTTGTTGGAGGAAATGGGTATTAAGCAGGAGGGGCCAACTACGGTTCACGAAGACAACACTAGTTGTATTGAGTTTGTTGAAGTGGATCGTCAATCCAGGCGATCCAAACACATAGACACGCGGATGTTCTATGCCAGGGACCTATGCGAGAAAGGTGTTGTTTCGGTGCAGTATTGTTCTTCGGATTCCATGATGGCGGATGTGTTGACTAAGCCCCTTGGCGCAGTGAAGCAAAGACGATTCGCGGAGATGCTGGGCTTGGTCGACAGTGTTCAATAAGAAGCAGATCAATATTGGAAATATCGAGGAGGAGTGTTGACTGTAATGTACCTTGGCGATATTACCTCATCAACCGTTGCTATCCTTCCCCCCGTAAGATATTTGACAGTGACGGCGACAAAGCGAGCAGAAAGAAGAGTAGGTAGAAGAGTACAAATTTTTCATTCCACATGTAACCTTAAACTAATAAAGACGCTTTAGTCAAGCCGCGTGTTGTTCACCTTTTTAATCAGTGCGCGTATTCCGAAGTTTCCCTAGCCGGTCGTCCACAGTTCGCCCGTCGGAATTCCCTGCATAACCTGTCCGCTCGAACCGGGTTCTATCCCAACAGGAAATCCAGTCGAATGCCCTTCAATATGGGTATTTTTGGAATTGGGGTGCCGTTTAGAGACCGGAAATTGATGTCCAACGCCATATTTAAATCAATAATGACAGCTTCTGGTTGCATAAAAACTGGGAAATGCTGTCAAATAGTCCTCAATATGGGTATTTTCGGGATCGTGATGGCGTATGAAGACCGGAAATCGATGTCCGACGCCAAATTGAAATTCAAGATGGTGGCTTCTGGTTGCAGGTAAACTGAGAAAACTGTCAAATACTTTTCAATATGGGTATTTTCGGAATCGGGGTGCCGTCTATAGACTGGAAATATATTATTAATGCCAGCTTGAAATCCCAGTTGGAGACTTCCGGTTACATAAAAACAGGGGAATACAGTAAAATACCCTTCAATGTGGGTATTTACGAAATCGGGATGACGTTTTGAGACCAGAAATCGATGTATGACTCCATCTTTAAATCAAAGATCGTGGCTTCCGTTTTCAGAAAAAATGGGAATCCAGTCGAATGCCCTTCAATACGAAGGGGATGACACTATCTACGATGCAGGAAATATTGTGTTTGCTGTGGCTAGCTGCGCGTACGCTGAGTAGATAGAAAGAAGATTTATCACGATTTTGAAGATTTTCTGCAAAAAGATGATGCGCGATGCAAGTAGATGCGAGAAATGAAAGAAGATTTTTCGAAGATTTATTCGCTAGTGTGAGATTTTTTGAGCATCTAGAATTGAGATTTAGATGTGTCGCCCCCCTCGCTTCAATATGGGAATTTGTGGAATGGGGGTGCCGTCTAGAGACCGGAAATCGATGTCTGACGCCACCTTGTAATCCAAGATTCGATTCCGGAAAGACTCATATTGAAGGGTGTTTGGCAGTATTTTCCAGCTTTTCTATAATCGGAAGCCGCCATCTTGAATTTCAAGATGACGACAGACATCCATTTTCGGTCTCTATAGGCACTCCAGATCCTGAAAATACTCATATTGAAGGGTATTTGACAGTATTTCCCAGTTTTTGTACAACCAGAAGCCACCATCTTGAATTTCAACATGGCATTAGGCATCGATTTGTCGTCTCTGTATGTCAGAACGATTCCGAAAATACTCATATTGAACCGGGACGGGACTTGACAATCGAGCTTCTCACTGTTCTTAATGTTTTTGAAGAATGCGCCCTTCGGAAAGTTGTGCGTGGTGTTTGACGGAGTTGACCAGTGATGCCAGGAATGTAATTTTTTTTTCTTTTTTAATTTGTATTTTATTCGGAGTTTCTACCACCGTTTATCAGTTTGTACATCATTTTTGCTCAACACAATAAAAACAACCATAAACAAACAACAATATCCATCACTTAAAAAACGCAGTGCACTCAATTTTTCAACTTTCCTTTCGCATATATAAATAATTAACAACGCCACTGACGTCAACATTGATTCCGGCATCACTGCCAGCCAGATTGATGCGATCTCTCTGTCCTTTATATTCCACGATTGCTACTGTCAAAAGTTGACCAATCAGAAACTGGCTCTGATTTGACAGCAAATTGGCTCGACATCGCTACCTGATTGTCAAGTCCCGTCCCAAATATTGAATAGAAATACTCAGAGGGAGAGATAGGCGGAGAAAATAAAATACAATTCGGCAGCAGGGATTTGTTCCTAAATTATCTTGCAACCCTTGCTAGAAGCTTGCATTTCAAATGACTTGTATTTTTGATTCGATTTACGTGCAAAATAATAATTGATTGCATCGCAATATTTTGCACATTTCTTGGTGCCATTCATTAACCAACAAAGATCAATTAATCAATAGAGTTAGAATATTGTTTTTGATTCCAAAAACTAGTTGAATTTGAGAAGCATACAAAACATAAATGTGATTGAATTTCTGTTCGATTGCAATACTCTCAAATTTATTCTAGTAAGAATAAGAAATCCTCGGACAAATTCTAATGGGAATGCTCGATTGGCTCAGATTTTGACAGTTGATTTGGCTCAAAATATTCTCTCCGCCCATCTCTCCCTCTGAGTATTTCTAATATTGAAGGGTATTTGACAGTATTTCCTATCAAATTGATAAGATGTTGCCTCTTTACCCAATTGGGTTCTTTAAGGGTATTGAGGTAAATGCATATTCGTAATCTGCATTGAAAATGGAACCCAAACCCAAAATTTCATCAATTTTGGTACACTGGAACTCTATTTTAAATAAGAACGATTACATTTGCAAAAATTACCTTATTAGCGCCCCTCGGTGTCACTTTGTATGGGAGCGAGCTGTCATTTTGTCAGTTTAGTGTCAAACAGTGAAGTTATTATTTTGCTTTAAATCTTGATTTAAAAATCGAGATGAAAGTGTGTGGGTTCGAAAAAATTAAAGAACCCAATTCAGGCTCTTTAGTTATGACTACAGTTTGGTGGATAAAAATAGTTCAAGTTTTGGTCGCAAAGTGGGCGCATCGATACAAACTTTTTTATTTCGCAAGATAGAGGATTACAGTCTTGCGCAAAGTTGTAGAACGTAGAATTTTATGAAAAATTGCCGAAGGCATAAAAGGTGTTCATCTTCAAACAACTGAGGTATACGAAGTTTTATAAAATTTGCCTGAAATTCACGTTTTTTTTATTACATTTTGAACAATCGTTAAAAAAAAAATACTTCTATCATTTTTCCTCGATCGGTACTGATCAATCCAATCTTTTGAAGCTGCTAAATTCCTGGCACACTCAAAAAATATTGAAATCTAAATAGTATAAAAGTTACGCTAAATCGCAACTCTCCGTGCCGACGCAAAGGTAGGTATAAAGGGAGAGAATGCAAACTTAGTATAAAAATGGTTTATGCGTGCCATAGTATAAAATCGAAATATACTTACAATGCATAGGTACGGTTTATTCGAGAGAATGTATTTTTCGCTTCTTTATTTAATTTATTGGAAATATTATTGTTTTCAAATAAAAATAAAAATTGTCTCGGGAAGCTTTTTTAATTAGTTTATTTTTTATGAATATTATAATTTCGATGCTGCCCAGCAGATCACAGGCGCAGTATAAATCCGCCGGGACAAAGTTCTTCACCAGCACGAAGCTCCGAAGGGAATCCAAATGTTCTTTTCCTGTCATTTTAGTAAACACTGATCGAATTCCACTCCGTTATTCGGACTTAGTATAATTTTGACGAAAATTTTAATCGAACCAATGTATAAATTTTGAAAAAGCATAGAATGCATAAAATTTAATCTATATTCGTTTTGTAATATTTTTGAGTGCATACTATGCTATGGTTTCAATCGCACATCTGCACTTTAAAAAAAAAATCATGATTGACTATTGACGAGTGCACGGATGAATTTGAGTTCACTCACTCGACAAAAAGTGACACAACAGCGGGGCCCTGTTTACTAAAAATGAACATATATGTGTTCATTTTTAGTAAACAGGGCCCCGCTGTTGTGTCACTTTTTGTCGAGTGAGTGAACTCAAATCCATCCGTGCACTCGTCAATGTTTAGGCGAAGGTTGTTTGATTTTCAATGTTATATTTTCAAACGTGGTGTTGTGATTTTGATTGTTCATTACTTGTTATCTTGGATTTTTTTATGTATCCTAGATATAAGTTTTCCACACATGTATACAAACATCTTTGACTACTTAGTCGAGAATTTATAAAGGAGTTTATCAGCGCAGAGCTGCGGTTTAAATAGGCGAATCCAATAGGCCTATTTAAAGCACCAACAACGTAGAGGGCACCACGCGAGTTCGAGAGGAAACGTCAACCAAACCGTTTGTTTACATCAGAAGAAGGATTTTTCACAACGCAAATTAAAGCATTTTTCATTGAACATGTTACTGATGGAAAAGTAATTGTCTTATTTTACGATTGTCCACACTTCTGAACTGATTTGCACCTAAACTTTTCACATACAAGAAATCCGGAAGACCATAACCACTAAGGCACTATTGGAATTTTGCATTTTTCTCAACAAAAATATTCCTGAAGACTAGCAGAATCCTTGCAAAAATGATACAGAATTAAATTTTTCAACTATAGATCAAGTTTTTGAGCATCTCAGATGAATCAATTTATCAGGAAAAGTGAAAAAGTGTTCCGCTTCCTGCTAACAACACTCTTTTTGACATTCTTATATTCACCACCAGAGGTTGAATCGATCGCTTAGTTTCTATTAAAAAGGCGTATAGAAACTCAGCGATTGTTTCAGCCTCTGGCGGTGAATAGGGGAACCCTAAAATAGTGATGAAAGTGGAAATTTTCACCGTGGAGCATAGGAAGAGGAAAATATTTTTACCTCTCCTGATTCATTTATCCGCCGCAGGTGCTTGAAATCATCATTCACGTGGAATATTCAGTTTTCTGTATCGGTTTTGTAGTGATCCTGGTGCTTCCACATATTTTTGATGAGTAAAATTAAGATTTATAAAATTGACCCAGTGGTTATTATCTTCCGGATTTTTAATTTGTAGGTATTTCAGCTGGAAATCAGTTCAGATATGTAGACAATCGAAAAAAAAAAATATCAAGGATATTTAATTAACAAGATAGCTCACTAATCATTTCCTCGAACAAGGCAATAGATACACCGCCCTTATGTGATCGTAGTGCCATCTGGTGAGTACACATTGAAACTGTTGGAATCCTCCGCCAGAAACGCTTGAGAAAGCAATCACAAATCCAAGCTCACATCATGATGGGCTTGTAATGTTTTGTTTTCGAGTGAACGAGTTTCCAATATCACCACCGGTATCAGTAAGATGCATTGTTTAAAAATGCAGATACGTCCCTTCAAAAAAGAGAATTGATGATTTATGAAGCTGTATACATGTAAAAAACGCAACGTATCGAAATCATTGCTAAACAAACGTTATACAGGTATACTTCGATATGACGTAACTGTCTCCTTTCACATCCATCATTTCTCACAAGCAATAATTCAATCAAGCAAAGTAACAATACTATCGGACAGGTGAGACAATCCCCTATCTAATCGTGTTGTTAATTTGTGTGGATGAATTTTTGTTTGCGAGAAATCGACGATGGAACTCAAATGTGACACTTATGTTATACCTGTAAATATGTCGTCTTCCTTGGCCAACGCTGCACGCATTCTATTCAATAATTACGTTGGAATAATGATTACTTTTTTATTTTCTGACGGCGAATGATGCTCGGTAATGGTGGCCTGTTTGTATGAATAAATGTGTTTTTTTAGTTTAGTTTAGTTTAAATGATCTTTATTTTAGTTTAACTTGGACGATTACCATATAATTTTTTTTTTTTACTAAGTGATTTAATTGCTTTCTTCATCTTTAGGTATGGGCAAAATTCAAAATTTGTTTTACAGAATTAGTCCTAGACTTAGTACACGGTCGACCACCTTGGTGGGATTGGTTTGTTTTGTTTTTAGAATTTGAAGAGAAACTACTTAATACTACTATTTACAGCTTAAAACTAACCTACTCTACTATATACACTTAACCTACTATGTACAAATTGCTTATTAAAGCATGTTCAGAAAGATTGCATTTTTGAATAAATTTAGTTGTCATATCATCAATTTTGGAATCTACTTTGGGAATTTCTGCCTCTTGATGGAGGTCTGCTATTCTTGTGTCGAATGGACGATCTAGGATCATCCTCAACACTCTATTCTGTGCAACCTGGATTTTGTTCCTGTGGGTCTGAGCGCACGATTCCCACACCGGGGCGGCATAGAAGATCGCGGGGGCTATGATCTGTTTGTAAACAGCCAGTTTGTTTTGCCTTGAGAGGCGGGATCTGCGGCAAATGAGCGGATACAAACACCTAACCAAGGCGGAGCACTTAACTAGGGTTTTCTCTATGTGCGAGCGGAACAGGAGCTTCTCATCGAACAACATCCCGAGATAAGTAACATCAGTGGACCACTTGACCCTTGTACCATCCATTATTACGGTACAGGAGGGAGACGGTTTAAGTTTTGGCGATTGTCTGTGAAGGAACATGATTGCTTGGGTTTTCGAGGCGTTGATTTTGATTTTCCACGTGGTGGCATAATCAGTAAAGGTGTCAAGGCATCGTTGGAGCTTGTTCGTAATTTCACGAGGCATCCTACCCTTGACGGCTATCGCGGTGTCATCTGCAAACAGAAAGAACACGCAACCGTCTCCTAGAGGAGGGATGTCCGACGTGTAGATGCTGTAAAGCAGTGGTCCCAGCAGACTCCCTTGCGGAACACCTGCTGGGATCGGAAATTGTCCCGAAAGGGAACTATTCAACGACACCCTGAACGACCTTTGCTGGAGATAGTTACGGGTGATTTTCACAAGGTATGGTGGAAAGTTGAAGTTACAAAGCTTGTATATAAGTCCGTCGTGCCAGACATTGTCAAACGCCTTTTCGACGTCTAACAAGGCCATGGCTGTGGACTTGGATACAGCTTTGTTACTCCGGATGTTATTCATCACCCGCACTAGCTGATGATTGGTGGAATGCCCCTTACGGAACCCGAACTGTTCCGGAAGAAGAATGTCATGTTCCTCCACAAACTTGTTTAGTCGGCTGAGGATCAATTTTTCGAACAGCTTGCTCAGCGCTGAGAGCAGGCTAATCGGTCTGTAGCTTGACGGTAGTGAAGGGTCTTTCCCAGGTTTGCGGATCGGGATGATTTTTGCCACCTTCCAGATGCTTGGAAAGTAGTGCAGCTCCAAGCATCTGTTGAGGATGGCAGCCAGCAGCGAGTGCACCCTCGCGCTGAGATTTTTCAACTCTAGGTTGAATATTCCGTCAAACCCGGGAGCCTTCATGTTCGTACTGTGTTTCAGCGCTGAGCAAATTTGTTCCTCTGTAATCCGTTCTTCTGGAGGGACGGCACAAGGGGAGGCATCTAACGTCTGGACGCACTGCACAACCTGGTTCTCGAGTGGACTTGGGATTGTAGAGCCAAGCAAATGCGACTGGGCAATGTGCTCCCCAATTGCATTGGCCTTCTCTTCGTTGGTGATAAGCCGTTCGTCATTGACTCTAAGTGGTGGAATGGGCTTGGGGTGAGACTTCAGCACCTTGGCAACCTTCCAGAATGGTCTGGAACGGTCGTCCAGGTTCTGAACGAGCCGCCCGAAACTCTCGTTCCGGATTGAGACCATTCTGGAAGCGATCTGCCGATTCAGATCGACCATTTCGTATTTACGCTGCAGATCCCCAGTCCGCTGAAACTGGCGTCTACGAACATTTCTGAGCCGAATCAAGAGTTTGGTGTGGGAATCAATTGCTTGAAACTTACCCCTCACAGGAACTCGTCGAACGCACTCTTCGTCAGCCTCGGATATGGCTTGATGGAGACCCTCCAGGGCCCGGTCGATGTCATCCACTGTGTCGAGCGGTGGGTTGTCGTCGATGTGGCGGTCGACCACGCGTCGAAACTGGACCCAGTTGACTCGATGGTAGTCCTTCCGCTGGCACGGTGCAGGGGCCACGTTGTAGCCCAGCTCGGTCAGCACCGGTTGGTGGTCCGAACTCAGGTCGTTGACGGCAACCGGCTTGGCTAATCTGGTGTTTGCCAAGAACAGGTCCAGCGTCGATGGGTTGCCCGTCGGTGATGTGAAGGTTGGTTCGTCCGGAAACCAGACGGAATAGAGACCATGCTGGGAATGGTCGAATAGCAGGCGGCCGTTCTGGTTCTGCTGGTAGTTCCGCCAGGCCTCGTGCCGGGCGTTCAGGTCCCCTCCGATTACGAAGCGGGCATTGGTGCGGGTTATGATGGCAAGGTCGTTCTTGAACTGCTGTGCTGTACCATTGCTAACGGTACATTGCCGGGGGCAGTAGACAACGATGAACCGGACGTTTCCGGTCGATGTTTCCACCTCAACGCCGACGGCCTCGATGATGGAAGTGCGGTAGTGGGGTAGGGTGCAGTACTTGATGCCTTTCTTGATGATGACCGCGACACCACCCCCCCTGGAGCTGGTGCGATCAAGCCGGACAATGCTGTGGTCGGGCAGCCAGAAGCTGTCACCGGTCTTGAGGTGGGTCTCGGTGAGAAGGCCCACGTCGATGTCGTGCTTGCGGAGGAAGTCTGCAAGCTCAATGTTTTTCGCCCCTACGGAGCGAGCGTTCCAGTTGGCGATCTTTATGGGTTCACGGTCCATAATTAGCGACGAAGGAGATGATAGCTTGGAGCTGTTGTGTTCTTGTTGCGCAGGTGCGCTTGATGATGATGGCCTGGGCCAACAGTGTGACGATCTCATCCGTTGACAGCGGAGAATCGTCTGTAGCTTCACCGGTTGTACCGGCCAATCCCGGAGCAGGGGGATCCGTCGATGGCCCGGAGGCTTGACCGGGTACTGCAGCGGCAGCCAACTGTTGGTTGAGCGGGAGCGGCGGCAACACTGGAATTGGCCGTGATTGGACCGGTGATAACGGAGGAAAGTTCTGCGCGTTGTTTTCTGGAACCTTCTTGCGACCGGGCTGGCTGTTGGACGAGGCCTTCTTCCGGATCTCGGCGTATTCGGCCCGCTTCGGACAGGCCTTACTCGTGGCCTTGTGGGCGGCACCGCAGTTGGCGCATGTGGGAGTGGCTTCCTCGATGCTGTCGCAGTTGTCGATCTTGTGGTTTTTGCCGCATTTGATGCAGCGGCTGGCCATGCGGCAATTCCTGGTGCCGTGCCCGAACAATAGGCAGTTCGAGCACTGAGTGACGCCACGGTGGGTGGGTTTATACCGCTCCCACTTCACTACGATGTGGAACAGTGTGCGTGTCGTCTGGAGATCCTTCACGGTTGTGGAGTTCTTCTCCAGATGGACCAGGTAGAGCTGGTCACGATACTTGATGGCCTTGCTGCGGGTCATCTTGTGGACTTCGACCGGCTTGAGGCCGTTCGCCTTAATCTCGTCCATTAAGGTGGTGGTGTCCATGTCGTGGAGCCCGCGCAGCACCACTTTCAGCGGCTTGGTGGCCTCGATGTCGTGGGAGAAGTACTCCAGCTTCATTCTGTCCAAGAGGGCCTGAACTGCGTTGAAGTGTTTTTCGGCCGGGACCATCAGTTTGTAGCCTTCCGTGCACCGTTGAATGGTGCAGCGAAGGCCCTGCTTAATGTAGAAATTCAGCTGCTCCCATAGCCCGGGAGGGAAGCCCTTCACATAGAAGGGTGGCAACTTAACTTTTTTCGGCACCGTCTCAGGGTCCGACTGCGGCTGCGCTCCGTTCTGCAGGGCGGAGAACGGATTGTTGCTCAGCAGCTTTTTTGCTGCTGATACGGTGGCGCTGCTGTCTTCAGGTCTGGGTCGTTTAGTTCCGGGAGGCCCCGGCTGCGGGTCCGCAACGCCTGTCGGGATGGGCAATGGGGTTTTCTTCTGCTTCTTCTGGGCTGGCTCGGTGGTCGCGCCGTCTCCTGGGAGAGTCTGTTTTCCCGGTAAACCAGCACTCGCGTTACCGCGCGATTTCTTACCCATGGTTGGGTCAGCGAGAGCGTCACTACACAACGCGGAGCTAATTCGACTTGCGAACGAACGAACGAAACTAGAGAGAATTCAAATCGACTGAACTGCTCAACAGTCTGGCAGCGAATGATTATGACCTGAATAAATGTGTATGTTCACTGTGCTTTTTGACACTATCTGGGGGTTCGGATTTTGACCCCTCCCTTTCCCTGGAATTCCTCCAGTTAGTGTCGAAAAACACAGTGAAGGATACATTTATTCATACAAACAAGCCGCCATTACCGAGCATGGAAAGCTGGATTGGCGCTGTTTTCTGTCTCTATAAATTCCAAAGAATGAAGGTGGTCTGGTACTACGCGAGTTCGAGAGAAAACGTCAACCAAACCGTTTGTTTACATCAGAAGAAGGATTTTTCACAACGCAAATGAAAGCATTTTTCATTGAACATCTTGCTAATTTCCATCAGTAATTGTATTATTTTACGATTTTCCACACATCTGAACTGATTTCCCTAATAAACAAATACCATAAACGAACGATAACCCAAATAGTAGAACTTTTCCGGAAGATCATAACCACTTAAGCACTATTGAAATTTTCAATTTTTCTCAACAAAAATATTTCTGAACAGTAGCATAATCCTTGCAAAAATGATACAGAATTAAATGAATAGGGGAAATGGCTCTAATGTTGGCCTATGGATCTAAGATTGGGCCCATCGCTAAAAATCTGCTATTTATCAATTGTATCTAGATGAACGCGTCAGTACCGTCCGTACTAATGGATATTCTTGGTTGCTATTGAAAATTCAGTCGATTGCTGAGTTTATGTATGGGACACTTAGGCCGACATTACCTACATTTCCCCTAAATAAATAAATAAATAAATCATTTTATCAGGAAAAGTGAAAAAGTGTTCCGCTTCCAATGTCAATATTCTTATTAGAATTTGTCAGATGATTTCTTATTCTTACTAGATTAAATATGACAGTATTGCAATCGAACAGAAATTCAATCACCTTTATGTTTCGTGTGCTTTTCAAATTCAACTAGTTTTTGGAATCAAAAACAATATTCGAACTCTATTGATTAATTGGTCTTAGTTGGTTAATTAATGGCACCAAGAAATGTGCAAAATATTGCGATGCAATCAATTATTATTTTGCACGTAAATCGAATCAAAAATAAATGCAAATGCTGGCTTCTAGCAAGTGTTGGAAGATAATTTAGGTACAAATCCCTGCTGCCGAATTGTATTTTGTTTTCTCCGCCTATCTCTCCCTCTGAGTATTTCTACTCACAACACTCTTTTTGACGTTCTTACACTCACCACCAGAGGTTGAATCGATCGCTTAATTCCTATTAAAAAGGCGTATATTCGGGCCGTGGAAAACAGCTTGCTTACCAAGTCGCAAACAATGTTGCATACAAATTCGACAGAATGTTTAGAAACGGCAACGTGATCCGATACCAGCGCTGTGGTGGGGGATACACGCAGCTAGTAATATGTAAATTGAACGTTAAATGCGTGTACGATGATTGAGTAGTAAGAATTAAGTCTGTTTGTATGTGGTTTTAGTGTCAGTGGCAGACGGCAGTGTTGGAAAACAATTTAAAGGGCATTTTCGGATACTTCACGAAACTTACAATGCTTAAATGTTATGTTTTATTATTCTTACACTGATTTCCTTTGTTTTGTAATGAAACCATTTTAGTTAAATCGATGAAAAAGAAGTCACCCTTTGACTTCATTCGATCGTTAAGCACAATTCTGTTAATCGATTACTTCTTTCCTATATCAAACAAAAAAAAGTATTGTCATTACAAAGTCTACACAACAAAACAATTATTCCCCATTCAAGATTAGAGACTCAATAACAAAAAACAAAATCATCACATTGGCGGTAGCAGTCGCTGTCAGGTGAAGGAAGAATGTCATGACATTTAAATATCAACGAAATTCTCTGTCTGATGTAATCAGTGATATTTTGACGCTAACAAAAAGTGTTGTAACAAAATTCAAAATCGGTCAGTTGATTGCACGTGCGAGTATTTCGGTAGCTGTTGTTCCAAGCAAATCTTGCAGCTATTATGGCAATTTGATTATTTACAATGTTGTTTTAGTTTCTTCCTCGTCTTCTTTCCGGATCGGGACAGTTATTCTAATGACTCAAAATTTGTGTTCTCTGTCAACAAACAAGCACTCGTTCTTCCCCCACCACTACTAATGATGCTTCTTGGTCTTGACTCGCTTCATGTCTTCGTCCATGTCGATGAACCGACTCAGCCGGGATCCGTTGAAGGGAGCATCACTGCCCGGTGGGTGCATGCGCATCTGTGGGAGGTTGCGAGGTTGTGGATTAGTTTTCAGATCGAAAAATGTGAGTGCTTTTTATTAAGAAGATTAGTTCCAATACCGAGAGAAAAAATTATATGCAAGCTTGAAACAGCTCTCTCTTAATACGCACCTGCTGCTAGTTGCGATCCCTGCGAAATGAATGCTTCGTGCTTTTGTGTACAGACAATGTGGTTTGTGTGATTGGTAGTTTTGTTTTATGTCAGTGTATTTCGATTGAATGTTGTCACAATTTGTACAAAAAATGGTAAAATTAGCGTCGTATGCGTTGAAAACTATTGTTCTGCTGCGTCTTTGTGTACATTTTCGATGATAGTATTTGCAAGGTGAGAAGGTTAGTACATTACGGTTAGATATAGGTGGCATAATTAGAAGGGGAAACGATAATTTTGAGGCTTAATCCATAACTTGGAAAGAAGTAATCAAGAAGGAATTGGATTAGTTGATATATCCCAAAACCAATCGGTAGGTGACAGGTAATTTTGCTAATTAATGTTAATTATTGAAACCCTGGCAACACTGCCACGATGGTAAACATTGTCATTTTTATGCGTTCCATCACGTAATTAGTAGGCGTTGCACATCAATTTGGGTTATCCTATTCCAAAGCACGTGTGGTGTAGGTAAACGTGTTTGTCTTTTGAGATTTTTACTTAAATCTATAATTAAATTACGTGTTTTTTGTGGTTGACAAGACTTTTTGTACGTTTAGACATAAGAAGCAATTGGTCTAATTTGTAACCCAATGTGTAAATGTTATCATAAGAAAATATTTTGATTTGCTAGCTTTTTTGAAAATTGCGGGAAACTTTGAGGTTTAAGTTTAAATGATTGCAGGAAATCTAGGTTAAATTGACGGCATATTTCACTGCACAAGGCGGTGGGAACATTCTGGTTATATTTGGTAACCGGCTATTGAAACCTTTGTTTATTATTGTTTGTTTACTGTTGGGTAATGAAATATTTGATTTTGTTTTGAATATTAAAGCATTGTTTTAATTTATTTAATAAGCCTTTTGGCATTAATTTATGTTACGTAGAAGAGACATTTGAAATAAATAGAAAATAAAAAGAAAACAGTTAAACTTAGGAAAAAGAGAGCTCAAAGAAGTCCAGCAGTCAGTATCAGAGTCTTGTAGAAATCAATGTTCAAAGATTCAAAGAAGGTAGAATAGATTCGCGTGTGCTCATGGCGTGGCGCTGAGTGGGCGGTGTACAGTGTGGCGAGTGTGTATTTTTTTATTTAGGCATATTTGCGATAAATGCGTTTTGGATTAGATCTCGGTATTATCTTTGGCGTAACGTTTCTGAAAATTGCGAGAGAAACCAAAAAAATAAGTTGTCACCATTTAATGATTAGTAGCAACGCTTTGCAAAAACCTAAAACAAACAAAAACCAAAGAAAACTGAGTGCAAAAACTCAAACAAGCCAATCTCAAAAAAATAAAACAAAACCAAAATTCAATGATTATGAGAATTTTGACAATAGCACAAGGTCTCCTCGGAAAGTGACCTTGGATGGTGGAAAAGTTACCATGATTCTGTATTTCTCCTTGCAGGCGTAGTCGCTTTCGTCCAGATCCTTGTAGCAGTCGGATTTGTAGTCCGGTGGCAGAGGTTTGCCCTCGAATTCGCACAGCTTGTGCAGCGGCCGAGACCTTAAAAAAAATGGTAGCATAGATCAGTAACTGTTGTATTTGGGAATGTATAAGTAACTACTAAATTAATTTAATAAAAATTAATGCATGCTCTATGTGTTTTCTCTTAAGTTTCTTAAATTCACCAATATGTGGCTCGAAAATATATGTATCCATTCTCAACTTTTTTGAATTTATCTAGTTTTATGTCTGAAGTTTAAGAAACATTTTCGAAGCTCTCCGAACATTCCTGATAATTCCTAGATTTTCCTAAACTAGCCAATTGTTACCGAAACTTGCCTGAAGAAGTCTGAATAGTACCATAATCAACCATGCGACACATAGACTAATCCGTTGGTGTCATCACTAAATCTGTTCCGGGGTCTCTCCGGGAGTATCCGGAACAAGTTCAGAATATGTCCGGATATGATCAAATATGGCCCTAAAGATTTAATATTATCACTAATGGTTTAGTAATTGAATGCTGACGCCGTTTGAAATGTTGCATGACCGTTTTTGCTAGTATTTAAGTTCTGGTCTTTTCCCCGGAGGTTTCCGGAGGAAGTCCGGATATGGTCAAATGTGGTTACAGAGATTTAATCTGAACCACTAATGGATTAGTCTTTGTAATATAATCGATTTAGGTGCTATTCAAGGGCACTGGTTACATCTCTGGTGACATCCGGAAAAAGTTCGGAACTCGTTCGGATGTTACCCAGGCTATAAACGAGCATGAATGAATTAGTAAAGCTACGGGGCGTTTTTAACAAATTTGGGAAACGTCAGAAAATATCCGAAAACCGCAAAGAATTTTGAAAAAAACATCAATATTAACTTTTACGATACCAACATACTCAAAAACTAAAAAATTAGGATAGCTCGGCAAAAATTCAAATCAATTTTGATGAAATATGTTTCATTCGATCACAAATTTTCCAAATTTTATAACAAATATAGACAGTTTCGATGGGGTCTCCCTTAGCTCAGTCGGCAAAGGCGCAGCTACAAAGCAAGACCATGCTGGAGGTGGCTGGGTTCGATTCCCGGTTCGGTCTAGGAATTTTTCAGGGTTGGAAAATTTCTCGACTTCCCTGGGCATAGAAATATGATTGGACTTGCCACACAATTATATCAATGCAAAAATGGTACAGGCATCGAAAACTCTCAATTAATAACTGTGGAAGTGCAACTAGAACACTAAGTTGAGAGCACGCAATAAGCTAATATGCCATACGCAATAAGCTTGAAATGCGAGGAGGAAGGAAGGATAGACAGTTTCGATACCATCCGATATGCTGGAATTTGGCCAAAATACCGTGGGGTACCTACCATATCATATAAATAGAGGTATCAATTAATTTACAATTGCCTCTAAATATCTTCAAGGGCGACAATTATTAACCACCCTTAACGTGTTTGCTATGAGCGTGTGTCTTGTCTGTCATGATTTGTTTTGGTCGTACGCTCATGAAACATACTCACCACTGTTGTTTTAATATATATTTTAATCGTTGTTTTTGTCTTTAATTTTATTCATGTTAGGTGCTTTAGAATGTAGGGAAAAATATCGTATGGAATTGTCTCGCGTTTTGAGTGAAGCTTGGTCTCATTTCTCTTCCCGCTGCAAAAGAAGGTGAAAATCATAGGCAGCATAAAGGATGGCGCACAATGCATAAGTTGTCGGGTTTTTGACAGTAACTGATAATCATAAGTCAAAAATTTTCCAAGGTACAGTTTGAAATAATGGGTACATGATTGTTACTTCGGTCATTCGGACTGCCTAACATGATTGGTGCTCATTTTATAAAGGCGGGGTCAATCAAAAGTTAGGTACTCTACTCTGAAATCTGTGAAAGGGAATCTAGTATCATGTGGACAAAACGTCCAATGTAACACTCATTGATTATGTCATTGAGAAAAATCGTCCAATGTAACATGTCCGATGTACAACTCGACTTGTCAAAACGTCCTATGTGGTTTTTATATGTTGTATCATGACATTCAAAGTAAAATTGTGATTTTACCGTTTCTTCTGAATTTTCAACGTTATTATACACTGACTACATTAAAAATAGTATTGCAAAATGTTTTGTTTTTAAACAGTTAAAATAATAATCTGTCGAACTTCAACTTCGATTTTCTCAAAATGGTGGATATGTTACATTGGTCTATTTGAAAAGTGACGCGAGAGTTAATGCATGGGCTAACTGTCAAAAAACCTGAAAACTTATCCATTGCAGGAGAACGCAGTGACTACTGTGACCATCTACGGCGAGTAGTTGGTTCGGTGCTTCGCTTCGCCTTCATCTTCACCGGGGGAGTTCCGAAAAAGGAGCCTCGCTCATGCCCCCGCTAAACGCTAAGGACCGCTGCTAGGCAGCCAAAGTGAAGAAGAAGAGGAGATGCTCGACACAAACCGTGTCTGGAGCCGACCTGAATCGGAACGAAAAGCAACCGCCACCGCTATCGTCGAAGGTCCCACCTACAGCTAGAATCAGCAAGGAGGAAGGGAAGGTCTGAATAGCTAATAGACGTCTTAAATTACATCTTTCTCTATTTTCCTATCAATCCATCCAAATCCGAACGTCTTTGGGGAAAGTACCCTGCTCGTAGCCGCCCCACCGGGGTAAATCGGGCCAGCTATCCAGCTTTCCATGCTCGGTAATGGCGGCCTGTGTGTATGAATAAATGTATCCTTCACTGTGCTTTTTGACACTATCTGGATGTTCGGATTTTGAACCCTCCCTTTTCCTCTCCCAGGAACAGAAGAAAATGGAACAACATACGCCTTCCAGTTAGTGTCAAAAAGCACAGTGAAGGATACATTTACTCGTACAAACTGGCCGCCATTACCGAGCATCGAAAGCTGGATAGGGTGACAGGTAACCCGCAGCTTACATATCTCAGTATCGCATCAAGATAACGAATTCGAGTGTTCAACAAAGTTGAAGAATGTGTCAAGAGCCAACCAGAGTTGCCATGAATGACGCTAACTTCTACTGAAAGACGGCAACACTGCTCGATTAGAATCAAACAGAGCTCGATATATAGGTTTCGTTTCAAGATAGCGACATCGAATGATAAGCAAAGTTGAGGTGGGCGTCGAGAGCCATCCAGAGTGGCTATGAATGACTCATATTTCTGCCGTTAGATGGCAACACTCCCCGGGTAGATTCAACTGAAACTCAATATATCTGTATCGTTCCAAGCAGCCCAAGTAACATTGCAAGCTTTATAGAGGTTTTATAGCATTCTACAAGTCTAAATCATGGTCTATAGAACCCTCATAAAACCAAAATTGTTAATTGGAAGACGATCTTTAATAAAAGACACGCGAAGACTGAAGCCAAAAGTTCCAATCAAACCGTCAAACGCGGTTCCAATCGAGCAATGTAAATAAACACGAGCGCTTCACAAGAAGGAAATGGCGGTTGAAATTTAATTTTTGAAATTTAAGTTTGCGTATGAAAACTGCAATTGGAAAACACAATTAAAATCTTTTTGATTATTTTTTTTTTATATTTACATCAATGTCAAAAAGCAAATATTTATGTAAAATTATAAATTGTTATTCATCAGCTGTATTCACGAAATATGCGCTCCAGTGCAACGAAAAACATATACACAGGCCCTGTAACGTTGATCATGGTGTTTTCGGTGTAATCTGTCAAGATAATGAATTTGGTGTCTGCCTTTGTAAACAATGCATTTGATCGTCGATTCAGCGTAACTGGTAGCTCACCCACGCATACTGACACCACTATCAGGTAGTGCATGCATGGGTGCGCTACCAGTTAAGCTAAATCGACGAGCAAATGACGGATTTCACGCCAACTCGTCTTCGGAGTTGGCAGCACCCTCTCAGAACCTTATGAAACTTTGTGGGTGTGGAGACTTAGCAATTTTAAGCAACTTTGAGTACTTATTTTTTTCAAAATTTATCTCGCCTAACATTTGATAAGGGTCAAAGTTTTTTGTCGATTTTTTTTTCAAATCGATATAGCTTAAAAATGACAAGCCCTACAAAATAGTGATGTATGGCGAACTTTTAGCAAATAATCTGAAATTTTATAAAAAAAATTAAATAAATTAAAAAATTGGTTTCTACACTCTAAAAAAATATATTTAAAAATTAAAAGTCATTTTCCCAAAAATGGTACCCCTCAGATTTGCTTGATATTTTTTCTCATGAAAGGCAATATAATTACCTAACTTTTCTTCATACATCGCAAAGTGGGCGCTTTTAAGGAAAAAAAAGTTGTTCGAACAACAACTTTTTCATGTTAATTTTTTTTTAGCGTGTTTCACTCAAAGTCGAATAGTAATACGCGCACAACCTTATTAAAATCCGTTGAAACTTAATGAGCATAAAGATTTTGACCTTTTGATAATCTGGGCGTGCTTAAAACAAAAATCTAGCCTAACATTTGAAAGGGCCTAATACAGAGGATTTTTCTGCATTTCGAATGGTGTTTTAATAAATGAAAACTCTAGTGTTTTTGTTTAGTGCATAATTTATTTTCCTATGATTCTCCATACATAATTTGAGTTTTTCATTGATTATTAGTCTATCGGAAACAGAGTGAAATTTTTCGGAGTTTCCTTTGAATGTGAAAATCGCTTAGTAGAAATTATGTTTTGAGAAATAGGTACAAAACAATGAAATTTTTGTGTACCAGGTATAGTTTTTACATGACTGAACAGCTCCTTGAGTTCATCGGACATCTTTGTGTATTGATCATTTGATATGAAGCAGAAGTTCAATTTTGTTATGCTTGTATCTGTTTGTTTATGGACCTTGGATCTGATCCGCTGATGGGATTGATTCTAGCGATGGATCTGTATCTGTAAAATTAAAGAAAAGAAAAAAAAATATAACCACACATTAATATATAACGCTGTTAAGGTGATAGTACCATGAACGGGGGTGGTTTTGATAATAGGGGTAACTTTGGTAATGCAGCTAAGCCAAAAATTTATGACTTAAGGCACATCGTACGCAATATTTTGGATAGGAAACCGATGTTCCCTTCCAAAATAATGAATACGAAGAGCATTAAGTCATAACTTTTTGGATTAGCTGCATTATCAAAGTTACCTCCATTATCAAAGACATCCCCGTTTACGGTACATCGAAGCCGCATCTGAATTTTCCCCATGTTTGTGGAGCACGAGCTGCATAAACCGCATATCGTACAGTCGTGAACATTTGATAGATTGTTCACCGAGGTTGGCCTACCAATCGATCAAATTTGTACGATAAGCGGTTCATCCAGCTCGTGCTCTAAAAAAATGTTGAAAATGAAGTTGTATCTTCGATGTAAAATCCTTAAACCACACAGTTGAAACAGTTAAAGTTATTATTATTTACCTAGTGTATCATCAAATTCCTGATGTTCTGATTGCTGATGACTTGTTGATGGTTGCGGCTCTTCAAACTTCCGAGCATGGCTTGATTCTTTTCCATCCGATCGCCTCTTTTTCGGGAGAGGTGTCCTATTGTGCACTAAAATTCCACGACACGATTCACAAATACGCATTGTTACATCCAATTGATGATCAAAGCCCCATGAATGTATTTTCTCTATGAGACTTGATGATAAATTACGTAAATTATTGCGGCTGCAATTGGGATTGTTTATGTTGGCACTACATTGCACCCTTTTAATAATCAATTCAGCAGATTTTTCCATTGTTGTATATATAAACACTTTTTCGTTTCAACAACTATGCAGCACTACACTTTCAACAACTATGCACTACAGCAACTATGAGCATTGTTGTGATATCACCAAACTTAAATATTAGATTATGTCGGTAGAAACAGACTGCGGTGCTTTAAGTTTATACCTTATATCTCTCATGTGACTACCTGCGTTGTTATATAACTGCTATATAGCAGGTAACTTAACGATTATTTTAGGCATGCCTTAAATAATCGTTAAGTTACCTGCGCTATTATATGTATTCACTTGAGAGATGAGGTATAAACATATATATGCATATTGCTTACTAATGGACACACCTAATACATAAAAATAAATGAATGATTATTTTTCTAATTAAATTAATCACAAATACATGAATTGAAATCTTTTCATGAATAAAACATACTAAGTGATTTTTACTTAGTTTACCTATTGATTTGGAACAATTTGAGGGCGGTTTTATAGAAGTTGGATAGAGTGTATGCATATATTATAATACAATCCATCACAGGAAAGTGCAAACCATGCTGAGATGGCTGTTCCTCATTAGAACGTTTTGTTCTGAACTCTTATTGGACGATTTGCAGGTAACTTCTCTGTACCCTTTTCAAATGTTAGGCTAGATTTCGCCCAGATTATCGAAAAGTATACCCATAAAGTTTAATCGAATTTTAATAAGGTTGTGCGCGTATTACTATTCGACTTTGAGTGAAACACGCTAAAAAAAATTAACATGAAAAAGTTGTTGTTCGAACAACTTTTTTTCCTTAAAAGCGCCCACTTTGCGATGTATGAAGAAAAGTTAGGTAATTATATTGCCTTCCATGAGAAAAAATATCAAGCAAATCTGAGGGGTACCATTTTTGGGAAAATGACTTTTAATTTTTAAATATATTTTTTTAGAGTGTAGAAACCGATTTTTTATTTTATTTAAATTTTTTTATAAAATTTCAGATTATTTGCTAAAAGTTCGCCATACATCACTTTTTTGTAGGGCTTGTCATTTTTAAGCTATATATCGATTTGAAAAAAAAATCGACAAAAAACTTTGACCCTTATCAAATGTTAGACGAGATAAATTTTGAAAAAAATAAGTACGCAAAGTTGCTTAAAATTGCTAAGTCTCCACACCCACAAAGTTCCATAAGGTTCTGAGAGGGTGCTGCCAACCACTGGATGAGTTGGCGTGAAATCCGTCAAATGCATTGTTTACAAAAGCAGATACGTCCATTCGAAAAAAAAATCGAGGGTTCATTCATACCCGGTAGGAATCATGAATCACAGATTGCATAATTTTGCGCAAAGCTCTATAAAATATCCCCTACAATGTAGTATATTTGGTTTCACTCAGTGTTGTCAAAAATTGATTATTTAAATACTTCGTTTGAATACCGATACTACCGAAATGAATAAAAAGATATTCTCTCAAATTAAAAGTCCCTCGAAGTAAACATAAAATTGCGGGTTGCCAAACCAGATTTAATTTTATTCTCTCCGCGCGTCTCTTATAAAACATCGTCTCTGGTTCCAAGGTAATGATTTCAAGCTTTCAGCAAAGTTGGACTATGAGTCAAGAGCCAGCCAGAGTTGTCATAAATGACAAGCAATTTTACAGGTAGATGGCAACACTATTTGAGCAGAATCAAATAAATCTCAATTATTAGGTATCGTTTCATGACAATGACTTCGAAAGATTCGAAATCACTTCGGAAAGTAGTGAATCGCTTAATAAAAGTATGGATTCACTTCAGAAGTACTGATTCACTTCAGAAAAAAATCGCAATCATGTCGAAAAGCACTGAATCTCTTTGGACAATTTCGGAATCACTTTGGAAAAAAAATAATCAAAGTTTGTAATTATTTCGGAAAGTACTAAATAATTTCAGATATCTTCGGAATAATTTCAGAAAGTACTGAACCTCTTCAAAAATGTTTCCAATCACTTTGGAAACTACTGATTCACTTACTTATGCATTGATTCAGTACTTTCCGGAGTGATTTCAAACTTTTCTTAAGTGGTTCAGTCATTCCGAACAGTTCTGAAATAATTCAGTGATTCAGTTATTTCCGAAGACGTGAGACGTGATTTAGTACTTGCGAAAGTGATTAAAAACTTTATGAAATTATTCAGTACTTTCCAAAGTCCGAAATTTTCTGAAGCGTTTCAGTACTTTCTGAAGCGGCTTCAAACTATTTAAAAATGATTCAGTTCTTTCCGAAGTGGTTCAGAACTTGCAGAAGTGATACTTTTCTGGAATGAATCGGTACTTCCCGAAGTTATTCCGAAATTTTATGAAGTGATTCAGCCCTTTTCGAAGTGATTTCGATCTTTCCTGAAGTGAATCAGTATTTTCCTAAGTGACTCATATTCTAATTTTGGTAAACATTTGAAATCGCTACATTAAAATATTGAATTCTATTTGATTCTACTCGAGGAGTGTTGCCATCTACTGGCTGAATTTCAAACATTTGCGGCAACCCTGGCTGACTTTGCTGAACATTCGTAGTCGTCATTTTGAACCGATATCGAAATATTGTGCTTTATTTGGATTTACTTTAGCTGTGATGTCATATGAGAATCATTGACGGCAAACTTGACTGGCTCTTGACTCATACTTCAACTTTACTGAACATTCGAAGTTGCTATCTTGAAACGATATCGAGATATTGAGTTTTAATTGATTATATCCGAGCAGTGTTGCCATCTAATAACAACAAACTTGTGTGTTTTGATGCGTCAAGCTGTCATGCTCTTAGTTGAAAAATATTGTAGAAAATATAATTTGAAAGCTTTGAACAGGCTAGCAAACCGACTGGGCTTTAATAAGCCAACTCGTAAGCCAACTCACTCGCATAAACTAAATCCAAATACTCACCTCACAATCATCTTGTCCATTCCGGTGGGTTTGTTCATCGGGCAGTAGAACACATCCGGCGTGTTCTTATCGTAGACGATCGACTTTCGCATCATGTCTTTCTCCTTGTATTTGATGTGCTTCTCTTTGGCGGCTTCCACGACTACGGCCAGCGCCACCACCAGCAGGGTGAAAAGTACGACAGTTGACGTGGATTTACTCATGTTTACGCGGACTGACTTTCTTTGTGTTTTCTGGTGGGAAAGTGCGTTCAGCACTCACTATCTTCCAATGCCTCTTAGTCGTCTATTGTTTGATGGTATTTAAGGTTCGACTCTGCTGGGACATTGGGAAAAGTGAAAGAGAAATGAGCATTGTTTTTGTTATTGTTATTGGATCTTTAGATTACGAGAGCGATTACAAGTTGACGATGGCTGTTTTCTGTCTTAAAGTAGTGTCAAGGTTGAATTACAATGGCATAGGCGAGCGCGGGTATTGCTTTTGTCGCGATCGTTGACACTGTGAAAGAAAATGCATGCTTTCCCTGGAGTTAGATGTCTTGTTTGCTGATGTGAAGTCATCAACCCTGGGAAAACTAATTGTTCAAATTCAAATTTATCCACAGAAGTAAACATCAAAGACAACTGTTTTGAATGATAATTTGAGTGGCCTTGCACTTTACCGAATGGGAAATTTGTTTTACCAGAACCATTGTTTCAGAATCTCCCATTTCCGATTGCTGCATTTGCTACACAAACTCCAGTCGAAGCTGCTGTCATCCACGATCACATTGGCATTGCACTTCGCTCAAATTTGGTAATTATTCCATCGTCGTTGCTGCATCACCGCGGGAACGAGGAAAACATTTGGCGCATTTTTTAAGGGCATCTAAAATTCAAAATGCGGTTGGTCTCACGTTTGCTTATCAACACAATCTAATTATACACGGAGGGATAAACTGCACAGCAACTATAGAGACTTGCTCTAGTTCAAGTTCGAGAACAGAAGCAGGGCATATCGTGTGGTGAAGATCTCCGACTGCACTGGTTTGATAAATTTACAAGTCTCCGGTCGCTTGATCGTAGATTAGGCCGAAGTATAGAGTAAACTGAACGGTGTGCATCTGTCAGTAAGATATCGATCGGCACTTTTTATGCGACTTTTGACATTTTGCCGCCACCAGAAGCTTGATTGCGCGTTGGATCGCAATCGTATGCGATTCGATGGATGTCAATCGACCGGGGTAAAACTGGTTTGGTTTGGGTATGTGTTAATGTACTTGAGTTGTAATTACAAGATGATCTTAAATTGTGAAGACCTCTGAAGTTGATTTTTGCAGGATATTTATGTTTATTAAATTTTATTTAACTAAAAATATATTTTGGTAAATTCTTTCACGCTCAACAATTCTCTGTTATCTTTTTTTATTCATGTTTTGGTTCATTTTCTAGCTTGAGAACAACGTTACTAAGTAATCGAATTTATTTGGTAATATTGCGTTTTAAAATGTCCCTTTGGTCTTACTTTAACAATATCTCTTCATTAAACTCAATGATGGCTACTCCAGCGTATTTTGGAAAACGATTATTTGGACTAATAAAGTAGCATATCCATTTTTTTGCTTTTTTTTGTTGACATTTAGAGGTGGCGCAAAGGGTCTAAAGTCCTCAATGACGAACGATGAACTTTTTCAAATAAAACATATGCTTCTATATGTAATTGAAGCTCCGGTGTGGGAATCATACGCACAGAGTCATAGGAACAAAGTCCAGGCCGCTCAGAATTTCCGACTAGGCCTGTACTCGAAAAAAATGAACCAGACAAAAGTGTCCGCCAAAAATTTTAAGTCGGATTTTCTTGAAACTTCCAGGGAATGAACTAATACATATGGATTATGTTTCGGCATAATTAGTTTATTCAATTTCCTTTCCATCGCTGAAAGCCCGCACTTTTCCCTTAAGACCCCTCATTACATTTTGTGCATTGGTGGAGCCGACCTTTTTGGTTACTTTCATCCATTCTTTCTTCAACTCCAGCTCGTTCTTAAACACCTTCGACGATTTTCGAACTTTGGCCTTCATTATGGCCCAAAATCTTTCCACCGGACGAATCTCTGGTGAATTTGGGGGGTTATTGTCTCTGTACCAATCCAACGTCGTTCGCGCGTAATGGCATGATGCCAGGTCCAGCCAAAATAATGTCTCGCCTCCGTGGGACCGCAGGAAGGGCAACAGACGCTTCTGGAGGCACTCGATGCGGTAAATTTCGCTGTTGATGGTACCCATTGTGATGTACGGTTTACTAAGTTTACCGCATTGGCATATGGCCTACCAGAACAAGTATTTTTTTGGCGAATTTGTCCACTTTCTTCTTCCTTATGTCTTCCGGAACATCAAACCGTGATTTGGCAACGTAGAACTCCTGCACCGGTATCTGCTTTGCGTCTGCCTTGATGTAGGTTTCGTCATCCATAACCACACACATCGGTTTCGTTAACCACTCTCGATACAGCTTCCTTGCGCGGGATTTGTCCGCCGTGTTTTGTTGATCACGCCGGTTCGGTGCCTTCCGGACTTTGAATACACGAAGCCCAGCTCGTTTCATGGTTTGCTGAACGAACCAGGTGGAACACTTCTGGGACTCCTTAAACGATTTTACCACCCGAGACACAGTTGTATGGGTGATTCCCAGTTGTCTTCCGATCCATCTCATGGCCGCAGTCGGATTTTCCATGACGGCGCGCATAATTCTCCGGCGATTTTCTTCTTGTTTCGATGACATCTCAATAACCACTGAACCGATTGTTATGAAATTTTGCACATATAAACAATTCACTCCAAAATAGTTATGCCCAGATTTTCATCAATTTTTACTCACGGATAAAAAAGTTACACACGGATAAAAATGGTGCATTTTTTTCGAGTACAAGCCTTATGATTAAAAAAATGAGAGAGATTCCAGGAAATTGGAAGAACATGGATTTTATCAAAAGATGTCTGAAAAGCAATTTATGGAAAACACAGGTAGCATTCCTAGACAATTCTGCCAAGAATTAAATTATTGTAAGCTGCATATTGCTGTGATATTATTCAACGATTCTTACTCATGTTGATTTGCTACAAGGAGGAAAGGAAGTTGTCTCGAAAAATAATTCCAATTCTAAGAGCTTTCAAAATATTCCACAGCCCAGTATGTTCTATTATGATTAAAAATGCAGTTTCTTGGATTGTTACTTTTACAATATGAAAATTTCTGCAAGTCCCATTGATTGAATAATTTCTCCAAGTTTGCATTAAATCGAAGTCAAAATGACGCCACTAAGGACCAATAATCCGACTCGTGTGCTTCCTGACCGACTTAGTCGGTTGGTTCACAAAATGGCGCTGTACCGAATGGTATCACAAAAAGGTCCTGTGAGGGCAACGGGGTTTATTTTAATTAATTATCGTACTAGTCTACGGTCATTCGATTAATGTTACCTATCCGTAATTAATTAGCCAAGCCGTATTACCTGATTGAACAGATAGGTATTCACGCGATTCACCACTCACTTTTATTACTTTGAGGACACTTGGTTTTAACGGTCCGAAGCACACGAACGCCAGATACTGATTGAATGGCGGTTTTCCTTCGCGCTTTTCCCATCCCATTGCTCTTCTCGTGAGACGTTATTTTCCACCCATTTTGAATTCATAGTTTCGCCCGAATGTTGTTGTACCCACTGGTAGAATACTCATACCCAGTGCACTGTTGTACGGTTTTACATAATTTTCAAATTTAAAAACAATTAATCCTACTAACAAATTAACATTTTTTTACAACGACTACTAACCCTACTAATCCAACACCAAATAACTTTAAGAGACGTGACGGTACATTTAACAACTATGCACAAATTAAAAATCTAACATGTTTTGTAATAAACGGTTACAAAATCATCGAAGCTTTAGGGGTAGAAGTCTCCACTTCTGTCAGCCCTATCACCATCATTGCGACCTACTGCCCCAAGAAAGTCACCATCAGGGACGGGTCGGCAGCAGACCTACACGGGAAAAATCCGATTCCATTTTCATGAATAAAAAATCATGAAATCAAAAAACTTGCCCTCCCATGAAATCATAACAATGATTCATGATTTCGTTATGGAAATTTGTGATTTCATAATGCAGCGGAATCATGACCGCTTCAAGCGTTACCTAGAAAACCGAGTTCACCGCACTACATAGTTATCTCGCCTTTTGCCATCCATCTTATATAAGTACCAACAGTCTAGTGGTCAAACTATGGGTTTATAATCGTAAGGTTCTTGATTCGAATCTAGTCTGTTGCTCTATTTTATTTTTTATATGTTTTAGTTTAAAAACTAAAAGTTAAACAACATGGAAGACAACATCTCACTACCTGTGACCCACCAGGAGCTCAGTTCGTACCACTATCCGGTGGTGGCCGATGTAGCCTCATCCGTCAACCGATTCCAAGCTTCCCGACGCAACTATCATCGTGTCAGCTGGGAGCAGTTCCAACTCTGGGACGCCCGAAGATGTTGACCGGTATCTGCGTTCCATCGAGGAGACGACATTCCGGGGCTGACGTGCCAGTATCCAGACAGGTGAGCAATACTCTGAACCTTGATAGAATTACCAAAAATCTCATCAGACTCCGTAGCTCCATCCGAAGGCAATACCAGCGTTCTGGTTTGCGTGTCTTGAAGACCCATTGCAATCATCTTACAAAAACCATCCAAGGTGGACCTTAGAAATCATCATCTAAGGTGGACCTTAGAAATCAGGATTTTGCTAACAAGATCGGCTCTCTCCTAGGTTGTGCACAGCTCTTCTGGAAACTAACGAAAATCCTTAAAAATAGGCCAAGACCCACTGACTCCATTGGACCGTCCCAGCGACCCAGTGGTTCATCTGATAACTCATGAAGAGAAGACTGCCGCGATAGGTCAACATTTCGTCAACTCCCATAATCTCGGACAAAACATCGTCAGCCCTCACGAAGCTGAGGTTGCTGAAAATGCAACCAATCTTCATCAGATTCCCAACATTTTTCCCGAGGAATCCGAGATTTCTGCTGACGAACTGTTGGTCTATTTTAAATAATTTAAAAATATGAAGGCCCCAGGTTTCAACAACATCCTGAATCTGGACTCAAACACTTGAGTTCCAGATTCTACAACCATCTGGCACTGATTTTTAATCTGTGCCTCAGGCTTGGCTACTTCCCCTCGTGCTAGAAGTCAGCTAAAGTCATACCCATCCGGAAACCTGGGATGGATCCGTCCTCTCCTTTAAGTTATCGACCAATCAGCCTTCTCTCAGGGTTATCATATCAAAAAACAACTTACTCGAGGAACAGTTTGGTTTTCGGAAAGGTCGTTCGACCGTCCACCAGCTGACTCGAGTAACAAACATTCTCACACGGAACAAGTCTGTTTCGAAAACATCTGCCATGGCGTTGTTGGACGTTGAAAAAGCGTTCGACAATGTCTGGCATGATGGCCTGCTGTTGAAATTGCAGCAGTACGGTCTTCTATCAGATAGGACGTTCCGAGTCTCTCTGAATAGCATCACATCGGATGCTTTCAACATCGGTGACGGGGTTCCACAAGGAAGCATCCTTGGCCCCATTCTATTCAACCTGTTCACCTCCGATATGCCGGCTCTCCCTGATGGTGGATTGTTGTCTCTGTTCGCAGATGACACATCCATCGTCTACAAGGGTAGGGTCATAGGAGCTCTGACTGCCACAAGGGTAGTGTCATCGGAGCTCTGACAACAACTGGAAGATCCGTATCAACGCGACAAAGACCCAGGTCATCATATTTCCACACTTTAAATCTCGCAGTCCCAGACTTGTTCCATCGGAGAATAATAAGATCTGCCTGATAAGATCATTGTATCCACTCATCAACAGGAGGTCTACCCTGTCCCTGAAAAATAAGCTTGCTGTCTATAAACAAATCATCCTTCCCGTAATAGAATACGGGATGCCCATCTGGGAGAGTTGCGCAAAAAGCCGCGGGGGGCGACTTTATCTACAATGCAGGAAAAATTGTGTTTTGCTGTGGTTAGCTGCACGCACGCTGAGTAGATAGAAAGAAGATTGATGACGATTCTGAAGATTTCCTGCAAAAAGATGATGCGCGATGCAGTAGATGCGAGAAATGAAAGAAGATATTTCGAAGATCGATTCGCTAGTGTGAGATTTGTTGAGCATCTAGAATTGAGATTTAGATGTGTCGCCCCCCTCGCAAAAAGCCACAATCTCAAGTTACAAAGGATCCAGAATAAGACCCTGAGAATGATCGTCAATAGTCCAACGCGGACTACACGCAAACCAAAAATTTATTACAATGAATGTTAGTTCCGTTTCCTATCATCCTCTGTTCATGAACATCGCAACGAATGTTATAAATTGCAGGCGATGTAATGGTTTTTTGTCTTTTTTTATTTCGTGTTCTATCTACGCTTTCGACTATACCAGTAAGCTTGTAGAACGACGCACATTGTAGAACATTGTAGAACGACGCACACACTTGCCTCGAATCTCTCCAGCAGAAAAAGCATACGAAGTCGAGTATGCGAGAAAATGAGCGCTTCATGTTTGCTTTTAGGCTATCCATATTCAGGAGGATGGAGAGAGCAGGGGAGAAAGCACAGGTCTGATAATCGAAGCGTTCTTGGTTCGAGTCCAGTCGGCAATGTGTTTCCTATTTTTTTCGACATAACTAATTTACCTCACTAATACACTCTACATTTTTCGGTCTCCAATTTTCTTGCATTGGACCGCAGCTAAGTATATCGCATCCTCGGTTCATGCGGTCTCCACTAACATCCTCTGATGATGAATCCCACATAATTGTAAGCGAATCTTACATCCCTCGATTGGGTGTAGAATAACAAATTAAAACATTTAAATCAAACATTCTTCACAAGAAGAGAATTGTAAAACACGACATGTACAAACACAAAATCAAAAATTTCACCAAAGATGGAGAGCCCTTCTGGCTAACCTCTTGCCCTGTATTAGCAATTGTAAACCAAGTAACAAATCGCAAATAAAGAAGAATTTTACTTTTCCGATTTAGGTTAGCGACTGAAAGTCAATTTTTATTTGTTATATGCGACAGTTAGAAGATACTGAGAGGTTAGCACATATCATCGGCAAGAGACGTGCGTGTGAGAAAATTTGCGAAAAAATCTAAGGGCACCGGTGGGATTCGAACCCACAATTCCCATTCAGTACACGGGTGCATTGCCAATTATACAACGGTGGACCTATGGTCTACGGATGTATTTGGCTAATGACATATGAGTTTCAAATCCGTTTCCCTTAGATTTTTTCGCAAATTTTCTCACACGCACGTCTCTTGCCGATGATATGTGCTAACCTCTCAGTATCTTCTAACTGTCGCATATAACAAATAAAAATTGACTTTCAGTCGCTAACCTAAATCGAAAATTAATTTGATGATATATCATCACTATGGCCCGGTGGTCGGAGGTGAGGCCAGCAGCTCATTGCTCTATTCATACTGCATTGGACATCCCGTATCCAACATGTGTGATGTAGAACAGAGACGAGTTGTGTTTGTTCACATCGACCGATACTGAGTGGTTGCGGTACAAGCACATATCGTCGGTAATAGACGATTGTTGTGTATTGAGAACGCTTGCGCAAAAAGACTAAGGGAGGGAAACGGATTCGAAACTCATATGTCATTAGCCAAATACATCCGTAGACCATAGGTCCACCGTTGTATAATTGGCAATGCACCCGTGTACTGAATGGGAATTGTGGGTTCGAATCCCACCGGTGCCCTTAGATTTTTTCGCAAATTTTCTCACACGCACGTCTCTTGCCGATGATATGTGCTAACCTCTCAGTATCTTCTAACTGTCGCATATAATGAAGAATTTTACTACTACTTGCGCGGATCAAAACTTGTCATACCGACAAGCTTTCGACCAAAGTTGCTCCAATTAGCCCACGAAGGACATCCAGGACAGTCTCTGATGAAACGACGTTTTCGGGAGAGGTGTTGGTGGCCCGGCATGGATCAAGCCGCGGTTGAAACATGCGAAGCTTGCGAGGGATGTCGTTTAGTCCAACTTCCTGATCCGCCTGAACCAATGATGCGACGTTCATTGCCCGACCGTCCATGGTTTGATATTGCGATAGATTTTCTCGGGCCAATGCCAACAGCGGAATACATTCTTGGAGTTATTGACTATTATCTACAGTCGTTTTATGGAATTAGAAGTTATGTCTAAAATCACGGCACAAGAAACAATCAAACAATTGTCAATCGCATTTGACAATTAAATTAGACAATTCAAAACAGTTCGTAACATACGAATTCGAGGAATATTTTAAACTAAACGGCATTTACCTTAATCACTCTTCACCCTATTGGCCTCCTCAGGCTAATGGGGAAGTCAAACGCCAGAACAGATCGTTGTTAAAAATAATGAAAATTGCGAACGCTTTGTGCAATGCTTGGAAGACTGAACTCAACAATTATTTGGAACTGTACAACAATACCCCACATACCATCACGGGTAAGGAACCAAGTGTGCTTTTACACAATCGAAAAATTACGCACCAAATTACCCTGCGTTGACGATCTGGAAACGGTTCCTCCTAGTACCGATTTCAGGGATCAGGACTATGAAAAGAAAATGCAGGAGGATGTGAAGCGTAGAGCGAAACCGAGTAGTCTATCGGTTGGAGACTCAGTCCTCATGAGAAACCTCTGTCCAATGAAAAATTTGTCTTCAAATTTCCATAAGGAAAAAATCACTGTTATAGACAGGCAAGGTTCAAACTTAACTGTTCAATCCAAAGATACTGGAAAAAAACTTATGACCGCAACACATCCCATTTAAAAGCTATCTCTGATCCATCAACACTTATTACCAGACTTCGGATAAGCATCCAACACCAACCTTCGACGAATGTTTCAACCCTAAATACTATATTTATTGTCAGATTTGCCTCATGACATACCGAACCATTGTATTCAAATATAAATTTCATGCAAGAATTTATTGAATTACATAAATTAAAACCTATTAAATTTATTTCTATTTGATGAACTCCAATGCCGTAAAGTAGAAAACATTTTTTAATGAAACAGACCGAGAAAGTTGTGAACCGTTGTCATGCTTAATTTTGAAAAAAAAATCATTCCAAAAGACGAGCACAGCACGATAAAAATGTCGAATGTAACGTCAAATGAGACGACTCACAACCAGGGCTAGCAAATGTCATTTTCAATGAAAGATCTCACGCGATATTTACAGAGATACTTCTGTCATTATCATCGGATGAGAAAACGATGACGGAGATTTTCTTCAAAATCTCATCGATTTTTTTGTCATGACAAAACGTGGCAGTGTTGTGATCATCGTGATTACCAGCTCATATATTGCTATTAAAGTTACCTGTACCGAGAAAATCTTTAAAATATATTCACTCTACCGATTACATACGGTTACTTGCTTAAATTCAAAAATTCAAAAAAGAAATGTTGATGTCAAAACCGCATAAAAATTATTCTCATGGATGCTTGATCATTGGAAAATGACAAGAAAGCTAATGTCGCTTCGTCTCGTGATAGTGAGAGGACCTGTTTTCTCATTGTCACATGACGGCCGTGATATTTACCAACTCTGTCACAACCCTCCGAGTCAGATAGAGTTTTCGAAAATCTAGCTAGCGCAGGGATCAGGTGGCTCCACTGCTCGAACATGGCTACAGCGAAGATTACCAGCTACTGCTCGACGCGCACGAAGTGAGAAAAACCCGAAGGCGCGTAAATCACGTGATACGATCGTCATCGATGGGCTGATGATCGTATGATGATAATTGGCTTAACACTTATAGCGAATTTGTTTATTATTCAGTTCCAACCTGGATCGGGTATCAAGATCGGCTCTGCTTGTTTTCTGACAAACGTCAGTTTGATCGTTTGTTTTTAAAACCTACCTCAGGTTCAGGTTCGCACTGACAAAAAGTTCGGTTTCACACTGGGTTGGAACTGGTTCCAACCCCGATAATAAACAAATTCGCTATTAGAAATACCTAATCTCACACGTGACGGAACCTATCTTTGACATAAAGGCTGAGACGTAAACAAACATGTCATGTAAAATTAAGTGCTCCGAGACTGAAAAGATCGAAAGTACGTTTGATTGAGCTGAATTTCGCGTCTAATATGACTCAATTTTATGTTAAACTCGACGCTCGTATATGTCAGTCTCAGAGCACCTAAATTTACATTAATTTGTCTAGCTGTGTACCTACATTCAAAACCGACACTTCTATATAAGGGTCCCCGACCCTTAATAGAGGTCCTCGGAAGCGAAGAAGATTGGTGCATCCAGAAAAGTGAATTAAAAGTTCAGCAAGTGAGATTCGAACCCGTTATTTTACCGGAGTAAAGTGGACCCTACACGATTGCTTTTATTGACAATAATCGTATTGTCAATACATTCAATATTGACGTCTATACATCGGTATTGACAATATTTCTGTATTCACATCATCAATATTTTTGTCAATAATTCCCCTTCGCGTCAATATATTGATACGTGTGGGGTTTGCTTAAGAGAAGTTTTGGACAGCCAGTGTTAATTACTCTTGCCGGTTTAGTCTCTATAGAAACGTGTAAGGAGCTTAGCTCCAAGTGCATCCTAACCCGCCAAGAACAATACACGGTAGTGTGCGCTTTAGTGACCACGTGGTGGTAAACTGAACCTCCTTATCACTAACGTTAAGGCCAGTTAGAATTCCGAGAGGTCGTCTTCCGGTTTGTGAAGTTTAAGTCGACACCCTGAAGAACTGTCCGTGAAGTAAAAACCGGTTAGACAAGGGGTCGCGGTGCGAGTTAGGTTGAATTCCTCTCGAAGTGTGTGAGATTGTGCACAGTGAACCGCTTCCCAGAACCGGTCGTACGTCAACACACGACCTAGCACCCCGTTTTGAATCGGAACGGTATCAGCATCGGCCCTGGTAATGGTGAAGCGATCCAGCGACGAGGTAACACGTGACATCCAACGGCAACGGCGGCGACGTCGGCATCAGCGAGGCAAGCGTTAGCAGACATCAGGTAGTGAGTCAAAACCTTAGAACATTTTCCTTTTCCTAAAATACAAAAGTGCTCCAAAGTTTGGTTCTCCTGAATATATTTTTTGGCTTGGTATTCTTAACGTAACGGTTGTGTTCTAAATCTTGCATGCACCGAAAGAAAAGTTTCAGGTTGGAGTTTTGTCGCTGGTTGGATTCAGGTGAGTTTCTTCTAGTGCGGTTTGCCGACCCTGAAAATTAGAGTTGACTAGCCGTAAGGTACAAGCCTCAGGTGATTCAAGATTTAATGAAGAATCTTTGGGCCCAATGAGTGTTGCTCCGGAGTTGGCTTTGGGTGCAAATGAGCTGCCACCGCCTACTATGGTGGGCCAAGACGTTCAGGTAGGACACCCTATAACATTAAGAAGGTAGCATGCAACTTACCTTTTCCCTCAGGGGCTGCCTACTCTGTCGATTGAGAGGTTACGTTGGGCCCGCGCCGTCGCTCGTTGCTCTCTGCGTCGTCGCAGGCGTCGGGGCACTTTCTGCAGGGATTCTTGTAGGAATCCTGTGAGCACACGTGATTAATATTTTTGTTGGCACACTTTTCGGACGTAGGTTCAAAACTTCATCCACTCGCGCACTATTGTGGACCGTTCTAACGGCAGATTCTGGTCTGGTTTCTCGAACCAACACTAGGATCACGAAGGAGGCAATTCTTCACTTCTTCGCCTACCACACAACCGTCGGACACTCGCGAACTACCAATCCCATGCAGTCGAGAACGCCTATATCTAATGGCGGGGATTGGGGACCAGCTCGGCGGCAATTAATACGCACGCCACTTGCAGGTTTCGGGATACTTCGTCCGAATACCAGAATTACGCACTACCGAGACTGGGTTTAGCTTCTTCTGGCCAGGTTAACAGCCCGTTTCACTCGCCACACTAGGCGTCACACACGCGAAGGCAAAAATCCGTCTTTCCTTTTTCTAACACTTGACTTTTTTCCGCGCGTCCGTACTATCCAAAAGGTTTTCCACAAAAGAGCCCCATCAATTAGTTTAAATGATCTTTATTTTAGTTTAACTTGGACGATTACCATATAAATTTTTACTAAGTGATTTAATTGCTTTCTTCATCTTTAGGTATGGGCAAAATTTAAAATTAGTTTTACAGGATTAGTCCTAGACTTAGTACACGGTCGACCACCTTGGTGGGATTGGTTTGTTTTGTTTTTAGAATTTGAAGAGAAACTACTTAATACTACTATTTACAGCTTAAAACTAACCTACTCTACTATATACACTTAACCTACTATGTACAAATTGCTTATTAAAGCATGTTCAGAAAGATTGCATTTTTGAATAAATTTAGTTGTCATATCATCAATTTTGGAATCTACTTTGGGAATTTCTGCCTCTTGATGGAGGTCTGCTATTCTTGTGTCGAATGGACGATCTAGGATCATCCTCAACACTCTATTCTGTGCAACCTGGATTTTGTTCCTGTGGGTCTGAGCGCACGATTCCCACACCGGGGCGGCATAGAAGATCGCGGGGGCTATGATCTGTTTGTAAACAGCCAGTTTGTTTTGCCTTGAGAGGCGGGATCTGCGGCAAATGAGCGGATACAAACACCTAACCAAGGCGGAGCACTTAACTAGGGTTTTCTCTATGTGCGAGCGGAACAGGAGCTTCTCATCGAACAACATCCCGAGATAAGTAACATCAGTGGACCACTCGACCCTTGTACCATCCATTATTACGGTACAGGAGGGAGACGGTTTAAGTTTTGGTGATTGTCTGTGAAGGAACATGATCGCTTGGGTTTTCGAGGCGTTGATTTTGATTTTCCACGAGGTGGCATAATCAGTAAAGGTGTCAAGGCATCGTTGCAGCTTGTTCGTAATTTCACGAGGCATCCTACCCTTGACGGCTATCGCGGTGTCATCTGCGAACAGAAAGAACACGCAACCGTCTCCTAGAGGAGGGATGTCCGACGTGTAGATGCTGTAAAGCAGTGGTCCCAGCAGACTCCCTTGCGGAACACCTGCTGGGATCGGAAATTGTCCCGAAAGGGAACTATTCAACGACACCCTGAACGACCTTTGCTGGAGATAGTTACGGGTGATTTTCACAAGGTATGGTGGAAAGTTGGAGTTACAAAGCTTGTATATAAGTCCGTCGTGCCAGACATTGTCAAACGCCTTTTCGACGTCTAACAAGGCCATGGCTGTGGACTTGGATACAGTTTTGTTACTTCGGATGTTATTCATCACCCGCACTAGCTGATGATTGGTGGAATGCCCCTTGCGGAACCCGAACTGTTCCGGAAGAAGAATGTCATGTTCCTCCACAAACTTGTTTAGTCGGCTGAGGATCAATTTTTCGAACAGCTTGCTCAGCGCTGAGAGCAGGCTAATCGGTCTGTAGCTTGACGGTAGTGAAGGGTCTTTCCCAGGTTTGCGGATCGGGATGATTTTTGCCACCTTCCTGATGCTTGGAAAGTAGTGCAGCTCCAAGCATCTGTTGAGGATGGCAGCCAGCAGCGAGTGGACCCTCGGGCTGAGATTTTTCAACGCTAGGTTGAATATTCCGTCAAACCCGGGAGCCTTCATGTTTTTACTATATTTCAGCGCTGAGCAAATTTGTTCCTCTGTAATCCGTTCTTCTGGAGGGACGGCACAAGGGGAGGTATCTAACGTCTGAACGCACTGCACAACCTGGTTCTCGAGTGGACTTGGGATTGTAGAGCCAAGCAAATGCGATTGGGCAATGTGCTCCCCAATTGCATTGGCCTTCTCTTCGTTGGTGATAAGCCGTTCGTCATTGACTCTAAGTGGTGGAATGGGCTTGGGGTGAGACTTCAGCACCTTGGCAACCTTCCAGAATGGTCTGGAACGGTCGTCCAGGTTCTGAACGAGCCGCCCGAAACTCTCGTTCCGGATTGAGACCATTCTGGAAGCGATCTGCCGATTCAGATCGACCATTTCGTATTTACGCTGCAGATCCCCAGTCCGCTGAAACTGGCGTCTACGAACATTTCTGAGCCGAATCAAGAGTTTGGTGTGGGAATCAATTGCTTGAAACTTACCCCTCACAGGAACTCGTCGAACGCACTCTTCGTCAGCCACGGATATGGCTTGATGGAGACCCTCCAGGGCCCGGTCGATGTCCTCCACTGTGTCGAGTGGTGGGTTGTCGTCGATGTGGCGGTCGACCACGCGTCGAAACTGGACCCAGTTGACTCGATGGTAGTCCTTCCGCTGGCACGGTGCAGGGGCCACGTTGTAGCCCAGCTCGGTCAGCACCGGTTGGTGGTCCGAACTCAGGTCGTTGACGGCAACCGGCTTGGCTAATCTGGTGTTTGCCAAGAACAGGTCCAGCGTCGATGGGTTGCCCGCCGGTGATGTGAAGGTTGGTTCGTCCGGAAACCAGACGGAATAGAGACCATGCTGGGAATGGTCGAATAGCAGGCGGCCGTTTTGGTTCTGCTGGTAGTTCCGCCAGGCCTCGTGCCGGGCGTTCAGGTCCCCTCCGATTACGAAGCGGGCATTGGTGCGGGTTATGATGGCAAGGTCGTTCTTGAACTGCTGTGCTGTACCATTGCTAACGGTACATTGCCGGGGGCAGTAGACAACGATGAACCGGACGTTTCCGGTCGATGTTTCCACCTCAACGCCGACGGCCTCGATGATGGAAGTGCGGTAGTGGGGTAGGGTGCAGTACTTGATGCCTTTCTTGATGATGACCGCGACACCGCCCCCCCTGGAGCTGGTGCGATCAAGCCGGACAATGCTGTGGTCGGGCAGCCAGAAGCTGTCACCGGTCTTGAGGTGGGTCTCGGTGAGAAGGCCCACGTCGATGTCGTGCTTGCGGAGGAAGTCTGCAAGCTCAATGTTTTTCGCCCCTACGGAGCGAGCGTTCCAGTTGGCGATCTTTATGGGTTCACGGTCCATAATTAGCGACGAAGGAGATGATAGCTTGGAGCTGTTGTGTTCTTGTTGCGCAGGTGCGCTTGATGATGATGGCCTGGGCCAACAGTGTGACGATCTCATCCGTTGACAGCGGAGAATCGTCTGTAGCTTCACCGGTTGTACCGGCCAATCCCGGAGCAGGGGGATCCGTCGATGGCCCGGAGGCTTGACCGGGTACTGCAGCGGCAGCCAACTGTTGGTTGAGCGGGAGCGGCGGCAACACTGGAATTGGCCGTGGTTGGACCGGTGATAACGGAGGAAAGTTCTGCGCGTTGTTTTCTGGAACCTTCTTGCGACCGGGCTGGCTGTTGGACGAGGCCTTCTTCCGGATCTCGGCGTATTCGGCCCGCTTCGGACAGGCCTTACTCGTGGCCTTGTGGGCGGCACCGCAGTTGGCGCATGTGGGAGCGGCTTCCTCGATGCTGTCGCAGTTGTCGATCTTGTGGTTTTTGCCGCATTTGATGCAGCGGCTGGCCATGCGGCAATTCCTGGTGCCATGCCCGAACAATAGGCAGTTCGAGCACTGAGTGACGCCACGGTGGGTGGGTTTATACCGCTCCCACTTCACTACGATGTGGAACAGTGTGCGTGTCGTCTGGAGATCCTTCACGGTTGTGGAGTTCTTCTCCAGATGGACCAGGTAGAGCTGGTCACGATACTTGATGGCCTTGGTGCGGGTCATCTTGTGGACTTCGACCGGCTTGAGGCCGTTCGCCTTAATCTCGTCCATTAAGGTGGTGGTGTCCATGTCGTGGAGCCCGCGCAGCACCACTTTCAGCGGCTTGGTGGCCTCGATGTCGTGGGAGAAGTACTCCAGCTTCATTCTGTCCAAGAGGGCCTGAACTGCGTTGAAGTGTTTTTCGGCCGGGACCATCAGTTTGTAGCCTTCCGTGCACCGTTGAATGGTGCAGCGAAGGCCCTGCTTAATGTAGAAATCCAGCTGCTCCCATAGCCCGGGAGGGAAGCCCTTCACATAGAAGGGTGGCAACTTAACTTTTTTCGGCACCGTCTCAGGGTCCGACTGCGGCTGCGCTCCGTTCTGCAGGGCGGCGAACGGATTGTGTCTCAGCAGCTTTTTTGCTGCTGATACGGTGGCGCTGCTGTCTTCAGGTCTGGGTCGTTTAGTTCCGGGAGGCCCCGGCTGCGGGTCCGCAACGCCTGTCGGGATGGGCAATGGGGTTTTCTTCTGCTTCTTCTGGGCTGGCTCGGTGGTCGCGCCGTCTCCTGGGAGAGTCTGTTTTCCCGGTAAACCGGCACTCGCGTTACCGCGCGATTTCTTACCCATGGCTGGGTCAGCGAGAGCGTCACTACACAACGCGGAGCTAATTCGACTTGCGAACGAACGAACGAAACTAGAGAGAATACAAATCGACTGAACTGCTCAACAGTCTGGCAGCGAATGTGATGTGTTGTGTCCGAGCTGAAGAGCCCCATCAAGCGATCGAGCGCCTATTTATCTTCTCCCTCGCTCGCAATGGGAGGACTGAACTTCCTTCCCACACACTTTTGCCAAAAGGGGTGGTAGTTGTCTACTCGAGCAGTTTTGGTAGCGGACGGCGCTCAAATAGGCGAGTTTATTTTAAATATTATAACAATTTCTAGTTCTAGCTCCTATCTTTCAAACTATTACAATAATGGGTATATTTTAATTTAATGGGACATGCTCTAATGTTACAACCCAGACCGAAGGTGATATACATTCCATGAAGATAAGTATCTTTTCTTGCTTTATATAAATCTTTGATCAATAAATATGTATACATTCGCGATGTTCTGTAGCAAGAGTTCTGGCAGTCCTACTTAGCTCGGCGTCGTGTACGGTTCGCAGTGCATAGTAAATCAGTTCTCTGGAGTTAGCTACTAGAGAGCGTCTAGTATAAGAGAGGAGCGGATTGGATGGTTTTGAACCAAACGAACTGTCAAAGCCAAAGCCAATCGAGCAGCGCCTAGCAGTGTTGCTAGAAATCATCTAGGCATACGTTGCCAAGGCAATTTGTTTTAAATCCGCTCCTCTCTTATACTAGACACTCTCTATTAGCTAACTCCAGAGAACTGATTTACTATGATTACCACCTTTGACTATGATTACCGAAATTTTAAAGATTTAACATAATAAATCTTGACATATTTGCTAGAAATTCCACTTTTTGAAAATTGTAACGCCCCTTGGCGAACGAGGGGTCCATTAATTTGAGCTAAGGAAAGTGGCACTATAATTTTTTCATCAGTTTTGACCAATCAAGCGGATATATTTAAATATTTAAGGACCATGTATCATTGGCGATCTGGTATCAACGAGAATTAATCATGGACTTGAAGACCTTAATAAAACCCAAAATATTGCTAGGGGGTACATAAGAAGGTGTGCTTTTCCATAAAATATTTTTTTTTTTTTTTTTAATTGGTCGTATCTTTCTTATTGCACAACCTTTTTGATGTCGGTCAAAAGTAATCTTCGAATCATGATTTGCGCTTCAAAAACAGAACAGAAAACCATATACTGACAAATAATAGTTTTCAAAAGAGGCAAATTACTGAAAACAGGTTTTGTGCAAAATGAAATTGAAAAAAAACCGCTCAATTGAAAATGAAGCGATCGGTACGATACTGGCTATACTTTGTCAACATAATATCCATCAAGTTTTAGATGGAACTGCTACATTATTTCTCGAAACGATTTTTTCCATGAACAATTTTTAATGCGTACATTCATCATTTGATAAAATAAGAAAAGCAACGATCGACCAGTGTTGAGAAAATATCAAAAAATCAAATCTCATCAACGCCCAACGTAGATATATCAACGTAGACCAAAAATCAACAGTCAAACAACTGCGGTTGATTTTGCAAGCTGTGATATCGCAGCTCGGAATATCAAGCTAACAAAACTCACCAACTACAAATCTCACCAAACTGTGGTGAGATTGTGTTTAATGATTTTTGCTTTACACCCGAATGCAACCGAAACTTCCATAACGGCTTGCAGCAGTCCCTTCGCATCTGCCATTGGTGAAGATTAAAAAGAGATAGCAAACTATGCTTTCTCTTTCTAAGAAAACGATGTGCAATGGAATCATTTTTGTGTCGAGTCAACTCTCAGCTTGATTTTTGCACGTTGTGATTAGTCTCGCAATATCAAAGGAGCTTGTAAAATCAATATCAAGCATGATATTTTGTTCCAATATCACGCGTGATATTGCGAACGCATGAGAGCGGAAAAAATATCAATTGATTTGTGATTTTGCAAACACTGCTATCGACTATGGAACCTCATTTGAATTGGGGATCTGCTTCGTCATTTGACGAAAGCATGGATCATTTTCAACTGAGAAACGCTTGACGTCGTTCCATTTAGTGTAACCGCCAGACAAACTGGAGCTCTGGGCAATCCCACCCCGGTTTTAACCCGACATCCGTTTGTCTGCAATACGGTCAACATCAGTTTTAAATTGACCCAATATTGATCCGACATCGGCTTGACATGTCTGTTCGGAACATTTGTTCTGGTCATACATCAATTGAATGAGAATGACGCTACTGCCAGTAGATAAGGTTCGTTTAAAACCTTGTCTAATCAACTGATCGAGATGAAGTGAAATAATCTGGACCAAATCAGCTAAACTAGCAAATATTTTCAAAATCCAAAATAAATTTGGTGACCCATATCTAATATTGATTGGTTTGTGGAAAATTAGCATTTCTTCCCAGTCTGTACTGTACGGATGCAAATCGTTTTTAAATAAATTAAACTCTCCCCCAAAAATAAACGCCTACTTCAGAGCTAACGGTAACGCATAGCATCACGTCGTCAGCGTCGTCGTCATCGTAAACATATCAAAACAGTGTGCTATGAAGAAACTGAGGAAGAACGTTGTAAAACGTTGGAATAAATTAAATCGGCCAAATGGTCAATGAATCGAAAAGAGACCGGAGAAAATAGTACTGTGGGAGATGTGGATCTGGAGCTGGAAATGAGATCCCCTAGATCTCTCCGGAACCCTGATTGGTTGGCGGCGCTGGCTGGCTGATGCCAACAAAGAAACACCGCGCAATCTGTCTTTTATTGCCGTTAAATTGCGTTGGATGACCGGATTCACCAGTTTCAGAGGCTTAGGAACGAAATGAGTCATCCGACGACGAGCGTTGACCATTCGATCCACGTTTGCGCGGAGGTGGCGGTTGAGGAGGCTACCCAGATTGTGAAGGTTGCTATTAAAATTGTTGCTCTTCTCCCACTGCTGGGGGTTTGTTTCAGTTCGATCGGATCTGGTTTGCTTCGTGACTATCAATGTGAAATGTGGCACGAATGGCTAAACGATCAACCTACATTCGTCTATTCTAGCCAGCTAAGCCCAAAGACCAAGATCGAAGCGTTTCCGGAATGGTAACGGAAGTTGGTCTCAATTGAAATTTTTGAATTGAAGGTCTGCACAATTGCACTCTACATCCACAAAGTTCGGTTCGAGTCACGATTTCCTTTCATCAACCGAGTGAACCGTTCAAGCCTTTCCTAACAATTGTACCTTAAAGCATTTTCAAGGTAAGTACTTCGAGTACAGGTTATTAGATAGTGCAACAGTCGTTGGTTTCGCTTTTTATGAGCGCTTATTCTGTCGTTAACCAACACAGCAATTTCATGGGAGACCCTTTTCCGCCGTCATGGTAATTATGGAAGCTTGTAGCACTAAGTCTAGTGCACAAGCATTTGAGAAAACCTGTAAAAACCTGCGTATAGCTATTCGAGCTTTATTGATTTACGGCCTGTCATCATCGCTAAATGCTAGAAGCTCGATTGTTTTCTGCGGTGGTCGCTTTGGTTTATGACCTAACACTTCAATGCTCAGCTAAGCCATTGTAAAGGTAGGACGCATAAATTCGAGCTATTTTGAGTGATGAGGCTTTGGAGATCACTGCAATAATTGTTGCAACAATTATTGTTGAATATGAAGTACAGTATGACCCGATTTGGTAGGGTAGTTTTATTGCACCAAAATATACCTTAAACATCCATCTTGAAGGTTAATGAGAAAGGTTTGGAATTACGATTATATGAAATTATTGAGAGATAAAAGTCTGCATTTTTTAAATAAAACGTTTAGCAATGCATTATTGTGAGATTGGCAAATTATCATTTTCAATCAATTGATATAAACTTGTGTGATGACTAGGGCAACGGAGTTGACTTACTTCGACTCTGACTCCTCAAATATTTGTCTACTGACTCCGACTCCAACTCAGACGCTGTCTCTTACTGAAAATTTGTTTAACCATTAATTGCCCTTGCAACGAAATTGTTAAGGTAATTCAGACGTACGAAAGAGGTTCAACTGTATCTGAATTACCTTAACAGTTTCGTTACAACTCTTCACAGAAAATAATAATCTACTTACTCTTGCACTACCTTAAAATGTTCTCCATAACACTTCAGGAATTCTCTCTAGAAAGCTTTTGAAATTCACTCTACCATTCTCTTACAATTCATAACCCTCTATTGGCCATTTTTTTATTATGCATGTTTTATTTTCAAAAGGCCTCTAGGAAATATGAAAAAAATGGTGGAAATGATCTTGATCTACCTAGATCAATTTAGCTTGCAAAGAGCAGATTCTTGGTATTTTTTTTTATTTTACACAAACAATCAAGGAATTAAATAAGGGAAATGGCCCTAATGTTGGCATATGGATCTAAGATCGCTAAAAATCTGCTATTTATCAATTTTATCGATATGAACGCGTCATTGGGACTAATGGATATTTTGGTCGCTATTGAAAATTTAGTCGATTGCTGAATTTATGTATGGGCCCAAATTAGGGGCATTTAGGCTGACATTACATCTATTGCCCCTTTTTTTATTATAGTCACTTTAACACTCTTGGGTCATTCGTGACTTGTCCGGGGGTGAGATTTGAACTCGTGACTTTGGCGTGAGAGGTATGGATGTTAACCACTACGCCGGGGTCGCCCCCAATCTATTGCCCCTAGTTATATCTCCAAATGACAAAATGACAAGCGATGAACGAGCCGAATGATAACGCTATGTCAGAAGTGGAAAGCAATAATGAATTAATCTTCTTCCTTTTTTTCATGACAAGCAGCCTGTGCGACACAGCTCACTCGGGGCATTAGAAGGAAACGAGCAAATTGTTGGCAAGCTACTTCATGAAGTAAAGCTGAAGATGATACACGTGTGTTAATGGGATTTTTTGGTATGTCTTTTCGCGATTCAGATCAAGCTCTGTCCTCATCCGTGCATATTGCAACAAAGCAGGCAAGCAATATATCATTACCCTTCTACCACTCCGATCGAGCTATGTTACGGTTACGGAGCGAGTTTGGCTTGGTAGTCGTAGCAACCGTTTTGTCTGTATCGTAGGTTGCTTTATGTGTTTGGATCCGCTGCAAACAATGCATCAATGAAAATGCTGAGGTTTTGACAGAACTAAGCTGTGGCTACCACAGTATTTTATATTTGATCGTCTATATAAAGTAGCGCCAAAATAATGCTGTGGTGGGTTCAAAACTTGACCATCTAAAATGATCAATTGCATCAATGTTAACCAAATTTGATCAGCTGAAACTACAACTCACGATCAAGCTCTGACCCAAATTTCAGGACAATCTGTTCAGTCTAACTGTAATGGATCAATGAAAATGCTGAGGTTTTGACAGAACTGCGCTGTGGCTACCACAGTATTTTATGTTTGATCGTCCATATACAGTAGCACCAAAAGCATGCTGTGGTGGGTTCAAAACTTGACCATCTAGTCAAGTTTTGAACCCACCACAGCATGCTTTTGGCGCTACTGAATATGGACGATCAAATATAAAATACTGTGGTAGCCACAGCATAGTTCTGTTCACGGTCCACGTTCAATTTTGTTTAAGTTCATTTTATTGAAAACTTTGATCGTTATTAAAAAAAATAAACATTAAATAATTGCTCAATCACAGCAACTAATTCCCTTTAATTTGTTTGTATCCAAAATTTCAGCTCAGAACGAGTTGTCAAAACATTTTTTGTGAGCAAACAGCTTAGATTAGTTGTCACTTTTATTTTACAATAGCTTTTAGCAGTTTTTAGGAGGAATGACCGGCTATTGCCACTGTTATTCATGTTCTATGGCTTTTTTCCTTAAAAAATGACAATTTTCTAATTCAAATATCTCGAGTTAAAAAAATGATACCTCTGCCATTTTTTCAGCAAATATAGAACCAAGTTTTTTCTTTCCATTACTTTCAATAGATTTGCAATTGGCTTGCGCGTTTTAAAGCTATATTAGTTTTAAAAACACTTGTTTCAAACCTTAAAATTACTATATCTTTTTATTCAGTGGTCCAAACGTCATAACTAGGTGATCAAAATGTGTGTTTTTTAAAGTTCTAAAAAGTGTTCTGAAGAATAGTTTCCTCTAAATACAAAGCAAAAAAGGTTATGATCAAAAAACTGTTTTTTTAATGAATCACCCTAACTTTCTAGTTGTTTCAGTTCGTAGACTGCGTAGATGATGAGATAAAAATTTGGCGTCTTCGACAAAGTTGCTTGGTTTTGCATTCTCTACAACTTTAAAGAAATAAAAAAAAAGTTCCAAAAAATTCCCGGAAGAGTTAGATTTTTGATGTCAGCCTAAAACTGAATCACCCTAATGACAGATCCAATGAAAAGATGCACTTTTTTATTACCAACAATTCTTTCGAAGACATCAAAACGCTACAACCAGTAGATTTTGCGGAAAACCCAATTTCCATGTATTTTTCCGCTCTGGACAACTGTGCATTGGCATAACGTTAGTTAAACAATTAGATTTGTTTTTGTCCCAGTACTATACATTTACCCCGCCAGTATGCGGGCTTGGGTAGTGGAGGGATAGTTATTCTCGCAAGAACTTGCATTTTTCTCCATAATTCTCTTTGGAATATTCTTCAGAATTCCCATCCTTCAGTATAATCATGGAATTCTCCTTAGTATTATCCGAACATTATCCTCAGAATTATCATGTAATTGATTCAGGAGCTCTCCTCAGCATTCGCTTAGTATCTTTCCGAAATTCGCTTAAAATAGTTTACAAAATTTCCATGGAATGTTCTCAGAAGTTCATTGAAAGGCTCTGGAAAATTTATTATGAATTATTCCCCGAAAATCCACTCATTTTTACCATAACATTATCCTAAAAATTCAATAGTAATATTTAATTTGTCTGAATTAGTTTCCTCAATATCATGCATTGGCGTAGCTAACGGGGTGCAACGGGGGCTAGGCCCCCTTCAGAATCATTTGGCCCCTCCAGGGTGTTTTTTATACACCGGTATTTTGCCAAGCAGTTTTGCGGAGATGTTTAATGTTCTAGACTAGAAAAAAACGAATGTCGAAAATGTATGCTAAAGGGTGATACGGTCAAAATTTGGTCAATATCAACTTGACGTATTTCTTTCAATTTTGCATTTAAAAAACCTGAACACCCCTCATTTTGAAGGTGTGTGTGTGTAGAATGTTGCTCCTATTTTGATTTTGGAATTCACTCTTCAGTTGTCAAAATGCCGTCCAAGCAAGAAGAGCAGCGTATCAAAATTTTGCTCACGCATCGCGAAAATCCGAGCTACTCGCCGCAAAGTTGGCAAAATCGCTAAAAGTTGCCAAATCAACCGTTACAAATGTAATTAAAGTGTTTGGGGAACGTTTGTCGACAGCCAGGAAGTCTGGATCGGGGGGAAATCGAAAACCGGAAGCCGCTGAGACGACAAAGAGAGTTGCCGGTAGTTTCAAGCGAAACCCTAACCTCTCTCTCCGAGATGCCGCAAATAAGCTGGGTGTATCGTCTACAACCGTGCATCGAGCCAAAAAACGAGCCGGACTATCGACTTACAAGAAGGTAGTGACTCCAAATCGCGATGATAAACAAAATACGACGGCCAAAGCGCGATCCCGGAGGCTGTACACGACGATGCTGACGAAGTTTGACTGCGTGGTAATGGACGACGAAACCTACGTCAAAGCCGACTACAAGCAGCTTCCGGGACAGGAGTTTTATACGGCAAAAGGAAGGGGAAAGGTAGCAGATGTTTTCAAGCACATGAAACTGTCAAAGTTCGCAAAGAAATATCTGGTTTGGCAAGCCATCTGTACCTGTGGCTTGAAAAGCAGCATTTTCATAGCTTCCGGGACTGTCAACCAAGAAATTTACGTGAAAGAGTGTTTGAATAAACGTCTGCTGCCTTTCCTGAAGAAACACGGTTGTTCCGTACTGTTTTGGCCGGATTTGGCATCTTGCCATTACGGTAAAAAGGCCATGGAGTGGTACGCCGCCAACAACGTGCAGGTGGTTCCCAAGGACAAGAACCCTCCCAACACGCCAGAGCTCCGCCCAATTGAGAAATACTGGGCTATTGTCAAGCGGAACCTAAAGAAGACCAAAAAAACTGCTAAGGGCGAGCAGCAGTTCAAGGCAAACTGGCTTTCTGCGGCGAAGAAGGTGGACAAGGTGGCTGTACAAAATCTGATGGCAGGGGTCAAGCGTAAGGCCCGGCAATTCGGATTTGGAAAAGCGGAAGCCAAACTGAATATTTTTCCTGAATTTTATACTAATTGAACTTGAAAAAGAAATTTAATTTGATTTTTTAAATAAACGATTTCACCGATTTACACGAGTTTTCCCTTGACCAAATTTTGACCGTATCACCCTTTATATCGACATTTAATCGATAGGATAATAAGACGCATCCAAGCTTTACAAATTGGCCAAGTGTTCAGGACTTTTTCTTTTACCTCAGGGAACTTCGTAAAACTTTAAGGACTACTAAAAAGTTCAGGGAACATCATATACATTAAAGAAGGTAGAAATTCTGGGAACTTCATAGAACTTCAGAATAACTAGTAGAAACTCAGGGAGATTTTGAAAAGTTAAACATTATTTAATTTCAATGAACCTCATTATTGTTCGGGATCTTCATATGATTTCAGGAAATTCCATACGTGCAACTTCACGGAAAATCAACGAGCAACGTAGAAGTGCAGAAAACTTTGTAGAAGTTTTGGGAATATTGCAGCATTTTGAAAAGCTGCATAAAACTTCATAGAAGTGCAGGGAGTTTTGTGGAAGATCTAAAAATAGTTCAGCAAACTTCTAAGATCTTCAGGGATCCTCGCTTCAGCTTAGGGAACTTCGTTATAATTTGTCAGAGATCTTACTTCAAAAAAGCTCAATGTTTGGGAACATCGTTAAATTTCAAGGAACTTTCCAGATGTTCAAGAATATGTTTAGATTATGGGGGACTTTCCAGAAGTAATCGAAGAAAGATATAATTATGAGTTAAGATATAATTAATTATAAGTAAGATACCGTATGGGAAAAGTGTATTTTTCTATTTGGCCCCATATACGGCTAGCTAGTTTCGAAGACCACGGTGGAATAGAAAACAACCATAAGCAGTATAAAGAAAGAGAGAAGGATTAGTAATTTCCATTTAATTCCACTATTTTATTCGCTTATCCTTGACAGATACGCGTATTTCGTCTAAAATGTGCAGACTTCTTCCATAGAGGTAACTCTAAGACCACTGGGTCCCGAAGAAAATCATTATTATTTTTGGCTCACTCAGTACCAGAACAACGGTCCCAAGCAGTCCCAAGCTATTTCACTCACCCCTGCATGTTCTGCATGAATCCACACACCCCTGATGTTATCTGTCAAACTTTCATAGCTAATCAAAACAAACATAGTGTAGTAATAGAATTTCAACTAGAATAGGGTACGTTAACCGTTTGCTTGGGACCAATAGGCTACTAAAGTGGTGAGCCAATTTAAAATCGTTAGTTTCGTATTGATTGTTGCTTCTTCAGTGTCTTGTACTAATACTCGTATACGAAATCGGCTTGAATATGCGGAAAATCAGCGGCGCCGGTGGTGTAGTGGTAAGCGTTGGTTCAATCCCAGTCGGCGCCGCCGTAATGTTCTAAGGCATAACATCTCTGATCACGTCTTCCTTCGGAAGGGAAATAAAGCCGTTGGTCCCCGGTTCATGAGTTGATGGGTCAATATGTAGGGTCCAGGTGTAGGAGCTGCTTCCCTGGCGTCGGTAGCATTGGTGCTCAGCACGGAAAACAAGATCGACGGAAAACAAATCAAGAAAAAAAAATGAGGAAAATCCACGAAAATTTTACTCAGTCTAGGGTCCCTGGCAGAGTGAAAGCTGGCGACCTGCACCTAGGAGTATAGTAATGAACTGAGTAAAACCTCTCTCGATTTTTCTTTTCGGCAAAAAGTTTTTCCTGGAAAATTTGTATTGTTTTAAGGTGCTTCATGGGGGGTTAAAAGAAGAGGGTAAAATTTAAGGTTGAAAAAAATCACCTTCGAGGTGAAAAAAAGCTTATTTATTAAATATTTCTGGTGTAAAAATATCATCAAGGTGGTGCATGGGGGCACTAATCAAAATGAATAACTCTGGTGGAAAAATTTAATCACGCTAAAAATTTGGAGGTGCAAATTTAACTGAAAATTTCTGGTGGAAAGCTCGCAACACTGTGGTGAATGTAGAAGCAAAGTTTATTCATTTTTCTGGTGCATAATTTGCATCGTTCTGATGAATGCAAGTTTCATTGAAAATTGACGGTGGAAAATTTGCACCATTCTGGTGTATGAAGAGGCAAAGCCTGAAAATTGCACCATAAAGGTGCATGGTGAAACAAACTTCACTGACAATTTTTGGTGCACCCTTCTGGAGGAGCATGCTTTATTGAAAATTTCTGGTGCAAAATTTGCATCGCTCTGATAAATGAAATGAACAGAAAATTTCTGGTGGAAAACTTGCACTGGTAAATGAAGTCACAAGCTTTATTTAAAATTAAGCTATATTGAAAATTTCTCGTGGAAAATCTGCACCGTTCTGGTGAACGGATGGACAAGCTTCGGAAAATTTTTGGTCTTAAATTTGCATCCTTCTGCTGAATAGAGGAACAAACTTTAATAATAATTTCTGGTGTAAAATTTCCACCATTCTGATGATTGGAGGGAAGCTGCTTTACTGAAAATTTATGATGAGCAAGCTTTATTTGGTGGAAAACCAGCAACATTCTGATGATAGGAGAAGCAAGCTATATTTAAAATGTCTGGTGGAAAATGGAAAAAGGAAATCTGCACTAATCATAAGATTGGAGAAGTAATTTTTATTGAACATTAACGGTGGAAAATTTGCATCATTCTGGTCTGTTGAAATTTTCTGGTGTAAAATTTCTGGGGGCATGCTAAACTGAAAATTCCTGATGTAAAAATGGCACAGTTCTGGTGAATGGAGGAGAAAGCTTTATTAAACATTTCTGGTAGAAAAAACTACAACTTTTTGGTGAATGGACGGACAACTTAAACTTGACTTCCGAGAAGAACCTCAAGGATATTGAATTCTGAAGACAGTCAAAAGATGATTTCATGAAAATTCTGCGAATAATTTGTAGATAGTTCCAAGATAACTTCGAATAGAATACCGAGATAATCCAATTTTGAATGGAATTCCAAAGGGATGTTGAGGAAAATTTCAAGCGAATTCCGAGGATAATTTCCAGCTCGATCTGCGAAGAATTTCTGGAGAATACAGAGGAAATTCTTCTGAAACTTTAGGGGAATTTCAGTTCCAAGGTGTTCTGAAAAAAAAGTTCTGAAATATTCCGAGAAGAACCACAAGGATTCTTAGGACAGTTCCAAAATATATCTAGGGAGAATTCAAAGAAAATTCTGCGAATAATTTCTAGTGAATCCTAAAGATAGTTCCAAGATAATTTCGAAACGAATACCAAGAAAATCAAATTTTGAGTGAAATTCCAAAGGGATTTTAAGCAAAATTTCAAGCAAATTCCGAGGATAATTTCTAGCTCATTCCGGGAAAACTTGCTGAAACTCTAAAGGAATTTCAGTTCCAAGTTATTCTGAGAAAACAATTCTAAATATAATTCCTGTGGACTTCTGAGAAGAATTTCAATAAAGCTCTTAGCAGAGTTCTAAAAAAATCCGAGAAGAACCTCAAGGATATTGAATTCTGAGGACAGTTCGAAGGGATTTCTGGGCAGTATTCCAAGAAAATTCTGCGAATAATTTTTAGTGAATCCTGCAGATAGTTGCAAGATAACTCCGAAAAGAATACCGAGAAAATTAAATTTTGAGTGAAAATCCATAGGGATTTTGAGGAAAATTTCAAGGGAGTACCGATAATTACTAGCTCATTCCACGAATAATTTCTGGATAATACTGAGGAAATTCTTCTGAAACTCAAAGGGAATTTCAGTTCCAAGATGTTCTGAGTAAAAGTCAAGAATAGTTCTAAAAATTTCGAAAAGAACCTCAAGGAATTCTGAGGATGGACTTTTTCGCAACTGTACAAAGTTTCAAGATAGCTTTTGGATTCCCTTATTGAAAAGTGGGTATTAGTTTGCCATTGAACCTTGATCTATTATTTTTAAATACAAGAACAGCACATTACAGTAGATACATAATAACAGCGACAATTATAGATGGACAAGTGGTGACATCTATGGATTGGTTTAATTACTATTTTATGCTTAGGGTAAAGGCGGTAATCATCGCTTGCACGAACAACGAGTTTTTTGACGTAGGACTACGTCTGTGATTTCTATATGGGAGTACACTTTGTGAAAACCGAAAATGGAACATGTAACAAAATTATGAAAGATTTTGAACGTTAATAACTCAGCTGTCCCTGGACCAATTTCAATAATTTTATCACCAATCGATCAGAAATAATTTTACACATCTTTTAAATTTAAGACCATTTCATTTTTCAAAATGTCACTATTGAAAATTGCACGAATGAGCAACTGTTGTAATGATAATTAAAATTATCACCAATTGCCTGCGAAAAGCGATTTCAAAGTTGAATTCCATCCGGTCTCACCAAACGGTGTTTATTCAATCACCGTGTGGTGAGTGATGGTGTTCTCCAGTACACAACGAAAGGCTCCCAGAAAGCAGCTAGCTATCAAGGCTGCCCTCAACCGCTGATCGGATTCAGTTCCAATCACCGTGTGTGGTGGTGTCTGGTCGTCGGCATCAGCAGCAGTGCGTTTGGCGCGTGGCGTTGAACATTGTTCTCCAGTACACAACGAAAGGCTGCCTGCAAGCAGCGAGCTGCAGCCCACATGAGCATCCATAGAAGGATGAAAAAGCCGCAGCGCTATTGATCGGAATTAGTAGCTCTTCGTGAGTCGCGGTGGGCCATCTATGTCAAGCGCGTCATACTAAAGAGTATACACATAGAGAACCCCGCTCTAATTCCTATTACTACACAAAACACAAGCTCCTGCTGCAGTTAATAAATAAGATTTATTATATAAGACTACGTAGTCCTACGTCACCATTGCGTACAACCCCATAGGGCTGTCCCTTGTAGTTTTTTATTTGACTTGATGAGTTCGACAGTGAATCTGCTGTTATCTGTTGCACATTCAGTGATGGGAAGCAAGCCGCTTGTTGTCCATTGTTGATCGATGAAAAGAGTGTGTACTGTTGTTAACACGTAGTCTAGCGAGTATCCGACGTAGACACTAGTCCGTTGAAATTGAGCATCTGCTGCTAGCCAAATACTGTGCCGTCTGCCGCAGTACCGTAGGGTGAGTTAGACCCGGTGCGAGATGCTCTGCCAGATGGCTACTGAAAATCCACACCATCGTAGCCGGCAGTGTAGTGGAATCCTCGACAGCACTGGTGTTAAATCGCAACAAGTGTTCGATATTTTGAAATCGGTCACTTTCACAACTTTCTCGCTGATTGTTAGAACATTTAGGCCTTCCTAGCAGGGTTACAGGTATTTAATCAACATTCATCTTTAAGATCATCATCATCATCATCTCACACAATCTTCCGGCCACCCAAAAATAAAGTGGGCGCCACCCCGAGCAACCAAAAGAACAGCTCCGGCGCGTGAAAGATCCCGGCCCGAAAATTAATCAAATTGTAATTACCGCAGATTATGCTTATCGTTTCGCCTTCTTCCGTATCTTCCTTTCATGTGTTATGTTATTATTTGTTTGAAGCATCATCACAGACGGTATTATCTAACCCGACCATCATCAGAAGGCGCTAGACACCGCCGCTGTGTGCCAATTTTCGAATCTCTTGGGCATCTTACGACCCAGTCATCGCCACCATTGTTTATGATCTTCCCATTCCCGACTGTACGGCTAAGGTTTAACAAGCTACCGTGTATGAATGATGAAGATTACACCTTTTGGGGATCATGGGGAGATGGAGATGAAAGGAGAGATAATTGAATTATTTTTTATCCACTCATTACTCAGTCGATATTCTTAGAAGCCGGCGAAATTAGGTGTTTCATGCTGCTTCTGACAGAGGGCGAGCCGTTTTCGATCGTTTGGGTTGGAGGAAAATCGACTTTAGAATGTACAGCTTTCCCCGAAGAACGCGTCACCCACTGAGTTGCACCAACAATCAATACGAATCTATCGTTTTTAAATTGGCTCACTACTTGACTAGCGTATTGGTCCCAAGCAAATCTATTAACGAACTCGATTCTAGTCGAAATTCTAGTACTACACAATGTTTGTTTTGATTCGGTATGAAAGTTTGACAGATAAAATGAGGGGTTAGTGGATTTTCCTATGTTTCGAGAGGTGAATCGATTAGCTTGGGACCGAAGAGAGTACCAAAGCTGAGCCAAAAAGTTGAGCACGTTTCTTCGGGACCTACTAGTCTTAGAGTTACCTCTATGGTTGCACCCACCGCCTTGTCTCGGTGGGTTTTCAACCCAGCGCTCTGATTTTCTGCGAGTGACTAGTTCTTCATTGACCCTACTCACATGCAAAACATCAGACCGACTGGTTGAAACCCCGCCGAGAAAAAGCGGTAGGTGCAACTCAGTGGGTAACGCGTTCTTCGGGGGAAAGCTGTATGTCGAAATTCACTTTTAACTTAACTGGACAAAACTTCGGCTTAGGTGCAGCTTCTTAGCCACATCCCTAACGGAGGCGTTCGGATTTCGGTTGAAGGCCCCAACTACGCGGTTGTGATTTTTGGTGTTGTACGGAATACTTTTTCCTTCACTTCTGGGCTTCCGATCGGTGGTCAACCGTTCCTCGAACCGCTTAATCACTCGCGACACCGTGGAATTCGCGATTCCCAACGTTTTAGCGATGGAACGATGCGAGAGATCCTTGTTCTCGTGATGAATGCGCAAGATTTTATCACGCACGAGCTGTTCTTTCGACTCCATTTCCGCGAGTTTTGATCACAGGACTTTAAAACTTGCAGGATGTAAATAATGCACTATGAACTAAATCCACCCAAATTTTCATTAAATTCTACCCAACGGTTAAAAAGTTAGAGCAATTTCATAGTGTGGCAATTTCATCGTGGACACCCTTTACTAAATCGAATAAAAAGTAGAAATTTTAAGCACTGCAAAAAGCAATGTTTGAAGACATTTTGACGATTTTCTGAAAATCTGAACTAGTTTATCCACGACTGAAGGTGCGACATCTGTCGGAGGGTGGACAGTATAACCATAGAGGTAACTCTAAGACCACTGGGTCCCGAAGAAAATCATTATTATTTTTGGCTCACTCAGTACCAGAACAACGGTCCCAAGCAGTCCCAAGCTATTTCACTCACCCCTGCATGTTCTGCATGAATCCACACACCCCTGATGTTATCTGTCAAACTTTCATAGCGAATCAAAACAAACATAGTGTAGTAATAGAATTTCAACTAGAATAGGGTACGTTAATCGTTTGCTTGGGACCAATAGGCTACTAAAGTGGTGAGCCAATTTAAAATCGTTAGTTTCATATTGATTGTTGGTATAACCATAGAGGTAACTCTAAGACAAGTAGGTCCCGAAGAAACGTGCTCAACTTTTTGGCTCACCTCTGGTACTATCTTCGGTCCCAAGCTTGTCGAATCACCCCTCGAAACATAGGAAAAACCAATAACCCCTCATTTTATCTGTCAAACTTTCATAGCGAATCAAAACAAACATAGTGCACTACTAGAATTTCGATTAGAATGGGGTACACTAATCGTTTGCTTGGGACCAATAGGCTAGTCAAGTTGTGAGTCAATTTAAAACCGTTAGTTTCCACCGGTTGGTATTACCCTATTGATGAGTTTTTGTAGCTTCACATTTAAACCATATGAATAATTGAAAACGCATCGAATGACATCGTCAAACGAATTCCGAGAAACTAAACACCAGTCCGATTCGAATCTGTAATTTTCCAGCTGGTTCATTTCAACGTCATCGTCGCCGTCGGTAGAAGGCACCTACCGGTCTGATTTATTTGTTTTTCTCATGGTGATCGAGTTTCGCTTTCAACAAGTCACACGGCCGAATAAAACAACTCAAAGTTGAGTTTCATTCACTCAAATTCGCAAGAAAATGTAGGTTATGTTCCTCGATGTCCAGGAAAAACTTTTTCGTATATGAGAAAAGTCTCGGGGGGTCTATTCCTAGACTGAGTAAACTGTTTCTCAATTAATCACTTCATTCGAGCAGTTAAAATGACGTTTACTACCACTCGAACTTTGAAATAAAACATTATTTTGAGATTTTTTTCTTCTAGAACCACGAGAAAAGTAGCCAACATTTGTGCGTTTCATAAAAAATAGAAATTAGTTGGTGTAGTTTTGTGAATTCGCTGGTAGAAAGTCACGCCAAAACTGTTTGACAAAGTGGTCAATTTGCCTCATATTCGAGCAGATTGTTGAGTGGAAGCGAGGAAAATTTTACTCGGTCTACACTGAGGCAAAAGAGCGTATGAATTCCTTCCATAATAACCACTTACGAATTTCAGCCGCAAGAAATTAGTATGGATTCCAAAGTCTTGCCTTATTGAAAATAATGTCGGCAAAAAAATAAAACTGAGCAGACTGGAACCGAACCATGGACGTTGAGATTACGGGTCCTGTGTCTGGACTATTCGTCTGTCAACGCTTGGGAACATGGAATGGCTAATGGCGTAGAAGCGCTACCTCGTGTTAGATTAAAATCTTTCATAAGTCGTGCTCATGAAATTCATAAGTGGAGGCTTATGAAATTCTTAACTCATGCTGAACTTTTTGCGATTTTTAATGTAAAACCACTCAATTTAGAGTCGATATCATTGACCGTGCAGATCGCTGTCCTTGAATTCGCTTATTTATATATTCTCTCAAACTTCCACGTCGAAATAGCCATTCCATTAGCAAATGTTTTGCAGATGAAGGCGAAAATAGGAACCTTTCAATCACAAACCGATGCACTGATAAATATTAAAAACAAAAACAGACTAATGAAAAGGGAGAATACCAAATAGCCGTTCATTATTACCGTTTAGAGACTATAAGGGTATAATTTCTTATATCATAATACGCAAATGAAATGGAACAGTTGGAAAACAGTTTGACCGAGCAACGATATAATTGTTGAAACCAATTTGGGGGGGGTTCCCCAATTGCTTCGTTTTGCGGTAAATTTGGAATAATTTGCTCAATTATGGCATGACGCCCGATCAGAAGCCTAGGTAGGTACCTGCCTGCAAACCGGTGAAAGAGCACTCCGATCGATCGGTGGCGTTGAATTTTCCAAGCTTTTTTGTGTTGCGGTTGAAACTAATGCATGATTCATTGGTTCATGCCTTTGGTTTGATAGTGATCAATTCACCACACCACATGGCTTCGCATGCTCCTACCCAACCAGCAAACATGTGTTCAATGCACCGGAACGATGATGATACATTGATAGGAAAATTATGAAAAGAAAATAACCTTCCTGGTGATTGATCGATGGGAACCCGTTCGTGTGAAGAAGCTTTCTGCCTCGAGCATTGCACCTTTGTTTTCGATCCCATTCGAATGCATCGGACATTCCACCTCAACAACACCAGCTACTGGCATTTCTTATGTGATGAACTAGCCTACGGCTAAAAATCACAAAAATAAAGAAAAAAAAAAAAAAAAAAAACTGGCATTTCAAATGCTGCCAAAATTCAAACCGGTTCCTCTAATCGGTTGACCTTGATATTTCGAGCTTCCAGCGTCGGATTCAATTCGCTTATGCAACCATGCAAATGTTTACTTGAGTCCAACATGGAGAAGAGCTTGAGACGCATTATCAAATCGAGTGCAACCAGCTCAACAAAGATAAATTGCTGGCATCTCACGGCCCTAATTTCGGATTTACAACCGCCACCAATCATAATCATCATCGCTTACGCGCTCGCTCGTCGTCGTTGTCGTCGTGGTCGGAAACGACACCGGCTGGAACGTGAGCTACGAAGGTGCCTATATCTGGTGTCTGCTGGGATGGGTAGAGATATCGAGAGCGGAAGCACCACCCATAGACGGATGGATGGATTGATGTTTGTGCTTGCAACGTTCATCTTAACAACTTTCACATTTTTTGTCGCTTCGTAGCATGCACTCTGAGCCACTCATCACACACTGATTGACTCGAGCTTGATTACGACAAAATATCAGAGCGAATGTGCCATAATGAATGGTTTCACTGAAGCGTTGATTTAGGAAGGATGTGACCAACAAAAGGGGGGGTCTCCGTAGCTGAGTCGGTAAAGGCGGAAAGTTCGGTGCTTGCTACTAATGGAAAAGGTAAGTTGAGAGCACAAGTAAAGTTCCAGTTGAGATGTAATAGTCAAAGAGGAAAAAGAAGATTTGTGAGTAACAAATTGAAGGATGATCAAAACAACTAACGAAGCCGAATGCTAATGCTGGTTGAATCGCATTGCGCGGGTGATGGATAGTTAGGAATTAATTTGGCGTAATTGGAACTAACCGTTTCGGTGTTTGGACTGTGACCTTGAATGTTCTGATTATTCTTCCTTTCCTAACGGGATGTCCATTGCTCCAGTAGCATACCCAGTGCTGGGGTGTCAGTACTGGTTTGCTACAGCCAGTGCTGCAAAATCTCGACAATACTCGGCGATATTCAAAATTATGCTTTGGTCACTCATTTGAGCTAACAGTCATCGTCAAGGCAAACCATGTCAATTGGGTTCTTTAAGGGTATTGAGGTAAATGCATATTCGTATTCTGCATTAAAAATGGAACCCAAACCCAAAATTTCATCAATTTTGGTACACTGACTCTATTTTAAATAAGAACGATTACATTTGCAAAATCACCTTATTAGCGCCTCCTTGGTGTCACTTTGTATGGGAGCGAGCTGTCAGTTTGTCAATTTAGTGTCAAACAGTGAAGTTATTATTTTGCTTTAAATCTTGATTTAAAAATCGAGATGAAAGTGTGTGGGTTCGAAAAAAATATCGCTGTGCTCAGAAAACGAAGCTCTTTCAGATGATATATAAAAACCGATATTTTTCCAAAATTAAAGAACCCAATTGTAAGTGACAAAGCGGTCAGTGACGAACATGTGCTGATTTTTTATTAGCTAAATTTGAAACGAAAATAATTGACTTGAGCAAAACAATTACTTGTTTTGTTAAAGTGACCAAGCATCTACGTCCTGAACAGCTTGGATTCAGAATGCACGAAATTATATTTTTGGTTACCAGATAAAGCTTTGTCATTGACGAAAAATGAATGAGATTTTGACAAAGGTTTTTCTGGGGATCAATTCTATCAGTGACTATGTGAAAAACAATTTTGTCAATATCGCGCGAAAGTGTGTCAATGACAATGACAAATCTCAGCACTGGCTACAGCATAGAGGTAACTCTAAGACCAGAAGGTCGCGAAGAAATGTGCTCAGCTTTTTGGCTCAGCTCTGGTACTCTCTTCGGTCCCAAGCTAATCGATTCACCCCTCGAAACATAGGAAAATCCACTAACCCCTCATTTTATCTGTCAAAATTTCAAACATTGTGCAGTACTAGATTTTTGACTAGAATGGGGTACGTTAATCGTTTGCTTGGGCTAGGCTAGTCAAGTAGTGAGCTAATATAAAATCGTTAGTTTCATATTGATTGTTGGCTATAGTACATTTGAAAATTTATCATTTTATATCGGCACCAACCACAAATCAAAACAAACTAAACGGTAGCGAGGCAAAAATGTCGCGTCATTTCTAAACTGTTTTTTTGACGGCTACGATATATTTTCGCACACAACAGAAAACAAGACGACACAGTTTGGTAGCTTTTTAACTGATATAGCAAATGACTTGAAATTATCAGTGATGAACGGTACTGTATTTCGAGTAATGGTCATAACAACAAGATTTTGTACAGTCCCAAATTTTAAATCAGCGGTTATGCAAGAAAAAGCTTTCGTTATTGTTGCTGTTGAATCATGCACTGAACCAACGAGAAACGTAAATTTCACCTGAAAATTCAGGTAACTTCCTAAAGATAGTAATACAGTATGAATTACTTGCTACACTTAATATTCAATAGCATGGTAATGAATTCCACTGGATTGACTGGTCGAGTTGAAGTGTCATACTGGTGAAAGTTATGTGAAATTCACGTAGGTTTTACGAAATCGCATTTAGTGCGAAAATTTTCTTTGCTTATTCATAAATTCAATATGGCGACAAGAGCAAATGTGTGGATAATCCCTTGATCGTCTACTTGAAGTTTTCTAAGCGTGAGAATTTATTAAATCCTAAATTAAATTGCAGAGTGCGGAATCGGATTGATTGAGCTCCTCACAATCTCCATCGTCGTGATTCAAGATTTCTATCGACAAACGGAAGTCAAACGGAGGTTAGAAAAAGAAATGTAGGTATGTAACCAATAGTTATTTTCCTGTTTCTATTATCTCATACATAAAATAGCGATCATTAACTTATTGAACAGCAAGGAAGGCACAATGTTAATCATCTACAACAACCTGATTAATTAAAATGAAAATCTACGAGATAGAGTTGACTTGTAACACATAACATATGTGGAACTCGATCATCAAAAATCGACCCCATTTCAGTGATTTCAAGTGGTATAGATGCGATGTGCGGTATAAGAGGTGAGGAGAAAGGAAACTAGTGGACTCTTTCATTCTGACGGTGTTCTTATGCAACAGCAGACGTGACGTCACGTCTGTTGGTGCCTAAGAAGACGCGAGAACGAAAGAGTCCACTAGTTTCCTTTCTCCTCACCTCTTATACCGCACATCGGTATAGATGGACATCGATCTGTCAAATTGATTATACTAGCTGTAAAATGAGAAAGTGAATCAAGGGCTTGTCAATAATTTTAAATAATTCTACCGTGGTTTATACTTGTATGTGTTCCTAGCACTCCTGAACTCATGACTTACTATTTCCTTAACCATGTATGTACTCTATTCATAATTACAGGGTGATTCAGAATAACTGTCACCGATTTCACAAATATGCCATTCTCAATGGGTAAAATGGGTATATGTTCAAGTATTTTTGTTTTAAGTGTGTACACATATCAGCTTGTACTTTATAGTAGGATTAGAAATTTCATTCGTTTGTGATTTCAAACAGCCATTGACGTCCAAATGGAGCATGGCATAAATCTGTAAAAAAAATCGTGTGTTATCTTTTAGAAACTGAAATCTCTTCGAAAGAATGTAACATTTATTTTTGCATCATTATAGAGGTACAAAGGAACCATGCTTGGATAATCCGTTCAATATCAGAGCTTAAACGCATCACCGGGACTCAAAAAGTGCTGGAACTAAAGCGTGCGTGCCAGCTGTGGTTAATTTTCATGACAAATGTGGCTGATAATTAAGGTAAAGGAAGAGAGATTTGGAATAAACTATGCTTAGTTGAAGGTTATAAATCCAGAATATCTGGAATATAATGATATCAAAAATTCATGCAAGCGTTCAATCGTTATGACCATTTTTAAAAGGGACAGCTATTCCGAATCACCCTGTATATAGCTAACTTTAACAAATTCATCACCTTGATTCACACAGCAAAACTGTGGTCAACTTAGAAGAAGCATGTATGTTACATTTCCTCCTTTGGACATTTTCTAATTTTGTAACCAGTTGGTTACAATCCGTGGATTTTCGTTTGTATGAGTTGTTGTTGTTTGGAAAATTCACGTATTTTAATTTAAAAGACAGAAGGCAACACACAGCAGCGAGAGGGTTAGTACCGCTGCAAAAACACTCGAACGATACTAAAGGGAGGACAATTAAGCTAAAAATGGAGAATGATCGGCAAAAGGCATGCGAGTGGCCATGTTGTAAAAGAAAAAACCTTCTAATTGGCAGAAGTAATCAGGCGTCCGTGTAGACCGGTATCGTGAAGTGTAGTGCATATACAATATCTCCCCCCCCCCCTTGTGGGGGTTTGGGCTGGAAAGCCTACCTCCGTTCAGGAACTCTTGTGCTCTTGTGCTCTTGTGCTTTTGTACATTTTGTACACCTCGTACTCGACATAAAACGGTCTTACACGGCTCGGCTCGGAAGTCAAGATGGCTTCCGAGCCTAATAGTAAATGATCCGCGATCGTCCGTCAGGGACGATTCCCTCAGGCCGGTGGCCTTAATTGTCAAGGAGGGTCCCGTCTCGGCTCGACCAAGGTGGCCATGCCACGGTCAGCCGATGCCGTCAACGACGGAAGACGCCTGCCAGCCAAACGAGCCAGCAACGCCTGCTGAGCCGTATGTGGCTGATGAACGCCACTAGATCCGCCATTCTCCCAAAGCGGCAACTACACTGTCTGCAGCCCGCGCCGCAAGTTTCCGGCCACACGGTAGTGCAGGAGCAGCCGTGTGGGCCAACGCCAGCGTCGCGACGCCGAAGGAGAATCTGCTGCAACAGTGAGTACCGTATCGTTCATAAGCTCTCGCATACACGCCACATATATGTGAAAACCCACACCCACACCCACACGCCACAGAAAAGGGCAAATAAAAGTGTTGGAAAATGTGAATATTCCTGTGTTTCATACTTTGTCCGCGTAGCCCCTCCGAATACCCAGTAACATGCCGGCCCTGCGACACAGTTCAGGGGTCTCATGCTACTGAGCTAGTTACCCGGGAGTGTCTGGTAATGCCATAGTCACAATTTGTTGGAACTAATTGCATCAAACTTTGATTTCATTAGGTTTCGTAGAAGTAGAAACACGATCACGTAAATTTGGAATTCAGTGCATACATTTTGAAGTTCAGAGAGAAGCAGTAAAATTTTGAACAAGAGTTAGAAGTCTCATTTGAAAAGTATGTAGTGTTTTGAGCTGAATTTGCATCGTAAACGACAAATTATCGGGGCCTCACCTATTTACATCTCATTACCCATTACCGTGACTATTGACAATTCGCCTCTTCGGTCACTCTGTAACTCTTCACTCTTATGGTAAAATCCCATAAGCAAACATCAGTCTGTGCGTGAAACTTGGTGAACATTTCCTTACCCTTTCACTCCTATGAAAATCCCATATGATTATGTCAATCTTTGTGTGAAGAAACGGCGGTTTGCTGGAGGAATGAAGAAATAAGACAAAGTCCGCTAGATTTCATACATAGATTGTCAGATGCTTTTGAGATTTTATCAGGAGTAAAGAGTTGCAGAGTCGCCGTCAACGTCAATGCTTACTTTCGTAAGGGCCAATGCTGCAAACGTAAACAATTACTTTTTGCGTGAATTTCTCGAAAAAGAAAACCAACACCATGATTGTGTAGAGATTGGATTGACTTTGACGTACGAGACATTTACGAAAGAAGCCATTAGTTATGTTTTCGACATTGGTCCTTATGAATGCTCAATGTCGATATCACGAAAATTGTATTTTGAAAGATCGATGTCCAACTATGCCAGTTATACCACTGAGGCAAAACAAAAAGGGGTCAGCTTTGAGTCAGCTTTTTGCATGAAGTTTCACATATGTTATGTGCCTGTAATCTAATAAAAAAAAATGAAACTACATTTGCGGACGAAATTAGTCTCCTATCTATAATTGAACAACATATCGCATATCAATGAATTGTGTTTTTTTTTTGCTGTTTAAACTAGAATGCATTAAATAAAGAGAGAGAGCGAGAGAAGGATTAGTAATTTCCATTCAATTCCACTACCTTATTTGCTTATCCTTGACAGATACGCGTATTTAATCTACAATGTGCAGACTTCTTCAGTGTTTTGTACTAATACTCGACTCGATCGAGTATTAGTACAAGACACTGAAAAAATCTGCACATTGTAGACGAAATACGCGTATCTGTCAAGGATAAACAAATAAGGTAGTGGAATTCAATGGAAATTACTAATCCTTCTCTCTCTCTCTCTCTCTCTCTCTCTCTCTCTCTCTCTCTCTCTCTCTCTCTCTCTCTCTCTCTCTCTCTCTCTCTCTCTCTCTCTCTCTCTCTCTCTCTCTCTCTCTCTCTCTCTCTCTCTCTCTCTCTCTCTCTCTCTCTCTCTCTCTCTCTCTCTCTCTCTCTCTCTCTCTCTCTCTCTCTCTCTCTCTCTCTATCTCTCTCTCTCTCTCTCTCTCTGATGACGCCGGAAAACGGGTACTGCAAGCCAACCAGTTTGCGGTGCTCCCCGAAGAAAATGGCGATGGTGACGTCGTTCCCATCGCTGCAAGAGAGCGGATTCCCCCGCTTTTCACGCCGGAGAAGGATGTTGCCAAGCTGCGTGCCGAGCTGGCAAAACACAAGCTGCTGCCTCGCTTCAAGCTTTGCAGCATCGGCACCAAAATCATGTGCTCCAGCCTGGAGGAGTACAATCAAACAGGATGTTTCCTAAAGGAAAACAACGTTGATTTCTTCACGCACGATCTGCCATCGAGCAAGCCACTGAAGCTGGTATTGCGTGGATTACCGTCGTTCGAGGCGGCTGTGGTTAAATCCGAGCTGGAGCGGCTTGGGCTCAAACCTGAGGCGGTGTTCCCAATAAACCGGCGTTCCAACCACAACACCAGCTTCCGTGACCAGTTGTTCCTGGTGCACTTCACGAAGGGATCCACCAGTCTAGCGGCTCTGAGATCCAAAATCCGGGACCTGTTTCAGGTCATCATACAAATCCCAACATCGTGATGTTACGCAGTGTATGAACTGCCTCTCCTACGGCCATGGCACCAAAAACTGCCATATGAAGACTATCTGCGGCAAGTGTGCTGGAACTCACTCGACTGCGTCCACCACCACCACCACCAAGCCTCCAATCGCGGATGTCCCAAGCGAGTGGAGTTCATCAATATCCGTCGGAAGGCTACGATCAATAACCAGCCCGGTCGCCTCCGTAATCATCGTTCGCCTCCTGCACGCACGGAAGTCCAGTACCCAGCTCTCCAGCCCCGTCGACATGTTCCGAACTTAGAACCACTTCCGCTCAACAACCAACAAGTCAAGCATGTGAGTATTCCTAACAATCGAACAGTCCAGCATCGTCTCGCTGCTGCTGCTGCCCAGCCAATGCCAGGTCCCTCCACCACCCCTGGTTTATCATACGCTGGTGTTGTCTCAGGTGAGCCTGTTGACGATTCTCCGTTCACCTCGGAGGAACTTGTGACGCTCGTGGCCGAGGTCATCATCATCTTGCGCACCTGCAAGACTCGATCTGAACAGCTTCATGCTGCCCTGTCCCTTGTCACTAAGTATGGACCGTGAAGCCATCAAGATCGTAAATTGGAACGCTTGCTCCTTGAAGAGCAAAAACATCGAGTTTGTTGAGTTTCTCAATGAACGAAACATCGACATTGCCATCATAACTGAAACCCACCTGAAGCCTGAAACAAACGTCTACCTTCCCGATTTCCGGCTCGTGAGGCTAGATCGAACCAACTCTGGAGGAGGAGGAGTGGCTATTGCAATAAGGAGAAACATCTGCTGTCGACTGATGCCCAGCTTTCAGCTGAAGATCATCGAAGCCGTAGGGGTGGAAGTTTCTACTCCTATCGGCCCCATCACCATCGTCGCGGCTTACTGCCCCAAACAAGTCAACATCAGGGACGGATCGGCAGCAGATCTGCGACGAGATATTATCAAGCTAACACGACGACGGGAAAACTTTATCATCGCTGGCGACCTGAACGCCAAACATCAAGCTTGGGGCAACAATCGGCGCAATCAAAACGGCACCATCCTGAACAACGACCTGCAGGAAGCGCAGTACAACATCTTGAGTCCGGAAACTCCCACCCGGTTGAGTCGGTCCGGTGTTCACGCTACCATCGATATATTCATCAGCAACATGGGCAACAACATCGCTCAACCTATCACCTATCAGGAACTCAGCTCGGACCACTACCCGGTGGTGACTGAGGTGGGATCCTCCGTAAATCGATTTGAAGCTTTCCGGCGCAACTATCATCGTGTTGACTGGGGTCAGTTCCAACATTGCGTCGACACCGCTGTAGACTACGATGTCCAACCGGAATCGTCCGAAGATGTTGACCGGTGTCTGCGCTCCATCGATCAAGCAATTTCCCGGGCCAGGGAGCTACATGTGCCAGTATCCAGACAGGTGAGTAACACTCTGAACCTTGACAGGCCTACTAAAGACCTCATTAGACTCCGCAACACGATCCGTAGGCAGTACCAGCGTACTGGGCTGCCTAATCTGAAGACCAATTGCAACCGTTTGAACAAAATCATCCAAGCCAGGATGGTGGATCTCAGAAATATCGATTTTGCAAACAAGATTCGCTCTCTCCCAGATTGTGCTAAGCCATTCTGGAAAATGGCAAAGGTTTTGAAAAATAAGCCGAGGCCCATTCCTCCCCTTTCCTCTCCTAACCAAAATTCGGACCCATCTTTACTAATAACCCCATTTGAAAAGGCCAATGCTCTTGGACAACACTTTGTAAATTCACATAACCTTGGCCACGCCATGGTGAGTCCCCACGAGCCTGCAGTATCACAGGCAATGGCTAGTGTCGCTGCCACCCCCGTAGTTGTCCCTGACGAAAGTAGAATATCGGCTGATGAGGTGATAGCAGTGATTAAATCAACAAAGAACATGAACGCCGCTGGTGTCGATGGAGTGGTCAACCTCGAGCTGAAAAACTTGAGTGTTGACTTCTTCAAGCACCTTGCAGTGGTCTTCAACAAGTGTCTAATGCTTGGCTACTTCCCTGCATGCTGGAAGTTAGCCAAAGTTATTCCAATTCACAAACCTGGCAAAGACCCTACCAGTGCCAAAAGCTATCGCCCCATCAGCCTCTTGTCCTCCATCTCGAAGCTATTCGAAAAATTGATACTCAGCCGTCTGCTGGTGTTTTCAAATGATAATAACATCTTTCTCAAAGAGCAATTCGGGTTTAGGAAAGGCCACTCTACCATCCACCAACTCGCACGGGTTAGTAACATCATCAAGCGGAACAAGTCCGTTTCCAATACATCTGCCATGGCATTGTTGGACGTCGAGAAGGCGTTCGACAATGTCTGGCATGATGGTCTAGTGTACAAGCTGCATCGATACAACTTTCCGAACTACCTCGTGAAGATCATCAAAAACTACTTGTCGGGCAGATCATTCCAGGTCTACTTGAACAATGTCTCCTCTGATACGTTCAACGTTGATGCAGGGGTCCCTCAGGGTAGCCTGCTTGGGCCTATCCTATTCAACATTTTCACGTCAGACGTTCCTCCCTTGCCGGGTGGTGGTATCCTGTCAATGTTCGCAGATGACACCTCCATCATCTATAAGGGTCGAGTGATCCGTGCTCTGGCGAGTAAACTACAATCAGGCCTGGATGTTTTGTCCGACTATTTTAAGAGCTGGAAGATTTGTATCAATGCAGCTAAAACACAAACCATTCTGTTTCCACATTCGTATTCACCTCGGCTTGTTCCGCCTGCTAACGTCAAGATCCATCTTGATAGCACTCTCATTGAATGGTCGAGTGAAGTAGTCTACCTTGGTCTCACCCTCGATAGCAAATTGCTATTCCGATCCCATGTGGACAAGACATCCACCAAGTGTAACATCTTGATCAGGTCGCTCTACCCTCTGATAAACAGGAAGTCCACCCTGTCCCTCAAAAACAAGCTTGCTGTCCACAAGCAAATCATTCTGCCGGCTATTGAGTATGGTATGCCAATCTGGGAGAGTTGTGCAAAGTGCCACCACTTAAAGCTTCAGAGGATCCAAAACAAGATCCTCAGAATGATCCTTAACAGTCCACCGCGAACTCGTAATTCTGAGATTCACCACCTGGCCGGTCTTCAAACACTCGAGGAGCGAAAGACTTCCACGCTGGAAAGGTTCAGAGTCGCCTGTCTGCGATCAAACCACCAGATCATTCGTGATTTGGCAACCTAGTTTAAGTAGTTAGGTGCTCAAGTAGGTAGGTTATCAAATTTTTAAATTCAAACCAAAACAATCCCACAAAGGGTATCCTGTAAATTAGCGCTAAACGCAATCATCACATTAGAATAACCAATTAACTAGAACAAAGATGAAGAGCCAAAGGCTAACCAATTGAAATGTTAAATCAAATGTTGAAACATAAAACCCAGAAAATAAACGTAAATTTTACTACTACTACTATGGATTCTTCAGTGGTGTTGAGTATTTGGCACTGAGGAAGTCTGCAAGTTGTAGACGAAATACGCGTATCTGTCAAAAGATAAGCAATTATAACGGAATTTATTTAGATTTGGTTCAGATTTGGAATTAAATAATATGGAAAATTTAACTTTTTCAATTTACCAATCAAACCTTCATGCCAAACACTGTCGAATGCTTTTTCTATGTCTAGAAGAGCAACTCCAGTTGAGCAGCATTCAGATTTGTTTGAACGAATTAAATTGTTAACAGTTGTTGAGTGATTAAATGCCCATGGTGAAATCCAAACTGCTCATCTGCAAAAGTTGAGTTCGTATTCATGTGAAGCATCATTCTATTTAGAATTATCTTTTCAAAAAGTTTACTTATTGAACGGTAGCAAGAAGCTTCATCTGGATTTTTATCTGGCTTCAAAATTGGAACAACTTTTTCATTTTTCCATTTATCAGGAAAGTATGCCAAATGGAAACATCTGTTAAATAATTTTATCAGAAAAGAAAAGGTACTCTCTGTGAGTTTTTTGATGAGGATATATAAAATTTCATCATCACCTGGAGCTTTCATATTATGAAACTTTTTAGTTATAGATCTTAATTCGTCCAAATCAGTCCCCCAGGAAAAATATTTCCCGAAAGAAAATATTCAGAAAATATCGAGCAACGTGATAGGACTAGTAAGACCAAAGCTGAAATTATGGGAACTCTCGAATTGCTTAGCAAGTTTCTGAGCTTTATCCGAATTTGTGATCAAAATTTTACCACCTTCTTTAAGCGCTGGAATAGGCTTTTGAGGTTTTTTTTTAAATTTGCAAGAGTTTCCAAAAGGGTTTGGAATTCGGGTCTAATTTAGAAACATTATTTTCACATGTTTTGTTCCTCAGGGCAGAGACTCGCTTTTTAATTTGTTTTTGCAAATCCCGCCTGATAACTTTCATGGCTGGATCACGTGTTCTTTGATATTGTCTCCTACGGACATTTTTAAGACGGATCAAGAGCTGAAGATCGTCGTCTATTATAATTGAATCGAATTTTACCTCGCATTTTGGTACTGAGGCAGCTCTTGCTTCAACTTTAGAAGTAGTCAGAGATTCAACATCATCTTTGGTTCGCATAATTAACATCAATGTTTGGATCGAAGCTATATCCGATAAATGTTCGATATTGCTCCCAATCAGCTCAGTTGAGAGTAGAGCTGTTGGGATTATAAATTATTTCTTAGGATATTTCAAAAGTTACTGGAAGGTGATCAGAACCAAAGTCAGCATGGGTAGCCAATTGGCTACAAAGTTGACATGAATCAGTTAAGACCAAATCAATAGCTGAAGAAAAGCATGTTGGGCTGTTCACTACTTGACTAGCCTATTGGTCCCAAGCAAATCGATTAACTTCCCCATTCTTATCGAAATTCTAGTGCTACACTATGTTTGCTTTGATTCGCTATGAAAGTTTGACAGATAAAATGAGTGGTTCGTGGATTTTCCTATGTTTCGAGGGGTGCATGGGACCGAAGAGAGTACCAGAGTTGAGCCAAAAAGTTGAGCACGTTTCTTCGGGACTTCTTAGTCTTAGAGTTACCTCTATGATATTACCATTGGAATTGCTTTGAGCATTATTCCATGAGAGGTGTTTTGCATTAAAATCACCAATAATGAAGAATCTAGACCTATGATGGGTAAGTTTCTGAAGGTCATCCTTGAGAAAATTCTTTTGCTGGCCTACGCATTGGAATGGAAAATAGGCAGCTATAAACGTAAGTTGTCGTCCAAATTTTGTTTCAACAGAAACTCCCAAAGTTTCAAAAACTTTGGTTTCAAATGAAGAAATAATTTTATGTTTGATTCGTCTATGAACAATGATGACAACGCCACCACAGGGTCCATCAAGACGATCATTTCTATAAATGAAATAATTTGCGTCCTTCTTAACCTTATGATCAGGCTTAAGGAACGTTTCAGTTATAATGAACTCTCAAAAAGTTAAATAGCTCGTCTTCATTATCTTTAAGAGATCGAGCATTCCAATTTAAAATATTTAATGCTTTAAAATCCATGACTGAATTTTAAAGTCATGACAATATTATTTGCAAATTTTACTCCAGTTTGAATAGCATCAAACATGGAGTTAGATTTCAGCATATTAGAAATCATGTCAATTAATGATTTCTGTAAAAATTCCATTTTAGGGGCAGTAATGCTTCCTAAGTCAAAATTGTCAAAATTTCCGTGAGAATTACGTTGGTTAGTATTTTGATTTCTACCCGGTGCAATAGCAGCATAGGTAGCTCCATAAACTCGTTGAACTTTGTTAGCAGCGAGGGGAGTAGGTACAGATTTGTACCTACGGGTACGTATGTAGAATTTGTTCCTCGCTGACCGTTGTTAACAGCAGAGTAATTTGTACCTGTTCGGAAACGTGGAGCGTTTCCTACCTGTCGCTTATAACGAGATTGTAGGATCGCTTTGCGAGTCTTACATTCCCAAAAATTGGATTTGTGTTTTTCACCACAATTTGAACATTTAAATTTCTTAGTGATTTAGACCGTGAAATCAGCATGGAAAGAAAAGATTCCCATTGGTTAAACCCTGTTAAGCCGTGCCGTTCTTTTCTGGATACTAATTTGGTGAGCTCGTTCCTTAATTTTTGTGGTAATTCTATCGTAAATATTTTTTTTTAAATCATTAAATACGCGTCAATCAAATTTTGCGCTACTGTTTTATAGAAAGTTTCAGTACATTATCAGCATCGATACTGTACCGGAGCGGGGCTTATTGTAAGCTAAATCTTCGGAAGCATGCGATCTTGAAATGGGCTAATGGGTATACGGTAAAGCTATCACCTTCGAACTCCAGAGTTCAAACTTTTTGCAGTCATAAAAAATGGTTACAGGTAGATTTTATGGCCAATTGTTTTGTTCTTAAGTTTCAATAGTTGGTCTAGGCAATGATCCAATTTTATCAGAATATAGTTTTGTCATAGAAAAAGGTTGTGTTAGATCATGTTCGTAAAACAAATTCATGAAAGAAGGATACATATCTCGATGAACATTTCAAATGGTCCTATCTGCTTTGATCGATTCTCTTCATCGACTTTCTCTTTCGTTAATAACTAAGCTGCAAAACCTTTCCCTGTTGTATTTGACGTTTTGTACGCTAGATAAGAACCTCCTTTATCAAACTATGTGGTAGAATTAGCGCGAAATCTGTTTGCATGGCAGTGGTTATGAAAAGAGAAAGTCGATGAAGAGAGTCGATCAAGGCAGATGGGACCATTTGGAATGTTCATCGAGATATGTGGTAATATAGTAACAGGTTTCCTAATGACTACTGACTACTGATATTAGGCAGAATATAATTTTTCAACAAACACGTGTCGGTCGAATTAGGATTTATCCCAGGCTACTATTGTAGAAAAACGTAATTGATAGATATTGGGCGGAACGCGTCGGAATGTTTAGAAAAATAGGGTGCACGCTTGATCCGGTTTAAGATACATTGTTGACTGCTTTCGGGTACGTGATTTCATTTTAATAACTTGTTTACTTGTTTAACCATTGAACGTCGCGTGAAAGTGGAACTTAATGAAGGCATCAGTGTTTTTTCGTAACTTTTAGTTTTCGGATTAGAAAAATCATCGGTTGCAGGACAGTGTCACCGATCTATATTGGATAATCCAAAGCTATGTTGATCATTATAACATTAAATTTTGAATAACAAATGATAAGACAATCTTATTGAAAAGTCGTAATAATACCTCTGACCAAGGAAAAATGATTTATCTTCTTCTTCTTCTTCTTCACATTTAAAGCTTATTGCATATCGCATATTAGCTTATTGCGTGCTCTCAACTTAGTCTTCTAGATGCACTTCCACAGTTATTAATTGAGAGCTTTCGATGCCTGTACCATTTCTGCATTGGTATAATTGTGTGGCAAGTCCAATCATACTTCTATGCCCAGGGAAGTCGAGAAATTTTCCAACCCGAAAAATTCCTAGACCGGACCGGGAATTGAACCCAGCCACCTCCAGCATGGTCTTGCTTTGTAGCTGCGCCTTTGCCGACTGAGCTAAGGGAGGCCCCAAATGATTTATATAGTTTTCATAAAAGTTGACGATACAAATACTAATGAGGAAAGGAATTCCGCATTTCCTTTTCCCAAGTCCTTTTCCTCTCCTTCCCTTCCCTTCTTCTCTTTTCAGAAAGCGAGTAATGGCGCTATAACCATATGCCATATAGGGCTAGGACAAGAGTTAGTGCTCAGGTCCCAACCGCTAGAAGAAAATGGTAGCGAGCAAGGGCGCTATAACCTAGGCGAATACAGCATTCCCTCCGTATAGGTTACGTCCGCACACCGCTCTCTGTTGTCCTTCGACTGAGGTCGGCTGGATCGATTGAGGGATGGCAGTGGGTTGGCGGTGCCGTCCACGCTTGTACGGAGGGAGGACTGTACGCTCGAACACAAGGGGTAAATACCTGTGTTCCATCCCAGGAGATCGGACAATCAAGGAGTGTACATTAACTTTCTTAGCTCTGTCACTCCCAACGATTTATATAGCCTATTTTCAAATCCTGCATACGGAGCGGTTGGTACGGTATGTCCCCGCTCTTTGATTACCTGTGGACTAAATGTTAACCACTGTCTATACTTATTAAGTAGACATGGTAAACATTCACTTCCACAAAAATTAACTAAACGCTACACAGTAGGCCTGGCCGCTTTATTGTTTGTTTCACATCCTTGATGTGCAGCAGGCATTAATAATGACAAGAAAAATGATAGATGTATCATTTTCCAGGATTCTTTCAAGTACTGGCTGTGTATGTGTAGACTAGACTAGACAATTTGAACATTTAAATTTCTTAGGATCTTTCTTCACATGACAGTCGTCCTTTGCGTGAGAGGAATCACCACAATTGCATTTAGCAATTTTTAGTTCCGTGACCCCATCCCTGGCACTTACGGCACTGAATGAGGTTTTGGAGATTCCCTGCAGTCTTCCTGAAGTGTTCCCACTTAACTCGGACATGGAGCATAAGGCTAGCTTTTCCCAAGGCCTTAAAGTTGTTTAGTTCACTAGACTTGAAGTGAACTAAATATAAATCATTAGAAATCCCGTTGCGCGAATCGCCAGGACGGGATTTCATTTTTATTTTGATTACTTGGAGTGGCACAACTCCAAGTAATTTTGCCAGTTCATCTTTGATCTGATCCAGGGATTCACCACTAGGCAGTCCTTTCATGACAACCTTGAACACACGTTCAGTTTTGGTGTCGTAAGTAAAAAATTTGTGATGCTTCTCAGTAAGTTACTTGAATCCGTCCAAGGTTTCAGCCAATACACGACGTCGGCTTATTTGCAGTGAAAACTTGAATTTCACGAAGTCCAAAGGTTCGTGCGAAGAGCATGGAAATCGGAAGTGGTTATCACAATAGGGGGAAATCTTTTCCTTCTTGGCATTAAGCCGGAAAAGTTTACTAGAATTTTTCCTGGATGATGGATCATTCTCATCATCCGTGAGCAAATCAAATTGATTGCTCAAATTAATTTCATCAGAAGGGGGATCAAGAGATTGCCCTTTTCTGTTGCGCTTAGGCGCCATGGCGGCAGTAAATGTTTTATCAAAATCGACTTACAAGCAGATTACTATAAGAATCTGAAGGATCGAAGAGGAATTTTCCAAATCGATATCCAAGAAGGATCACCTCGGGTAGGGTCTTCACAAGGATCGAAAAGGAATCAGAGTCAAATAAGGTAGAAAATTTACAAATATATTGAGCACTGAAAAGTGCTGTTTAAATGTGTTGTAGCTGTAGGTAGTAGTAACACCGACAAACTGACGTGACCCGTAATTCCGACTTATGCCCGAAAATCGTAAACGGCCGATTTAAATGTGCAGTGATCCGAACTGGCAAAAACATAGGATTTTTGACTAGATACAAATAATTTGTACAGAATAGATCAGATACGAACCAATTCATAAATTTTGCATGTGGGTTCATGGCTTAGCTGAATATTTCCCGCGAACATGGAACCAGATTTCAGTAGTGTGCTTTGATCAGAAATTTTATTGTTTTAGTTATTTGTCGGTGGTAGTAACACTTCCTTCAGCAAAAAGCAAATAGATCCGCACGGCAAGAGAGCGCATCGTGGGACCAACGGCTTTACTTCCCGAAGGAAGGGTGATCAGAGATGTTATGCCTCAGAACATCCCGGCGGCGCCGACTGGGATTGAACCCGGTAGTGTAGTGTGGGCAGTACATGTTTACAATACACTTTTTTAGAGATTTTCACCGGGGTTTTAAAGGATCATGTAGGTGTTTTTTACGGAATATTTTTTTTATGGGTCGATTCATCCATTCTAATGGTGCATACTTAGGGCTGCCTAAAGGAACTTGTGCCCATAAATAAAAAAATGCACTTGTGCTTGTAACTAAAGAAAGTTGCACCCATAAATAAAGAGATGTACCCATAAATCTTGGAAAAATTCTCCTTTATTGCGTAGCTACACAGCAAAATATCAATTTTGATACCACATCAAAGTGGATGCACTTTAATCGTGTCAAAAATATGTTGTGATATTACTAGCCAAAAAGGACAAAATTATCTTAATACAGTGCATGAACTGACATTGCGCTGCTTTTACTGCATTTGTTTATTTTTGTGACCATAAAAATTACATGGAATTATCGACATGATTGAAGTGCATCCTCGTGGATGTAATTTTAAAATTTATTTTTTGCTGTGTATTCATACTGAATGTACTGTTCTATCCATGTTATTTAACGAATTTAAATAATTATAAAGAAAAAGCTTCTAGAGATAAGCTTATTAAGAAGGTTCAAAAAGAAGCTTCTTTTGGAAGTTCATTTTAGACGCTTGTCCGTCGCTCCGCACCTCTGACAAAAAAAAATACACAGGCAGGACAGTAAATTTGGTTCAAATTGCTTTATTTATGGAACAATTGTAATTTTTTAATGGATAGCAGTTTCTCATTTTTATGAATAAATTAGCTATTTCCTAGGGGTAAAAAAGCACAATTTTTTTGTAGATGCTGATTCGTTTTTTATGGTACATTTTACTTTTTTCAGGGCGACAAAAACTTTTTACCGTCATTTATCATAGAAAACTCACGGATTAATCGGAATTCGGTGAATTTTTTTTTTTCAGGACATACTTTAATTGCACGAACGAGCAAAGCAATATTATTTTTTAATGCAAATGATACGATGACGTCTTCAGGACCCATTTATGAATTCAACGCTAGCTCACAAGAGCTCAGCAAACGCTCTTCAAATGCGGAAATCTTCAGACCAATTCTATTCAATGTTTTTTTTTTTCCATCCGAGTGCATATATGCCTCCAACGCAAAGTTAATTAAGAATTAACGAACTGGAAACAAAAATTGGACTTGCTCATAGGTTTTCGTTTGAAATTGCATGTTCCAAAAATGAAACTACCGAATACTTCAATTCGGTCTACATCGTAGGTTTCAACTTCGACCCATTAAAGGAAACCTGCACACATTTGGCACCTCGAAACGGTCGAATGACCTCATATACCTACATACGGCTGATACCTCTGTTTGCGCACCGTCCGTCGTCATCGTTACTCACATCTGGTACCCCTCACTTGAACCGCAGCACTACACTACTTCACCTTCTGGAGACTGAAACCTACGGATTAGCATGCGCACCTTGGGGAGTAGGTGACTCAACCTTAGCGACTCCGTTTCTTGTCAACACGGTTGCCTACGGTGCACGTTCGGTAATCTTGTAAGCCACTCACATTCAACACACCACCATCGCCACAGCAGTAGCAGAGCTGGTTCGTCACAGTCTTTGGTCCCCCTCGGCGCCACCACCGCCCCGGAGACTCGGTCGAAAGTCAACCTACACGCGATCACTGTTCCGAAAAGCAAAGAGCACAAAGCACACTTAGCAAGAAAGCAAAATTGCGGTTAAACTCTCTGAAACAACACCAAATGGCAGCTGAGGGCAATGACGGAGTTCGTTCCAACCTGGTGCTGCCTGGTGCCTTATCCGATCCGACCCAACCAACGAAACCTACCGACCAGACCAGCAATATCACTCAATCTCAATTAGTCAATGTGAACCGCGCGGGAATTTCCTCGCAAGTTCAAAACGTTGATCGATCCGGGCAGTTTGATTTACATTTGCACGAATGCGACGTTTTGCAATCACCCGCGCACAGCCATGAGTCGAGCAGAGGAGAATAACACTATGTTAAAGACATTTAAATATTTACTGACCATGCAAGGAAGGTGCAACAACTGCAACACAACACGGATGAAGTGGTTTTCCTTGTTCACGTAGTGCGGAGTTTTCTTAAGAGCAAAAGTGTACAACTCGCGCGATACTTGAAGCTTGTCGGTCACGTCCGTCTCGGAAGCGGGTTGAAACGAAACTGATGATCGCCAGACTGTGAGTGCTGGAGTTGACTTTTTTGCTGGGGGGCTTACCTTCTCGGATCTCAGAGTGTTGGGTTCTCTTCGGTTGCGGAGATTGAGAGAATGGGATCTTGAGAAATTGTGAACCGATCAGGGTTGGCTTGGTGGATTGAATGACGTTTTCGATGGATCAACACGCGTGGTACAAAAGTGACGACGTGCCTCATTTTCCAATTGCTCTAGATGATATTTCAAGCACTATTGGTGCACTATTTTGTTGGCAAAGGGCAAACTACATGGAGCTGGTCCATTTTAGTGCTTTAGAGGTGATGTAATTTGAATGTAGATACCGTAAAGCACCGAAAATCGGACAAGTAGTCCATAAATCCGGCTTCCATAGCAAAGCGATATAGTGGTCAGTGGTGTAGTGGTAAGCGTGATACAAAAAAGTTGTTATCAACAAAGTTGCTTGAAATTAGCTCAACTATAACTTTGCTAAAGAATGTATACCTTAATTTATTCAAACAAAAAAGTTAGATGTTTCATTTTAATGATAATAAGAACCACCCTAGATATCATTGTCATAAAAATGAGGGCCTAACTATAAGGAACAACTTTGTAGAAGAAACTTTAAGTCTAAAGTTTCAATTGCAGGCTCAAAACATATCATTCCACCTAAATCTGTGCATTGGTGCTCAGCACGGAAAACAAGATCGACGGAAAACAAATCAAGGAAAAAAAGATATAGTGGTTCTCAGAATGTCGTAATAATTGGTAGTGTTGTTCCTTATCGCAAAATATTGGCACCGTATTTTTTTTTTTTTTTTTTTTTTTGTCATTAGAGTGAACATTTCCTTTATTTAACTTATTTACCTTTCATTAGGGTGGTCAAAAAAATCGATTTTTTTTTTCCAAAAATGACTTTTCAAAAAATCATAACTTTTGAACCACGGGGCCAATGTTCAAAAGTTATGAATTTTTGTAATAAAGGTCATTTCTGAATGAATGAGATCGTAGGTTGTACCTTTTTTGAAAAATCGCTGAAACTTAAGGGGCAAATTGTGTAAAAATCCACTTGAAATCCGAAATCCACGTAAAAAAAACCGCGTAAATTCCGAAATCCACGTAAGTTTCGGAATTTACGTTTAAAAAACCGCGTGTATTCCAAAATCCACGTAAATTGCGAATTCCTTGTAATAAAAAACGGTGTAATTAATCATTTTGTCAAGCTTCTGCATTCATGTTCCATCAGATGTCACTGCTGTTGTTTGCGGTGACATCTATCGGAAACTAGACACAATCTGTTTTCCTATAATTATTCACAGAGGACACTGCAGTGCAAAACATGTCTGGTACCTCTATATATGCATTTAGATTATTATTCGAAGTCCCTCCTTTTTTACACATTCTGCACACAAAATAGCTCACCCCTCACAGAATTTCCCGCCGAATTTTATGTATGGGGCGGGGCATAAAGTATCTTTTGCCCAGAATATGTAAAAAAGGAGGGACTTCAAATGTTAAAGCAACAAATGCATATATAGAGGTACCAGACATGTTTTGTAGTGTCTGGTACTCTATTTTGTAATCTGTGAAAGGGAAATCACAAATCGAGTGTCAACAAAATACATGGCATGTTGAGAGATGGAGCTCGTGAGAGAGAATTTCTCTCTCAAATTTGAAATTTTTTGGCTCTCTGGGAACTGGTAGTAAAGCAGGTAAAATTGTATGGGGAAAAATCATTTTTATTTAATTGTAGCTTGTTTAGCATTAATTCCTGGGAAAAAACTGAACGGCAAAGCCCCTGACTAATTTCTTTAGGTTGTCGTTCACTTTTTTTGACCTGAATATGCACCGAAAGCGAATTATTCCCACTTCTCTCAATTTTTATATGGGGATTTTTATCACTTCCTACCAGCGGAATAGCGCCATCTCTGTGGAAAATGGTCGAACAAAATGATTAATTTCCGAAATCCACGTAAAAAACCACGTAAATTCCAAAAGCCATGTACTAAAAGAAACCACGTAAAAAATCGCGTAAAAAGTGATTTGAATTCTCGATGAACATTTCAAATGGTCCTATTTGCTTTGATTGATTCTCTTCATTGACTTTCTCTTTTCATAACCACTGCTACACGCAAACCAAAAATCTATTACAATGAATGTTAGTTCCGTTTCCTATCATCCTCTGTTCATGAGCATCGCAACGAATGTTAGAAAATATTAATTTTGTCAAACTTCTGCATTCATGTTCCATCAGATGTCACTGCTGTTGTTTGCGGTGACATCTACAGAAAACTACGCACAATATGTTTTCTGTTAATTGTTCACAGAGGACACTGCAGTGCAAAACATGTCTGGTACCTCTATATATGCATTTAGATTATTATTGGAAGTCCCTCCTTTTTTACACATTCTGCACACAAAATAGTTCACCCCTCAAGAATTTCCCGCCGAATTTTATGTATGGGGCGGGGCATAAAGTATCTTTTGCGCAGAATATGTAAAAAAGGAGGGACTTCAAATGTTAAACTAAATGCATAAATAGAGGTACCAGACATGTTTTCTAGTTTCAGGTACTCTCTTTTGTAATCAAAACGAGTGTCAACAAAATACATGGCATGTTGAGTGATTGAGTTCGTGAGAGCAAATTTTCTCTCTCAAATTTCAATTTTTTGGCTCTCTGGGAACTGGTAGTAAAGCAGGTAAAACTGTATGGGGAAAAATCATTTTTAATTAATTATAGCTTGTTTAACAATAATTTCTGGGAAAAAACTGAACGACAAAGCCCCTGATTAATTTCTTTAGGTTGTCGTTCACTTTTTTTTCACCTGAATAAGCACCGAAAGCGAATTTTTCGCACTTCTCTCAATTTCTATATGGGGATTTTTATCACTTCCTACCAGCGGAACAGCGCCATCTCTGTGGAAAATGGTCGAACAAAATGATTAAATTAATCAGGTTCCAAATGTAAACAAGCCATAAGGAAACCTACAGGGTTTGTTTACATTTGGAACCAATTTCATACAAGAATGATCAGTAGGCTGATTTGACAGCATGTCCCACCCCAGGTTCTTATCTAGCGTCCAAAACGTCAAATACAACAGGGAAAGGTTTTGCAGCTGAGTTATTGACGAAAGAGAAAGTCGATGAAGAGAATCGATCAATGCAGATAGGACCTTTTGAAATGTTTATCTAGAATTGGGTTCCTTCAATATCGAGTTATGGAGAGTTGACTGTAGGAAAAACGCTTCTATATTGGCAAATCAAAGTTGGCACTCGTGGAGAATAGAAGAACTATGAGAGTGATGATGGTTTCAAAATTTTACACGGTGAGGTATACGAGTGCAATCTTAAAATGCTTTTATTTTGCAAATGGAGCATTTTATTTAAATCTGGTTGGTGCTATGTTAGTAGAAAACTTAAGGACTACCCATTAGACATATAATATAGAAAAAATAATTTCTTTTCTGATTTGTATGTGTAAACATAGATTTCAGCTTTTCTACAACTGTAACATATTTTGGGCATGTTTTGGCGATATTTATCGTTTTTTTTACATGTTCTTAAATTCTGTTAATATTTTTGATTAAAATCATATTCATCGGGGTACACATACATATCGCCCACAAAACGCACGAAGATTGTGTTTCAATCGTTTTTCTGACTGGTGTTTATCGTGAAAAACGTGAAAATCAACGCCGCGTACTATAAGACCGAGGTTCTGGAGAAGGTTGTGGCCCCGGCACTTCGGGACCTCTACGGGAAGGATCATTACGTCTTTCAACAGGACGGCACACCGGCTCACACGACGAATATAGTCCAAGCGTGGTGTCGGGAGAATTTGACTGATTTTCTCGATAAGACTTTGTGGCCTCCCAGCTCCTCGGACCTTTATCCCCTGGGCTTTTATTTATGGTCGTACATGCTGGCCAAGCAGAGCGAACATCAAGTGAGAACTATGGACCAATTTAAGAACGTTGACTATATGTTTTGTATTACTTCTGCGTGAAGTCAACAATTTACATAGGTGAAGATGCTAATTTCAAATAACAGGCTAAAGTGGTAATTTTTATACGATAGATGAGGAGATGAAGGTATAGAGTTAATAGTTCCGTTAGAGTACGGCAGTGTGAAAATTGTATATAGAGAGTAGAAAGCGAGCAAGGACAACTCTTGGGAAGGTACAAATCGGTTTGATCATCTCTCTTTAGGGGTATCCCCCCACCCCTGCCACCACTGGCAAAAAGAGATGATCGCCGACTCGCTCATGTACCGACGATGTGTTTGAAACAGATCTATCGATCATCTCTTTTTTGCCAGTGGTGACGGGGGGAATACCCCTCACTATCCCTCTCCAACGGGGGAGTTTGGTAAAGAGAAATGATCAAACCGATTTGTACCTTCCTAAAAGTTGTCCTTGCTCACTTTCTACTCTCTCTATATATAGAAAATAATATCTTGTATTTTCATTTTTTTAACACATTTTTAAAGTGTATTCGAACTTCTAAGATAATTCTTAAAATATACCCAAGTAACAATTTCCAGTTGAAGAAACGCTTTCGTTTTGATTTTGTTCAGCTGCATGTTGAATAATAATTGCACAATGTGTTCACCACAACTTTTATAAAACCCTTGTTTACACTCGTTTGGAGAACCTATACAACTGCAACACAAAGGTGTTGTCTAACGTATTCAGTAAAACGTTTGCCCAAAATCAATTTCTTGTTGAAGAAACGCTTCCATTGTGATTTTATTCAACTGCATGCTGAATAATAACTGTACAATTTGTTTATTACAACTTCTGTAAAACTCTTGTTTACACTGGTTTGGAGAACCTGTTCAACTACAGCATTATATGTCTACGCGGTATAGGAGTAGAAGCAACTTTTATACAACGTTTATAGATACATATTTAAACTCAAGCTTTATTATTTTGGTGAAAGCTCTTATACAACGTTTGTAGACACTTCTTGACAGCTGCTTTGAAATTTAGTAGAGAGTAAACCTGAGAGGCGTTTGTTGCACTCTTTTATGACTCCTAAATAATCATTGTACAGCAAGCGGTGAAAAGCGTTTATAGCACTTTTCAATGACTCCTTAACAACCGGATAGAAGCAACTTTTATACAACGTTTATAGATACATATTTAAACTCAAGCTTTATTATTTTGGTGAAAGCTCTTATACAACGTTTGTAGACACTTCTTGACAGCTGCTTTGAAATTTAGTAGAGAGTGAACCTGAGAGGCATTTGTTGCACTCTTTTATGACTCCTAAATAATCATTGTACAGCAAGCGGTGAAAAGCGTTTATAGCACTTTTTAATGACTCCTTAATAACCGTTGTGTAAGTACTCACAATATTCACAGATTAAAATTAATTTAACAATTGTTGTGGTACGCCAAAATAATTGCTTGTACAGTTTTTATTAATTTAATTTATTTGTGCACATTGAAAAAATATGTAATTATGCCATAATACACATTCTGTGATCATGGAGGAAGTAGTAACTAGCATCGGTTTAATCTTTGATTGATATTCTTTCGATTAATCTCCCTAATCATTAATTGAGAGAATTTATCTAGAAATGTTATCGTTGATTATATGATATATGTCTTAAATTAATGTTTGCATTTATTAATAACACCTATATATATAATTTACCTCTACTCCACCGAGGGTTTCTCGAAGCAAGATTCGAACTCATGATCCCGGATTGCCAGCCGCTTCTGTTTCCATCTGCTCTATTCTTGAATACATATTTTGATCATATGAGAGAAGTATATGAAGCTCATCTTGAGTGACTTCTCTTGCAGTCGAATAATCATTGCCTTATGATCATATAAACGTGCCTATCACTTGTGCTATTTTTAGCAACAAAATTGTGGTTGGTGGTTGGTCGAACGTAAACAATCATTTAAGAGTGTTCCAAGCAGCTTTTGAAGCTTTTAAGCAAATGGCAATACAACTACATTCTTGTTCAACTCTGGAAGCTATTATTCAACGTTTGATCAACTCAGGTGTTGTATAAGAGCTCCCAATGGTTTGTTTTGATGCGTTTATTACACATCCTATATGGCTCCTGTCAAACAGTTTAACTGAACGTAAACAATCATTTAAGAGTGCTCCAAGCAGTTTTTGAAGCTTTTAACCAAATGGCAATACAACTACATTCTTGTACAACTCTGGAAGCTATTATTCAACGTTTGATCAACTCAGGTGTTGTATAAGAGCTCCCAATTGTTTGTTTTGATGCGTTTATTCCACGTTCTATATAGCTCTTGTCAATCGGTTTAACTAAGGTGCTATAAAAGTTATCGTAGGTCTTATAAAGCATATAGTTAAACCAAACGTAAACAATCATTTAAGAGTGCTCCAAGCAGCTTTTGAAGCGTTTAACCAAAAAGGCAATACAACTACATTCTTGTACAACTCTGGAAGCTATTATTCAACGTTTGATCAACTCAGGTGTTGTATAAGAGCTCCCAATGGTTTGTTTTGATGCGTTTATTACACATCCTATATGGCTCCTGTCAAACAGTTTAACCGAACGTAAACAATCATTTAAGAGTGCTCCAAGTAGTTTTTGAAGCTTTTAACCAAATGGCAATGCAACTACATTCTTGTACAACTCTGGAAGCTATTATTCAACGTTTGATCAACTCAGGTGTTGTATAAGAGCTCCCAATTGTTTGTTTTGATGCGTTTATTCCACGTTCTGTATAGCTCTTGTGAATCAGTTTAACTAAGGTGCTGTAAAAGTTATCGTAGGTCTTATAAAGCATATAGTTAAACCGAACGTAAACAATCATTTAAGAGTGCTCCAAGCAGCTTTTGAAGCTTTTAAGCAAATGGCAATACAACTACATTCTTGTTCAACTCTGGAAGCTATTATTCAACGTTTGATCAACTCAGGTGTTGTATAAGAGCTCCCAATGGTTTGTTTTGATGCGTTTATTACACATCCTATATGGCTCCTGTCAAACAGTTTAACCGAACGTAAACAATCATTTAAGAGTGCTCCAAGCAGTTTTTGAAGCTTTTAACCAAATGGCAATACAACTACATTCTTGTACAACTCTGGAAGCTATTATTCAACGTTTGATCAACTCAGGTGTTGTATAAGAGCTCCCAATTGTTTGTTTTGATGCGTTTATTCCACGTTCTATATAGCTCTTGTCAATCGGTTTAACTAAGGTGCTATAAAAGTTATCGTAGGTCTTATAAAGCATATAGTTAAACCAAACGTAAACAATCATTTAAGAGTGCTCCAAGCAGCTTTTGAAGCGTTTAACCAAAAAGGCAATACAACTACATTCTTGTACAACTCTGGAAGCTATTATTCAACGTTTGATCAACTCAGGTGTTGTATAAGAGCTCCCAATGGTTTGTTTTGATGCGTTTATTACACATCCTATATGGCTCCTGTCAAACAGTTTAACCGAACGTAAACAATCATTTAAGAGTGCTCCAAGCAGCTTTTGAAGCGTTTAACCAAAAAGGCAATACAACTACATTCTTGTTCAACTCTGGAAGCTATTATTCAACGTTTGATCAACTCAGGTGTTGTATAAGAGCTCCCAATGGTTTGTTGTGATGCGTTTATTCCACGTTCTGTATAGCTCTTGTGAATCAGTTTAACTAAGGTGCTATAAAAGTTATCGTAGGTCTTATAAAGCATATAGTTAAACCGAACGTAAATAATCATTTAGGAGTGCTCCAATAGCTTTTAAAACTTTTAATCAAATGGCAATACAACTACATTCTTGTTCAACTCTGGAAGCTATTATTCAACGTTTGATCAACTCAGGTGTTTTATAAGAGCTCTCAATTGTTTGTTGGGTATGCCTCCGCTAGGTTCCAAAATGAATCCCACACTAATGATGCATGATGATCTCAGAAGAGAAAAATAAATGACAATGTTGCAATGAAATGCTGTGCCTCCCATACAATTATAACTGGATATGCCTACATGCATACATTCCGAATGGCCTGACATTAAATAAAATATTTAAAACTTATCATCTTCCCGTGTTCTGCCGTGGGGTACAACCGCTTTGATTAATAGAACGGGAATTTCATTCCAGTGGTACAAGTAGCAGAAATAAGAGGCGGCATCACCGCTAATTATTAATCCACACCTATCTCATTTGCTAAGTTGTTTTTCTAGCACCAGCCCAATTGATGAGTGGGTTGAATTACATTTAGAGTAGAACGCGTGTTTGGCTGCGAAAGCATTCTTCTAACCGCATCAAATCGACAAATCATTGTGGGTCATGCTTGACCCACAATCCATACCCAGCCAATGTTACCTTCACTTCATTATTCATCACTTTTCTCACACATTAGCATTAATTCAATTCTGCAGCCCGATTCTCGCGGGCGCACGTTCTTTGAGCACTTCAAGTCTGTCCAGCCATCGAACAACAACAACGACGGCGAGCTATTCCATAAACTACCAACAATCAGCAAATGCTTTCCACGGGCTACCATTAAAAACCCGTTATCCATTTCTTCTTGCTTGCCGCTGGAGGGGGGCCACGGAAAAATAAGGGGCATCAAGTAAATCGCTCCCAGCCGCTATTTACCAATAGAACATACCTGCCTTACCTGAAGGCAACTCTAGTTGGAGAAAGAAAAAAAAATGCCTCAGCCTAAAGGGGTGCGGTTGTTGCTTCCTTCGAGTGGAGCCGCTTCCCATCCGTATGTTGCTCGAAGATGTTTGTTGATGAATTTGTGTTGTTTTTCATTTTGCAAGATTTACCCATCTCCTCCTCCGACGACAGCCGGTGTAAGCAAAACTGCAACCAAACAAACCATATTATCTGTAGCACCAGCAGCAGCAGCATCAGCGTGATCATCTCATGTTCAACTCACACACGCGGCGTTATGGTAACAAAAGCGAAAGTGAATTCGAAACATGTGTGTAAGCATTTATGTATGAATCGCATTTGGCGATACAGTTTGTGCTGCGGAACAGGTTCGTCGCTTGAATGCGTCGAAATCACTCTCGCTCTCTCCCCCCGCATACAATCTGGTTTTAACTGCGTGCTGGTAGCCAAGAACCGGTAATGTACCCGATGGTGTTAGATAATAGTTGTAAGTCAATTTGGAATAGACTTTGCCGCTAAATGAACGCTGATCGTTTATTTATAGCCATGACCTGAGCGGAAGAGTGAAAAAAGAGTTGGTCTCCACGTGATTAACGATTCTTCCGGGAAGATGTCAGGAAATGGGTTGCCATGGAAAAATGATCACGACAGTTTACTTCTGTGGCTTCGGATGAAGAAGTGGTCCTCCTTGGTGGGGTTTCTCATTCTCTGACTCTGGTGTGCACGGAGCTCACCTCTCGCGAGAGTTGTGTCTCTCAATGGTGAGAGGGCAATCTCTTCTCTTTTCGGAATCAGGGTTGAAACTATGGTTTTTAAATACAAAACTTTTTGGAATTTCAACAACTTCACAACTTCAGAAACTGGCCACTTCTCCCGGGGTACCCGGAATATAACAAGATGGGTCTAGTATGATCCTGGGCATTCCAAACGTTTTTTTTATGTAACTGATTTTTGAATTCTCATGTGATTTAACGTATGATGGATTTTGAGCTTAGTCATAAACTGGCCTCTTCCTCCTGGCTTTCCCGGAACTGTTAGAATTCTTTTTGTCTGGGGACTACTGGGATTCAAAGTCGTTTAACCTGCTCCAGAAAGGAATTGGGCGGAAATACTTCCCAAAAACTATCCAAGGTGAACAACAAAAGAGTGATAGACGAAATAGGGAATTGCATGATTAAATAAAGGGCTTAACAGAGTAACTTAGTTTAATTTAGTGTATTCATTTTCTTTTTTAATTTTTTTTTTTTTATATCTTTATTAAGGAGACTTTTAGCCGTTGGCTGGCTCGTCTCCGACTCTCTTTTTTAAAGTCATGCTTCATGTTGACGAGGCATCGGACGGCTGGCAGGCATATAATATGACATATAATATAAAAAAATAATTTCTTCTCAGATTTTTATGTGTAGACATAGTTTTCAGCTTTCCTACAACTGTAGCAGCAACCAGATTTAAATAAAATGCTCCATTTGCAAAATAAAAGCATTTTAAGATTGCACCCGTATACCTCCCCGTGGAAAATTTTGAAACCATCATCACTCTCATAGTTCTTCTATTCTCCACGAGTGCCAACTTTGATTTACCAATAGAGCTTTTTGACGTTTAATCGGCGCACACTACTGCACCAGAGAGAATAGGTAGAGGGGCGAAGAGTGTGAAGCAAAAAAAAACCTTATCGAACCGTCAAACTGGTATCCTATCGAACAAAATAAACAAAAGTTGATGTTCCCCAATTTGGTGAAGGCAAGTATTGTAATCGCTGCGAATATATTTGGAAGAAAACTTTTTAGGATGAGAAAAAGTCACTTGAAGTGTGCCCTTCAGAAACAGTTGCCAGAACTTGTAGGATGGAATCATAATAAAAAGAGTGCTGCCGTTTCCACGGTTTTTCACTCTTCGCCTCTCTACCTATTCTCTCTGTACTGCACCTTTAAATTGAACGAGTGCGATCAAGAGGGAAGATCAGTGGGAAAACAAACCGTCCATTCATCAATGTGTGCTAGATAGAGAAAGACGATTAAATGTCAAAAAGTTCTATAAAGGTTGATCTCACGGTGACAAGCAGTTTTATCGGCTTCGATACCGATCGTCTCTATACCACACGCTCAATGACGTTTCTTGTTGTGGTCAACTGTGACTGCTGGTGGTAACGCATGATGGAAGTGGAAGGTTTATGTAGGGTGGGAATAGGGGAATAGGGATGTTCATAAAGGGAGGTGGATTCTAAAGTTATTCAATTCTGTGTTTTAGATTTCAATTGGCAAATCAAAGTTGGCACTCGTGGAGAATAGAAGAACTATGAGAGTGATGATGGTTTCCAAATTTTACACGGTGAAGTATACGAGTGCAATCTTAAAATGCTATTATTTTGCAAATTGAGCATTTTATTTAAATCTGGTTAATGTTACGTTAGTAGAAAACTAAAGGACTACTCAAAAGACATATACTATAGAAAAAATAATTTCTTTTCAGATTTTTATGTGTAGACATAGATTTCAGCTTTTCTACCACTGTAGCAGAAAGCAGATTTAAATAAAATGCTCCATTTGCAAAATAAAAGCATTTTAAGATTGCACTCGTATACCTCTCCGTGGAAAATTTTGAAACCATCATCACTTTCATAGTTCTTCTATTCTCCACTAGTGCCAACTTTGATTTGCCAATTTCAATATGCCTTTTTAATGGGAACTTAACGATCGATTCTGGTGGTGAATAGGAGAACGTCAAAAAGAGTGTTGTGAGCAGAAATGTTTGCCTTGAGACATAGGAAGCGGAACACTTTTTAACTTTTCCTGATAAATTGACTCATCTGAGATGCTCCAAAACTTAATCGACAGTTGAAAAATTTAATTCTATAACGTTTTTGCAAACATCCTGCTGGTGTAAAGGAATATTGTTGTTGCGAAATATGGAAAATTAGAAAAGTGCCTTAGTGGTTATGATCTTCCGGATTTCTTGTGTGTGGATAGTTAAGGTACAAATCAGTTCAGATCTGTGGAAAATCGTACAATAAGACAATTATCGATAGAAATTGGCAAGATGTTGAATGAAAAATGCATTAATTTGCGTTGTGAAAAATTGTTATTCTGATGTAAACAAACGGTTTGGTTGACGTTTCTTCTCGAACTCACGTGGCGCACTCTACGTTGGTGGTGCATTAAAAAGGCGTATTCAATAAATCAAACTTAACTACTCAGTAAAAACTAAAATAAAACATGTTTACAAAATAAATACAAAAACAAAATTTAACCATTTAGCAGGTTACAGAACATGCCCGGATGTGGCAAGTTCAGTTCCAACTGTCTTCAAGGTATCGCATGATGGATTTTGAGCCTAATTTTAAACTGGTCACATGCCCAGGGTAACCGGAACATGCCTGGATCCTAGAGGTAACTCTAAGACCAGAATGTCCCGAAGAAACGTGCTCAACTTTTTGGTTCAGCTCTGGTACTCTCTTCGCGACGAAACAAAGAAAAATCCACGAACCACTCATTTTATCTGTCAAACTTTCATAGCGAATCAAAACAAACATAGTGTAGTACTAGAATTTCGACTAGAATGGAGTAAGTTAATCGTTTGCTTGGGAACAATAGGCTAGTTAAGTGGTGAGCCAATTTAAAATCGTAAGTTTTCACCGGTTGGCTCGAGACTGTTGCTTCCAATTCAGTTAAATCAACCAGTGGAAACTAACAAATCGATTAACGTACCCCATTCTAGTCGAAATTCTAGAACTACACTATGTTTGTTTTGATTCGCTATGAAAGTTTGACAGATAACATGAGGGATTCGCGAGGGGGACGACTCTATCTACGATGCAGGAAAGATTGTGTTTTGCTGTGGCTAGCTGCGCGCACGCTGAGTAGATAGAAAGAAGATTGACGTCGATTCTGAAGATTTCCTGCAAAAAGATGATGCGCGATGCAAGTAGATGCGAGAAATGAAAGAAGATTTTTCGAAGATTGATAAGCTAGTGGGAGATTTGTTGAGCATCTAGACTTGAGATGTAGATGTGTCGCCCCCCTCGGGGGTTCGTGGATTTTCCTATGTTTCGAAGGGTGCATCGATTAGCTTGGGACCGAAGAGAGTACCAGAGCTGAGCCAAAAAGTTGAACACGTCTAAGATTTTGTGACAAGCAATGCATTAGTTATAGGAAAAACATCACGATAGGGGGGAGGGGGTAATTGTTTGCTCGATTTAGCGTGACATAATTAATGCATGGGCCCTAATTTGAACTACAAGTTTTAAAAATCTGAATCAAATCGAGAATAAAGAAACATTTTTATGATCGATAGAGGTGTAGGAGTGTTATTTTTTCATGTATTTTATCCAAATTCCCCATTCAAAATTCAAACTAAAAGCGCCAGCTCATCTTACAACCAAATGAGCTGAAACTTTTTAGAGAATGATTTCTCACTTAAAGGCACAAATCTGCGAGGGGGTGACACATCCAGATTATCGCCTTTTTACCATAAATCACGTTCAGCTTTATCTAATCACTGTGCGCCATCTGTTTTCATCTGTGAAATCTACTTCCATCGACTATCGCAACTTTCATCTTTCTTCACATCGCTTGCATCTTCTCGTGAACGAATCAATCACTGAACGAAAAAAAAACAGCAAGCCATATTGTTTGTTTACGTTTTGCTTCGCAGTTTTTTCCATAAGTTTTCATCGAACTTTTTGCTGCTCAATCTAGTGCTCAAGTGATAATTCCATGTGTGGATAGATATTTTAGAAGATATTGCGGTAATACTGCATAGCTCAGAAAAAGCTGAAAAAGCCCCCTTGCGAGATGACATGGAGAAAGATTTGTACATAATGTATACATTTGTACACCGATTTCGTACCTAATCTAAAACAACATGACACGGTTGGATCGAGCCACTTTATTTCAGCATTCGTAAGTAACTTGTAGTTTTGTACATATTTAAGCAGTTATTGAATTGTTATTAATTTGATTTTTAATTTTCACTTTGATGGTCGTGGTGAAAACAGAATTGGATCTGGAAACTGGCAGCATCGATTCCAAAACCTATCCCAATACATACATCTGCATTGGAAGATTGAAGCAGTAGATCTCGGTCCTGAAGGAGCGTAACCTTAATACAAGAATTAAATAATTTTAAAAGAGAAGTTTATGAGTTTATGTTCTTAAACCCCATAACCTTTCAATATCTTTCTAGAAAAAGTGTTACAATTGAACAAAATGCCAAGAAGCTCATTCGTTTGGTGTTCAACGGTCATATCCCGCTACCGGATTCCAAGTCATTGGTTGCATCTGGACTGTTCGACATTTGTGTCGTGTAGTCTGATAAACAATCCAAAATCTGAAGTAGTGCCTACGTGCCGGGATACAGCGCTGACAGTTTTACGGATTCGGCAAGAGAGTAGTGAGCAACCGATGGAGGCTGATATGCTTCCGACGGAGAACGTGCTGGGGGAATCATAGGGCCCTATTATGTAAGACGTGATCACACCCACTATGGGATAAATTGCATCTACACACTAAGTTTTTTTTTGCCGAGATGGGCACCACCAAGCAGCTCAGCATTTTATTTTGCTGGATCTCAATGAAAAACTTGCCGAGATACAGCTAACAAATGGGAGTTTTGCCGAGATTTTAGCTAACAAACATAAATTTTGCTGAATTTCGGTAAGTTTTTCACTGAGAACCAGCAAAATAAAATGATGAGCTGCTCGGCGGTGCCCATCTCGACAAAAAAAAATCTAAGTGTGTTCATCGATATGATCATCTTTTGCTTGGCTAAGTTTGTCAATACACCATAAAATAGTCAGCATTGATTTTAGTTTTAGTGTATTCAACTAAGTATTGTACACATTGTAACACTTTAAAAATAAATACAATTTTAGACTATATGAAACATGTTTTGTTCTATTGTGTTACCTGACTCATAATGAATATACGTTGTATCCACGACCCTCGTCTAGTTTAACATAGCATAATGCAACCCAACAAACAATTCAAAGTCAAAAATAAGCATACACATTGAATAAATGCAGTATAACAGTGTACAATGCTGAATAAAACAGGATGTCAAATTACGTGCTGAAAAAAGCTCATTGAGATCGATAGATGCGCCTTTATTCCGTCGTTTGCTCTGATATGATTAATTTCCTTATTAAAAGCTTTATAAACGTTGACTGTCTTCCTTATTCAGAACCAGAAGGTTGATCTAATAACAAACTGAATAAGTGTGATTTGCACATACATTGTCGCTTTTATTCGACTGTTTTCAATTGATTGAATAAATGCTTTTTTAAACGTCTTATAAATGTTTTCTAGCTCCATTATTAGATTTCATTGCATTGCTTTACGATATTGCTGTATAAAGGTGAATACACTCAGCAAAATAGCTCTTATACCCAGGGTTACTTCCACTCACTTGCTATAAAAAGTAGAAGGGTCTGTGCCTAGGGGCACAAACGGAAGCTTGACGTAGGACCGCTAGTGGACGGAATAAATGAGAAAGAGCATTAAGTTCTTTTAATTGATCAATTATCTATTATCTCAACTTTTTCCGTTTTTGAATTGTAGGCGTACCAAATTTGTAGTAATCTCTTTCAAAGAGATAGTTCATTAAGAGAATCAATCAAAATCACCTGCGCCCCTGCTTCCAAGTTTGTGTGGTCGTTGGGGGCTTGTGGTTCTGAATATGGACAAACAAGCACAGATAAATTCTATTCCAACTCTTTACTGTGTAAGCTTGATGGCCCTGAAAAGGGCCGTTTTATTGAAGAGGACATCCATGGCCACTTAAGCGAACCCCACACGGTAAGAAATATTGTCAATACTTACAAGTATTGACAATAATATTGATGATGTGAATACAGGAATATTGTCAATACCAATGTATTGACGTCAATATAAAATGTATTGACAATACGATTATTGTCAATACAAAGTGTTGTGTAGGGTCCACTTTACGCTTGGCGTGTTTAGTGTAGGTGACAGCATCACGGACCTCATTTTCCAGGAACACCTTCAGTACACCTCGTAGATCAGACCGGAGATACGTCAGACACCGCCACGGCGAGCCAGACGACGGATGGTGGTTATCTCGAAGAATTTGCGATGACGATTGGCACCTCCTTTGCCACGACCAGTCAATTGTTGCTTGTTGTGTTATAGCAGAGTGGACTATCCACCTCCTTCCTACTGCTGCTATTGCTGTTCACCACGCTGTTCGAAGCGAAAACGAGTCACACAGCAGCGCTCTTTTATATCTTTTCAGGTTAAAGCAGAATGATGTGCAACCAAGTGGTATAAAAGCTACAAAGACTCCTCCCATTATGAGTAGTTTGCTATCAAGTAGCGATACTGGCTCTTTTCTTTTTGCGTACACGGTGAATGAGAACGTCCCAAATTTGAGTTTAATTCACTCATAATCGCCAAAAGTGTAGGAACTCAGCGATGAGTAAATTTGTCTCATGGTTTCCTGTGGAAAAACCTAAAAAAATCTACCAGAAAATGAGGAAATTGACGAAATTTTTATTCAGTCTCAGAGTAGTACCAATAGACTGAGTGAATCCAATCTTTACTTTTCTCAAATTCGGGATTTTTTCCCTGGAAAATCCTGGAAAAACCTGGGAAAACATGAGGCAAATTTACTCATCGCTGAGTTTCTGCACTTTATTTCTTATTTCTGAGATAACTAAACTCAAATTTGGGTCAATCTCATTCGCCGTGATATCACCTTGAAAGATATCGGCACCGGTGGTTAGCGTAATTACCTCTCATTCCAGCAGACCTGGGTCCAATCTCAGCCGGCGCCACCGGCATGTTCTAAGGCATAACATCTCTGGGAGCTGCCTCCCTGGCGTCGGTAGCATTGGAGCTCAGTACGGAAAACAAATCTCGTGTCACTTTTCAATAGGTCCTATCTACATTGATCGATTCTCTTCATCGATACTCTCTTTCGTAAATAACTCGGCTTCACAAATGTTTCCTGCCGTCTTCGTCGAATTAGATGCTAGATTGTTGCTTCTTCCATCGAAAATATCCGCCCGTGGCGATTCAAAGTTGATCAAGGTTGATCAAAATAATGTGTACCCCTGCTTCCAGTTTGATTACATGAGCATTTTGTGTAATCATTGGTTCTGAATATGGACAAACAGGAAGATGCATTCTATTCCTACTCTTTACTGCAATAAACTTGGTGACCCTGAAAAGAGCCGTTTTGTTACCAAAAGATGATTTAACCTCCGAAACCAAACAGAGTGCGTCTCTGTCACTTCAAAACGTAGATGACATCCATGGCCGCTTACGCTTGGCGTGTTTAGTGTAGGTGACAGCATCACGGATCTCATTTTTCAGGAACACTTTCAGCACAACTCGTAAATCAGACCGGAGATATGTCGATGTCCACGGCGAGCCAGACGACGGATGGTGGTTATCTCGAAGACTTTGCGATTGGTTCTGAATATGGCGATGAGTGTGCAAAATATTACGCAATTCCATCCTCCCTATTCGCACGCGCCCGAGGATCGGAGGCGAATGCCACTTCGACTTGTTTCGTCTACTTACTACTCTCTGACGACTGTGCTGGGGAAGCAGCATATGCATGTAGGTAATTGGTGGATTTGTTAGTTAATTCGACGCTTTTGGACAATGCTGGACACTTACCAGTTTTTCAATAGTTTCTTGTTGAAAATCAACATTCGGAGGCATTTTTATCGATGCGTAGCCATATTTCTGATCGATTGGTGATAAAATTATTGAAATTGGACCAGGGGTAGCTGAGTTATTAACGTTCAAAATCTTTCTTAATTTGTTACATGTTCCATTTTCGGTTTTCACAAAGTGTACCCCCGTATAGAAATCAAAGACGTAGTCCTACGTCAAAAAATTGTTTTTTTAGAATTATGAAAACATTAGATGTTAAAGTGATAATTAGTACTTGTAAGTTACAAGATGAGGTCGTGAAGTGTGTTTTTGACTCATAAAACAAAACGGCATTGAAAGCAATATTGACAGGTTTTGTGTATCAAACACATTCTTCACGACGCCTTCTTGTAACTTACAAGTACTAATTATCACTATAACATCTAATGTTTTCATAATTCGGAAACACAATTTTTTATAGCAAGTGAGTGGAAGTAACCCTGCTTATACCACCCAACAAACAATTCAGAGTCACAAATAAGCATATATATTGAATAAATGCTGTATAACAGTGTACAATGCTGAATAAAAAGAGTTGTCGAATTATGTGCTGAAAAAGCTCATTGAGATCGATAAATGCACATTTATTCCACTGTTTGCTTTGATCTGATTAATTTACTTATTAAAAGCTGTAAAAGTGTTAAATGTCTTCTCATATCAACGCCAGAAGTTTGATCTAATAACAAACTAAAAAAATGTAATTTGTATATACATTGACAATTTTATTCGACTGTTTTCAATTGATTTAATAACATGCTTTATTAAACGTCTAATAATTGTTCTCCAGCTTCTTTATTAGATTTCATTGCATTACTTTACAATATTGCTGAATAAAGGTGAATACAGTCAGCATAATAGCTATTATACCACTATGCGTCCATGTTGTAATCACATGATTTGTAAATGTTTTATAAACGACATATTAGATTCATTATTCGACAACACTGATTCAGTCTAACAACAAGGCGAAATCAGTAGAGTAGTGGTTACCGTTTCCGCTTTCCAATTAGAAGGTCGTGAGTTCAATCCCAAGCTCAACCCTTTTTTTTATTTGTGTTCTACGTCTAATTAATTTAAATAGTAATCATCGATCACATGACTCACGATAATGAATGCATTTATCTAGTTTAAAAAATAACCGAGCATCCCTTTCTTGGGATTGGAGTGGTGAAGAGGAAACATTGGTCTCATATTAAACAACGATGAATGAATTAATCATTCCTACAGGACCTTGAAGGAGCTAGAGTTGCGATCGGGAGTGCTGATAGGTATTTACTTTCAAGCGAGCTTTTATTGATTATTGAGTTGCCCATATGATGAATTCTAGGATAGCTCAGATGACAAGGCAAGCGGCTGGTGATCGGAAGGTACATGGTTCGAATCCCATACAACGACATGTATAAGTATTTAATAAATTTTCTAATATCGTGTGGTGCGAGCCACGTCAGAAATAATGAATACAATTACACACTTAAGAAACACACCCTTCCCTGTCCCCGTCCCTCTTATTTTCGGGTTAATTTTCTCACAGTTGAATAATCGTTTAATAAATGTATAATAATGTCTAATTAAACGTTACTTCACATGAGAATCAAGCGTATACAGAGCATCACTGTTTTAAGGAAGAAGCAGTGATGTCTAATAAACGCTGAATAATCAAAAATTTTATCGTATGAACTCTGTTACAACTCATATAAGCCGAATAAAAGCTTCTCGACATACCTTATACAACACCAATAGTTCAATGTTGTGGTTGAATAAATTCTCCAGATTTGTGTGAACAAAGCCTGAACAGAAGTTATTATTAAAAATAGTACAAGTACTATTAAGCATGCAGTTGAATAAAACGGCCAAGAAGTCGTTTCTTCAATAGACGATTGTTTTTTGGGGAGTACCTAAATTTTGATTGACCCCGCCTTTATAAAATGAGCACCAATCATGTTAGGCAGTCCGAATGACCGAAGTAACAATCATGTACCTATCATTTCAAACTGTACATTGGACAATTTTTGACCTATCATTATCATAAATAAATAAAAGTAAATTTGGATGGGTGTTTTTGTGTCACATACAATGATAGAAGAGCAATAGTGTGAATCGCTTAGCTCGATTTGTTACTTAGGACTTTTTGAAAAGTGACGCGAGATTGCAGGTTGAAATCCACTTCCGAAAACTAAACTGGGGATTGTTCTCTCTTGAGTTTTACCAATTCTAGATAGAGCTGGAATTAGGGCGTAACAGCTTCTGTAAACAATGACTTATTTCGATGATTTCTAGAAAGTCAAGGCTTGCCAACGCAAATCAAAATCACCATCGGGTAGAAGATTTCCCCAAGTCGACGGTTATGTTGGTTTGCATGGGCGTGCCTTGAATTCCTAGAAATCAACGAGAGAAGTCATTGTTTACAAAAGCTGTTACGCCCTAATTCCAGCTCTATCTAGAATTAACCACTTCATTCGAGCTGTTGAAATGACGTTTACTACCACTCGAACTTTGAAATAAAACATTATTTTCAGATTTTTGTTTCTTCTAGAACCTCGAGAAAAGTAGCCATAATTTGTGCGTTTCATAAAAAAAATAGAAATTAGTTGGTCCACTTTTGTGAAATCGCTGGTAGAAAGTCACGCCACAACTGCTTGACAAAGTGGTTAATTACCGTTTCGGCGGGTTCAATCTAGTGAAAAGAGCTGTAAAAGTCAAGTGAAAGTGTTCTGGTACCGAAGCGAAAATAAATCTAAGTCGCGGTCATAGATCGATTACATCTCGGATTACATTAGTATCGTGATCGACATGAGGTGGCGTATTCTGAATGAAATTGCACCTTCCTTGCGGAATAATGGTCTGATCAATTATTCCGATAGGCAATATTAACGTTTGTTGTAAAAATGATGTTTTGGAGCATAATAACATAAAACCTGATAATTTTGGAAATTTGACGACACCTATCACACGACAGGCTTTCAAACTTTAGCAAAAGACACCTCCATACAGCTGTCAAATTTACTTTTGGGAATATTCTTGAGAGCATTTGTTGGAGCGTGGCTTGATGTTACAGTTGCACCGCTGGCACTACGTTACGTCACGATGGCCGCCACGGTATGGTTCCCACCGTACGATGAAGGAGTAGATCGAGCGAATGTCACCGTCCCTTTCTGAAAGTGCACGAGGAAAAGGCAATCCAGGTACGTCTTCATGCTTTCGTCTCTCATCGGTATCCGGAAGACAGCGATTGGGGTCAACTTGTACCGGTCATTGATTTCAGCTTCTACCAATGGGGGTCGAAGTTTGGCAGTTCCCTACCGTTTGACGTGGCACTACCTTGAAGGCGTCTAAGTGAAGAATAATTCCACCTGGAATCTTTCACGTATTTCATGGCCACTTCATGCTCCGCTTTTGTACGAGCATCTGTTTAGTGCTGATTCTGCTGAGCTTGTACTCAGCTGCGACGCCCAATGATGCGAAATCGCCAATGAGCGTGTGAAGCGGCACCTTCTTCGCTAACATTTGACGATTTTGCTCGTCGAGAGCGCAGTTATAGCTTTGTCGAGTAGCATATTATCAATACAAGGAGGGTACAATACATACAGTGGGTAGAAAAATACTGAAAAGGGGAGGAGTTTCGGTTGGTATGTTAAGGGCACAAAACGAGACACCACCGTCGAAACGATAATTAGTTATTCACTACCGAACTGAAAAGTTTAACTATGGCTCCGAAAACTAGTGGAAAGGCCGCCAAGAAGTCCGGAAAGGCGCAGAAAGTCATCGTAAAGGGAGAGAAGAAGAAGAGGAGACAGCGCAGGAAGGAAAGCTATGCCATTTACATTTACAAGGTGTTGAAGCAGGTCCACCCGGACACCGGAGTGTCGTCGAAGGCTATGAGCATTATGAACAGCTTCGTCAATGACATCTTCGAACGTATTGCTGCTGAGTCGTCCCGCCTTGCTCAATACAACAAACGCTCGACGATCACGTCCCGCGAAATCCAAACTGCTGTCCGGCTGCTGCTGCCGGGTGAGTTGGCCAAGCACGCTGTCTCTGAAGGAACCAAGGCCGTCACCAAGTACACCAGCTCCAAGTAAATTCGTACCATCCAAACAATCAATCGGCCCTTTTCAGGGCCACAAATCGATTTTCATCGTTAAAGAGTTCAATTAAGAGCATATAGCTTTTTAGTTTAAGTGTACGTTAGGCAGTCCCACGCCAGCCTGGGAGATTCCTCTAAACGATAGCGAAAGATATTGCATAAAAGCTTTAATTTCAATGCATTTATGGAATATAGCTTTGATCCAAACTTTTCTCGTATCACTTTTCAAATAGACCCATGTTACATATCCACCATTTTGAGAAAGTTGAAGTTCGACAGATTATTTTAACTGTTAAAAAAGAAATAAATTTTGCAATACTAAGTTTATTGTAGTCAGTGAATAATATCATTGACTTCAGTAGAATCGGTACAATCACAATTTATTTTGAATTTCATGCTACAATGTAGGAAAAAAACACTGTTTGACGTTTTGACTAGTCAAATTGTACATCAGGCATGTTAAATGCATTGTACGATTTTTCTCAATGACATAATCAATTAGTAATAGTAAAATTATGTTAATTTCTGTTGTTTAAGATAGTACATTGATTTAACATTTTAATTGATTAGCCTACCTGGCTATTCATCTTTCTTTAATTTGATATTCTAATTTAATATTTGCGCTTTCGACTAGTTTACGGAATACCTCTTGGTGGGTGTGTTTTGATTGAATTAAAAATTTGAATAAGCTACCTACACGCTATTTCAAAGCTACCCAAATTTGGGTAGAATCCACCCAGAATTGTAAAAACTGAACCTACCCAAAAATAGGTAAACTATGTAGGGAGTGACAAATTAACAACGTCGATCGGATTCATATCGATGTTGTTCATTTGTCAACTAGTAACTCCCAACACAGTTTACCCATTTTTTAGTAGGTTCAATTTTGACCGATCTGGGTGGATTCTACCTAAATTTGGGTTGTTTTGAAATAGCGTGTACTTAATCTAAAGCTTATACACGGCGAATGAAAACGACCCAAATTTGAGTTTAGTTCACTCATAATCGCCAAAAGTGCAGGAACTCAGCGATGAGTAAAATTTGTCTCATGTTTTCCCAGGATTTTCCAGGTAAAAATTCCCAATTTGAGAAAAGTAAAGATTGGATTCACTCAGTCTATTTGGTACTACTCCGAGACTGAATAAAATTTTCGTCAATTTCCTCATTTTCCGGTAGATTTTTTAGGTTTTCCACAGGAAACCATGAGACAAATTTACTCATCGCTGAGTTCCTGCACTTTTGGCGATTATGAGTGAACTGAACTCAATTTTGGGTCGTTCTCATTCGCCGTGTAACCTAACGTGCCGCAGATTCCCTACCCTGATGGATGGTGATTATCATCTGCGAACAGAGACAGCGGTGCACCTTCAGGGAGAGTCGGCATATAGGAGGTGAACAGGTTGAATAAGATGGGGCACCAATGTGGAAAGCATCCGTTCCTGCACTTTTGGCGATTATGAGTGAACTAAACTCAAATTTGAGTCGTTCTCATTCGCCATGTATCCTCCTTCTAGTAGTTCTCACTTCGAAAGGTAGGTGGCGAAAGCTTGGAAAAGCTTCACTGCAAGACGCCAGGAAATGAGACTATACCCATTAATGGGTAAAAAACATACCCATTACACTGAACCAATTTGACATATTCCTGTTATGTGGAAGTCTAATAAATTTGCGCTATAAGATAATCCATTGAAAATGATACGATTGAAAATGTGTCAGGTAAATTCTATATGAATATCTGATACATTTACAATGCTGATAATTTGGTAACATTTATATGATCGTCATATGATAAATGAAAATCGGTCTAATTATAATAATTAACTGAAATGGATTTGAAGCCCATAAGCATAAGCTTTACTTTTCACCACAATATAATATATGTGTCATTAATCAATCGAAGTAAAGTTTATGTGAAAATCACATGAAATTTACTGCTTCTTTTGACACATATATTTAATCTATTTCTAAAATTAGATCGAAAAATAAACATCAGGCAGTGGGAGCTTTGACAGTTGTGTCTTTTTTATTGTAGCTGATTTGGGATTCGATCCAGAATTGTTTGATGTGTGATTGCTTTCGGTGTCTGTGCTCGATTCCATTGGGCCACTGCTGACTTTATGATTGAGCTCCTTCAATTAGCATGAAGTAAGAACAGCTCTCCCGACATGGAATGTAGTGCAACGTTATGCTCATTTTGCTAGAGTGAAGAAAAATAACACTGACAAATTTATGCTCCGTTTCAGTGGTGTCGTGTGTTCAAATCTTTCTTAATGCTCCTGTGTGCAATAAAATAACGACTACATTATATGAGTTCATGGAACTCGTTCATGACGCTCGAGTGTAGAAGGTTTACAATTAGAATCTTAGCTTATCAAATATTGCAGTAGAATCATTTTTTCAATCTCAATACATTCTTTTCCGGAACACCTTATCTTATCAAACAATAACAAACAAAGATTATTCAATACAGTTTCATTGTTGTTAGCAATATTTAGTTCAACTAATCATTATTTAGTTCAACTAATCATTTTACATTTCCACATCGAACGCTCGACTGTTTCGGTCAAGTATTGCTTGCACTCCGTAATCGATACTAGTTTTTTTCCCCTATTGAGGTTTTTTTTTTTCAATCATACTGAGTGGTGTTGTAGTATACAACAGTGCAGTGAGCATCGCGGAATTGTAATTGCCGCTCAATCGTTCGAGAAAGGAAGCAGTCATTTCCGGCCGAGTCCGGCAGATGAGCTGTACATCTCTAACCAACAAGTTTCATCGCATCACGAAACGGCAAACTCAAGGTCATCGAGTTCACCAGCCGGCGAGCCAGCCGGTGCTTTGTTGCAAACACTCGAGGGCAACAATTGGCGTCTTGCAGTGAAACTTTTCCAAGCTTTCGCCACCTACATTTCTAAGTGAGAACTACTAGAAGGAGGATAGTTTCCAAATTTTCCAAGTAAAACAGACGCTTTTTGGGGCAAATCGGTCCATAAAGAAAAACTAATAATTTCCCGTGGAAACTTTTGCTTGAATCGTGTAAGAAAACGTGTTTGAAAACTATTTGTTATTATTTCGGTATGAATCGGAGATGTTTTCATGGCAAATTATGCATAACAAGTTTGCACCCACAGGGAGAGGTTACCTCCTGCGCAGCGGCATTTTTCGGAAAATGGTGAATATGTGCGATTTCCACTAGGATGAAAGTGGAAATTAAGTGAATTTACTTAGGAAAGGTTGTATCATGCTGGTGGTAATGGAAATTGGTTGTATAGGACGCCAATATTCAATAAATGTTCATTTTGGCCTTTTGTGTTAGCAAACATATTGATGCTCACAATTTTCGACGGAAAACGCAACGGAACTTGCTTTACTCAACACGCACCATACTATAAAATGGTGCTAGATGGTCTTCAAAGTGATAGCAAGATGACAAATCATCTCTATTTTGAGTAATTGAGCAATTTACTTCTGTTTACATCATATTTACGATGCAGCATTGTTGGAGCCGCGAAATGAAATGAATATATCTTATGAAAGTTCAACTGGAAAAGTCAAAGTTGCACATCAGTCTGAACGTAAAAACGTTTTCTTCTGCAATTCGAATGTTATATTGGAAGAATTTTACACAGGCTTGATGAAAATTATGATTTAACGCTAATTTTCACGAATTTTATATGCAGTCTGTCAACATTATCATCATCATGCAGTGGCGACATCTGCGATGAGCTTTTACGGCAATCTTCCAATAGAACGATCATCACCATCATTCTCACATCAGGATAGATCATCGTCATCAGCCACACTCCGTGCGCTTGTGTGGAGAGTTAAGTAACAAACGGTTATCTTCCGTTCTCCGCAACCTGATTAATCTCCATACAGTGTTGATTAACTTTTCTGACACCTTTTTGTTTTTTCCTGAAAAAATTTTCATTTTTTTTTTCTCTTTTTTTTCATTTACTGTTTTTTTTTTTGCAAGTTGATTAATCTCCCTATAGTGTTGATTAACTTTCCTGGCATTATTTTTTTCCATTTTAAAGTTTTTTTTTTTTTTTTGCTTTGTTGGATTAAGTATTATTTTTACCGTTATATTTTTTGGATAAGTTTATTTTTTTTTCTTATTTTTTTTTTATTTATTATTTTTTTTTCTCAACGCATATATATATATATATATATATATATATATATATAAATATATATATATATATTTCCTTTTTTATGTCGAAATCTGTTGCGGAGGTACTTAAGACCCCGCAATGGATGAAACCAATGATGGCGGGGGTATTTCGCTAGCAGATATCTCCGATGATGAGTCTGTTAAATCTCCATCATTCGAAAATCTGCTTCTCACTGAAGAGGAAATGGATACCTCAGGGGATTCTACTTCGGACCCCAAAACGAGCACTGGAGCTTACCCAAAGGTGATGTCTAAACAACAACCTTCTTCACCCCCTGCCCCCCCTTCTCCACCATCGCCCCCTCGTCCACCTGTTCCCCCTACTCCAACCGTTCCCTTAAAAATTTCTGCGACCCCCCGCCATAAAGCTTACCCAAGCGACTCAAAAGGTCCGTGGGTTGTTTTTTTCCGGCCCAAACAAAAACCTTTGAATATTTCTCGGATTTCGAAGGATCTGACAAAACATTTTTCGGCCGTAACCGATATCTTTAAGGTAACGTCAAACAAACTGCGCGTTACCGTTGATGACCTGAAACAGGCAAACCGGATTGTTGCCTGTGAGCTTTTTTCGATCGAATATCGAGTCTACGTCCCCAGTTGTGACGTAGAAATTGAAGGAGTGGTCACCGAATCGAGTCTGACTTGTGAGGATTTCCTGCAAGTCGAATCTTTCGGCATTTTCAAAAACCGTGCCCTCCCGAAAGTCAAGATACTGGACTGCATTCAACTGCAGTCAGTGTCGCACATAGGCACAAAAAAAAAGTATACCCTCTCAGATTCGTTTCGTGTGACCTTTTCAGGATCGGCATTACCTGACTACGTCACAATTGGGAAGGTTCGACTACCTGTACGCTTGTTTGTACCGAGGGTAATGAATTGCTTGAAATGCAAACAACTAGGTCACACCGCGGACTTTTGTTCCAACAAACCGCGGTGCGATCAATGTGGGGAGGAGCATACGGAGGGTCCTTGTCATGCTACCCCAAAATGCGTTTACTGTAAGGATGCTCCGCATGCTCTGAGTGATTGCCCGAAGTACAAACAGCAGGGAGAAAAACTAAAGCGGTCTTTGCAAGCTCGCTCTAAGCGCTCGTTAGCAGAAATTTTAAAAACGACCGCTTCATCTTCCCAAACCACCCCAAAAAGCAACAACACATTCCACCTCCTACCAGATGATGATCAGGGCTCTGACTCAGAGGTGGGTGAGAGTAGTCCTTTTGTCTTTAATGGCAACACGAGGAAGCGGTCCAAAATAAACGTCACCCAAAAACCTCGTAAGGCCTCTCGTATGGACTACCAACCTACCTTGACAAATTTAAGAGGTAGCGGAAATGTACCGAAACCCCCACCACCGGGATTTAAATCTTGTAATTTTAACAAGGACTTTCCGCCACTTCCGGGATCATCTAAAACCCCAGATATCCCAGTTTTTCAGCCAGAAAAACAGCTGAATAATCAGCAAGAACATGATGCCATGTTCACGTTTTCTGAAATTGTGGAGAGCATCTTCAATATATTCAACGTCTCTGACTCAACTCGGAACATTATTAATTTAGTGCTTCCATTCGTGAAAACTCTTTTGAAGCAACTAGCTTCTAGGTGGTCCTTCCTTGCATCGATCATATCCTTTGATGGATAATTTTCCGAATGAGGTCGGGGATATGATCTCTGTTCTTCAGTGGAACTGTAGAAGTCTTATACCGAAACTTGACACATTCAAATTTTTAGTTCACAACTCACTTTGTGATGCATTTGCTCTTTGTGAAACATGGCTTTCTTCAGACACCGATCTCCCTTTCCACGATTTTAACATTATTCGCCTTGATCGAGCAGATTCGTATGGAGGGGTGCTTCTCGGGATTCATAAGCTCCATTCCTTTCATAGAATCGATCTGCCTTCCGTGACAGGCATTGAAGTTGTCGCATGTCAGGTAAATATTCGAGGTAAAAGCCTCAGTATTGCCTCAGTATATCTTCCTCCAAGAACTGCGATTTCTCGCCAAGGTCTCTCAGATATCTGCTCAGCTTTATCTGAGCCTCGGTTGATATTAGGAGATTTTAACTCCCACGGTACAGGCTGGGGGGAACTGTACGATGACAACCGCTCAACCCTGATATACGACCTTTGCGATAACTTCAATATGACAATTCTAAACACTGGGGAAGTAACACGAGTGGCCAAACCTCCAGCAAGAGAAAGTAGATTAGACCTCTCCCTCAGTTCGAGTTCACTATCGTTGGATTGCTCGTGGAAAGTAATTCAAGATCCCTACGGTAGTGACCACTTGCCAATCAAAATTTCTATTACCAATGGTTCATCTTCCACTCGCTCGGTTGACATCGCGTACGACCTCACGAAAAACATCGACTGGCAAAAATTTGCGTCCGCGGTTCTCGGTGGTACTGATTCGGTTGACATACTCCCTCCGCTGGATGAGTACTCCTTTTTATCGCGACTTATCGTTGACTGCGCTCTTCAAGCACAGACGAAACGCGTTCCGGGTGTTTTCGTTCGCAAACGACCTCTCACTCCGTGGTGGGATAAGGATTGCACCGACGCGAACAGCGAGAAGTCCGCCGCGTTTAAACGCTTCCGCAAACACGGTAAGGTCGAAGATTTCGAGCGGTACACCGACCTCGAGAAAACTTTTAAGAGCTTGATTAAAGCCAAAAAACGCGGTTACTGGCGTCGGTTCGTCGATGGTTTGTCGAGAGAGACTTCGATGAGAACACTCTGGAATGTCGGCAGGAGAATGCGCAACGCGTCATCACCGGTCAACGAAGACAAGGAGTACTCAGACAGTTGGATATTCAGCTTCGCGCAGAAAGTTTGCCCGGATTCGGTGTCGGTTCAAACCAACGTTCGTGATAGTCCGTCGGGTAGTAACGAAATAGATTCTCCGTTTTCGATGGTGGAATTCTCACTTGCTCTCCTCTCATGTAACAACTCAGCTCCAGGAATGGATAGAATCAAGTTCAACTTGCTCAAAAATCTCCCAGACGTCGCGAAGAGACGCTTGTTGAACTTATTCAATCAATTTCTGGAGCACAACATTGTTCCGGATGATTGGAGGCAAGTAAGAGTTATCGCCATTCGAAAACCCGGTAAACCCGCGTCGGATTATAACTCGTACCGTCCCATCGCGATGCTGTCCTGTATACGGAAATTGTTGGAGAAAATGATTCTTTTTCGTCTAGACAAATGGGTCGAGTCGAATGGTTTACTTTCAGATACGCAATTTGGATTTCGAAGAGGCAAAGGGACGAGCGACTGTCTTGCGTTGCTTTCAACTGAAATTCAACTGGCCTATGCGCAAAAACAGCAAATGGGTTCAGTTTTCTTGGATATTAAGGGGGCTTTTGATTCTGTTTGTATCGATGTCCTTTCGGATAAACTCCACGATAGTGGGCTTTCACCAATTATGAACAACTATTTGAGCAACTTGTTGTCTGAGAAATATATGAGCTTTTCTCATGGAAACTCGACAACTTCACGAATTAGTTACATGGGTCTCCCCCAGGGCTCATGTTTAAGCCCCCTTCTTTATAATTTTTACGTTAAAGACATTGATGGTTGTCTTGATGAAAATTGCTCGCTAAGGCAGCTTGCAGATGACGGCGTTGTGTCCGTTATAGGGCCAAGTGCACCGGACCTGCAAGGACCATTGCAAGATACCTTAGACAATTTGTCTACTTGGGCTATGAAGCTGGGTATCGAATTCTCTCCGGAGAAAACTGAGTTGGTTGTTTTTTCTAGGAAGCATCATCCTGCACAGTTACAGCTTCAACTAAAGGGTAGAACAATCACTCAAAGTATATCTTTCAAGTATTTAGGTGTCTGGTTCGATTCCAAATGCACATGGGGAAAACATATTGCGTATCTAAAACAAAAATGCCAACAAAGAATCAATTTTCTTCGTACAATTACCGGAACTTGGTGGGGAGCACACCCGGAAGATCTTATCAGGTTGTATCGAACAACCATCTTGTCGGTTCTAGAGTACGGTAGCTTCTGCTTTCAATCCGCGGCGAAAACACATATCTTGAAGCTGCAACGAGTTCAATACCGTTGCCTCCGAATCGCGCTTGGCTGTATGCACTCGACGCATACGATGAGCCTCGAAGTACTCGCGGGTGTTCTCCCACTGACAGATCGTTTCGCTGAGCTGTCTTTCCGGTTCCTCATCCGTTGTGAAGTATTGAATCCTTTGGTAATAGAACACTTTGAGAAGCTGCTCGACCAAAATCCTCAAACAAGATTCATGAGTTTGTACTATGAGTACATGACGCTGGAGGTTGGTCCTTCTTCATTAATCTCCAATCGTGATTGCTTCCAAGCCTTCTATAGTTCCTCTGTAAATTTTGATCTGACCATGATGCAAGAAATCCATGGAATACCAGATCACCATCGGTCGATGGTTGTTCCCTCAATTTTTGCAATCAAGTACCACCATGTAAGTAACGATAAAAGATTTTTCACAGATGGGTCAACCATAAATGCTTCCACTGGATTTGGTGTATTTAATCAATTTCATAGCGCCTCTTATAAACTGCAGAAACCATGCTCAGTATACGTTGCGGAACTCGCAGCTATATTTTACGCAGTAGAGCGAATTGCCTCACTACCGTCTGACCATTATTTTATTTTTACGGATAGTCTTAGCTCATTGGAGGCTATTCGTTCAATGAGGCCGATGAAGCACTCCTCGTATTTCCTGCCTGAAATACGATCTAAACTGAGTGCTTTATCTAACTGCTCCTATACTATCACCTTAGCTTGGGTCCCATCTCATTGCTCAATTCCGGGTAATGAGAAAGCGGACTCATTGGCTAAGGTGGGCGCTATGGAAGGCGATATTTTTGAGCGACAAATCGCCTTCAACGAATTTTTCTCCATTGCTCGCCAGCAAGTCCTCATCAGTTGGCAACAAAAATGGAATGATGGTGAATTGGGAAGATGGTTACATTCTATTCTCCCACAGGTGTCGAACAAACCATGGTTCAAAGGGTTGGACATGAACCGCGACTTTATACGCGTTATTTCAAGGCTTATGTCCAATCACTGCTCGTTAGACTCGCACTTCTATCGAATTGGGCTCTCAGGCAGCAATTTATGTGCGTGTGGCAGTGGTTATCACGATATCGAGCATGTTGTTTGGTCGTGTACCTTACACCGTGTTGCCAGATCTGAGTTATCCACATCCCTCAGGGCCCGAGGAAAACAACCCGCGATACCCGTTAGAGATGTCTTGGCGAGCCGAGACCTTGACTATTTGAATTTAATTTATGTGTTTTTAAAACGGATAGATTTGAGGATTTAGAAGTTAGTGTCATCTTGTGTTCTCCCAAGTTGTTAGCTACCCATCGGTGTACCCCCATGTTTGTCTTTTTCATCAGAGTGTCGCCTAGTTCGAGATCAAGAGCACATTGCTCTCCAAACCTTGTGTTCACAATCCCTACCCTGCCATCCATTTGTTACAATTTGTTACCCCTAACCTCGAGATAGCCGCGAGTAATCGGCCCCCGCTTTACTAACGTTAGTTTTAAGTAATTTTGTTATCTAAACAATGAATATCGGCTCCGCAAAGCTACAGCAAATGAGCCTGGAAAAATAAACGAATTATTAAAAAAAAAAAAAAAAAAAATAATCATTTTAATGAGTGTACAGTAACATCGTTGAAAATTGTTTCAATAATTTATAAAGAACAATCATGTAAGATGTATTTTATTGGGAGCGATATTCATCCCAGAAAACCATGCCAAAACAGATGTTTACTGTTGGATTTCTTAAAAGGCAAATCTATATGACTTTCTAATGATTGGGATAGATCTGTTTACAATCTTTAAACGTCAAAAATCAAAGGAAGCTATTCCAATGAGATATACATGTTTTCCTATACTGCAAAGTTAAATGACAATCCAATAGTTTCTACATGTCTGTTTACACGCGACATATCAACAAACAACAAAAATCGTTAAAAGCAACTCCAATAAAATATACATGAGCAATATTCATCATGAAAACAAGTATATTTTACTGAATTTTCTCATAGTGCAAATTTATATGATTTTCCATTAGTTTCTAGATGTCTGTTCCCACCCATGACATATCAACAGTTTTTCACCATGAAATATATCAGACAATATTCATATACTTTTTACCTATCGCTAACCACGTTCGAAGTAAAGTATTATCAAGTACTAAGTATGTAAAATTACGATAGAAATCATTCCATATCGCAGTCATAGTTTTTAAGTGATAATCCAATGGAATCTATTAATCATCACATAGAATGAATAAATCTGCTGACATTGCTATGTTATCAGATGGATCCATTAAACGGTACATGTCGATTTGTTTCAGTGTATGCAACCGTGAACTGATTCTTTAAATGATGGTTTTTTACCCATTTTATGATATGAATTATTCCCCCATTTTTTGACAGCTGGATACATGGTTTGAAAATGGGTATTTTTGTTTACCCATTAATGGGTTTTCACGAAACACCGTGTACACACTTATTCCGGTCAACTCAAAATTCAGTCGAATGTACTCATCTCAGCGGCAAGTATGGCTAATCAAAATTGAGTAGCTATATGTTGACTCACTTTTGACGTTCTCACGTAGACTGAGTCAAATCCACTCGGCGGTATTTTCAGTTGCGGGGAGGGTTTTTGTTTTGATTTTTATTCAAGGAAATGGAAATTGCCTGCTCCGGATTCATTCTACCGGAGCAGAAAATGGTTGAACACCGTTTCCCTAAGCAATTGGGTTCTTTAATTTTGAAAAATGTATCGTTTTTTATACATCATCTGAAAGAGCTTCATTTTCTGAGCACAGCGATATTTTTTTCGAACCCACACACTTTCATCTCGATTTTTAAATCAAGATTTGAAGCAAAATAATAACTTCACTGTTTGACGCTAAACTAACAAACTGACAGCTCGCTCCCATACAAAGTGACATCGATGGGCGCTAATCAGGTGATTTTTGCAAATGTAATCGTGCTTATTTAAAATAGTTCCAGTGTGCCAAAAATGATGAAATTTTGGGTTTGGGTTCCATTTTTAATGCAGATTACGATTATGCACACTGAAACAAATCGACATGTACCGTTTATTGGATCCATCTTATAACATAGCAATGTCAGCAGATTTATTCATTCTATGTGATGATTGATAGATTCCATTGGATTATCACTTAAAAACTATGACTGCGATATGGAATGATTTCTATTGTAATTTCACATACTTAGTACTTGATAATACTTTGCTTCGAACGTGGTTAGCGAAGGTAAGAAGTATATGAATATTGTCTGATATATTTCATGGTGAAAAACTGTTGATATGTCATGGGTGGGAACAGACATCTAGAAACTAATGGAAAATCATATAAGTTTGCACTATGAGAAAATTCAGTAAAATATACCTGTTTTCATGATGAATATTGCTCACTAAAATATATATCTTATAAGATAATCATGTATATTTTATTGGAGTTGCTTTTACTGATTTTTGACGTTTGTTGATATGTCGCGTGTAAATAGACATGTAGAAACTATTGGACTGTCATTTAACTTTGCAGTATAGGAAAACATGTATATCTCATTGTAATAGCTTGCTTTGATTTTTGACGTTTAAAGATTGTAAACAGATCTATCCCAATCATTAAATAGTCATATAGAAATGCCTTTTAAGAAATCCATCAGCAAGCATTTGGTTTTGCATGTTTTTTCTGGGATGAATATCGCTCCCAATAAAATACATCTTACATGATTGTGCTTTATAAATTATTGAAACAATTTTCAACGACGTTAACGTACACCACAGAGAACAGACATGGAGGCTCGAACAATATTTCTCTAAAAACTTGTGTAAAGATTCCTATTTGACTTAAGCGCCACTAACGGCGACTTCCCCACTTAAAAACCCTCTTTGACAACATGATGGCGCTGGCGTTGCACAAATTACACTAGACACTAAGTGCTAGTAGCGCCAAGTTGCAATTTTCAACAGAAAATTTATCGATACTAGCGCCAAATTGGTCGAAAGTGGAAAATTTATAGTGAAAATCAGGAGATGCTAACACCACGTAACGGCGACGTTCCCACTTATTTTACACAAGTTTCTGACCGAACTTGAACGTCTGTTCTCTGTGCGTACACTCATTAAAATGATTAGTTGAACTAAATACTACTAACAACAATGATACTGTATTGAATAATCTTTGTTTGTTATTGTTTCATATGATAATTGGTTCCAGAAAAGAATGTATTGAGATTGAAAAAAAAAATGATTCTACTGTAATATTTACTTTGCTATGATTCTAATTGTAAGCCTTCTACACGGCTAATTCAGATTCCAGCCCTATGTAGTATTCGAACTTCATGAGCCAGTTCTATCAAATCATATAATTTAGTCGTTGATTTATTGCACACAGGTGCATTAAGAAAGATTTGAACAAACCACACCACCGAAACGGAACATAAATTTGTCAGTGCTATTTGTCTTCACTCTAGCAAAACGAGCATAAAGTTGCACTACGTTTTTAATGTTTTTTATGTTATGACCATGCTTGAATGTATTTTTTTTTTTACCATAGTTGATAAGGTTTAAATCATTGGGGCTTCATCCAGCCTGTTGATGTAATTAAATAAATAAATAAATAACTACATTCCATGTCGGGAGAGCTGTTCTTACTTCATGCTATTTGAACGAGCTCAATCTTGAAGTCAGCCGTGGCCCAGTGGGATCGAGCACAGACACCGAAAGCATCACACCTCAACAGATCTTGATCGAATCCCAAATCAGCTACAATAAAAAAAAGGCACAACTGTGAAAGCTCCCACTGCCTGATGTTTATTTTTCGAATTTATTTTTAGAAATCGATTAAATATATGTGTCAAAAGAAGAAGTAAATTTCATGTTATTTTCACATAAACTTTACTTCGATTGATTTATGACACATATATTATATTGTGGTGAAAAGTATAGCTTATGCTTATGGGTTTCAAATCCATTTCAGTTAATTATTATAATTTGATCGATTTTCATTTATCATATGACGATCATATAAAAGTTACCAAATTATCAGCATTGTAAATGTATCAGATATTCATATAGAATTTACCTGACACATTTTCAATCATATCATTTTCAATGGATTATCTTATAGCGCAAATTTATTAGACTTCCACATAACAGGAATATGTCAAATTCGTTCAGTGCATTTACCTCAATACGCTTAAAGAACCCAATTCGTACTTACCTGAAGGCATTTCAGCCGGTTTTGAGTAACATTTCCTATAAGGTTTCCTCCGACATGACAGGCATTATTTCCAAGTCCAGAATTTTGCTGACTGAGTGGCTTTTACTCCGTTTGACATTTCTCGTTTACTCAATTTTTGACAACTCGATACATCGGACGAAAGTGAGTACGATCGACTACCCAAAAATGGGTAAACTGTGTTGGGAGTGACAAGTTGACAAATGAACAACATTGACATCAATCCGATCCAACCTGGTCTATACAAGGTGTGGAATTGTAGGCCTGAATGTATTGGTGCACTTCGTTTTTCACTCGGCTTTCATTCCGCTTCGCACGATTCGTTTCTTTCGTTCACTCAATCACTCTTGTAGTGACGTCATAGCGTTTGTTTCGATCAGCGCTTGCATAGGAAAATTAATATGGATTATAAAATTTATGTATATTACCAAAATGTATGAATGGTCTGCTACTAAATGTTGAGATAATTAATTGATTATTGAATTATCACACTGTAAACCATGAAAAAGCAGCCTGTTTATGATTTTTTGCCTGTTTTCAAGTAAGAAGTTATCATACAATAAAAATTGCCAGCTGATACTTCGCGGCGACTTTACAAAAGAATACAATCAAGCAAAACCATCATGCACAAATAGCTAGGATTTGTTTTACTTCTTATTTCGCAAATTTTCCGTTCCAGTGCTATGACGTCTTCATCATCGTCTCCCGCAAAGTTTACATTTTTCCCTCTACCAACACATACGTCAGGGATAGATCTCCACACCTTGTATAGACCAGGTTGAATCCGATCTACGTTGTTCATTTTTTGTCAACTTGTCACTCCCAACACAGTTTACCCATTTTTGGGTAGTTTCAGTTTTGACGAATATGGGTGGATTATACCCTAATTTGGGTAGTTTTGAAATAGCGTGCAGCAAACATATAAACACGGAGAACCAAAACTACTCAAAGGTTAAGTTCTTTAAACTTACTTTTGAGATGATGCATCCAGGGTTGCATTCCACTCACTTGCTATAAAAAAATGTTTTTCGTTCATTAGATGTTATTATGATATTTTGTACTTGTAAGTTAAAATAAGAGGTTGTTAAGTATGTGTTTGACACATGAAACCTGATAATTTTGCTTTCAGAGTGTCACAACTAGCGATTTTATGATTCGTGAGCGTTCACTCAGATTGAGCGCTCGCGAGTCGTAAAATCGCGGATTGTGACTATCTGAAAGCAAATTTGACAGGTTTTATGTGTCAAACACTTGCCTTTCAACCTCTTCTTGTATCTTACAAGTACAAAATATCATTATAGCATCTAATGAACGAAAAACATTTTTTTTATAGCAAGTGAGTGGAAGCAACCCTGGATGCACCCCAAATTTGAGTTACTTTTACTTAATTTTGAGTTGAGTATCTCCCTTGCACTCATTATTGCTGTCAAAAAAGGAACGAGTGATTCGATCCAACGATATATTTCAGCTCAATAAGTTACTTTTGAGTAAATTACATATTCTTAAATTTACGTGAATTAAACTTAATTTTGGGCAGAATATACTTAAAAGTAATTCATTTTTTTTGCTGAAAACTACTATATGCGTTTTACTGAAATTTAAGGTAGGGTAGATAGGGGTAATATGGTCCCCCTAAGAAAAACACATCTCCGATCAACAACCATACGGGGCAATATGAGCACCCTAGAAAAAGTAAAGGTTTTGACAGGTTTTCACTAGAAAATAACATTCAGGAATCATGTGAAATAGAAACATAAGTTCTTTTAGCAACAGTTACGTGTATTGCTCGCTGTAGAACCAGCGGATCAGTAAAATGTAATATAGGGAATGCGATGCTTGTTTTCTTGACAGCATATCTTATAATATTCTAGAGATTTTGAGCTAATGTTACATTTCCATTATTATCTTAGACATGTAATTGAATATTGATATGGTTTTCATGGAGATGCATTTTCAACAAGTTTGTAAAAAAAATATATTGAGTTAATACACGGCGAATGAGAACGACCCAAATTTGAGTTCAGTTCACTCATAATCGCCTAAAGTGCAGGAACTCAGCGATGAGTAAAATTTGTCTCATGGTTTCCTGTGGAAAACCTAAAAAATCTACCGAAAAAATGAGGAAATTGACAAAATTTTTATTCAGTTCTCGTAGTAGTACCAAATAGACTGAGTAAATCCAATCTTTACTTTTCTCGACTTCGGGAATTTTTACCTGGAAAATCCTGGGAAAACAGGAGACAAATTTTACTCATCGCTGAGTTCCTGCACTTTTGGCGATTATGAGTGAACTAAACTCAAATTTGGGTCGTTCTCATTCGCCGTGTAGGTATTATGCCCAAACGAACGGTGGCCCATCTCGCCCCGTATGGTCTTCTTGCCCCTATCGCCTCTATTGGACTGATTTCGGAAGCGCTCATGTCCAACCGGTTTTGTTTTGGGCTGGAAATTCTCTAAAGCAACATATTTAAAAAAAACCTAGGAAAATACGGAACATAATTAAAAATTCTTGAAATAAACGTAATAACACATAAGTGAATTATATCTGGGTAAGTATCTGGCAAGACGATTGAAAATCTGGAAGATCAAATAAATCAGGAATACTGGCAACGCTGTCTCGTTTCATGCCCGTAGAGACAACCGACACTCATCCCATTTTCAGTATTTTGCTACCCACAGTATGTATTGTACCGTCCCTGTATTCATAATATGCTACTTGACGCAGGTATAAGACCACCCTCGACGGTCAAAATGACATCATTACAGTTTCAGCGTTCGTCTGCTAGAGTCGTGCGTACATCAGTTCACCTTTTTTTACCCTTGAAAATGTCTGGACGTGGCAAAGGAGGCAAAGTCAAGGGAAAGGCAAAGTCCCGTTCGAGCCGCGCTGGATTGCAGTTTCCAGTCGGTCGTATTCACCGTCTGCTCCGAAAGGGCAACTATGCCGAGCGTGTAGGAGCTGGTGCTCCCGTCTACCTGGCTGCCGTGATGGAGTATCTGGCCGCTGAAGTTCTCGAATTGGCAGGAAATGCCGCCCGTGACAACAAGAAAACTCGAATTATCCCACGTCACCTGCAGTTGGCCATCCGCAACGACGAGGAGCTGAACAAACTTCTTTCCGGAGTGACCATCGCTCAGGGTGGTGTCTTGCCAAACATCCAGGCCGTCCTGTTGCCCAAGAAGACCGAGAAGAAGGCTTAAATTTGATTGAAGACCACGCCCAACATACAAAACCGTCCTTTTCAGGACGACCAATTTGATGGTGAAGAGTTTCGTTTTATTGACATTTCGAAATAGTTTAGTTTTCAGCAAAAGTCTGAACATTTTTCTTCGCGGTGCGCAAGGAGTGATAACATGAATCCATTAATAACAAGGTTAAATCTTTCTAGTCATGTTAATCGATATCCTCATCGAGAGTAGTGGAAGACACCCGATGGTGGTCGATTGGTGTAGGCGTGTCTTGAATACCGAGAAATTAACCAGTGCAGTGTTATTATCATTCTATCCTTATCTAAAATTAAACTCGACTAAATTTTCAATAGCGCCCTGAAATATCCATCAGTACCGCGTTCATCTAGATAAGATTGGTAAATAGCAGATTTTTAGCGATGGGCTCAATCTTGGATCCATTTTCCCTACCTTGCAACCAAGCTGCGGTGGCACTGGACTTTTGGCCTACATTGATGCAGGGAATGAAATTCATTAGCATGTTACGATTGAGATTTAAAATGTGATCGTGGTATGCGTCCAATTTGAAGTGTGTTATGATTTCTGATAAGGTATTAGTACCTCTGGAAGTGAATTAACTACCTACGTGACATCGCTTGCCTTCAATAAATTTAGTGATTTGATTAGTAACTTCAAAAGAGGTTTTCCTCGGACCGCTGGTTCTGAACTGTATTGTTCCGTCATTGCTCAGCATTGACCGTCACCGTTGGGGCTTCCGGTGTTCTTTGCTGAGCCAACCGGTTAATCGATAATCGTATTGAATCGATACTTTTAGATTATTATTACGCCTATACTGTGGCTCATAGAACAATAAAACCGAGCCTGGTTAGTATGTGAACACAAAATACTAAAGTAGAACATTCTACCAACATATAGAGTCCAAAAGATTCCTTCAAAAAGGCACAATATATGTGACCGAAACTTCGGATGAAATCCAAGCAGATATTTTAAGAGGAACCAGTCGATCACAATCATCTGGAGTTTAACCGGAAATAAGACGCGACCACAAAATCACATGAATATTATGAGACCGAAGATGAAAAATCATATAAAATTAACGTGATCGCATAAATGTTATATGAAATTAGATTATTCCATCCATTAATTTTATTAATAGATGAAAATCATTTGCGTTTCCAATGAAAGTTACATAATACTATTTTCGGTTTAAGTGACGTTTGGCTGCTGATGGGGTGCTAGTTGGCGAGTAAATCCGCACATGTGTCAACACCCCATAAGTTTCGGGGATTATGTTTTGCTGACCGAAGATTATTCCAAAAGCAAACTCTTGCTGGACATAAATACTAGTAGTCCTGAAAAGGACTGATTTGGGAGTCTGTTACGTGCATGGCACGTCGTTTGCAAGTTTACTTCTTGCCGGCGGCCTTCTTCGGTGAAGCTGTCTTGGTCGGGGTTTTTAGTTTCTTGACTGGGGTCTTCAGTTTCTTGACCGGGGTCTTAAGCTTCTTAACTGGAGTCTTCTTGACCGGGGTCTTAATCTTCTTAACTGGAGTCTTCTTCACCGGGGTCTTCAGCTTCTTGACTGGGGTCTTCTTAATCGGGGTTTTCAACTTCTTAACTGGCGTCTTTGGCTTCTTGACTGGCTTCTTTAGCTTCTTAACTGCGGTCTTCGAGGGAGTGGTGGCCTCTGCACCGGCGGCAGCTTTGGCTGCAAGCTTTTTGGCCTTCTTCTCGGCAGCTTGTTTCTTGGTAATCTTTTTCTTTCGTGGCTTTTGTTCCTGGAGTCTGAACGATCCTTTGGCACCGGATCCCTTGGTCTGGAATAGAATACCCCTCTCGACGCCGTTGATCAGAGCCTTTCTGAGGAAGATGTTCAACTTGGCAAGGTCGCACTGGTAGTTAGTAGTGATGTACTTCTTAATGGCCTGTAGGGATGATCCTTTGCGTTGATCCAGGGCCGTGACGGCGGCTAAGACCATCTCACTCGCTGGTGGATGTGTAACTGTTTTCGCCGGATGCTTGGCGTCTCGCTTGGTGGCCTTGGCCTTCTTTGGGGTCTTGGCAGGCGAGGCAGCAGCCGGGGCAACAACTTCATTATCGGATTCAGTCATGTTGATTCACAGAATTTCGCTTACTACAATGTATGTGCTAAAAAAGAACCTATAAACATGTACGAAGGACTGATTGTGGTTCGATTCTGATGTCTGTGTTAGGGTAAAGATGTAAACGGAAAACACGAGCCCATGCGATATATTTTGATTTCTACCAGAAATAGTTTTAAAACAACGATTTCTACCAAGGGCAGGTTGATAAATATTTTGTTAATACCTCCGAATAGCGATTCGCCTTATGTAGTTTCCCAAATATCATCATTGTAATGGACTATATTTACTAGAAATACCATAACATTGCCTTCTTTTTATAAATGTTCGATTCAACTAGCAAATAGCTGATGAAAAACCATCAGATTCACCTATTGAAACAATATTGATTGTTGTGAAAGTTTTGTTCTCTGGTAGACAAATATTACCGCTACTCGTTGGTATTCATTTTATGTTTCTATTTGCTGATAGTCCCGTTTGAATTGGATCTTCATCAGGATGATTAAAGCGGTTGTGCTTTTTCGACCTAAGTTCAATGTCTGTTTGTAGTAGTAGTAAAATTATGTTTATTTCTGTTAATTATGATTTTACTTTGTTTTAACATTTCCTATCCTATCAGGCTCTTCATCTTTGTTTCATTTGCTATTCTAATTTACGTATTCACGTTTTTCTACTAATCTACAGAATACCCCTTGGGCGGTGTGTTATGAAAATAGTCCTACGTCAAAAAGTGATAACCTACCTAACTACGAGTAGGTATAACTTAGCCTAACGTACTTGATCTTATGAGCTCATTCTCTGCTTGTTCGTCAAGCAGTACAGTCCGGTATTTGCTCGCTCTGTCGAGTTGTTCGATAGTTATTCCAAAACTTTTATTCGCGTCGTCAGTAGTGTCGGTCGCATCGTGTGATGGGAAGACAGCGCTCCCGGAGCAGGCTCCGTGAGAAAGCGGAAAAGAACAGTGGTGAGTGTAGCACGAGTGTACCTATTTCAAATAGGTACGCTACTCTTCCCACCGATGTTGGAAATACCACCTCCGCCACGGTGAAGCGATCCAAGAAGAGGAAGAAAAACCAAAGCCAGTCCGATGGTGCGAGTGGACGTGATGACGTCACAGCAACGAACGCCAGCGACATCGGTGATTTCGGCGACACCATCGACAACGAAAATTCTGCCGGCCCGAGTGCGGCAAAAGTGAAGCTACCTCCATTGGTGGTAAAAAATGCTCATCTTAATGAGCTCATCGCGGATCTAGCGACGCTGGGCGTTAAAGCCGAATACAAGTTGGGCAGAGTCGGCACCAAGGTGGTGCTCCGTACCAAAGCGGAGTATGACTTGGTCGTCGCCCACCTGAGGACTTCCAAGGTGGAATTCTTCACCCACGACATTCCCGGTGAGAAACCATTCAAGGTCGTCATCAGGGGCCTACCAAACTTCGACCCGAAGTTTATCGAAGCTGAAATCAGGGACCGGTACAAGCTGGCCCCAAGTGCCGTCTATCGGATGACAAGAAGAGACGAGAATGTGAAGGCGTATCCGGATTGCCTTTTCCTGGTACACTTCCAGAAGGGAACGGTGACGCTCAACGCGCTGAAAGCCATCCGCTCCATTAATTGCATCATCGTCCGCTGGGAGCCATACCGTGGCGGCCATCGCGATGTGACTCAGTGCCAACGGTGTCTGAACTTTGGACACGGCACCCGCAACTGTAACATTAAGCCACGCTGCGGCAATTGCGCTCAAGACCACGCCACTTCCGACTGCCCTGCGGATGAAGCCGTGGCGTTAAAATGCGCCAACTGTGGTGGTGCTCACCAAGGTTCCGACAGACAGTGCTCCAAACGCGAGGACTTCAAACGCATCCGAAAACAGGCGGCAGTTAACAACCAACCAGGACGCAAGAAGGACAAAGTCCCGGCATTTCGGACGGAGGATTTCCCGCCTCTTCGTGCTCCTCAGCAAAGGCAAGCAAATTCGCGGGTGCATTCCGCTCAAGCAACTTCTGGTGATTCTGCTGGCCAAAGCTCTCCATCCCCCCCTGGATTCTGGAGACAACCACCAGCGCAAAACAACAACCCCGATCTGTTTTCAGCGGATGAACTGGTGGAAATTTTCATCAACATGACCGGTGCTCTACGTAAGTGCCGCAATAAGCCCGAACAGATCCAAGTGCTCGGTAAGTTCATCATCCAGTATGGCGTCTAAACCGCTAACCATCGCTACTTGGAACGCTTGCTCTGTAAGAGCAAAACAGATTGAGCTTGCCGACTTCCTCCGCAAGCATAGCATCGACGTGGTTCTTCTAACCGAGACCCACCTAAAGTCCGGTGACAGCTTCTGGTTGCCTGACCACAATATTATCCGGCTTGATCGCACTAGCTCCAGGGGGGGTGGTGTAGCGGTCATCGTCAGAAAGGGAATCAAGTTTTGCACTCTGCCCCACATCCGCACTTCTATCATCGAGGCCATTAGTGTGGAGGTGGAATCACCAACTGGAAACATCCGGTTCATCGCTGTTTACTGCCCACGCCAGTGTACCGCAAGCAACGGATTAGGAATCCAATTCAAGAAGGACCTGACCGCCATCACCCGTACTAGCTCCCGATTCATCGTTGGGGGCGACCTGAACGCCCGCCATGAAACTTGGAGGAACTATCAGAGGAACCGGAACGGATGTCTATTGTTCGACCACGCACAACATGGTCTGTACACTGTGCAATTTCCGGACGAACCAACTTTCATCTCTCCGGCGGGAAATCCCTCCACGCTGGACTTTTTCCTGTCAAACATCGGACTATCCAAGCCGGAGGCGCACAACGATCTCAGCTCCGACCACCAACCGGTGGTGACTGAAGTCGGTGTCAATGTGGTTCCTGCTAGAAGCTGCCTGCGTAAAGACTACCACCATGTCAACTGGGTGCAGTACGGACGAATGGTGGACAGCAACATCGATGAAAATCCACTACTCAACACCGTAGATGACATCGACCGGACGTTGGAAGGGCTCCAACAGGCCATATCCATGGCTGACGAGGCATACGTTCGACAAGTTCCTGTGAGGGGTAAGTTTGTTGCTATTGATTCCCACACCCAATTACTGATTCGGTTGAGAAATGTTCGTAGACGCCAGTTTCAGAGGACTGGAGATCTGGGCAAAAAACTTGAAATGGCCGATCTGAATAGGCAGATTGCTTCCAGAATGGACTCACTCCGAAATGAAAGTTTCGGGCGTGTTGTCCAGAATCTGGATGACCGCTCCAGACCATTCTGGAAGGTAGCCAAGGTCCTGAAAAATCATCCCAAACCCGTTCCACCTCTCAAAGTCGAAAATGATGACGATCGGCTTTTAATTACCCCACAGGAGAAAGCAAATGCGATCGGCAAGCATGTCGCTTCATCGCATTTGCTTGGCTCGACTATCCAAAGTCCGCTCGAAGATCAGGTTGCGCAATGCGTTCAAAACCTAGATACCTCCCCTTGTGTCGTGCCTCCGGCGGATATGATTACAGTACAACAAATTTGCTCAGCGCTGAAATGCACCAAGAACATGAAGGCTCCCGGGTTTGACGGTATATTCAACTTGATCTTGAAGAGACTCAGCATGAAAGTGCAGTCTCTTCTAACCGCTATCTTCAACAGATGTTTGGAACTGCACTACTTTCCAAGCATCTGGAAAGTAGCAAAAATCATACCGATCCGCAAACCTGGTAAGGATCCAACATTGTCTTCAAGCTACAGACCCATCAGCCTCCTTTCAGCGCTGAGCAAATTGTTCGAGAAACTCATTCTCAATCGTTTGCTCAAGTTTGTCGAGGAAAATAACATTCTCCTTCCGGAACAGTTTGGATTCAGAAAGGGGCACTCCACCAATCATCAGCTAGTACGGGTGATGAATAACATCCGAAGTAACAAAGCTGTATCCAAGTCCACAGCCATGGCCTTGTTAGACGTTGAAAAGGCGTTTGACAATGTTTGGCATGATGGACTTGTGTACAAGCTTTGTAACTTCAACTTTCCTTTACATCTTATTAAAATCACCCGTAACTACCTCCAGCAAAGGTCGTTTAAGGTATCGTTGAATGGTTGTCTCTCAGACACGTTTTCGATCCCAGCAGGAGTCCCGCAAGGTAGTCTGCTGGGCCCCTTGCTTTACAGCATTTACACTTCCGACATTCCTCCCCTCGGTGACGGTTGCGTGTTTTTCCTGTTCGCAGATGATACCGCAATAGCCGTCAAAGGAAGGATGCCTCGCGAAATAACGAACAAACTTCAACGATGCCTTAACGCCTTTGCTGATTATGCCACCACGTGGAAAATCAAAATCAATGCCACCAAAACACAAGCGATCATGTTCCTCCATCGGCAATCGCCCAAACTGAAACCGGCTCCATCTTGTACTGTAATCATGGGTGGCACAAGGGTTGAGTGGTCTGCCGAAGTTACCTATCTCGGGATGTTGTTCGATGAAAAGCTCCTCTTCCGTTCGCATGTAGAGAAAACTGTAGTCAAGTGTTCTACCTTGGTTAGGTGTCTGTTTCCGCTGATTTGCCGCAGATCCCGCCTCTCAAGGGTGAACAAACTGGCCGTCTACAAACAAATCATAGCACCTGCGATCCTCTACGCAGCTCCGGTGTGGGAATCATGTGCACAGACTCACAGGAACAAAATCCAGGTCGCTCAGAATAGAGTGCTGAGGATGGTTCTTGATCGTCCTTTCGACACTAGAATAACAAATTTACATGAAGAGGCAGGCATTGCCAAAATAGATTCCAAAATTAACGAAATTAAGACTAAATTTGCACAAAAATGTAATTTATCAGAACATGCTTTGATAAGCAATTTGTATATAGTAGGTTAGGTGTACATAGTAGTTGTAGGTTAGTTGTAGTTGTAAATAGTAGTTATAAGTAGTCTCCTTTTTCAAATTTTCAAACAAACCAATCCCACCAAGGTGGTCATACTTTAAAATAGGCCTGATAGGACTAGGAACTGTAAATAATAATTAAAATCTCAAATGTACTAAAGTTGAAAAGACGCATCTGTGTCACTTGAAAATTCATACATGTAAACCACACAATCACAAGAAATAAAGATCATTTAAATGCAAATGATCTTATGAGCTCACACATCATCATTCGCTGCCAGACTGTTGAGCAGTTCAGTCGATTTGAATTCTCTCTAGTTTCGTTCGTTCGTTCGCAAGTCGAATTAGCTCCGCGTTGTATAGTGACGCTCTCGCTGACCCAGCCATGGGTAAGAAATCGCGCGGTAACGCGAGTGCCGGCTTACCGGGAAAACAGACTCTCCCAGGAGACGGCGCGACCACCGAGCCAGCTCAGAAGAAGCAGAAGAAAACCCCATTGCCCGTCCCGACAGGCGTTGCGGACCCGCAGCCGGGGCCTCCCGGAACTAAACGACCCAGACCTGAAGACATCAGCGCCACCGCATCGGCAGCAAAAAAGCTGCTGAGCAACAATCCGTTCTCCGCCCTGCAGAACGGAGCCCAGCCGCAGTCGGACCCTGAGACGGTGCCTAAAAAAGTTAAGTTGCCACCCTTCTATGTGAAGGGCTTCCCTCCCGGGCTATGGGAGCAGCTGGATTTCTACATTAAGCAGGGCCTTCGCTGCACCATTCAACGGTGCACGGAAGGCTACAAACTGATGGTCCCGGCCGAAAAACACTTCAACGCAGTTCAGGCCCTCTTGGACAGGATGAAGCTGGAGTACTTCTCCCACGACGTCGAGGCCACCAAGCCGCTGAAAGTGGTGCTGCGCGGGCTCCACGACATGGACACCACCACCTTAATGGACGAGATTAAGGCGAACGGCCTCAAGCCGGTCGAAATCCACAAGATGACCCGCAGCAAGGCCATCAAGTATCGTGACCAGCTCTACTTGGTCCATCTGCAGAAGAACTCCACAACCGTGAAGGATCTCCATACGACACGCACACTGTTCCACATCGTAGTGAAGTGGGAGCGGTATAAGCCAACCCACCGTGGCGTCACTCAGTGCTCGAACTGCCTATTGTTCGGGCACGGCACCAGGAACTGCCGCATGGCCAGCCGCTGCATCAAATGCGGCAAAAACCACAAGATCGACGACTGCGACAGCATCGAGGAAGCCGCTCCCACATGCGCCAACTGCGGTGCTGCCCACAAGGCCACGAGTAAGGCCTGTCCGAAGCGGGCCGAATACGCCGAGATCCGGAAGAAGGCCTCGTCCAACAACCAGCCCGGTCGCAAGAAGGTCCCGGAAAACAACGCGCAGAACTTTCCTCCGTTATCACCGGTCCAACCACGGCCAATTCCAGTGTTGGCGCCGCTCCCGCTCAACCAACAGTTGGCTGCTGCCCAGTCGGCTGCCGCTGCAGTACCTAGTCAAGCCTCCGGCCCATCGACGGATCCCCCTGCTCCGGGATTGGCCGGTACAACCGGTGAAGCTACAGACGATTCTCCGCTGTCAACGGATGAGATCGTCACACTGTTGGCCCAGGCCATCATCATCAAGCGCACCTGCGCAACAAGAACACAACAGCTCCAAGCTATCATCTCCTTCGTCGCTAATTATGGACCGTGAACCCATAAAGATCGCCAACTGGAACGCTCGCTCCGTAGGGGCGAAAAACATTGAGCTTGCAGACTTCCTCCGCAAGCACGACATCGACGTGGGCCTTCTCACCGAGACCCACCTCAAGACCGGTGACAGCTTCTGGCTGCCCGACCACAGCATTGTCCGGCTTGATCGCACCAGCTCCACGGGGGGCGGTGTCGCGGTCATCATCAAGAAAGGCATCAAGTACTGCACCCTACCCCACTACCGCACTTCCATCATCGAGGCCGTCGGCGTTGAGGTGGAAACATCGACCGGAAACGTCCGGTTCATCGTTGTCTACTGCCCCCGGCAATGTACCGTTAGCAATGGTACAGCACAGCAGTTCAAGAACGACCTTGCCATCATAACCCGCACCAATGCCCGCTTCGTAATCGGAGGGGACCTGAACGCCCGGCACGAGGCCTGGCGGAACTACCAGCAGAACCAAAACGGCCGCCTACTATTCGACCATTCCCAGCATGGTCTCTATTCCGTCTGGTTTCCGGACGAACCAACCTTCACATCACCGGCGGGCAACCCATCGACGCTGGACCTGTTCTTGGCAAACACCAGATTAGCCAAGCCGGTTGCCGTCAACGACCTGAGTTCGGACCACCAACCGGTGCTGACCGAGCTGGGCTACAACGTGGCCCCTGCACCGTGCCAGCGGAAGGACTACCATCGAGTCAACTGGGTCCAGTTTCGACGCGTGGTCGACCGCCACATCGACGACAACCCACCACTCGACACAGTGGAGGACATCGACCGGGCTCTGGAGGGTCTCCATCAAGCCATATCCGTGGCTGACGAAGAGTGCGTTCGACGAGTTCCTGTGAGGGGTAAGTTTCAAGCAATTGATTCCCACACCAAACTCTTGATTCGGCTCAGAAATGTTCGTAGACGCCAGTTTCAGCGGACTGGGGATCTGCAGCTTAAATACGAAATGGTCGATCTGAATCGGCAGATCGCTTCCAGAATGGTCTCAATCCGGAACGAGAGTTTCGGGCGGCTCGTTCAGAACCTGGACGACCGTTCCAGACCATTCTGGAAGGTTGCCAAGGTGCTGAAGTCTCACCCCAAGCCCATTCCACCACTTAGAGTCAATGACGAACGGCTTATCACCAACGAAGAGAAGGCCAATGCAATTGGGGAGCACATTGCCCAATCGCATTTGCTTGGCTCCACAATCCCAAGTCCACTCGAGAACCAGGTTGTGCAGTGCGTCCAGACGTTAGATACCTCCCCTTGTGCCGTCCCTCCAGAAGAACGGATTACAGAGGAACAAATTTGCTCAGCGCTGAAATATAGTAAAAACATGAAGGCTCCCGGGTTTGACGGAATATTCAACCTAGCGTTGAAAAATCTCAGCCCGAGGGTCCACTCGCTGCTGGCTGCCATCCTCAACAGATGCTTGGAGCTGCACTACTTTCCAAGCATCTGGAAGGTGGCAAAAATCATCCCGATCCGCAAACCTGGGAAAGACCCTTCACTACCGTCAAGCTACAGACCGATTAGCCTGCTCTCAGCGCTGAGCAAGCTGTTCGAAAAATTGATCCTCAGCCGACTAAACAAGTTTGTGGAGGAACATGACATTCTTCTGTAACCGTTGGTTTCATATACCCATTTGCATTGACTTTGTCAAGTGCACCAACATAGAGCTACTCCTTTCAACGCACCTTGCATTTGGTAGTCAAGTGCTGCCATCTGTGTGTCACAAATCTGTGTTCATTTTCTAAGCAAATGAATTGGGTCTACTCCCGTATGTCTTACACTGTAAATCCAAGCTAGGGAAGAAACATAATTATCGGGTTGAACAATGGGGGGCTTGTCAAAAAAAATGAACAGGAAGATTGTAGGCTCCCTGCAATTCTAGAACTTTCTAGTTACTTCGGTCGGACTGATTCGTTCTTTCTGGCTCAAGACTTCAAGGAAGTTAGAAGTGCGCGGCGCGTTAATATAATCGTCCCTGCGGGTGCTCCATTGGAGGCCACGGCAGACGAGGGATTCTCTCGAGCGGTAAGGTCCACCACATCTCTCCCAGTACGCCATTGTAGTGGCAGAACGACGGCTAAGATCGGCCATTGTTTCGGCCATTCTGAGAGCTACACGTCGCCAGAAGAAAGGCTGGGACCATCCAGTGTGTCAGCCATTTTGGGGAGCCTTACGTCCCCTGGATAAGGCCAGTGTTTCGGCCATTTTGGTTGGAAGTCACCACGGAAAGCGGCCGTTGGAAATCACCACCACCCAGCATTGCCAACAACCACCGTAGTTCATCCACACCTTCCGTCCGTAAGTCACCACCACCACCACAGCACCCTCCTGAAAAACCGTAAGTCGCGCTGGTTATGTTTTTTTGTTGAAAACTGTTATGCATATAGAGTTAGGACCTAAGACAAAACACGAGGATTGTAAAATTGGTAGACAAACACATACACTAACGAGTTTAAAACGTGATCACGTAGTAGTTTGTTGTGAGGTTAAATGGGAAAATAAAGAATACCCGATGGACGAAGTTAGATTTTCAAACCACAAATTAGCAGCTATTCTATTAATAGAAGAAGATAGTCTTTCTTGGGTTTCACACCTTTTAGTTGAATTCGTTCTACTATGTTGAAAACTTCATACAAAGTGGAAGTTTCCCACCCCTCGCTTTCTTAGCTCTTGCCGTGGTATGAAAAGGTAAGGGCGGTGTAATTAGACGGTTCGACCCTGGCCGACGAACCCTTTAATGTTCATCCAGTTATTGATGGTTTTTCTTTATGCTACGATTACAGTGTCAGACATCGGGGAAAGCATAAAACGACCCTGGGAGCGTTCTCTTCCGCGTTTGGACCAAGGGAAGAGAAAAGAGGAGTAACAATTTGGCGCCCAACTAAAATTTGAATTTATTTTTGCATTGAATTATTGAATTACCATTATTATACATTAATTTATTTATTTTTTTATTTTTATTATTATATATTTATCGTATTGATACAAGTTTTCGTCCCCCGGAAGGGAGAGCAAAAACAGAGCCCTGTTTAGTTAGCTTCGTCCTCCAAACGAAGTTTAGTTTTGTTTGAGAACTGGCAAATTGATTAGAGTTTAACAATGGATGTTGAATTCGAAATGTTGTACAAAAGTATGTTGGTACATCATCTCGAACGTCAGGAGATTGAGTATGAATTGAAAATCAGAGGTCTTCCTTTCACGGAAACCGAAACGCGCGCGGCTCTGATGAGACGTCTGAAAGAGCAATTGAAAACGGAAAGAGATCTAGGCAATCAGGACTTGGAATTTGAGCGGTTAGATACTACGATAGACGAAGAAATTAAATATATCGACGCGAAAGTAAAGGAAATAAAAGATTTCCTTACTGGTAAAACCCGTTTCGAGGGAATACGCGATAGTCTCAAAACACGGTTAGCACACTTCTTTGCACGAACGAAGAGATTGCCGGAAAATACCGAGAAAGATGAAGATCTCGCGGATATCGACACACTCATTTCGTGTATTCGCGGAGCATTTAATTCCCATTTTTCATTGTTTTCGGGACAACGCGATGTATTAGAACAATTGAACCAATCGTTTTCGAAGCTCTTAGTAGCCAATCAGAACGCGTCAGAGAAAAGGAAGAAAAGTAATTTGGCCTCTAATGAGGAAGTGGAGGATGAGGAAGAAGTTGAGGACGATTCGCTCGAAGGATCTAGGAATTCGCGAAAACGGAGCTTAAAATCAGTTGAGAATCAGGCGGGCAATCAAAACGTTCCGTCAAATTTTCTACCGTTCATGTTGCCTCCATGGATGTTCGGGAACCCCCAGATGCAAATGTGGGCGTTTCAACAGATGATGAGACCAGAATCATTAGAAAACTTTCCCAACCCACTGAATGTTCAAAAGGTTTCGGGACAGGTAGAAGAACCGCAGAAAAAATCGAAGAAATCGTCACGTCTTGCTAGTCCGAGAGTTCGAAATTCAAGTCCGGAATCGAAGAAATCGTCGCGTCGTGCTAGACCGAGAGTTCGGAGTTCCAGTTCGGAATCGAAGAGGTCATCTAGTTCGGAAACTGGATGGTCAGCAGACGAACCTCGGAAGTCGTCACGGGAAAAGAAGCACGGTCACAGATCGGAAAAACGTAGACCAGTTTCGGACTGGAGATTGAAATACGACGGGTCAGATAACGGGCAGTCGTTGATGAAGTTCTTGAAAGAGGTCGAATTTTTCGCGAAATCCGAGAAAATGTCACCGAAAGATCTGTTTCGGTCGGCTATTCACTTGTTTAACGGTGCGGCAAAAACATGGTTCATGACAGGATTCGATAATGAGGACTTCACCTCGTGGGAAGAGTTAAAAGAAGAACTGAAACGCGAATTTTTAAGCCCGGATCACGACCATACGAGCGAGATACGCGCGATCGCGAGAAAGCAAGGACCGCGCGAGACTTTTCAGGATTATTTTCTGGAGTTGCAGAAACTCTTTAATTCGTTAACAAAACCGATGACCGAGCGCAGAAAGTTCGAAATCGTGTTTCGGAATATGCGAGCAGACTACAAGGGTCACGCTGTGTCCTCGGAGATTGACAATCTGGTCGATCTCAAGAAATTCGGTAGACGTTTAGACGCGACCTACTGGTACAAATACCAAACTTCGACAACCGATTCTAACACGCGCGGAAAATCATCTCAAGTAAATGAATTGAACGCCGGCGCGAAACCGAAATCGAAACTTAAAACTGACGAGAAACAAAAATCGCGGACTTTTCATAATTCGTCATTAGAGCGACGCGCATCGGATGATGAAAACCGAACGTGGCAGAGGAAATCGAGTAATGCTTCCCAAACAAATGAGCATAAGGACGGAGGTTTACAGATTTTGTTGCAAAATTATCAGCCCCCTAAGGATGGTTACTGCTACAATTGTCGCTTAAAAGGTCACCACGCTCGCGATTGCGAAAGACCGAAACATAAATATTGCCTGAAGTGTGGGTTCCACAATGTGGACACCTTTGCATGTCCTTGGTGTGCAAAAAACGCGTCGAAGACTGTCCCAGAGGGCCGACAGTTCGACCGGCATTAAAGTCCCTTGAAAATACTGAGCAAATTAAAGATACTTTACGAAACCTAGGGTTTAACCAAGTATCGTCAACCGATTATGTACATTCGCACAATTTTCAAGTAAACGAATTGATTGTAAATATAGCCAACGATGATAGGCCATTCGTTAAATTATCCGTTTTTGAAATTCCTCTTATAGCTTTACTGGATAGCGGGGCTCATCTGAGTATCCTTGGAATTGGAGCTTTAAAACTTATTAGGAAAAGTGGTTTAGAATTGTTTCCCTCCGATGTGAGTCTGCGGACTGCGAATGGAGAAGAACTGGAGGTTTCCGGTTTAGTATACCTACCTGTTACTTTTAATGGTGCTACTAAAATGATAGATACCTTAGTAGTACCCTCACTGAAGAGAAGAATCCTCTTAGGAATGAACTTTTGGCGAGCCTTCGATATCCGTCCTACGGTAGGACAAGCTCAAGTCGAAGCGATTGAATTGGACGAAGACACAGAGCTCATTCTCGAAGAGGAGTATTCTCAAACCAGCGATTCCAAAGTTGAATTGGGTGAAGAACAAGTAGCAAGGTTAAACGACATCAAAAGTCAATTTAAAATAGCCACTGAAGGTTTACTGGACACTACTGACTGGATTAGTCACCGAATCGAACTTACAGATGAAGCTAAGAAACTTCCTCCAGCTAGAATTAACCCGTTTCCTACTTCCCCTAAGAAGCAGGACCAAATTAATTTAGAACTAGATAAAATGCTGGAGTGTAAAATCATCGAAAAATCGTACAGTGACTGGGCTTTACGCCTAGTTCCTGTAGACAAAACAGATGGAACGGTGCGCCTGTGCCTGGATGCGCGCAAACTGAATGAACGTACGGTTAGAGACTCCTATCCCCTCCCACACGCAGATAGAATTTTAAGTAGACTAGGAAGAGCAAATTTCATAACTACTCTGGACCTGTCGAAGGCGTTCTTGCAAGTCCCTCTGCATCCTAGATCTCGAAAATTTACCGCATTCTCTGTACTGGGACGGGGATTGTTCCAGTTTACCCGAATGCCCTTCGGTCTGGTGAACAGTCCTGCCACCCTCTCTCGACTGATGGACCGAGTTCTGGGTGGGGGTGAACTGGAACCAAACGTATTCGTCTACTTGGACGACATCATAATCGTCAGCGATACGTTTGAGGAGCACCTAGCCATACTTCAAGAAGTTGCATCCAGACTTAGAGCTGCCAACTTGTCCATCAACTTGGAGAAATCACACTTTTGTGTGTCGGAGGTGACATATCTAGGCTATATTCTAGGCCAGACTGGTTTGAGGCCAAATCCAGATAGAGTGTCAGCAATAGTAAATTACGAACGACCTACTTCGTTGAGGGCCCTTAGAAGATTCTTGGGCATGTGCAATTATTATAGAAGGTTTTTGGCTAACTATAGTGCCATTACACAACCCCTTACGGATCTCCTGAGAGACAAACCTAAAACTATTTGTTGGAACGATAAAGCCGAAGTGGCATTTAACAAAATAAAGGAACACTTAATTAGTGCCCCCATATTAACTAATCCCAACTTTTCACTTCCTTTTGCAATCCACTGTGACGCAAGTGATGCTGCCATAGCAGGTGTGCTTACACAAACGCATGAAGGGATCGAAAAGCCCATAGCGTACTATTCTCAAAAACTGACTACAACACAACAACGGTACTTCGCTACCGAAAAAGAGGGCCTTGCGGTACTTAAATCGATTGAGAGATTTCGCTGCTATGTGGAAGGTAGCAAGTTCACAGTTTATACAGATGCATCTGCCTTAACTTACATCATGCGCAGCAGCTGGCGTACGTCATCACGCTTATGTCGCTGGAGCATAGAACTCCAAAAGCACGACATGACTATCCTTCACCGAAAAGGAGCTGACAATATAGTAGCCGATGCGTTGTCCAGGTCTGTAGAAGAACTGTCTACGGAGGACACCGGCTGGTATGCATCCTTGAAAAGGAAAGTTCAATCGGATCCCGAGAAATACAAGGATTTCCGGATCGAAAACGGTATCCTCAAGAAGCTTGTTTCAACACAGGACGATCTCTTGGATTATCGGTTTTCATGGAAAACGTGTGTTCCTGAGTCTCTCCGTGAAAAGATTCTCGTTGAGGAACACGACGATAAACTGCATCTAGGGAGCGAGAAGACGGTGGCCTTGGTGAAGAAGAAATTCTTTTGGCCCAAGATGTTAGAGGATGTCCGTAGCTATATTAGAAAATGTTCCCTTTGTAGACAAAATAAGCCAGCAAATAGGTCTCAAATTCCAGAACCAGGTAAGCAAAGAGTGACCCAAAAACCGTTTCAAATTATTGCATTGGATTTCATCCAATCGCTTCCCCGCAGTAAGAACGGCAATGCGCACTTACTGGTTACCATGGATCTTTTTTCGAAGTGGTGTTTACTCACCCCAGTTAAAAAAATAGCAGCTCCGCTAGTCACGAAAATCCTGGAAGAATTCTGGTTCAGGAGGTATTCAGTTCCGGAATTTATCATAACCGACAATGCTTCGACATTTATATCAATAGAGTTCAAAACTCTACTATCGAAATATAAAATACAACATTGGAGGAATTCACGGCATCATAGCCAATCGAATCCCGTAGAACGTTTAAATCGGACCGTAAACGCTTGTATCAGGACGTACGTTAGGGAAAACCAGAAACTCTGGGACACTCGGGTGTCTGAAATCGAATTTTGTTTAAATAGTACGCCCCACACCGTGACCGGATTCTCCCCGTACAGAATTCTTTTCGGACATGAAATAATAGGTACAGGAGAGGAACATAGGATGGACAGGGAGACGGACGAGGTGTCCGATGAGAAAAGGTTGGAAAGGAAGGGGGAAATCGATGAACGTATTTACTCAATCGTGCGTAACAACTTAAAAAAAGCACACGATAAAAACATAAAAACCTACAATCTTCGTGCGAAACATTTTGCTCCGGTCTACGTGGTTGGCCAGAGAGTTTTTCGGCGAAACTTCCGTCAATCTTCCGCAGCGGATTCTTACAACGCCAAACTAGATGCCTTGTATGTGCCCTGCACCGTCATTGCTCGTGTTGGAACCAGCTCGTATGAATTAGCTGACGAGTCTGGGAAGCCCATGGGAGTATTTTCGGTTTGCGATTTGAAACCGGAATCCTAAAACAAAGTACAATTCATTGAGTCTTCATATCGGTCGCAGTGATTGATTAGGCTCATCATTTAGAGATACGTCCGGACGTGAATAAATTTACACCTGAAATCCTGTAGGAAACCTGGAAATAAGATGTCAAGATTGAAGTCAATACTTTTGTTTATGGACATTGTTAACTTACCTGGCAAACACCATTATTGCCTTCCGCAAAAGAACCATCTCCAATCAGCTGATTACCCGAACATCCAATGGCAAGCAGACCGGTAAATAATGACCTAATCACTGATTAACGCGCGCTACGAGATTTTTCTTTTTCGAAACACAATTTTGCTTCAAAACCGCTGGAAAACTCGCGAAATTTTCGTAAGAAAATAAAATAACGATGGAGATCGATGACTCGCATGCATCGTCGTACTCGCGCCGATCAATAAACAACAGTTTGACAGTTCTCAACATATGTGGATGTGTTGGTAAAATGAACACTTTTCTTCTTCATGAGAGTGAAGAAGGTAAACGGAATAAATTTTCAAAAGGGCTTAAGGAAGCAATTATTTAACTTGAATCTCAAATGATTACCGCTTAAATTAATTAATTACAATAAAAATTCAAAACGAAATTCCTTTCTTTTTGAAAGGGGACGACGGGGCAATGTAACCGTTGGTTTCATATACCCATTTGCATTGACTTTGTCAAGTGCACCAACATAGAGCTACTCCTTTCAACGCACCTTGCATTTGGTAGTCAAGTGCTGCCATCTGTGTGTCACAAATCTGTGTTCATTTTCTAAGCAAATGAATTGGGTCTACTCCCGTATGTCTTACACTGTAAATCCAAGCTAGGGAAGAAACATAATTATCGGGTTGAACAATGGGGGGCTTGTCAAAAAAAATGAACAGGAAGATTGTAGGCTCCCTGCAATTCTAGAACTTTCTAGTTACTTCGGTCGGACTGATTCGTTCTTTCTGGCTCAAGACTTCAAGGAAGTTAGAAGTGCGCGGCGCGTTAATATAATCGAGGTTGTCCGTTGTGTTAAAAGTGTGTGGTTCCTTTTGTAAATTTCTATTTCTTTTCTATTTTAGATTAATTATTAATTAGTGGTAGAAAAAGTCCGAGTGTTAAAAAAGTTAGTGGTAGTACGTGTTAGTAGAGGTAAAAGTGTTAGTTTGATTAAGAAAAGTATGTCCTATAATGTTAGTATTACTTACCTAGGGGTGCTGTGCCGGAGAAAGGGACCATTGTCCATCTCGAAGAGTTACCGGAGTGTAATTTGGAAAAAGGTAACCTTTTTAGCGATATTAGGGATGATTTTTGACAATGTACCCTAAACTTGGTGACGTGAGACTAATCTAAACTTGAACAGGCCAAGTAAGGCCTTTTTCCGTTCGCCTAGATAGACCTCGGACCGCACAGCTCGTTAATCGACGGTCAAATACCACGTGGACATTGTAGTCATCCGAAAAATATATCCCTGAGCCAGAAATCGTCCCTGCGGGTGCTCCATTGGAGGCCACGGCAGACGAGGGATTCTCTCGAGCGGTAAGGTCCACCACATCTCTCCCAGTACGCCATTGTAGTGGCAGAACGACGGCTAAGATCGGCCATTGTTTCGGCCATTCTGAGAGCTACACGTCGCCAGAAGAAAGGCTGGGACCATCCAGTGTGTCAGCCATTTTGGGGAGCCTTACGTCCCCTGGATAAGGCCAGTGTTTCGGCCATTTTGGTTGGAAGTCACCACGGAAAGCGGCCGTTGGAAATCACCACCACCCAGCATTGCCAACAACCACCGTAGTTCATCCACACCTTCCGTCCGTAAGTCACCACCACCACCACAGCACCCTCCTGAAAAACCGTAAGTCGCGCTGGTTATGTTTTTTTGTTGAAAACTGTTATGCATATAGAGTTAGGACCTAAGACAAAACACGAGGATTGTAAAATTGGTAGACAAACACATACACTAACGAGTTTAAAACGTGATCACGTAGTAGTTTGTTGTGAGGTTAAATGGGAAAATAAAGAATACCCGATGGACGAAGTTAGATTTTCAAACCACAAATTAGCAGCTATTCTATTAATAGAAGAAGATAGTCTTTCTTGGGTTTCACACCTTTTAGTTGAATTCGTTCTACTATGTTGAAAACTTCATACAAAGTGGAAGTTTCCCACCCCTCGCTTTCTTAGCTCTTGCCGTGGTATGAAAAGGTAAGGGCGGTGTAATTAGACGGTTCGACCCTGGCCGACGAACCCTTTAATGTTCATCCAGTTATTGATGGTTTTTCTTTATGCTACGATTACAGTGTCAGACATCGGGGAAAGCATAAAACGACCCTGGGAGCGTTCTCTTCCGCGTTTGGACCAAGGGAAGAGAAAAGAGGAGTAACACTTCTTCCGGAACAGTTCGGGTTCCGCAAGGGGCATTCCACCAATCATCAGCTAGTGCGGGTGATGAATAACATCCGAAGTAACAAAGCTGTATCCAAGTCCACAGCCATGGCCTTGTTAGACGTCGAAAAGGCGTTTGACAATGTCTGGCACGACGGACTTATATACAAGCTTTGTAACTCCAACTTTCCACCATACCTTGTGAAAATCACCCGTAACTATCTCCAGCAAAGGTCGTTCAGGGTGTCGTTGAATAGTTCCCTTTCGGGACAATTTCCGATCCCAGCAGGTGTTCCGCAAGGGAGTCTGCTGGGACCACTGCTTTACAGCATCTACACGTCGGACATCCCTCCTCTAGGAGACGGTTGCGTGTTCTTTCTGTTCGCAGATGACACCGCGATAGCCGTCAAGGGTAGGATGCCTCGTGAAATTACGAACAAGCTGCAACGATGCCTTGACACCTTTACTGATTATGCCACCTCGTGGAAAATCAAAATCAACGCCTCGAAAACCCAAGCGATCATGTTCCTTCACAGACAATCACCAAAACTTAAACCGTCTCCCTCCTGTACCGTAATAATGGATGGTACAAGGGTCGAGTGGTCCACTGATGTTACTTATCTCGGGATGTTGTTCGATGAGAAGCTCCTGTTCCGCTCGCACATAGAGAAAACCCTAGTTAAGTGCTCCGCCTTGGTTAGGTGTTTGTATCCGCTCATTTGCCGCAGATCCCGCCTCTCAAGGCAAAACAAACTGGCTGTTTACAAACAGATCATAGCCCCCGCGATCTTCTATGCCGCCCCGGTGTGGGAATCGTGCGCTCAGACCCACAGGAACAAAATCCAGGTTGCACAGAATAGAGTGTTGAGGATGATCCTAGATCGTCCATTCGACACAAGAATAGCAGACCTCCATCAAGAGGCAGAAATTCCCAAAGTAGATTCCAAAATTGATGATATGACAACTAAATTTATTCAAAAATGCAATCTTTCTGAACATGCTTTAATAAGCAATTTGTACATAGTAGGTTAAGTGTATATAGTAGAGTAGGTTAGTTTTAAGCTGTAAATAGTAGTATTAAGTAGTTTCTCTTCAAATTCTAAAAACAAAACAAACCAATGTACTAAGTCTAGGACTAATTCTGTAAAACAAATTTTAAATTTTGCCCATACCTAAAGATGAAGAAAGCAATTAAATCACTTAGTAAAAATTTATATGGTAATCGTCCAAGTTAAACTAAAATAAAGATCATTTAAACAACAAATGATCTTATGAGCTGATCTTCAAACAGGTGTTTCTGAACCTTTCCAGGATAAAACTCTCCGTTCTTCTAATGCCTGAATTCCGGCCAGGAGGTGGATCTCAGAATTTCTAGTCCGCAGGGGACTGTTAAGGTTCATCCTAAGGATCTTGCTCTAGATCCTATGCACACCCATTTTTAATTGCCGTAAACCAGCAAAATTTTGCTGGATTTTGCCGAGCTGTAAATACCTACAGTAATTCATCCAGCAAAATATGATTGCTGAACGACCAGCAAAATAAAAACTACAAGGGACAGCCCAATGGGGTTGTACGAACAGTTGACGTAGGACTACGCTCACATATGGGAACTATTTAGAACGAAGGTTATTTAAAATTCCCGATCATGATTATTCTCTGCTTGTTCGTCAAGCAGTACAGTCCGGTATTTGCTCGCTCTGTCGAGTTGTTCGATAGTTATTCCAAACGTTTATTCGCGTCGTCAGTAGTGTCGGTCGCATCGTGTGATGGGAAGACAGCGCTCCCGGAGCAGGCTCCGTGAGAAAGCGGAAAAGAACAGTGGTGAGTGTAGCACGAGTGTACCTATTTCGAATAGGTACGCTGCTCTCCCCACCGATGTTGGGAATACCACCTCCGCCACGGTGAAGCGATCCAAGAAGAGGAAGAAAAACCAAGGCCAGTCCGATGGTGCGAGTGGACGTGATGACGTCACAGCAACGAACGCCAGCGACATCGGTGATTTCGGCGACACCATCGACAACGAAAATTCTGCCGGCCCGAGTGCGGCAAAAGTGAAGCTACCACCATTGGTGGTAAAAAATGCTCATCTTAATGAGCTCATCGCGGATCTAGCGACGCTGGGCGTTAAAGCCGAATACAAGTTGGGCAGAGTCGGCACCAAGGTGGTGCTCCGTACCAAAGCGGAGTATGACTTGGTCGTCGCCCACCTGAGGACTTCCAAGGTGGAATTCTTCACCCACGACATTCCCGGTGAGAAACCATTCAAGGTCGTCATCAGGGGCCTACCAAACTTCGACCCGAAGTTTATCGAAGCTGAAATCAGGGACCGGTACAAGCTGGCCCCAAGTGCCGTCTATCGGATGACAAGAAGAGACGAGAATGTGAAGGCGTATCCGGATTGCCTTTTCCTGGTACACTTCCAGAAGGGAACGGTGACGCTCAACGCGCTGAAAGCCATCCGCTCCATCAATTGCATCATCGTCCGCTGGGAGCCATACCGTGGCGGCCATCGTGATGTGACTCAGTGCCAACGGTGTCTGAACTTTGGACACGGCACCCGCAACTGTAACATTAAGCCACGCTGCGGCAATTGCGCTCAAGACCACGCTACTTCCGACTGCCCTGCGGATGAAGCCGTGGCGTTAAAATGCGCCAACTGTGGTGGTGCTCACCAAGGTTCCGACAGACAGTGCTCCAAACGCGAGGACTTCAAACGCATCCGAAAACAGGCGGCAGTTAACAACCAACCAGGACGCAAGAAGGACAAAGTCCCGGCATTTCGGACGGAGGATTTCCCGCCTCTTCGTGCTCCTCAGCAAAGGCAAGCGAATTCGCGGGTGCATTCCGCTCAAGCAACTTCTGGTGATTCTGCTGGCCAAAGCTCTCCATCCCCCCCTGGATTCTGGAGACAACCACCAGCGCAAAGCAACAACCCCGATCTGTTTTCAGCGGATGAACTGATGGAAATTTTCGTCAACATGACCGGTGCTCTACGTAAGTGCCGCAATAAGCCCGAACAGATCCAAGTGCTCGGTAAGTTCATCATCCAGTATGGTGTCTAAACCGCTAACCATCGCTACTTGGAACGCTTGCTCTGTAAGAGCAAAACAGATTGAGCTTGCCGACTTCCTCCGCAAGCATAGCATCGACGTGGGTCTTCTAACCGAGACCCACCTAAAGTCCGGTGACAGCTTCTGGTTGCCTGACCACAACATTATCCGGCTTGATCGCACCAGCTCCAGGGGGGGTGGTGTAGCGGTCATCGTCAGAAAGGGAATCAAGTTTTGCACTCTGCCCCAAATCCGCACTTCTATCATCGAGGCCATTAGTGTGGAGGTGGAATCACCAACCGGAAACGTCCGGTTCATCGCTGTTTACTGCCCACGCCAGTGTACCGCAAGCAACGGATTAGGAATCCAATTCAAGAAGGACCTGACCGCCATCACCCGTACTAGCTCCCGATTCATCGTTGGGGGCGACCTGAACGCCCGCCATGAAGCTTGGAGGAACTACCAGAGGAACCGGAACGGATGTCTATTGTTCGACCACGCACAACATGGTCTGTACACTGTGCAATTTCCGGACGAACCAACTTTCATCTCTCCGGCGGGAAATCCCTCCACGCTGGACTTTTTCCTGTCAAACATCAGACTATCCAAGCCGGAGGCGCACAACGATCTCAGCTCCGACCACCAACCGGTGGTGACTGAAGTCGGTGTCAATGTGGTTCCTGCTAGAAGCTGCCTGCGTAAAGACTACCACCATGTCAACTGGGTGCAGTACGGACGAATGGTGGACAGCAACATCGATGAAAATCCACTACTCAACACCGTAGATGACATCGACCGGACGTTGGAAGGGCTCCAACAGGCCATATCCATGGCTGACGAGGCATACGTTCGACAAGTTCCTGTGAGGGGTAAGTTTGTTGCTATTGATTCCCACACCCAATTACTGATTCGGTTGAGAAATGTTCGTAGACGCCAGTTTCAGAGGACTGGAGATCTGGGCAAAAAACGTGAAATGGCCGATCTGAATAGGCAGATTGCTTCCAGAATGGACTCACTCCGAAATGAAAGTTTCGGGCGTGTTGTCCAGAATCTGGATGACCGCTCCAGACCATTCTGGAAGGTAGCCAAGGTCCTTAAAAATCATCCCAAACCCGTTCCACCTCTCAAAGTCGAAAATGATGACGATCGGCTTTTAATTACCCCACAGGAGAAAGCAAATGCGATCGGCAAGCATGTCGCTTCATCGCATTTGCTTGGCTCGACTATCCAAAGTTCGCTCGATGATCAGGTTGCGCAATGCGTTCAAAACCTAGATGCCTCCCCTTGTGTCGTGCCTCCGGCGGATATGATTACAGTACAACAAATTTGCTCAGCGCTGAAATGCACCAAGAACATGAAGGCTCCCGGGTTTGACGGTATATTCAACTTGATCTTGAAGAGACTCAGCACGAAAGTGCAGTCTCTTCTAACCGCTATCTTCAACAGATGTTTGGAACTGCACTACTTTCCAAGCATCTGGAAAGTAGCAAAAATCATACCGATCCGCAAACCCGGTAAGGATCCAACATTGTCTTCAAGCTACAGACCCATCAGCCTCCTTTCAGCGCTGAGCAAATTGTTCGAGAAACTCATTCTCAATCGTTTGCTCAAGTTTGTCGAGGAAAGCAACATTCTCCTTCCGGAACAGTTTGGATTCAGAAAGGGGCACTCCACCAATCATCAGCTAGTACGGGTGATGAATAACATCCGAAGTAACAAAGCTGTATCCAAGTCCACAGCCATGGCCTTGTTAGACGTTGAAAAGGCGTTTGACAATGTTTGGCATGATGGACTTGTGTACAAGCTTTGTAACTTCAACTTTCCATTACATCTTATTAAAATCACCCGTAACTACCTCCAGCAAAGGTCGTTTAAGGTATCGTTGAATGGTTGTCTCTCAGACACGTTTTCGATCCCAGCAGGAGTCCCGCAAGGTAGTCTGCTGGGCCCCTTGCTTTACAGCATTTACACTTCCGACATTCCTCCCCTCGGTGACGGTTGCGTGTTTTTCCTGTTCGCAGATGATACCGCAATAGCCGTCAAAGGAAGGATGCCTCGCGAAATAACGAACAAACTTCAACGCTGCCTTAACGCCTTTGCTGATTATGCCACCACGTGGAAAATCAAAATCAATGCCACCAAAACACAAGCGATCATGTTCCTCCATCGGCAATCGCCCAAACTGAAACCGGCTCCATCTTGTACTGTAATCATGGATGGCTCAAGGGTTGAGTGGTCCGCCGAAGTAACCTATCTCGGGATGTTGTTTGATGAAAAGCTCCTATTCCGCTCGCATGAGAAAACCGTAGTCAAGTGTTCCGCCTTGGTTAGGAGTCTGTATCCGCTGATTTGCCGCAGATCCCGCCTCTCAAGGGTGAACAAACTGGCCGTCTACAAACAAATCGTAGCACCTGCGATCCTCTACGCAGCTCCGGTGTGGGAATCATGTGCACAGACTCACAGGAACAAAATTCAGGTCGCTCAGAATAGAGTGCTGAGGATGGTTCTTGATCGTCCTTTCGACACTAGAATAACAAATTTACATGAAGAGGCAGGCATTGCCAAAATAGATTCCAAAATCAACGAAATTAAGACTAAATTTGCACAAAAATGTAATTTATCAGAACATGCTTTGATAAGCAATTTGTATATAGTAGGTTAGGTGTACATAGTAGTTGTAGTTGTAAATAGTAGTTTCTTTTTTCAATTTAAAACAAACCAATCCCACCAAGGTGGTCAGTCTCTAAAACAGGCCTGATAGGACTAGGAACTGTAATTAATAATTAAAATGTCAAATGTACTAAAGTTGAAAAGACGCATCTGTGTCACTTGAAAATTCATACATGTAAACCACACAAACACAAGAAATAAAGATCATTTAAAGTAAAAAAAAAAAAAAAAAAAAAAAAAACAAAAAAAAAAAAAAAAAAAAAAAACATATTCAAGAATTATTCAGTAACTTACAGCAGACAACAAGGTAAACAAGGGGCGATGGTACGAAAAGTACGTAATAAACCTTTTGGTTGGCAATTCCGGTATTTTTCTTGCAAACACCAAATCGATGCATGTCCCACCCAATGTAGTCGGCAGCTTAGGGTCTGATACGAGATCGAGTTGCAGAAAATTCTTCATGAATTGGACGAATCCGATATTCTCAGCTTTCGAGACGTCTACGTTGAAATCCCCAGTAACGATGATTGGATTATCTTTCGTTTTATAGTGGAACAGATTCTTGGTCATGAAGGTTTTGGCTTGCTTCATCGTAGTATTCGGTGACAGGTATACGCAGAATACTATAATGTTGCAAGCTTCGACTTGGATATTTGCTGCGCAAATATCGCCATGCTTTTCAGCTTCTATGAGGATGGGATCGTACTGTTCACTCAATTTTTCAATTGTGTGTGAGCTAGATAACGGTGATATTGTTGCTCTCTCAAAAATTGCCACTCCTCCTGCTCTTACGTTTTCCCGTTTGAATTTGGCCATGCATCTGTAACCTGTACAAATAAAAATTAATTATTTTGACGCAAATAAGAAAAGCATTTATATGTACCTTGAATTTCCAATGGAGCATTGTTGTCAATCCACGTTTCACTGAGCGCAAAGAAGTCAGCCCGTGTCATTACATGATCGGTAGACATGTCTTTAGAATGTGCATTAAGGCTTTGGACATTGAGGCTCATCAATACACCAGAATGGCCGTCATTTGAAAGAAACGTATTCAGTTCGTCACTGAGCGTCACCAGCTTGTGGTTTTCGAGCCTATGCATCTCGTCTCGCATTTCCCTCATTCTTGGTGTATTGCTGCCCTTCGCATGGTGGAATATGAACGAGTTCGCAGAGTTGGTCAGATAAAGCCCCTGTAGTGAACTCACACGTGACATGGCGACATATACCAGTTGCTGCTCCTGGCTCTTATCGTAATCAACCACAATTTCGTTGAAGGTACCTCCTTGGGATTTGTGGATCGTCAAAGCACACGCACTGGCAACGGGAAACTGTATTCTCTTGCACTTGATTGCGCTGCTTAGTTTAACATTCACTGATCGCTTACAAATGGGAGTCCAATCTTGCTGTAGTATGCCAGGTTTTTAAAACACAAGTGCTCTGGATATCACTCGAAGTTGAGCTCCAACAGCGTCATTTTCAAACTTGAACCAAACGCGGGATGCTGATTGCTGAAGGTCGTCATCTGTGTGTTCAATGTATTTTAGCACGCCGATAGCACCATTCACGATGCCGTCTCCCACGTCTACGTTGGTCGTTATCATGTACGACATACTATTAACCAATCGCAACAGGTAGGGAAGGCAACCTGTTTCTGCAACACTCATAGCGAATTTGTTTATTATCGGGGTTGAAACCAGTTCCAACCCAGTGCGAAACCGAACTTTTTGTCAGTGCGAACCTCAACCTGAGTTAGGTTTTAAAAACAAACGATCAAACTGACGTTTGTCAGAAAACAAGCAGATCCGATCTTGATACCCGATCCAGGTTGGAACTGAATAATAAACAAATTCGCTATCATTCTGTAAAGCTTGGTGCGAGCGCTAGCTAGCTGAGCGGCGTCTTTGTAACCGGTGATTACGTCCTCGGCTGTACAGTCCCACCCTTCTTGGCTGCTTAAAGCTTCGTTGTTATACATGTCGACAGCAGTGTTGCGATGATATAACCGTATGGCGTTTGGTACGTGCTTCTTACACCATTCGACAGTTCGGAATCTGCTTTCGACCAGCTTAGCTTCATCATCTGTCAATCGCTCACCGTTCCCAATCTTCGTGAGTATTGAGGAAAATTCAACGTCACTCTGTCGCATTACTTGGCGGAAAGGAAAGTAGTGTAACGTTTGCCAGAGCACTGCACCACCTATTGAAGTGTTCACGGGTTTGAAAGGTGGTCTTGCATTAACTGGAGGAAGCTGTCGGAAATCTCCACACAAAATTATGTCTTTCCCACCGAATGGTACATCGTAGTTACTGGTGATGCTCTGAAGTCACGTATGTATCGTGTTGAAAATGTTCGCTCCTATCATGCTAATTTCATCAACGATAATTAGCCTTATGTTAGCAAACGAATGTCGATACAGCTGCAGTAGTTCAAATCCAAGCTTTCCATGATGCCTACGATCCATGGTGATGTGAAACGCGGAGTGCACAGTTGTTCCTCCTATAGCCACGGCAGCCTTTCCAGTTGAAGCGCAAGCGACATAGGCATTATTCCGCGCATTATGAGCTTGGCTGAAACGATTATACGTTTCCATCAATATGTGAAGCGTGAATGTTTTCCCGCATCCTGCCGGTCCGGTGAAAAATAACTGAAGAGGCTTTCTACTGTCATCGAAGCAATGCAGGTTGTCTATCACCTGCAGTATGAGATCTCTCTGTTCCGGATTCGTTTTACGTACTAGAGCACAGTAATCCTGCTTAGTCATCACAGTGGTTCGCTGTTTGATGACAGCCGATAAGGCGTTCGCGGGTAACAGGCGGATATCGTCGTCGTTGGGTTCCATGGCAATTGTTCTACTACATTGATCACGCTTTTCTGTCGCTACCGTTTCCTGAGCATTTGGCGCATCCTCTACACACATCCGTAAATATTCCTCAACGGTCTGCTCAAGATTCAACTCACAGTCGTACTCCTTACGCTTCGCTAGAATGGACGCTTCATGTTGGTCGTAAAGCTGCAAGAATTTATTCTGGTCCAGTATATCACTCAGCTCGTTACGAAACGGTACAAACAGTAACACCATTTCACGTTTGTACTCTGACATTTTTGCCATGTCATATGCGCACCATTGCAGCACCCGGGGAACAGTGCGAGTTCTGTACGAATTGCTGCCGATTCGTTCTTTGGTGTAGTGTCCATGGAGTTTGAGGTGATGACATTTTGCGCAACTCTCCCAGATTGGCATACCGTATTCGATTACAGGAAGGATGATTTGTTTGTACACTGAACCAATATGACATATTCCTGTTATGTGGAAGTCTAATAAATTTGCGCTATAAGATAATCCATTGAAAATGATATGATTGAAAATGTGTCAGGTAAATTCTATATGAATATCTGATACATTCACAATGCTGATAATTTGGTAACTTTTGTATGATCGTCATATGATAAATGAAAATCGGTCAAATTATAATAATTAACTGAAATGGATTTGAAACCCATAAGCATAAGCTTTACTTTTCACCACAATATAATATATGTGTCATAAATCAATCGAAGTAAAGTTTATGTGAAAATCACATGAAATTTACTTCTTCTTTTGACACATATATTTAATCGATTTCTAAAAATAAATCGAAAAATAAACATCACGCAGTGGGAGCTTTCACAGTTGTGTCTTTTTTTATTGTAGCTGATTTGGGATTCGATCAAGAACTGTTGAAGTGTGATGCTTTCGGTGTGCGCTCGATTCCACTGGGCCACGGTTGACTGCAAGATTGAGCTCGTTTAATTAGCATGAACTAAGAACAGCTCTCCCGACATGGAATGTAGTGCAACGTTATGCTCGTTTTGCTAGAGTGAAGAAAATTAACACTGACAAATGTATGCTCCGTTTCGGTGGTGTCGCGTATTCAAATCTTGCTTAATGTTCCTGTGTGCAATAAAACAACGACTACATTATATGAGTTCATGGAACTGGTTCATGGAGTTCGAGTACTAGTGCTGAAATTTGAATTAGCCGTGTAGAAGGCTTACAATTTGAATTTTAGCAAAGTCAATATTGCAGTAGAATCATGCTCATTTTTTTAATCTCAATACATTCTTCTCCGGAACCCCTTATCTTATGAAACAATAACAAACAAAGTTTATTCAATACAGTATCATTGTTACTAGCAATATTTAGTTCGACTAATCATTTTAATGAGTGTATGACAACATTGTTGAAAATTGTTTCAATAATTCATGTAAGTTGTTTTTTATTGGGAGCGATATTCATCCCGGAAATCCATTCCAAAACAAATGTTTGCTGTTGGATTTCTTAAAATGCACATCTATATGACTATATAATGATTGGGATAGATTTGTTTACAATCTTTAAACCTCAAAAATCAAAGGAAGCCATTTCAATGAGATATACATGTTTTCCTATACTGCAAATTTAAATGACAGTCCAATAGTTTCTACACAGACAAACAGACATAACTCATTGAATATTTCTCACTGTAAAACATCGTCACTAAAACATTACCGCCATCTGTTGAGTACAGTGTGGTGGGTAGTACGCTGAACAGATGGCGGTAGTGCGTAAACGTCAAACGCAAAATAATTGATTATGCGCGCCACAGGTGGCGGTACTACCAACTACGATACTTTTAAATTGACCGTTAAATGCTTGTTCGATGAACAACTTGCGAGTGTTATGTCTGTTTGTCTGTGGTTTCTACATGTCTGTTTACATGTGACATATCAACAAACGTCAAAAATCGTTAAAAGCAACTCCAATAAAATATACATGATTATCTTATAAGATATATCTTTTAGTGAGCAATATTCATCCTGAAAACATGTATATTTTACTGAATTTTCTCATAGTGCAAACTTATATAATTTTCCATTAGTTTCTAGATGTCTGTTCCCATCCATAACATACCAACAGTTTTCACCATGAAATATATCAGACAATATTCATATACATCTTACCTATCGCTAACCATGTTCGAAGCAAAGTTTTATCAAGTACTAAGTATGTGAAATTACGATATAAATCATTCCATATCGCAGTCATAGTTTTTAAGTGATAATCCGATGGAATCTATCAATCATCACATAAAATGGATAAATCTGCTAACATTGCTATGTTATAAGATGGATCCAATAAACGGTACATGTCGATTTGTTTCAGTGTAGACAGCAAGCTTATTTTTCAGGAACAGGGTAGATCCATAGAGGTAACTCTAAGACCAGAAGGTCATAAGGTCCCGAAGAAACGAGCTCAACTTTTTGACTCAGCTCTGGTACTATCTTTTGTCCCAAGCTAATCGATGCACCCCTCGAAACATAGGAAAATCCACGAACCCCTCATTTTATCTGTCAAACTTTCATAGCGAATCAAAACAAACATTGTGTAGTACTAGAATGGGATACGCTAATCGATGTGCTTGGGACCAATAGGCTAGTCAAGTAGTGAGCCAATTTAAAATCGTTAGGCTTGGATTATTCTTGGCAGGCATTCTCTGCTTGAACGTCAAGCAGTACAGTTCGGTCTTTGCTCGCTCTGTCGAGTTGTTCGAAAGTTCCTAGTTTGTTCCAAACATTCGCAGTTTAATCACAAACGAAGTGACAGACGGAGCGGCTCGAAAACTTTGGTGACGCACCTGCTATTGCAATTTTTCAGTGTACCACATGGCAACACCACTACTACTGGATTGTACCACATGGCAACACTACGACAGACAGTGCTCTAAACGCGAGGACTTCAAACGCATCCGAAAACAGGTGGCAACTAACAACCAAACAGTACGCAAGAAGGACAAAGTCCCGGTATTTCGGACGGAGGATTTCCCGCCTCTTCGTGCTCCTCAGCAAAGGCAACCCAAGTAACCAAAAGTTCTGATAAAAGGCAATTTGTGGCTTAAGCAGCTTAGTTAGTGATGGTCTTTAGAATTCTAAGCAGCCTCATTTTTAAGTCGTTATAAGAACTTGAAAGTTCCGGTATCATAATTGAAGAGAATTCTAAGCAGCTTCTGGCGGAACTTGAACGGAACTTTTAGAAAATAAATGTTTAGTTCATACTTTTATGAAAGTTATTTCTAAAGGCAAGTATTTATGTGTATTGATTTATCAGCATTAGTAGTTTTGGAGCTGTTTGAAGAATTAAACCCAGTCCTTCTGCGTGAGAGCCCCAGCACGAACCGCTGCGTCATCTGAAATATATTAAAGCGAGCTGTTGTCCCGCCTACTGTTGGAGTTTTCAGTGCCAGCTGACTGACTTGCATACGAAACACAATACCTTGATGAATTTGAAATTGGTATTTGCCCGCATGGTATTCCAACACATTTGTGGCGCAGTGGTTAGCGTTAGTAGATCGCATGCCGAATACACGGGTTCGAATCCAGGAAATTACTTTTTAATTTTTTTTATGTTTTAACAGAATGTTGATGCACTGCATAAATATAAGAATTATGATTTATTCGGGCCACTGATCATTTAATATTTACGTACATTAAATTTTGTTACTAATAAAGACTTGCTTCATGTGGCTTGAAAGTTCTGTCGGAACTTTATTTGAACTTCATGGAACTTGAAAGTTCTGTCGGAACTTTGTTTGAACTTTATGGAACTTGAAGGTTCGGTCGGAACTTTATTTGAACTTTATGGAACTTGAAAGTTCTGTCGGAACTTTATTTGAACTTTATGGAACTTGAAAGTTCTGTTGGAACTTTATTTGAACTTTATGGAACTGGAAGGTTTGGTTGGAACTTTATTTGAACTTTATGAAACTTGAAAGTTCTGTCGGAACTTTATTTGAACTTTATGGAACTTCTGTCGGAACTTTATTTGAACTTTATGGAACTTGAAAGTTCTGTTGGAACTATATGTGAACTTTATGGAACTTGAAAGTTCGGTCGGAACTTTATTTGAACTTTATGGAACTTGATGGTTCGGTTGGAACTTTATTTGAACTTTATGGAACTTGAAAGTTCTGTCGGAACTTTATTTGAACTTTATGGAACTTGAAGGTTCGGTCTGAACTTTATTTGAACTTTACGGAACTTGAAAGTGATTTTAATCGTTGAATGCGGAACTTTTGGTTACTTGGGAAGCGAATTCGCGGGTGCATCCCACTCAAGCAACTTCTGGTGATTCTGCTGGCCAAAGCTCTCCATCCCCCCATGGATTCTGGAGACAACCAACAGCGCAAAACAACAACCCCGATCTGTTCTCAGCGGATAAACTGATGGAAATTTTCATCAACATGTCCGCCCAAGTAACAATTTCCAGTTGAAGAAACGCTTTCGTTTTGATTTTGTTCAGCTGCATGTTGAATAATAATTGCACAATGTGTTCACCACAACTTTTATAAAACCCTTGTTTACACTGGTTTGGAGAACCTATACAACTGCAACACAAAGGTGTTGTCTAACGTATTCAGTAAAACGTTTACCCAAAATCAATTTCTTCACTGATAAATTGAACTATTCCCATTTTGCTTGAAATATAATCAATTTGACATTAAACTCAGTTTAATCATATCGAATGATTAAAAATTAATCCTCTCTTTCTAAAATATAAGCATTTGATATTATTCCCAGTTTAATCATGGTTGATTAGATTGTAGATTATCTATTTTTGAATAAATTTTAATCATTTTTGATTCTATTTTAATAATTTTTTATTGAATTTTAATCATTTTTGATTATATATCAGTATTGAAAAAGACTAAAATTTAATACTTGAAAGATTATTTCGATTTTAATCATGCATGACTACTGCCGAAGTAATCATGGCTCGGACTCAATAAGGTGAAGCGGGAATCTGCATACTTTTTAAGCTTTTTTGATTTAATTTATCTTTGAGTGTTGTTGAAGAAACGCTTCCATTGTGATTTTATTCAACTGCATGCTGAATAATAACTGTACAATTTGTTTATTACAACTTCTGTAAAACTCTTGTTTACACTGGTTTGGAGAACCTGTTCAACTACAGCATTATATGTATACGCGGTATAGGAGTAGAAGCAACTTTTATACAACGTTTATAGATAGGGGAATTTACGTATTCTCGTCAGTCTAAGCAGCGTCCGAACTTCTATTTGCGATTTCTCAGCGTCACACACATACATGACAGGTTTGTTTGTTGACATTTATCTGCTGCTTCCTGTTCTACCAATTCCAATCGACAAAATTGATCAAAACGGGTTGAACATGTTTTTACAACGCTTCAAACTTCTCAGGTGAGTGTGACTATTGTCGGCAGTCTCTTTTTCTTCGGCATCCTTTCCATTTGAACTGCGTGTTAACCAGCTGTTCTATTATCGGCAACTCGAAATCAGCCGTATTTTGTAGTGTGTATATTTAATTTAAAGAAAAATATGGCATAACAGGATTGCACAGTCGTAAAAATGTGATCAGATTGAAGCTGAAAAGATAAGGAATCGGCTGAATACATTCAGCGAAGAGTTTTGATGGGAAAATACAGTGAAATTAACGTTTCAATTTCGGTTGCCGAAAACAGTCAATGGGTGCCGAAGCCATAATTTACCCTACATATTTGAACTCAAGCTATATTATTTTGGTGTAAGCTCTTATACAACGTTTGTAGACACTTCTTGACAGCTGCTTTGAAATTTAGTAGAGAGTAAACCTGAGAGGCGTTTGTTGCACTCTTTTATGACTCCTAAATAATCATTGTACAGCAAGCATTCAGTATCTGCCGTTCAGGCGTTCGGACGTGTTTTTTCGCTAGTTCGGAAAAATTTTCGCGCGCTTCGGAAGGAGATGGACGTTGACGAGACGCCGCCCGACGCGGGTGGTTTCTCTACGGGCGCCAAGCCCAAGAGGAAGAAAACCGAAACCAAGCCTATCGTTGACGAGGACAAGTTGAAGCAGCAGTTGCTGAACAGCAACACATTCATCACGCTGCAGCAAAAATCCCAAACCACCACGGATCAGTCGACCACGGTGGTTTCCCCTCCGGGTGTCAAAACACCGGTAGTCACCACCCCGGTGGTTACAAATCCGGTGGTTTCCAAGCCGGAAAATCCCGCCGGAAAGGGAAAGCTACCGCCGCTGGTGGTCAAGAACATCGATTTCGCAACTCTCGTCGATAAGATGCACACGTGTGATGCCAGGCCGACGTACAAAATCACCCGATTTGGCACCAAAATCAACTGCACCTCCGCAGAGGAGTTCAACAAGGTGGAAAAGCATCTGAAGCGGTGTGGACTTGAGTACTACACACACGACAAACCAAATGAACGACCCTACCGGGTAGTGCTTCGTGGTCTTCCGCTGGTCGATCCAAAGGAGCTGCTGGGGCGCCTGAAGAACGAACACAATCTCACCGCCCAGGCGGCTCACATCATCAAGAGGAAGGGAGATTGTGCAGCCCTGGATGAGTCCTTCTATTTGGTGCACTTCGCCAAGGGGTACACCAACCTCAAGCAGCTGAGAGAGGTGAAACACATCGCGCATATCATCGTGCGATGGGAAGCATACCGCAACAAACGGGCCGATGTAACGCAGTGCATGAATTGCCTCTACCACGGCCATGGAACCCGAAACTGTCACCTGAAGAGCAGGTGTAACAACTGTGGTGAAACCCACGCTTCAGAAACGTGTCCGACTAAGGACGCACCAGCGAAACGTTGTGCCAACCCAAGTAACAATTTCCAGTCGAAGAAACGCTTTCGTTTTGATTTTGTTCAGCTGCATGTTGAATAATAATTGCACAATGTGTTCACCACAACTTTTATAAAACCCTTGTTTACACTGGTTTGGAGAACCTATACAACTGCAACACAAAGGTGTTGTCTAACGTATTCAGTAAAACGTTTACCCAAAATCAATTTCTTGTTGAAGAAACGCTTCCATTGTGATTTTATTCAACTGCATGCTGAATAATAACTGTACAATTTGTTTATTACAACTTCTGTAAAACTCTTGTTTACACTGGTTTGGAGAACCTGTTCAACTACAGCATTATATGTATAAGCGGTATAGGAGTAGAAACAACTTTTATACAACGTTTATAGATACATATTTAAACTCAAGCTTTATTATTTTGGTGAAAGCTCTTATACAACGTTTGTAGACACTTCCTGACAGCTGCTTTGAAATTTAGTAGAGAGGAAACCTGAGAGGCGTTTGTTACACTCTTTTATGACTCCTAAATGATCATTGTACAGCAAGCGGTGAAAAGCGTTTATAGCACTTTTCAATGACTCCTTAACAACCGGATAGAAGCAACTTTTATACAAAGTTTATAGATACATATTTAAACTCAAGCTTTATTGTTTTGGTGAAAGCTCTTATACAACGTTTGTAGACACTTCCTGACAGCTGCTTTGAAATTTAGTAGAGAGGAAACCTGAGAGGCGTTTGTTACACTCTTTTATGACTCCTAAATGATCATTGTACAGCAAGCGGTGAAAAGCGTTTATAGCACTTTTCAATGACTCCTTAACAACCGGATAGAAGCAACTTTTATACAAAGTTTATAGATACATATTTAAACTCAAGCTTTATTGTTTTGGTGAAAGCTCTTATACAACGTTTGTAGACACTTCCTGACAGCTGCTTTGAAATTTAGTAGAGAGGAAACCTGAGAGGCGTTTGTTACACTCTTTTATGACTCCTAAATGATCATTGTACAGCAAGCGGTGAAAAGCGTTTATAGCACTTTTCAATGACTCCTTAACAACCGGATAGAAGCAACTTTTATACAAAGTTTATAGATACATATTTAAACTCAAGCTTTATTGTTTTGGTGAAAGCTCTTATACAACGTTTGTAGACACTTCCTGACAGCTGCTTTGAAATTTAGTAGAGAGGAAACCTGAGAGGCGTTTGTTACACTCTTTTATGACTCCTAAATGATCATTGTACAGCAAGCGGTGAAAAGCGTTTATAGCACTTTTCAATGACTCCTTAACAACCGGATAGAAGCAACTTTTATACAAAGTTTATAGATACATATTTAAACTCAAGCTTTATTGTTTTGGTGAAAGCTCTTATACAACGTTTGTAGACACTTCCTGACAGCTGCTTTGAAATTTAGTAGAGAGGAAACCTGAGAGGCGTTTGTTACACTCTTTTATGACTCCTAAATGATCATTGTACAGCAAGCGGTGAAAAGCGTTTATAGCACTTTTCAATGACTCCTTAACAACCGGATAGAAGCAACTTTTATACAAAGTTTATAGATACATATTTAAACTCAAGCTTTATTGTTTTGGTGAAAGCTCTTATACAACGTTTGTAGACACCTCCTAACAGCTGCTTCGAAATGTATTAGAGATTGAACCTGAGAGGCGTTTGTTACACTCTTTTATGACTCCTAAATAATCACTATACAGCAAGCGGTGAAAAGCGTTTATAGCACTTTTTAATGACTCCTTAATAACCGTTGTGTAAGTACTCACAATATTCACAGATTAAAATTAGTTTAACAATTGTCGTGGTACGCCATCATAATTGCTTGTACAGTTTTTATTAATTTAATTTATTTGTGCACATTGAAAAAATATGTAATTATGCCATAATTCACATTCTGTGATCATGGAGGAAGTAGTAACAAGCATCTGTTTGATCTTTGATTGATATTCTTTCAATTAATCTCTCTAATAATTAATTGAGAGAATTTGTCTAGAAATGTTATCGTTGATTATATGATATATGTCTTAAATTAATGTTTGCATTTATTAATAACACACCTATATATAATTTACCTCTACTCCACCGAGGGTTTCTCGAAGCAAGATTCGAACTCATGATCCCGGATTGCCAGCCGCTTCTGTTTCCATCTGCTCTATTCTTGAATACATATTTTGATCATATGAGAGAAGTATATGAAGCTCATCTTGAGTGACTTCTCTTGCAGTCGAATAATCATTGCCTTATGGTCATATAAACGTGCCTATCACTTGTGCTATTTTTAGCAACAAAATTGTGGTTGGGGGTTGGTCGAACGTAAACAATCATTTAAGAGTGCTCCAAGCAGTTTTTGAAGCTTTTAACCAAATGGCAATACAACTACATTCTTGTTCAACTCTGGAAGCTATTATTCAACGTTTGATCAACTCAGGTGTTCTATAAGAGCTCCCAATTGTTTGTTTTGATGCGTTTATTCCACGTTCTATATAGCTCTTGTCAATCGGTTTAACTAAGGTGCTATAAAAGTTATCGTAGGTCTTATAAAGCATATAGGTAAACCGAACGTAAACAATCATTTAAGAGTGCTCCAAGCAGCTTTTGAAGCGTTTAACTTAAAAGGCAATACAACTACATTCTTGTACAACTCTGGAAGCTATTATTCAACGTTTGATCAACTCAGGTGTTTTATAAGAGCTCCCAATTGTTTGTTTTGATGCGTTTATTCCACATCCTATATGGCTCCTGTCAAATAGTTTAACTGAACGTAAACAATCATTTAAGAGTGCTCCAAGCAGTTTTTGAAGCTTTTAACCAAATGGCAATACAACTACATTCTTGTTCAACTCTGGAAGCTATTATTCAACGTTTGATCAACTCAGGTGTTCTATAAGAGCTCCCAATTGTTTGTTTTGATGCGTTTATTCCACGTTCTATATAGCTCTTGTCAATCGGTTTAACTAAGGTGCTATAAAAGTTATCGTAGGTCTTATAAAGCATATAGTTAAACCGAACGTAAACAATCATTTAAGAGTGCTCCAACAGCTTTTAAAACTTTTAATCAAATGGCAATACAACTACATTCTTGTTCAACTCTGGAAGCTATTATTCAACGTTTGATCAACTCAGGTGTTTTATAAGAGCTCCCAATTGTTTGTTTTGATGCGTTTATTCCACATCCTATATGGCTCCTGTCAAATAGTTTAACTGAACGTAAACAATCATTTAAGAGTGCTCCAAGCAGCTTTTGAAGCGTTTAACTTAAAAGGCAATACAACTACATTCTTGTACAACTCTGGAAGCTATTATTCAACGTTTGATCAACTCAGGTGTTTTATAAGAGCTCCCAATTGTTTGTTTTGATGCGTTTATTCCACGTTCTATATAGCTCTTGTCAATCGGTTTAACTAAGGTGCTATAAAAGTTATCGTAGGTCTTATAAAGCATATAGTTAAACCGAACGTAAACAATCATTTAAGAGTGCTCCAAGCAGCTTTTGAAGCGTTTAACTTAAAAGGCAATACAACTACATTCTTGTACAACTCTGGAAGCTATTATTCAACGTTTGATCAACTCAGGTGTTTTATAAGAGCTCCCAATTGTTTGTTTTGATGCGTTTATTCCACATCCTATATGGCTCCTGTCAAATAGTTTAACTGAACGTAAACAATCATTTAAGAGTGCTCCAAGCAGTTTTTGAAGCTTTTAACCAAATGGCAATACAACTACATTCTTGTTCAACTCTGGAAGCTATTATTCAACGTTTGATCAACTCAGGTGTTCTATAAGAGCTCCCAATTGTTTGTTTTGATGCGTTTATTCCACGTTCTGTATAGCTCTTGTGAATCAGTTTAACTAAGGTGCTATAAAAGTTATCGTAGGTCTTATAAAGCATATAGTTAAACCGAACGTAAACAATCATTTAAGAGTGCTCCAACAGCTTTTAAAACTTTTAATCAAATGGCAATACAACTACATTCTTGTTCAACTCTGGAAGCTATTATTCAACGTTTGATCAACTCAGGTGTTTTATAAGAGCTCCCAATTGTTTGTTTTGATGCGTTTATTCCACATCCTATATGGCTCCTGTCAAATAGTTTAACTGAACGTAAACAATCATTTAAGAGTGCTCCAAGCAGCTTTTGAAGCGTTTAACTTAAAAGGCAATACAACTACATTCTTGTACAACTCTGGAAGCTATTATTCAACGTTTGATCAACTCAGGTGTTTTATAAGAGCTCCCAATTGTTTGTTTTGATGCGTTTATTCCACGTTCTATATAGCTCTTGTCAATCGGTTTAACTAAGGTGCTATAAAAGTTATCGTAGGTCTTATAAAGCATATAGTTAAACCGAACGTAAACAATCATTTAAGAGTGCTCCAAGCAGCTTTTGAAGCGTTTAACTTAAAAGGCAATACAACTACATTCTTGTACAACTCTGGAAGCTATTATTCAACGTTTGATCAACTCAGGTGTTTTATAAGAGCTCCCAATTGTTTGTTTTGATGCGTTTATTCCACATCCTATATGGCTCCTGTCAAATAGTTTAACTGAACGTAAACAATCATTTAAGAGTGCTCCAAGCAGCTTTTGAAGCGTTTAACTTAAAAGGCAATACAACTACATTCTTGTACAACTCTGGAAGCTATTATTCAACGTTTGATCAACTCAGGTGTTTTATAAGAGCTCCCAATTGTTTGTTTTGATGCGTTTATTCCACGTTCTGTATAGCTCTTGTGAATCAGTTTAACTAAGGTGCTATAAAAGTTATCGTAGGTCTTATAAAGCATATAGTTAAACCGAACGTAAACAATCATTTAAGAGTGCTCCAACAGCTTTTAAAACTTTTAATCAAATGGCAATACAACTACATTCTTGTTCAACTCTGGAAGCTATTATTCAACGTTTGATCAACTCAGGTGTTTTATAAGAGCTCTCAATTGTTTGTTGGGAACTGCGGTGGCGCTCACTCGGCTACAGACCGTAGCTGCCCCAAACGTGCCGAATACATCCGGATTCGGCAACAAGCAACAACCACGCACCAGCCGGGACGGAAGGAAGTCAAAAAGGTTCCTGCGCCTGCTCCGAACCCAAAGGATTTTCCTCCGCTGCCGCCCAGGCCAAAACCCGACGATGACCCACAGTCTGCCGGGAATAAAAAACCTCGTATCGATCCTCGCACCAGAGCCGGTGCGCAAACCACAACGGATTCCTCTTCCGAGGAAAGCGAAGACAAGCTCTACAGTTCTGCCGAGCTGTGGGCCATCTTTAGCGAGTTCTGCGATCGTTTGAAGCAGTGCAAGAAAGGTACAGACCAGGTTAAGGTCATTGGTGAATTGCTCTGCAAATATGGAGTCAACTGAGCCCCGCAGCATGCGAATTGCCAATTGGAATGCTCGCTCAATAAGAGCGAAAAAGATAGAGTTGGGCAACTTCCTTGCTCAACAAAACATCGACGTAGGAGTTATCACCGAAACCCGGCTCAACCCAAAAACAAATTTCTCCCTCCCTGCTCACACGATGATCCGGCTAGATCGCCCCAACTCAACCGGCGGCGGAGTAGCTGTCATCGTAAAACATGGCATCCGCTATGAGATCGTACCACATCCGAAAACAACAATCGTCGAAGCAATCGGCGTAAAAATACATGCTGTTGATGGAGACATCGTGCTGTTTGCCGTCTACGTACCGAGGCAGTGTGCAGACAGTAATGGAACAGCAAAACTCTTCGCGGAAGATCTCCAAAAGCTCACCGACAATAGAACCGGCTTTGTGGTAGCCGGTTATCTCAACGCCCGCCACACCTTATGGCGAAATCACAACTGTAACAAAAATGGCACCCTCCTTGCAAACCACCTCAGCTCAGGTACGTGTGACATTCATTTTCCAGACGAACCAACGTTCCTCTCCCCAGCCGGAGTAACATCCACCTTGGACGTGTTCCTATCCGACCTGGCACTCTCGTAACCAGTCACCCATCATGAATTGAGCTCCGACCACTACCCGGTGGTGTGTGAACTGGATTTCAACCCAACAACAGCACCGGTATCGATGAGACGAGACTATCATCGCGTTAACTGGGTGGCATTCAGTCGCCTGGTGGACTCACGACTTCCCGAAGATATGGATCTGCCATCCATCGAAGCCATCGACACTCAGCTGGAAGCTTTCGAAGACATCGTACACGCTGCAGAAGAGGCTACTATCCGTTGGGTACCGGTGAGACAACAATTCACCACGATTGAAGTCTACACCCGGCAATTGATCCAGCAACGAAACACCGTCAGACGGCAATTCCAACGGACCGGATGCCTTCTGAAAAAACAAGAAGTCTCCCACCTCAACAGCCAGATTGGGGACCGGTTGGCGAAGATCAGGAACGAGCAGTTCTCAAGCAGCATCGAACATATGAGCGACCACTCAAGGCCGTTCTGGAAGGTGGCCAAGGTCCTAAAGAAAAAACCAGCAAAAGTTCCACCACTGAAAGACGACACCGGAGGCATCCTGGTATCCCCATCGGAGAAGGCCAACGCCATCGCCAGCAAACTCATCGAAGCGCACAACATCGGTGCAGGCATGGTGAGTCCCCACGAAGCTGCGGTGCAACGTACCATCAATCAGCTCAACGAACAAGTCGACGATGTGCCGTTCGACGGTCAAGTAACCGAGGATGAGGTGCGTGCAGCAGTGAAACGCGGCAAAAACATGAAGGCCCCCGGCAACGACGCTATCTTCAACCTGGTTCTGAAGAAGCTCTCCAGCAAGGCGTTCCGTTTCCTGGCAGCAATCTTTACCAGATGCTTCCAGCTAAACTATTTCCCGACCAGATGGAAGACAGGGAAGGTCATCCCTATCCCAAAACCGGGGAAGGACCCAACTGCCCCATCGAGCTACAGGCCGATCACGTTGCTATCAGCAGTCAGCAAGATCTTCGAACGGCTCATTCTCCAACGTATGATGGAACACATCGAAGAGCATCATGTCATCGTGCCGGAGCAGTTCGGCTTTCGGAAGGGACATTCAACCGTCCACCAACTGGTCCGAGTGGAGAACACCATCGAACGGAACAAGGCACTCTCCACCAACACGGCTATGGTACTCCTGGATGTGGAAAAGGCCTTCGACAACGTCTGGCACTACGGGCTAGTCCACAAGCTGGTGCAAGCGAACTTCCCGGCCTACCTCGCGAGAATGGTAAGAAATTATCTCACAAACAGAACATTTCGAGTACATCTTCCAGGTGCTGCTTCGGAACTCCAAGAGGTCCCAGCGGGTGTACCTCAGGGCAGCCTTCTGGGCCCCATCCTATACAACATCTACACCTCCGATGTTCCACAACTCCCTGCTGGATGCAGCCTCGCGCTGTATGCAGATGACAGTGCCATCATGGCCAACGGTAGATCCCCAAACATCTATCGGTATCGGCTTCAGCAGGGCGTAACGGCGTACGTCTCGTACCTGACCAGCTGGAAGACCAAAGTGAACGAAACCAAGAGTCAAGCCATCCTCTTCCGACATAGACCAGCATCAAGACTACTGCCTCCAGCCGACTGCCTCATCCGAGTGAACGGCCGGCCTGTGGAGTGGGCAAACGAAGTCAACTACCTCGGAGTCACCATCGATGACAAGCGAATCTATCGTACCCACACCGACAACCTCAAGAACAGATGCATCGCGCTATCGAGATCGTTGTACCCGTTGATAGCACGACGGTCTAGGCTGTCGCAACGGAACAAGCTAGCAGTTTTCAACATGATCATCGCTCCGGTGGTCAACTATGCCATGCCGGTGTGGGGTACGTGTGCTGAGACCCACAAGAAGAAGCTACAAGTGGTCCAAAACCGGCTGCTGAGGACAATACTGGATGCCCCGTTCGGCACGAGGATACGTGATCTACATCGAACCGCAGGATGCAAGACGGTACAGGAGCGAATCGATGAATCGTTTGAAAATTTCAACGAGAGTGACCCAGTAGTCTTAGAGTTACCTCTATGGTGCTACACTCTCGGAGCATCCGCTCATCCGAGCGCTGGTAAACTAGGGTATGCAATATTAGGTTAAGTAGGTTAAGTAGATTATCAAATTCACAGAGATACATGAGTATCCAAACACACAATTATTCCCAAAGAAAAACAAACACATACATCACTGATGTAAAATGAATGTTAACTAAAGGTTGAAAAAGTTAAACTTAAATCACTTAACTAAATATCATGTACAAATAACAAAAAGATTAAAATAAATTAAAATAAATGAACATTGAAGAAGAAGAAGATTGTACAGCAAGCGGTGAAAAGCGTTTATAGCACTTTTTAATGACTCCTTAATAACCGTTGTGTAAGTACTCACAATATTCACAGATTAAAATTAGTTTAACAATTGTCGTGGTACGCCAAAATAATTGCTTGTACAGTACCCTATGTAAAGTGAAATTAGAACTTTCAAATCAATCCACATATGAAAAACGTAAAACTTACGTGAAAAACTAGATGGAAAAAAATCTATGCATGTTTTCTTGTAACATCTAAGTGACAAAATTTCTGAGTTTAGTTTTTCATAAAAATTTTAAGTTTTTGCAAATTTATTATGTCGATCGGTTCATAAGAATTAATTTGAATCCATATATAATTCTAATAGGTAGTATAGGCCTTTTGAAGTAAGTTTCACTTTATTTTTATGTGATATCTAAGTTAAAATTAACCTAAGCAAAAAGATCTTTGCCCATTCCACTGGAAAGCGACATAGATTTTATGGTAATTTTATTATTTTTTAACGGCACCTGCAACGTTTACCTGTTACTTGGTCGTCTTGGAAGGTTCTGGTAAGATTATCACTGTATAAAACAAGGCGTAAGTTAAAATTTGTTTTTGTTTACATGAACCTAAACGCTCCATAATTGAAATTAGATCCTACTTAAATTTCAACTGCCCAGTCGGCAATTCGTAAATCAATTGAAATATATTATTCATAAAGCATGATCATGTACTTCTCAGAAAATTCAATTATTCCAATAGAATATGCAAATCCCTAGTCAAACGAAAAATTTATATAGAATTTAAGTGTGTAGTGCCAAGTTCGCGATGATTTGCATGGGATACCCGGCTGTATGTTTGTTTTCAAAATCTCGTTTACTTCGTTACCAAATTTAGACTGGAACGGAATGAACAAAGAATCTGAACCTTAAAAGCTCACTTACAAACTCTTTAGAATCATCGTGGTGGCCCTGAAAAGGGCCGTTTTTGTAGGATTTTGATGGGATAATTAAGCGCGTTCACCACGGATACGACGAGCCAGCTGGATGTCCTTCGGCATGATAGTGACACGCTTGGCGTGGATAGCACACAGGTTGGTATCCTCGAACAGACCGACCAGATAGGCCTCGCTAGCTTCCTGCAGAGCCATAACAGCCGAGCTCTGGAAGCGCAGATCGGTCTTGAAGTCCTGGGCGATTTCACGGACCAGACGTTGGAAAGGCAACTTTCGGATCAACAGTTCGGTCGATTTCTGGTAACGACGGATCTCACGCAGGGCGACGGTGCCTGGCCGGTAGCGATGAGGTTTCTTCACACCTCCGGTGGCTGGAGCGCTCTTACGGGCGGCCTTTGTTGCCAACTGCTTGCGAGGAGCCTTCCCTCCAGTAGACTTGCGAGCGGTCTGCTTAGTGCGAGCCATTGTTATGTTGCGATGCGTATTCGATGAGAGCACACTGTGTAATGTTCATAAAAATTAATTCCATTCTCTTTTATAACATGCGTTCGCTGTGTTCAACCAATCAGAAACGATGAAAGAACAAGAACACAGCAACTAACAAAAAGAATTTAACCCTCGAGTAGGTATAAAACAGCCAAAATTTGGAATTTTTGTTCACTTATGTTTCAACCTTCATCGACGATTCAACTATCTCATTAGAAAATGACAGGACGCGGCAAGGGAGGAAAAGGCCTTGGCAAAGGAGGAGCCAAGCGTCATCGAAAAGTGTTGCGTGACAACATCCAGGGCATCACCAAACCCGCTATCCGTCGTTTGGCTCGTCGTGGTGGAGTGAAGAGAATTTCCGGTCTCATCTACGAAGAAACCAGAGGAGTACTGAAGGTGTTTCTGGAGAACGTTATTCGTGACGCCGTTACTTACACCGAACATGCGAAGAGGAAGACTGTCACCGCAATGGATGTCGTTTACGCGTTGAAGCGGCAGGGACGTACTCTTTACGGATTCGGGGGATAAATTAGTTTCATCGACTCAAAACAAAAAAAACGGCCCTTTTCAGGGCCACCATATTAATACAAAAGGTGTTTCTGAATTGACTTTCTTACCGGAATGTAGCAGGTGGCAGTGATATGATGGAACATTCCTGGTTGCCACTACTACGAATTCAGTGCCGACAATAATTTGTAAATATTTTGATGTGGTACGCTGTGCACTTCCAGGGCGAGATGAAATTTCAGCTCAAGTAAGATGAGTTCCCGTACGCTTCTTAGGGAAAGATATCGAGCGCGGGTTACCCCTAAAGAACCCCTAAAGATTTTTTAGAGGGTACATACGACGAATGAGAACCGCCCAAAGGGAACTCAGGAACGAATTCACACATTATCCAGGATAAACTTTTTCTGAATGAGAAAAATGTATATTGTGGACACACAGTTAGAACTAAACTATTTCATTTTCCGGCTGATTTTTGAGGTTTTCCACTTTTCCACAGGTATATCGCTGGGCTTGCTGTACATTTACGTTGTGTCCATTCGCTGTGTTGTCACATCTCAAAATAACACTCAAATAATTTTACTGTTTATTTTGGATAGAATAAAATGAAAAGCTTCATAGAATTTCCAACACAGAAATACATTTTCTCATTTTCTGGTGGAAATTCACAGAAACCAATGATAGAGATATTTGATTGTGAAATTCTCATGTTCCATAATTTGTGGATAAAGTCATTTGGACGATGTGGCATGGTCTGCTACAGCTTATTATGGCTGATCAACATTCGGTTTTCAAGAATGTGTTAAGGGTAGTGGAATTTTCATTTCCCTTTTTGGAAGTGCAAAACAGCAGATCCCATCCAGGTTGAAACTGAATAATAAACAAATTCACTATAAGATGTGCCATTAAATGATACATGTTGATGATGTATGTCGATTAATGATTATGATTAATTAATGAATATGATGTCGAAATCCTTGAACTCTTTAGCTGCATTATTGGTAGCCCTGAAAAGGACTGTTTTGGGTAATTCTTTGAGTTGCTGTAGATCAACAACGTTCCGAGTTTACTTCTTGACGACCTTCTTCGGGGCCGCTTTCTTGGCTGGGGTGGTTCTCTTCGGCTTCGGGGTCTTTGGCTTCTTGGCAGCGGTCTTCGAGGGCTTGGTGGCCTTTTGCTTGGGAGTAGTAGCCTTCTTCACGCCTCCGGCCTTCTTCGCGGTCTTGGCACCGGCAGCCTTGGCTTTCTTCTCACCAGCTGGCTTCTTGGCAGCTTTAGCAACGGGCTTCTTGGCTTTCTTATCACCGGCTGGCTTCTTCGTTCCGGTAGCTTTCTTGACCTTTTTCTCACCTGCAGCTTTCTTCGGTTTCTTCTCAGTGGCGGCTTTCTTGGCTTCAGCCTTCAACTTGAATGATCCCGATGCACCGATTCCCTTGGTTTGGACAATCGTTCCCTTCTCGACGCCATTCTTCAAAGACTTCTTAAGGAACGGGGCTAGCTTGGCAACGTCGCACTTGTAGTTGGCAGCGATGTACTTCTTGATGGCCTGCAGCGACGATCCGTTGCGTTCCTTCAGGGTTTTGATGGCGGCAACAACCATTTCGTTCACCGGGGGATGGGTCGATGGCTTCTTGGGCTTGCCCTGTCCCTTGAGGGCCCTTGGCTTCTTTGTCTTGGCGGGCGAGGTGGCAGCTGGTGCTGCAGCAGCGGCTACGGTTGCAACTTCAGACATCTCGGCTTGATTAAGGTAGATACACTGTTTGAATTAGTCGGTAAGAGACAGCAGACCTGTGTAAGATTTTGAAGTCTGTGCTAGGGAGATAAGCGCGAATGTTGAATTGTTGATTGTTCACGAAATATTTTGATATATTCCGGTAACACAGTTTAAAAATGTTAATTAAGGTATTTATCTTTGCATAATCAAATAAGCTGTTATCGGAATTTTAAAGATAAATAGTTAAGGTATCAGCTCACCAGTAACAAAAATGGCTAGGTTCAGCATAATTCATACAATATCACACTCTTTCATTATTCATTAGACACAAGCAGCATCTTCTCGTGACAAAACCTTCAATAGTAGCTATTGAAACAATTACAGGGGCATTTACATTTTTAAAATATGTGAGAATAATAGTTTCTCTGCGGATCTGCTTTCATTAAAAGTGAACATTTATATTGTGAATGCTATAAATGTACCTCCAAACAGTATGCTGAAAAACGTTAAGATCAATTCAATTGAATTTCAAACAATGCTCAATGTTTCAGAAAATAACAGCAAATAATTGAAAATCAATTTCAAATTTCTCAAGTAAATACTTTGATTTTGGCATAAAACTGAACCCTTAGGCCTAAGCTTGATTTTTCCTGTGTTACACTGTGTGTAACTAAGGCTACACGACAAATTATGATTATCTCCTTCCAGCAAAATTGTTTGCTGAAAATTGACCAGCAAAAATATGTTGAAAGCAGATATTTTTTTATTACTCTGATTAAAATTTAATCAAAGTTATTGCTGTAAAAATGAATAATGGCAAACGAGCTGTCAAGTGGATTTGTATATTTTTTTTTCGGGGTAGTTGCATGATCTTTTGCCAAACTGTACAAGCAAAGAATTTAGCAGAAATTTTCTGCTGTTAGAAAAGTCTTTATCTTTCGTAATTACTATAATACCTATACGGTAAGATACGAACAAAATTTGGCAAGGAACTATTATCAATAATGACATCGTCTTAATTTCTAGAAGGTTCAATCCACTTAACGTTCAATGCAATCATTAACATGTCCCGGAAACATTGACAACAAACTTAGGCTTATGGTTATGACTGGACGTTTTAATAAGTTGTAGGTGAAAATTCAAACCGAAATTTTCTCAAGTTCTCCAACAATGTGTATCATTGTTTTTGTACAAGTACAGAGGAATAAGCTCAACATCGGGTTTCAGTAAAGTTTCCTTGTTCTTTTTGGTGGAAAAAAAAAAAAGTTTTGGTGGATAACCAGTAACATTTACTACAAAAAAAATAGTCTGTTGAATTTGCTTATTTCCATTATTTTCAAAAATTCAAAAGCAGTTTTTTCTTGTTCAACACCATGAAAATGTGTTCATTGCATTTTCTTGCCTACACGGCGATTGAGAACGACCCAAATTTGAGTTTAGTTCACTCATAATCGCCAAAAGTGCAGGAACTCAGCGATGAGTTAATTTACCTCATGTTTTCCCATGATTTTCCAGGGAAAAATTCCCGAATTTGAGAAAAGTAAAGATTGGATTCACTCAGTCTATTGGTACTACTCCGAGACTGAATAAAATTTTCGTCAATTTCCTCATTTTCCGACAGATTTTTTAGGTTTTCCACAGGAAACCATGAGACAAATTTTACTCATCGCTGAGTTCCTGCACTATTGGCGATTATGAGTGAACTAAACTCAAATTTGGGTCGTTATCTTTCGCCGTGTACCGGAACACCGAAAAAAGTATTTTTGATCTTCCAAAAAAAAAAAATAATGACGTCCCCTTTCCCCTTAACTTCCTCGTTTTTTTTTCTTCTTCATTCTAATCTTGTCTCACTTCCATCTGAGTCCTGTGCTCCAAGGTTGCAAAGACTCATTTCAGCTAAAACAATGTTTTTCTAAATTATGAAATAATTGACCACTTTGTCAAGCAGTTTTGGTGTGACTTTCTACCAGCGATTTCACAAAACTGGACCAACTAATTTCTATTTTTTTGTGAAACGCACAAATGTTGGCTATTTTTTTCGAGGTTCTAGAAGAAAAAATCTCAAAATAATGTTTCATTTCAAAGTTCGAGTGGTAGTAAACGTCATTTTATCTGCTCGAATGAAGTGGTTAATTAGATGCCATGATCAAATTTTGAATTGGTAGGATACAAGAAGAGGTTGCAAAGAATGTGTTTGACATATTAAACCTGTTTATTTCACTTCATGAGAGTCACAATCAGCGATTTTTCACAAACTCACTCACTCACTCAGCGATCAGCAAATCGCTGATTGTGACTCAAAGAAAGCAAAATTTACAGGTTTTATGTTTCCAACGCATACTTTGTAACCTCTTCTTGTAAGTTACAAGTAAAACATGCCATCATACCATCTATTGGTTTTATTATTCCGAAAAACATTATTTTAGCTGAAATGAGTCTTTGCAACCTTGCTGTGCTCAAGTAGGTAGGTGATCAAAATTTAAAATTCAAACTAAAACAAGCCCTTAAAAGGGTATCCTGTAAATTAACGCTAAATGCAATTATCATATTAGCATAATCAATTAACTAGAACAAATATGAAGAGCCAAATGGTAAACCAAATGTTGAAACATAAAAAAAAAAAACCAGCAAATAAACGTAAATTTTACTAATTCCCTCTGAGTTCTTCTCAGAATACGTTCGCTAATATCCTTCTTATAATGATCCTAGAATTTCCCCCATGATCATGCACACGGTTAGAAAAAAGTACCCAAAATTAAGTTCTTTTCACTCATCTCGGCACTATAGTGCAGGAACCCAAAAGTAGGTAAAGCGGGTCAAAGTAATTTTCATTTACTTGTGTGCAGTTCAAAAAGAATTTTCCACTGGCTTTTTAACCAAAAGTATGTTATTTGTACCCAACAGTAGGTAAATATGATTATACTCAACGTTGGGTTCCCACACTTTACTACCCCTGTTGAGTGGTTTTGCTCCTCCGTTTTTGACAACATTAGAAGGAGAAAAGGAGACAAACTAGTCAAAAGTAGGTAAAAGTGAACTGGCCGTTGGGTACTTTTTTCTTACCGTGCACAGATCGCTTCAGAGCTACTCAAACAAAAACTGGGTCAAAGAAGCTCTCTTGTGCTTCATGGGCTCAACATATTTAAGTCTTACACGGCCACTGTGGGAATCGAGAAAAACTAATCATATTGGCAAATCAAAGTTGGCACTCGTGGAGAATAGATGAACTATGAAAGTGATGATGGTTTCAAAATTTTACACGGTGAGGTATACGAGTTCAATCTTAAAATGCCTTTATTTTGCAAATGGAGCATTTTATTTAAATCTGGTTAATGCTACGTTAGTAGAAAACTTAAGGATTACTCAATAGATATATAATATAGAAAAAATAATTTCTTTTCAGATTTTTAGGTGTATGCATAGATTTCAGCTTTTCTACAACTGTAGCAACAACCAGATTTAAATTCAATGCTCAGTTTTCAAAATAAAAGCATTTTAAGATTGCACTCGTATACCTGTCCGTGGAAAATTTTGAAACCATCATCACTTTCATAGTTCGGCTATTCTCCACGAGTGGCAACTTTGATTTGCCAATTGTCAAATCAAAGTTGGCACTCGTGGAGAATAGAAGAACTATGAGTGTGATGATGGTTTCAACATTTTACACGGTGAGGTACACGGATAGAAATCTCCTTATACCTTTTGGCAAATTTCTATTGCTGATTATTCATAAAATGAATAAGTCAACTAATAAGCAGACGCCTTGCAAAAAGTTAATGAAGATCATGTGTCAAATGAAATGTATAAGCGGTTACACCAACAATCAATACGAAACTTACGATTTTAAATTGGCTCACTACTTGACTAGCCTATTGGTCCCAAGCAAACGATTAACGTATCCCATTCTAGTCGAAATTCTACTACTACACAATGTTTGTTTTGATTCGCTATGAAAGTTGGGGGTGAGGGGTTAGTGGATTTTCCTATGTTTCGAGGGGTGAATCGATTAGCTTGGGACCGAAGAGAGTACCAGAGCTGAGCCAAAAAGTTGAGCACGTTATTTCGGGACCTTCTAGTCTTAGAGTTGCCTCTATGGTTACACATACCTTGTATGCATTCTTATAGGACGTATGTGATTTGTCTTATGGAATGTATAAGGCTGATGTTTTGACAAAAATGTATAAGTGAAACACATGGATAAAATAATTGATTTTCGTTTCGTGTATATACAAGTACAATCTTAAAATGCTTTTATTTTGCAAATGCAGCATTTTATTTTAATCTGGTTAATGCTACGCTAGTAGAAAACTCAAGGACTACTTAATAGACATATAATATAGAAAAAAATAATTTCTTTTCAGATTTTTAGGGGTGTACATAGATGTCAGCATTTCTACCACTTTGCCTCCGCTATTATTGCTCTTAAAATGTAAGCCATAATTTTATTAAGTTGTTTAGATTACAATTTCAGCGGTGACGTGAAAAAAACGCAGTAAACACGCAATACCATAAAATTGTTACAAATTTTGTTCGTTAACGTTTTCACATGTGAATGATATGCTTGAATTTGATTCCGAGTCGAAGAATGCTTTTTGTGCGAGCAAGCGTATTGTTTGCCATTTTATAAAAACCTGAATTGACATAGAATAAATAAGGGAAAACAATATTTATTGATTTACATATATTTGATTTTGATACAATAAAAAATATGAATCGCTACAACTAAAATTATTCGTTGCTTTAAAAAATGCTGCAGGTTGATTCAAGTAAACATTTTTTTTAATCAATAAAAATCGATGTTTTATTCAATAAAGCTGGTGGCATTATTTTAATTCTATATTTTTATTGGATTACTCAATGGATTTTATTGATCTATATTCTATTCAAAATTTTGTTTGAAATGAATCGTGCTTTATTTGAATGAACTATGTTTTTTTCTGCGTGATGTACCTCTCAGTGGAAAATTTTGAAACCATCATCACTTTCAAAGTTCTTCTATTCTCCACGAGTGCCAACTTTGATTTGCCAATAAGATTAGGTTTTCTTGATTCCCACAAAATGGCGACATTTTTCAAACAAATCATAACATGATACCGTCACTTCCAATCAAAATGACGGTAGAGACAAAACTGTAGGAAAACTAATTCCCTTTCAGGAAAAATATACCTGCTAAAATCCCTAATAAAAATTGTATGGTTAATTTGCTTAACGACGTGTTCTGGGTATCATTCAAACCATTTGTGGAATGGTTCGATGATTTGGGTTATCGTTCGTTTATGGTTATTTTTTATTAGGGATGTTCTAGTTATTTTGGGTAAAAAAAAAAAAAACTGAATAACAAAGAGGTTGCCCCACTTTTTTGGTACGCCCCTGTGCGTTTTTTTATTCGATGTCAAAAAACAATACTACCACACTGAAACAAATCGACATGTACCGTTTATTGGATCCATCTTATAACATAGCAATGTCAGCAGATTTATTCATTCTATGTGATGATTGATAGATTCCATTGGATTATCACTTAAAAACTATGACTGCGATATGGAATGATTTCTATCGTAATTTCACATACTTAGTACTTGATAATACTTTGCTTCGAACGTGGTTAGCGATAGGTAATAAGTATATGAATATTGTCTGATATATTTCATGGTGAAAAACTGTTGATATGTCATGGGTGGGAACAGACATCTAGAAACTGATGGAAAATCATATAAGTTTGCACTATGAGAAAATCCAGTAAAATATACCTGTTTTCATGATGAATATTGCTCACTAAAAGATATATCATATAAGATAATCATGTATATTTTATTGGAGTTGCTTTTAACGCTTTTTGACGTTTGTTGATATGTCGCGTGTAAACAGACATGAAGAAACTATTGGACTGTCATTTAACTTTGCAGTATAGGAAAACATGTATATCTCATTGGAATAGCTTCCTTTGATTTTTGAGGTTTAAAGATTGTAAACAGATCCATCCCAATCATTTAATAGTCATATAGATATGCCTTTTAAGAAATCCAACAGCAAACGTTTGTTTTTGCATGTTTTTCTGGGCTGAATATCGCTCCTAATAAAATACATCTTCCATGATTGTTCTTTATAAATTATTGAAACAATTTTCAACGATGTTATCGTACACTCATTAAAATGATTAGTTGAACTAAATACAACAATGATACTGTATTGAATAATCTTTGTTTGTTTCTGGAAAAGAATGTATTGAGATTGAAAAAAAAATGATTCTACTGCAATATTTACTTTGCTATGATTCTAATTGTAAGCCTTCTACACGGCTAATTCAGATTCCAGCCCTAGTACTCGAACTTCATGAACCAGTTACATCAACTTATATAATTTAGTCGTTGATTTATTGCACACAGGTGCATTAAGAAAGATTTGAACAAACCACACCACCGAAACGGAACATAAATTTGTCAGTGCTATTTGTCTTCACTCTAGCAAAACGAGCATAACGTTGCACTGCATTCCATGTCGGGAGAGCTGTTCTTACTTCATGCTATTTGAACGAGCTCAATCTTGAAGTCAGTCGTGGCCCAGTGATATCGAGCGCAGACACCGAAAGCATCACACCTCAACAGTCCTTGATCGAATCCCAAATCAGCTACAATAAAAAAGGCACAACTGTGAAAGCTCCCACTGCCTGATGTTTATTTTTCGATTTATTTTTAGAAATCGACTAAATATATGTGTCAAAAGAAGAAGTAAATTTCATGTGATTTTCACACAAACTTTACTTCGATTAATTTATGGTACATATATTATATTGTGGTGAAAAGTGTAGCTTATGCTTATGGGTTTCAAATCCATTTCAGTTAATTATTATAATTTGATCGATTTTCATTTATCATACGACGATCATATAAAAGTTACCAAATTATCAGCATTGTAAATGTATCAGATATTCATATAGAATTTACCTGGCACATTTTCAATCATATAATTTTCAATGGATTATCTTATAGCGCAAATTTATAAGATTTCCACATAACAGGAATATGTCATATTGGTTCAGTGCACCAACACGTTTTTCAATAACGTTTATTTCGTTTTCCCGCGGTTTTTTCGCAGTTTATTTTCTTCTGCAAACTAGATTTTACACTGAACCAAAACATTATCCTTTGATCGAATGATTATTGCTTCACCCACATGGTGTTTCGTGAAAACCCATTTATGGGTAAAAAATACCCATTTTCAAACCATGTATGCAGCTGTCACAAAATGGGGGAATTTGGAAATCATAAAATGGGTGATAAAATACCAATTAAAAGAATCAGTTCACGAGTGCATAATGGGTATATTTTTTACCCACTAAGGGGTGAAAAAAACGCTTGGAAATTTTATCGTCTCATTCCGTCACCGACGATTGGGAATGCAAACAGTTTCTGTCCGTTTTTTTTTTTAGCAAAAATGGACGATCTTCGGAAAAGGTTATATCATAGAGGTAACTCTAAGACTAGAAGGTCCCGAAATAACGTGCTCAACTTTTTGGCTCAGCTCTGGTACTCTCTTCAGTCCCAAGCTAATCGATTCACCCCTCGAAACATAGGGAAAACCAACAACCCCTCATTTTATCTGTCAAACTTTCATAGCAAAACAAAACAAACATTGCGTATACGCAATACTAGAATTTCGACTAGAATAGGGTACGTTAATCGTTTGCTTGGGACCAATAGGCTAGTCAAGTGGTGAGCCAATTTAAAATCTTTAGTTTCGTATTGATTGTTGGTTATATTCTGAAACATTGGAGAGACTAACGGATAAGTCTATACAGTTTTATCCAATATGGTATTATCACAAACGAAGTGACAGACGACTAACTGGCGAAGAAATCAATTAAAATAATGTGGTTCGCTGTAATAGAATTTTCTGAGAAGCTTGTGTCATCAGCCACCAGATGGGCTAGTATTTTTGTTTTGGTTTTGCACAAAGTTGCCATGTGGTACACTGAAAAATTGCAATAGCAAGTTAGTCACCAAAGTTTTCGAGCCGCTCCGTCTGTCACTTCGTTTGTGGTTATATTCAACGCTTTGGCCACAGACAAACAGACATAACACTCGCAAGTTGTTCATCGAACAAGCATTTAACGGTCAATTTAAAAGTATCGTAGTTGGTAGTACCATAGAGGTAACTCTAAGACCACTGGGTCCCGAAGAAAATCATTATTATTTTTGGCTCACTCAGTACCAGAACAACGGTCCCAAGCAGTCCCAAGCTATTTCACTCACCCCTGCATGTTCTGCATGAATCCACACACCCCTGATGTTATCTGTCAAACTTTCATAGCGAATCAAAACAAACATAGTGTAGTAATAGAATTTCAACTAGAATAGGGTACGTTAATCGTTTGCTTGGGACCAATAGGCTACTAAAGTGGTGAGCCAATTTAAAATCGTTAGTTTCGTATTGATTGTTGGTAGTACCGCCACCTGTGGCGCGCATAGTCAATTCCCTTGCGTTTGACGTTTACACACTACCGCCATCTGTTCAGCGTACTACCCACCACAGTGTTCTCAACAGATGGCGGTAATGTTTTTTGCGATGATGTTTTACAGTGAGAAATATTCAATGTGTAATGTCTGTTTGTCTGTGGCTTTGGCCGTTAAGTCGAACAGATAGAAGAAATTACTGTGCATCAGCAGTTTATTGGCTAATCGATACAGGGTTGCCATTGATGGCAGGCTCTGATTCCACTTCCGGCAGGCTTATATGCTTAGTATATAGTTGAAGATGCTAATTTCAAATAACAGACTGTAGTGGTAATTTTTATACGATAGATGGAGTAGATGAAAGCATAGAGTTGATAGTTCCGTTAGAGTACGGCAGTGTGAAGATTGTATATAGATATTAGAATAGCGAGCTTAGGACAACTTTTATGGAAATGGAACACGGAGATGAAAAACTACTCAAAATTAAGTACTTTTCCCTCAATTGGGTTCTTTAATTATGAAAAATATATCTGTTTTTATATATCATCTGAAAGAGCTTCGCTTTCTGAGCACAGCGGTATTTTTTTCGAATCCACACACTTTCATCTCGATTTTTAAATCAAGATTTAAAGCAAAATAATATCTTCACTGTTTGACACTAACCTGACAAACTGACAGCTCGCTCCCATACAAAGTGGCACCGAGGGGCGCTAATAAGGTGATTTTTGCAAATTTAATCATACTTATTTAAAATAGTTCCAGTGTACCAAAATGGATGAAATTTTGGGTTTGGGTTCCATTTTTAATGCAGATTACGAATATGCATTTAACTTAATTACCTTAAAGAACCCAATTCCGGGGTTCAGCCCAATAACCCAAATTTGAGTAAATCGCATATAGTAGTTTCCATTTAACATCAGCAAAAAAAATTACCTACTCTTAAGTATATTCTACCCAAAATTAAGTTTAATTCACGTAAATTTGAGAATATGCATTTTACTCAAGAGTAACTTATTGGGCTAAACTATATCGTTGGGTTGAATCTCTTGTTCCTTTTTTGACAACAATAACAAGTGCAAGTGAGAGGCTTAAGTCAATATTAAGTAAAAAGAACTCAAATTGATCATTTTGTCAAGCTTCTGCATTCATGTTCCATCAGATGTCACAGCTGTTGTTTGCGGTGACATCTATCGGAAACTAGACACAATCTGTTTTCCTATAATTGTTCACAGAGGACACTGCAGTGCAAAACATGTCTGGTACCTCTACACTGAAACAAATCGACATGTACCGTTTATTGGATCCATCTTATAACATAGCAATGTCAGCAGATTTATTCATTCTATGTGATGATTGATAGATTCCATTGGATTATCACTTAAAAACTATGACTGCGATATGGAATGATTTCTATCGTAATTTCACATACTTAGTACTTGATAATACTTTGCTTCGAACGTGGTTAGCGAAGGTAAGAAGTATATGAATATTGTCTGATATATTTCATGGTGAAAAACTGTTGATATGTCATGGGTGGGAACAGACATCTAGAAACTAATGGAAAATCATATAAGTTTGCACTATGAGAAAATTCAGTAAAATATACCTGTTTTCATGATGAATATTGCTCACTAAAATATATATCTTATAAGATAATCATGTATATTTTATTGGAGTTGCTTCTACTGATTTTTGACGTTTGTTGATATGTCGCGTGTAAATAGACATGTAGAAACTATTGGACTGTAATTTAACTTTGCAGTATAGGAAAACATGTATATCTCATTGTAATAGCTTGCTTTGATTTTTGACGTTTAAAGATTGTAAACAGATCTATCCCAATCATCAAATAGTCATATAGAAATGCCTTTTAAGAAATCCAACAGCAAGCATTTGTTTTTGCATGTTTTTCTGGGATGAATATCGCTCCCAATAAAATACATCTTACATGATTGTTCTTTATAAATTATTGAAACAATTTTCAACGATGTTAACGTACACTCATTAAAATGATTAGTTGAACTAAATACTACTAACAACAATGATACTGTATTGAATAATCTTTGTTTGTTATTGTTTCATATGATAATTGGTTCCAGAAAAGAATGTATTGAGATCGAAAAAAAATGATTCTACTGTAATATTTACTTTGCTATGATTCTAATTGTAAGCCTTCTACACGGCTAATTCAGATTCCAGCCCTAAGTAGTATTCGAACTTCATGAGCCAGGTCTATCAAATCATATAATTTAGTCGTTGATTTATTGCACACAGGTGCATTAAGAAAGATTTGAACAAACCACACCACCGAAACGGAACATAAATTTGTCAGTGCTATTTGTCTTCACTCTAGCAAAACGAGCATAACGTTGCACTGCATTCCATGTCGGGAGAGCTGTTCTTACTTCATGCTATTTGAACGAGCTCAATCTTGAAGTCAGCCGTGGCCCAGTGGAATCGAGCACAGACACCGAAAGCATCACACCTCAACAGATCTTGATCGAATCCCAAATCAGCTACAATAAAAAAAAGGCACAACTGTGAAAGCTCCCACTGCCTGATGTTTATTTTTCGAATTTATTTTTGGAAATCGATTAAATATATGTGTCAAAAGAAGAAGTAAATTTCATGTTATTTTCACATAAACTTTACTTCGATTGATTTATGACACATATCAAGAGCAAATTTTCATTACGTCGAATGTAACAAAGGTAAACAAAGTCGAGCTATCAGTGTCAATCGATTCTCCTGCTATTACACTATATACTGTCCGAATATAGGATCAAATCCCATTTTTAAATTTATTTACCAGTTAAATTGCTTTTTGACGTAATCACCTTCCGATCAAAATAGTTTTCGATGTTACTTAAGTCACCCAATTTCTATGGAGATGCCGTTTGACTTAAGTAATAGTGCTGAGAAACCCGTGAAAAGTGTACGTTCGTCGTTTCGCTTTCTCATTATTAAAGTGAATAAATCGAACTGTTTGTTGCTAAGATGATTTCGGTGGTCCTAAAATGATGAATGGGCTGCACGTAAGGAGTCGTAATTGATAATTCTCCCGAATATCCTGGTAAATACACTTTGACTTAAGTAACAATAGGGGCCACCAAACGACGTATAATAACTTTTGACTCAAAAACCAGTATTTTTAGCATGAAAGCTAGCGATTTGCATTTGTATGATTAAAACCCTGCTAAATATGTTAAACATTGCTATCACTATGAGATTATATGTGTTTACTTGGAAATAGGAATAACTTTTCGGTCATCAAAACAAAACTTTATTTTTCTCGGATTGGTGCGAATGTTACTTACGACATAATGAAAATTTGCTCTTGATATAGTGTAATAGCAGGAGAATCGATTGACACTGATAGCTCGACTTTGTTTACCTTTGTTACATTCGACGTAATGAAAATTTGCTCTTGATATATTAGACATATCTCGCGTCACTTTTCAAATAGACCAATGTAACATATCTACCATTTTGAGAAAATCGAAGTTGTAGTTCGACAGATTATTATTTTAACTGTTTAAAAACAATACATTTTGCATTACTATTTTTAATGTAGTCAGCATATAATAACGTTGAAAATTCAGAAGAAACAGTAAAATCACAATTTTACTTTGAATTTCATGCTACAACAGAGAAAAAATCACATAGGACGTTTTGACAAGTCGAGTTGTACATCGGACATGTTACATTGGACGATTTTTCTCAATGACATAATCAATGAGTGTTACATTGGACGTTTTGTCTACATGATACTAGATTCCCTTTCACAGATTTCAGAGTATAGTACCTAACTTTAGATTGGCCCCGCCTTTGGAAAATGAGCACCAATCATGTTAGGCAGTCCGAATGACCGAAGTAACAATCAAGTAACCATCATTTTAAAATGTACATTGGACAATTTTTGATCAATGATTTTCTTAAATAAATGAAAGTAAATTTGGATGGATGTTTTTGTATCACATACAATGATAGAAGAGCAATAGCTTGTATCGCTTAACTCGATTTGTTTGCATTTGTTACATTGGGCTATTTGAAAAGTGACGCGAGATCTAGCATTGGGCGATCTTGAGAATCCAATTCCTCTTTGCGTATTAGAGCATCTCCACCGCTGTTTCTAAATCACTTTTGGAAACTGAGTCAGCATGACTTCCGCCTGTGACCAATGCGCTAAACCAGTTAAAGGCGATGAAGAATCCGTCTCATGCATGGCTTTTTTGCGACAGGATGATTCACCTAAAGTGCGGGTGCAGTTTCGAACGCATTTGGATACGGTTGTGTTTTAAGTTTGTTCTCTGTTTTGTGCGTGCGTTCGCTCTCATAGTTTTCGGCTGCAATTGCCGGATTATCGCTGGCGCTCTGCCTCCCGGACGTTTATACGTGTGTGATTATTAGTTTTCTCGCTTTCCGGGAAGTTTTAGAATAGAGAAAGAAAACGTGATTCTACATGTTTGCAAGCATCAGAAGAGATGTCGCGATCTGCGTTGTTTGATTTTCTCCCGGACCAGAAATTAGTGGCATCGCGAGTGATAATTTTTAATTTCAGTTTATTTACGCGCTGCAAGGTGCGTGAAAGAGCTCGACACAATCGGTGTTGATTTTGGCTCGCTTGTAACTTTTTTTGTTGTGTTTTCGAAAGAAATTGATCGAAATTGTACCAAAAGTGCTTCTGAACGTGTTTCGCAGTTGGGTGTGGTGAAATTCGTGAATTCGCGGTTTATGTTCAGTGAAAATTCCGTGTCACAAAATTGCTCACCGAGTTTCCTTTTTTTTGCCGTTCAACAACGACGGGTTTGCGAGAGAAAAATAAGCATCGGGAATGTGCTCCCAGATGTATTGATTTGGTGAGTACGTTCCAGTTGAAGATTGTTCTTATACATATCTCGATTGCATTTTCGAGGGGACGTTCGGAGAGCTTTGAGATTTAGGCGTTGTTGCATTTGCGGGCAGATGAGTTGGTCGCCGGTAAGGGCCAGTAAGTGCTGCCAGCAGATGAATCAAGAGGTATTCGAAACAAAATTGATAAGAAATTTCCATTCAAATCGATTTAATACAGCTGAACAAATTTCAAACCTATATACGTGCCAGATTTGGAAATAATATTTTTTGAATCTGGAAGTGTGTTTATGATACCATTATCCATTTGATAAAGGTAGAGTGAACATGCGGGGCTTATTGTAAGTAAAAGTGACCTCGGAGTGGTCGTGAATTACCAGGCATTCTGAAATGGGTCACTGGAGTTGCAATAGAGCTAACACCTTCTAACTCCCGGACTAAACCTGCTTTAATTTGAGGGTAATAAAAAGAAGTTTTCTTCCATAATAACACTGCCGGATAGTGGGGGTTAGATTGTACACACATACACACACACACACACACACACACACACACACACACACACACACACACACACACACACACACACACACACACACACACACACACACACACACACACACACACACACATACATACACACACACACACACACACACACACACACACACACACACACACACACACACACACACACACACACATACATACACACACACACACACACACACACACACACACACAGACACACACACACACACACACACACACACACACACACACACACACACACACACACACACACACACACACACACACACACACACACACACACACACACACACACACACACACACACACACAGACACACACACACACACACACACACACACACACACACACACACACACACACACACACACACACACACACACACACACACACACACACACACACACACACACACGCACACACACACACACACACACACACACACACACACACACACACACACACACACAATGACAAAGATTCATCTGGTAACAAAAAGTGTAATTTAGTACATTCTGTGTCACATTATTGTTATCCAAGTAGCTCAGGGCGTAGATACTTGTTCACTATAATGGATCCATGTACCTAATTGTTTTGCTCAAGTCATTTAATTTTGCTACACATTTAGCTAATAAACAAATCTGCACATGTTCGTCACTGACACCATTGTCATTGACAATTGACATGGTTTGCCTTGACTATGACTGTTAGCTAAAATGAGTGACCAAAGCAGAATTGTCAATATCACCGTGTCGAGATTTTGCAGCACTGGACACCCACACAAACCAACATAACCATCATGTAAAGGAAGTCTTCTAGAAATATTAAAAAAAGAGGAACTGTATTCATCTTTGCCTTGGGTATAGTCGTTTCGAGATCACGAACTACGATTTGGTTAACCCTGGCTTCCAGTGAACATAAGCATCGACACGGTATCTTTGGTTTGGTCACGTTTGGCCATCAAAATGCCGGTAGTCAATTAGGTCACCAACCCTTCGTGCAGATATTTTCGTTGCTTCCAGAGTTGGAAATTGAAGCTTGACGGGTTTGAAACAATCACAGGTGCTCAGGAAGTGACAGTTCACACCACGCTACACACTAAAAATAATATCAGCATACTGCTCGATAATTCTAAGATTATCCATGAATAGTGGATGAAATCGGATAATATTGAAAGGCGCGCGTTAATTCATAACGAATCGAATTTATCCAAAACAAATTCGAGAAAATTAAGCAAATTTTATTGAAATTCGTTAAAAAAAAATGTAGAACAGATTATTTTCGTCCCCCTAGCCAAAAGTTAAAAAATCCACCAAATGGTTCAGAGCCTTGTTGTGAGAATAATCCTTGGCTTACTCCTGGAAATATCTCGCATTGTCCAGAGGTCAAAAACGACTTGGGCGTTAATGGAAGTTCTAATAAACAAATACCATAAACGAACGATAACCCAACTATACTTCACAAATGATTTGGATGATACCCCTCACACATTAGTTTCTAAAATTTGTCTAATGTGCCCTGAAGCTCGCCCTGAAGTTCATATACCTGTCAGTGAATTTTCGGATTCTTTAAGATCTTCTTCTTAGCTTACCCCGATCTCTACGGCTGTGATATCCAATGATTCATACACACCCCGCTTTCCATGGTTTTTAAAACTAGACAAATTGTTTATTTGCTATTCATCTCACGAACAAGAAGGCGTAGGATGACAAAGAGGAGTGAGGGGGGGGGGGGGGCAGGGGACTGAGCGTTGACTTGTTTATAAAACATTCTCAGGACATGCATCATAATGAACGGCGTGTGGAGAGAGCAAATGAACTTGTAACATGAAACCATTTCACCATGGGTAGTCTTTGATTTGAATAAACTTCCGAAGCCATTTTGTTTTGCGGTGCTACTTAAAGACGATTTTCCCAAGAGAGCAGTTCCAGGCCAAATAACGAATCGATCAGAAGCGACTTTCTCAGATTTGCATGAAACTTTGCATCGTTGTTTGTTATGGTCAATCATTCACATTTTTGCTAAAATTCAGCGACATTCAAGCAAAAAAGCTTCAAAATGGCGTTTTGGAGATTTTTCAACAAATCATAACTCGAAAACATCACTTCCAATCGAAAAAAGTTGTAGGGAAAAATTATTTCTTTTTAGGAAAAGCATACACGGTTGAAAATATCCATGTAATTTTTGTTAAAACATAAAAAAAAAGTGTTTAAAATGTAGATAACAATAATTTAAAAAAAAATCATACTCAAACGATAACCCAAATTATATGACTATTCCACAAACGGTTTGAGTGATACCCTGATCACGTCGGTAAGCAAATTAACCATACACATTTTATTAGTGACCCTTCAATATTTTTTTGAATATTTTTCAATTCTATTCAATTTTCATACTGCCGTACTCTAACGGAACTATCCACCTACCCTCTTCTAAAGATCATTCTCTAGCTAATAAATCATCACACTAAAGCTTCATGTTAGCATTTCCAACCAACTCTGAAAATCGTTAACTTCGCGTATGAAGTAACATAAAAAACACTTTGAATGTAACAACTCAAGGCGGGAGTAGCCGTCAACAATGCTGATGATGGTACAGCACGCAACAACCACCCTACTGCTTTTGAGATGATCACGTTGGTTATGACGAGAGGAGCAACACAATAGTTGGGTAAAGAAGAACTGCATTATAACACACCATCGACTGGAAATGCTCTCGCAACGTGGGGCTTTAGGTAGTGATGAAAACGTCGCTAGAACTATTCCACAGCCGCAGTCAGTTTATGAGCAACAAGAGGGACGCACATTTTTGCCTGTGGACTTTGAGACATACTTCAAGTCCCCGCGTACATCGTACGGGCTAGGCAAAAATGTGCGTCTATCTTGAAAACTGTCGCTTTAATGGCCCTTCGCTCATTTTCAACTTCTATTCAATTTTCATACTGCCGTACTCTAACGGAACTATCCACCTACCCTCTTCTAAAGATCATTCTCTAGCTAATAAATCATCACACTAAAGCTTCATGTTAGCATTTCCAACCAACTCTTCTGGTTAAAGTTTGACAGATGGAAAGATCGATTAACCCTGCTATCCGAGCGTGGTTACTTCTGACAGACAAGAAGTTAAATTTTGACAACCTTGGCTAAGTTCTTCTCGAAAACCGGTCGATCGACAGCACAAGGATTTTCGAACATAGAAAATAACTTTCGAAATGTCACTTTTAACCACGAGTTAAATTTAACTCGGCAAATGGTTCCCAGCCTCAATTCCATGTGCTAAATGACGTTTGAGCTATTTTTAATTTGAACGGCGTGCAGATGAGCGGGTTTTTAAGTAAAAAGTGTTGAGTTTAAAAACTGTGATATTACCGGGGGTCTATGTTTTAAAGTTTTTTTTTGCGTGATGTTTTTCAGAAATGTAAATAGTTGTCCATAACTAACAGTTATGCAAAGTTTCATGTAAATCGGAGAAGGTCGAGTCAAAAATTCATTTCTGTTTCTGTTATTTGGCCTGTAACAGCTCTAGACGGATTTTCCTTGATATTTGCGAGGGGGACGACACATCTAAATCTCCATTCTAGATGCTCAAAAAATCTCACACTAGCGAATCAATCTTCGAAAAATCTTCTTCCATTTCTCGCATCAACTTGCAGAATCTTCGGAATCGGCATCAATCTTCTTTCTATCTACTCAGCAAGCGCGCAGCTAGTCACAGCAAAACACAATCTTTCCTGCATTGTATATACATTCGTCCCCCTCGGATATTTGTTACGATTTCGATACAATTTCATCCTACATTGACAAAGCGCAACAAACAGAGAAACATCACCGACAAACCGATATGAATGACCATAGAAGTTACCATTAAATTTAAGGCCAAAACACACTACTGCCATCTGACTCCATGCTCACGGAAAACGTTTAGCTAATCACGCGTGTACAATTTATGAGCTGGTTTGTTTCTGATCGATTCTGGACAAACTATTTTTGATTAGCTACTAAAATCCAATGATTTTGACAGACAGAATCGCTGCGAGCAAAAGTTAGGTTTAAACAAAGACATCAAATAAAGAAGACTGGCAACTCTGCCAGAATCCAAGCGTCAGATACAGTAGCGCTGCGCTCGAGCCTAGAAAAATTAGCAAACACACAAACCTTTCTACTGAGGCTGTAATCTTTGTTATCAAATCGTTCGAAGCATTTACTTTTGAGCGGCAGATGACTGCGATTGTGTCGAGCTCATAGCCACATAGCGGTCGTATGAGAAAATGGAAGAATTGCCAGTCTTCTTGATATGTTGTCTTCGGTTTAAGTTTCATGTCGGTTTGGCGGTGGAAACATGCTATGTACCTATCTTGTTCCTACCTACTACGGCTGTTTTCCATTTCGTGAATGTTCACTTGACAGATGGACACTTTTCAAGTAAACCTGCTATTTTACCTGACTTATTTCCTATAGACCAGGAATCAATTTTGACAAACAGCTTCTCGAAAATCGGACGATCAATAACAGAGGGTTTTTTCGAACATTATAATTTATTTTCGAAGCGTCAAATTCAAGTGAAAATTTACCAAATGTAACACAACCTAAGACTGTGTTATATTTGATGCATTTGTTGTCAAGTGCCGAAGTGTCAGAAGCTAAATTAAAGTGTTCGAAAATCTCTCTGTTCATGATTCAAATATTTTCGAGTAAGTGTCGATCAAAATCTATTTCCTGCAGGATTAATTACGACCTCACGATTATTAAAAATAATTCGACAGTAAGCATGCATAAGGGCGTAAACACGATGATCGATTCTCTTCGTCGATTTTCTCTTTTGTTAATAACTCGTTAGATTTAACGATTTTCGGTGCGTTTGCTGTTGCTTTCGATAGCCAATACAACCTGTTACAACTCTGCATTGAACAAATTCTAGAAAGCTATTTCACTTAGCTGCAGCAATGCAGCAGAAAATCGACGAAGAGAATCGATCATCGCGTATACGCCCTTATGCATGCTCACTGTCGAAGTATTCTGAGTATTAAGGGCCACGTAAATTTGACAGTTAGACAATAGATTTAGCTGTCACTTTGCCGCAACGCGTCCGATCCGGATCTAATGTGCGTGGGCCTTTAGGGTTAGTTGAACATTTTCCATCGGTCAAATTTAAATTTGACACTTCGAAAATAAATTATAATGTTCGAATATCCCTCTGTTGTAGATCTTTCGATTTTCGAGAAGGTGTTGGTCAAAATGGATCCCTGGTCTGTCAGAAATAAGTCTGGTACAATAGCAGGTTTATTTGAAAAATATTTCATCTGTCAAACTGAAGTGAAAATTCACCAAAGGGAACACAGCTTAAATGTTCATATCAAGCCTGGGGGTATCTTATTTTGGGTCGGTGCAAGCAAAGTTGATTGCCTTTCGTTTCGGGTTTACGGTTCAATGCAATATATCTGTATTTCCAATTTGTCACAATATGTCCAATTAAATTTGTTTCGTTCATTGGAACTGTAAAATGATATTTTATGTTGTTTGTTTTACTATCATATTAGGGATATCGATTTACGTTAATGGAATGGAATAGTTTACCTGTAGTCAAAGTGCTTGATTGGTTGTTTAGAAAAAGGAGATGTTGAGGATTGAAAGATTTGTTCACATTTTGTTTGTCTTGACTTAGTTCCGTTAGTTCAATCATGAGCCTTATTAACGCCTTCACTCTGATTCAATCATGACACGTGGTAAAAACTACACACCGCCTGTGCGGAGAGCCTACATCATCATGCTTGTTGTTGTGTGGTTGAAAGTGTTGTAGAGTTCCGTAAGTTGCTACAAAAGAGTGAAGTTTTTGTTTTCACGCGAGAATATTTCTATTGACGAATTATTGCTGGTATCTGCCTATTCCTACAAAGATGAAATGTTGAACTATGATGATGATTATGATATGAAGGACGATGATGTCGACCGGTAAAATTGGGTTGACGGCGGATTCAAATACTACGGGTTCCGGAATCACGAGGGGTGCGACTACGACAGCCAACAACGTCGGGGGGTCTCACAGTTCCAGTGGCAGGGCTGGCCAGTGGTTGTCCGCTTCTTACGTATTCGAAATCGAAAGGTCATAAATCAGGAAATCTATAAAATAGATGAGAAATCTGATGAGGTTAGTAACAAAGAGAAATTAGAGAAAATCTTGGAAAGCACCAGGAGTATCGAATGCTTAAAATTAAAGGTAAGCAGTGAGAGCATCTTTTAGAAATTTGAAGCCTGATCAACGTTTTGTTTTCATACCCTCTTACGTTGTTTTTCCTTTTAATTCTACTACTATTGTATCACTTTCTATTTCACTAATTTGCAAACTTCTTCAGTGTCTAGTCATAGTCTATGACTAGACACCGAAGAAGTTCGCATGTAGTTAGTAAACGAAATACGTATCTGTTATACACACTAATAGCGAATTTGTTTATTATCGGGGTTGGAACCAGTTCCAACCCAGTGCGAAACCGAACTTTTTGTCAGTGCGAACCTCAACCTGAGTTAGGTTTTAAAAACAAACGATCAAACTGACGTTTGTCAGAAAACAAGCAGACCCGATCTTGATACCCGATTCAGGTTGGAACTGAATAATAAACAAATTCGCTATAAGGCTCTGAACCATATGGCGATTTTTTTTTAATTTTTGGTTAAAATTTGACAGCTGGAAAGTTGTGGAAAGGCTGTGAACCATTTGCCGAGTTGAAATTAACTCGTGGTTAAAAGTGACATTTCGAAAGTTATTTTCTATGTTCGAAAATCCCCGTGTTGTCGATCGACCGGTTTTCGACCCACCGTTGTCAAAATTTAACTTCTTGTCTGTCAGAAATAACCGTGCTCGGATAGCAGGGTTCATCGATAACTTTCCATCTGTCAAATTTTAACCAAAAGTTAAAATAATCCACCAAATGGTTCAGAGCCTACACACTTAGAAATTATTACCGTATTCGGTAATTTTTTACCGAACTTTCAACAGCTGAACGTTCGGTAATCAGTTCGGTAATCTAAACGATTACCGAACGATCGGTAAACAGATTTTTTGATGAGCTGTCAAAATTACCGAACAATTCGGTAATTATTTACCGAACTATTCAGTCATTTTTTACTGAACTGTCCCGTTAATAAAAATTTGTTGATCTTGTGTATTTTTTGTTTTTTTTCGGTGAATTAAAATTTAAAGCTATTTTTGCATTATTATTAAAGAGATTTTATTCAAAAGTAAACATCTAGGTAACAATATATTTTAAAATAACATATATTGCTCGCTGGAGTATTATTTTCGCAGGTGGCTACCATGGGGATGCCAGTCCAGAAACATTGACTGGAACCTGATCCCGAAATCACAGAATTTCTGGCTGTGTCTGAAGAGTAATCATAAAAATGAAAGAAATACATGTAATTATCAATCTCATTAAGAATATTTAATAGATGTATTATTCATCTGTATCTGCGAACATACTTACATTGTTTTCACTGGATTTTCCGATCACTTTCCACTGTTATTGTTTACTTTAAAACTTGAAACAAATATGACCGTCCTTCGATTGACAGTCTGGAATTATTTACAGAAGTTCGGTAAACGTTTCTGTAATTTGCAGTTTGTTCGGTATTTTTTAACCGAATTCGGTGTTTGCTTTGATTTACAGTTCTTACTGTACTCTTTTTAACGAAGTTCGTCAATATAAAAGACAGATTACCGTCACTTCGGTAAAACATTACCGAACGTTGGTAAACTTATTTTTGTTTACCGAAAAATCTGTAACATTCTTCATTTACCGATTTTTTTCGGTAAAAAATTACCGAACAAGGAAAACGTTGCTGAGTGTGTAAGTGTGTAGTTTTTTTTAAAGTGACAGTGAAAGTAAATAATGAAAGTGAAAGTGATACAATAGAGATTAGTGACGTTTAACGCACGCACACTAGCGGGAGCAACGCCGTGTAAAGTTGTTTATTATTTTCCTCTGGCGAACCTAAAAAATGTATGAAAGTAGATCTGTCAAAATGCGTTTGACATCGATTTGTTATGTATTTTCCTCGGATATTCACTAACACGCTCTCACATATCGCACCAATACAACCGGACGTGAAAATCTCTATAGTAGTTGAATTGAAAGGTAAAACAACGTTATAAGGTATAGGTACCATTATTCTACTAAAACGCTCATCAATCAATTTAGATTTTTTCAAATAAAATGAAAACGTATCCAATGTTTATTCAATTTGGACGTGAGTGAAAGCAATCGGTATCGATCGTCTCGCAACGAATGTTTTCGATTGTTTGTTTGGTTTTTTGCTTCATCTACTGCGCGCGTTCTTGAACAAGCGGATCAAGAAATAATGCATTCTGTGGAAAATTAGCACGCCATTCTACAGAGATGCTCCCATAAAGGTGCCCATTCTTACCTCATGCTATCCTCCTTGTAGTTGTCCGGAATGACAAACAGCTCCGGCGAGATGTCGTCCCGGAACTCGAACTTCTGGAAGGTGATCTTGGCCGACACGGTCGGCAGGATGGGGATGTCGATCTTCACCGGGAAGCCGCTCGGCAGTTTCAGGGTGACAAATTCGCGGAGCTTACTAAAATGCTTGAACGGGGCGATCACCTCCAGCACGCTCAACAACATGTCCACGCTCAGCGGAAAATCTTTGCTCTGCAAGATGAAAGTTCAGCTTGGAGTTAATTCCAGAATTTTTCCGGAATGAAAACAGGACTTACCATAGCAACGGTAGCTCTAAAATTCTTACTAGATTCCTTATAAACTAGCTCACGTCCCAAGTTGGGATACTGTCCCGGTTCGGCCGAAGAGTATTCCTCCCAGGTGATACTGTTGCTCGGGGGTGCCTGTAGGGAAGCCCTCCGGATGATCTCCCCATTCTGGTCGATGCCCGTCGTTTGGCCACCCTTGGTGAGTGACTCCATCAGGGCCTTGTTCTTCTGCAGGTCGTCCCGCGAGAGGTGCTCTCGCCGTTTGCGCTGCTCCAGCGTCAGTCCATTGATGGTATAGAGATCACTGTCGTACTGTCCGGCTACGGTTTCTTTCTTATCCTCGCGAAATATCCAGCCGGATTGTGCTTTCGTAAAACTAATACTTTTGGTTGACATCTGCGCCGCAAGGATGTCGCTCGACATCAGGATGTCCACTTCGTCCTCGATCTCGAGTTCCGTTTCCTCGTGGCGTACGTGCTGATAGCAGCGGCACTCATTGTCCAGTGCCGTCAGTGAGTCTTTGGGAGGATTATCGCCTTTGAAGATGAACGAGATGTCACCGCGTTCCCAGCGCATATCGGAGAAGTCCACCAGAGTGGTGTCCAGCCGGATCGAGCAGCCCGACTTGTGAATCTTGCAGACGTCCGATGGGAGGATGCGCGATATGAGCGGGACCCACGAGTGGAAGTCCCACTTGAGTTCCATGTAGAAATCACCCATCTGCTTGAGGGCCTTCACCAGATTGGGCCTCCGTTGGTCCATCTGTTCGCGGGCTTGCTGCTTGAGTTTTTTTAGTAAGGAACATACTGAAACGAGGGGAAATGGAAATTGATTGAAACACATCTATCGCAGCAATGGTTATTCCAGATATCATGTTGGAAACCCATATTTAGTTATCTTCAGGTAATTTTAATAACCTACTAGTTTTCAACGACTATACTAATCAACCGAGCTACAGTTGAAACCCGGAAAAACCCACACGCGACAAGCTAGTCGACAGTGACCGTTCATAAGGGCCTAATTCAGCCATTCCATAGCAAAACGATATAGTGGTTCTCAGAATCAAGGTTGCAAAGACTCATTTCAGCTAAAATAATGTTTTTCGGAATAATAAAACCAAAAGATGGTATGATGGTATGTTTTACTTGTAACTTACAAGAAGAGGTTACAAAGTATGCGTTGGAAACATAAAACCTGTAAATTTTGCTTTCTATGAGTCACAATCAGCGATTTGCTGATCGCTGAGTGAGTGAGTGAGTGAGTGAGTGAGTTTGTGAAAAATCGCTGATTGTGACTCTCAAGAAGTGAAATAAACAGGTTTAATATGTCAAACACATTCTTTGCAACCTCTTCTTGTATCCTACCAATTCAAAATTTGATCATGGCATCTAATTATTTCATAGTTTAGAAAAACATTGTTTTAGCTGAAATGAGTCTTTGCAACCTTGCTCAGAATTTCGTAAAAATTGGTAGTTTTGTTCCTTATTAATCATTTTGTTCGACCATTTTCCACATAGATGGCGCTGTGCCGCTGGTAGGAAGTGATAAAAATCCCCATATAGAAATTGAGAGAAGTGCGAATAATTCGCCTCCGGTGCATATTCAGGTCAAAAAAAAGTGAACGACAACCTAAAGAAATTAGTCAGGGGCTTTGTCGTTCAGTTTTTTCCCGGAAATTAATGCTCAACAAGCTACAATTAAATAAAAATGATTTTTCCCCATACAATCTTACCTGCTTTACTACCAGTCCCCAGAGAGCCAAAAACATTCAAATTTGAGAGAGAAATTCTCTCTCACGAGCTCAATCTCTCAACATGCCATGTATTTTTTTTGACACTCGTTTTGTGATTTCCCTTTCACAGATTACAAAATAGAGTACCTGACACTACAAAACATGTCTGGTACCTCTATATATGCACTTGCTTTAACATTTGAAGTCCCTCCTTTTTTACATATTCTGCGCAAAAGATACTTTATGCCCCGCCCCATACATAAAATTCGGCGGGAAATTATGTGAGGGGTGAGCTATTTTGTGTGCAGAATGTGTAAAAAAGGAGGGACTTCGAATAATAATCTAAATGCATATATAGAGGTACCAGACATGTTCTGCACTGCAGTGTCCTCTGTGAACAATTATAGAAAAACAGATTGTGCCTAGTTTCCGACAGATGTCACCGCAAACAACAGCTGTGACATCTGATGGAACATGAATGCAGAAGCTTGACAAAATGATCAATTGGTTCCAAAAAAATAGAAAGTGTTCAAAGAAGGAAATATTACACACACACATATATTACATAAAGTATCTTTTGCGCAGAATATGTAAAAAAGGAGGGACTTCGAACAATAATCTAAATGCATATTTAGATGTACCAGACATGCTTTGTAGTGTCATTCTCTGCTTGAACGTCAAGCAGTACAGTTCGGTCTTTGCTCGCTCTGTCGAGTTGTTCTAAAGTTTCTAGTTTGTTCCAAACATTCGCAGTTTAATCGCGTCGTCAGTAGTGTCGGTCGCTTCGTGTGATGGGAAGACAGCGCTCCCGGAGCGAGAGAAAACGGAGAAGAAGAACAGCGGTGAGGGTAGCTTGAGTGTACCTATTTCGAATAGGTACGCTACTCTTCCCACCGATGTAGGGAATCCCACCTCAGCCACGGTGAAACGGTCTAAGAAGAGGAAGAAAAATCAAGGCCAGTCCGATGGTGCGAGTGGACGGGACGATGCCACCGCGACGAACGTCAGCGTCATTGGTGATTTCGGCGACGCCGTCGACAACGAAACTGCTGCCAGCCCGAGTGCAGCAAAAATGAAGCTTCCTCCACTGGTGGTGAAGCAAGTCCCACTAAACACGCTGATTGGCGATCTTTCATCGCTGGGTGTTGCAGCTGGGTTTAAGCTCGGCAGGATCGGCACCAAGGTGATGCTCCGAACCAAAGCGGAGTACGAAGTGGCCGTGAAATATCTGAAGGATACTAAGGCGGAATTCTTCACGCACGACATCCCCGGTGAGAAGCCCTTCAAGGTCGTCATCAGGGGTCTACCAAACTTCGACCCCAAGATGGTCGAAGCCGAAATCAACCGGTACAAGCTAGCCCCAATCGCTGTCTTCCGAATGACAAGGAGAGATGAAAACGTGAAGACGTACCCGGATTGTCTTTTCCTGGTGCACTTCCAGAAAGGGACGGTGACGCTCAATGCGCTACAAGCCATCCGATCGATCTACTCCATCATCGTACGGTGGGAGCCATACCGTGGCGGTCATCGTGACGTAACGCAGTGTCAGAGGTGCCTCAATTTTGGACACGGTACCCGCAACTGCAACATCAAGCCACGCTGCAGCAACTGCGCTCAAGAACACTTCCTACTGCCCTGCGGATGGAGCCGTGGCGATAAAATGCGCTAACTGTGGTGGTGCACATCAAGGTTCTGACAGACAGTGCTCCAAACGCGAGGACTTCAAACGCATCCGAAAGCTGGCGTCAAGCAACAATCAACCAGGACGAAAGAAGGACAAAACCCCAGCATTCAGGACGGAGGATTTTCCGCCTCTTCGTGCTCCCCAGCAAAGGCAAGCGAATTCGCGGGTGCAACCCGCCCCCCCTCAAGAAGCTTCCGATGATTCTGCTGGTCAAAGCTCTCCATCCCCCCTGGATTCTGGAGACAACCAACAGCGCAAAACAACAACCCCGATCTGTTCTCAGGGGATGAACTGATGGAAATTTTCGTCAACATGTCCGGTGCTCTTCGTAAGTGCCGCAATAAGCCCGAACAGATCCAAGTGCTCAGTAAGTTCATCATCCAGTATGGCGTCTAAACCGCTAACTATCGTCACCTGGAATGCTTGCTCTGTAAGAGCAAAACAGATTGAGCTTGCCGACTTCCTCCGCAAGCACAGCATCGACGTGGGCCTTCTAACCGAGACCCATCTAAAGTCCGGCGACAGCTTCTGGTTGCCTGACCACAACACTATCCGGCTTGATCGCACCAGCTCCAGGGGGGGTGGTGTTGCGGTCGTCGTCAAGAAAGGAATAAAATACCACACTCTGTCCCATATCCGCACCTCTATCATCGAGGCCCTTGGTGTGGAGGTGGAGTCGTCGACTGGATACGTCCAGTTCATCGCCGTCTACTGCCCTCGACAGTGTGCCGCCAGCAGTGGACTAGCGGCTAAATTCAAGAAGGACCTGTCCACCATCACCCGTACCGGTTCCCGCTTCGTAGTTGGAGGAGATCTGAATGCTCGCCATAGGCCTGGCGGAACTACCAGTAGAACCAGAACGGTCGTCTCCTGTTCGACCACTTACAGCATGGGCTGTACTCCGTTTGGTTTTCGGATGAACTAACATTCATCTCACCGGCGGGCAACCCATCGACGCTAGACCTGTTCCTGACAAATATCGGCTTGTCCAAGCCGGCAGCCTTGAACGAACTCAGCTCCGACCACCAACCGGTGGTGGCTGAACTGGGCTGCAACGTGGCTCCTGCTTCAAGCCTGCGCAAGGACTACCATCGCGTTAACTGGGCCCAGTTTGGACGCGTGGTAGACAGGCACATCATCGACAACCCGCCGCTTGACACCGTGGAGGACATCGACCGAGCGTTGGAGGGACTCCACCAAGCCATAACCGTGGCTGACGAGGCATGCGTCCGACGAGTTCCTGTGAGGGGTAAGTTTATTGCCATTGATTCCCACACCCAACTTTTGATTCGCCTGAGAAATGTTCGTAGACGCCAGTTTCAGAGGACTGGAGATCTGGGCAAAAAACGTGAAATGGCTGATCTGAACAGACAGATTGCTTCCAGAATGAACTCACTCCGAAATGAAAGTTTCGGACGTGTTGCCCAGAATCTGGACGACCGCTCCAGACCATTCTGGAAGGTAGCCAAGGTCCTGAAAACTCATCCCAAACCCATTCCACCTCTCAAAGTCGAAAATGATGACGATCGGCTTTTAATCACCCCACAGGAGAAAGCAAATGCGATCGGCGAGCATGTCGCTTCATCGCATTTGCTTGGCTCGAATATCCAAAGTCCGCTCGAAGATCAGGTTGCGCAATGCGTTCAAAACCTAGATGCCTCCTCTTATGTCGTGCCTCCGGCGGATATGATTACAGTACAACAAATTTGCTCAGCGCTGAAATGCACCAAGAACATGAAGGCTCCCGGGTTTGACGGTATATTCAACTTGATCTTGAAGAGACTCAGCATGAAAGTGCAGTCTCTTCTAACCGCTATCTTCAACAGATGTTTGGAACTGCACTACTTTCCAAGCATCTGGAAAGTAGCAAAAATCATACCAATCCGCAAACCCGGTAAGGATCCAACATTGTCTTCAAGCTACAGACCAATCAGCCTCCTTTCAGCGCTGAGCAAATTGTTCGAGAAACTCATTCTCAACGTTTGCTCAAGTTTGTCGAGGAAAATAACATTCTCCTTCCGGAACAGTTTGGATTCAGAAAGGGGCACTCCACCAATCATCAGCTAGTACGGGTGATGAATAACATTCGAAGTAACAAAGCTGTATCCAAGTCCACAGCCATGGCCTTGTTGGACGTTGAAAAGGCGTTTGACAATGTTTGGCATGATAGACTTGTGTACAAGCTTTGTAACTTCAACTTCCCATTACATCTGGTTAAAATCACCCGCAACTACCTTCAGCAAAGGTCGTTTAAGGTATCGTTGAATGGTTGTCTTTCAGACACGTTTTCCATCCCAGCAGGAGTCCCGCAATGCAGTTTGCTGGGCCCCTTGCTTTACAGCATTTATACTTCCGACATTCCTCCCCTCGGAGACGGTTGCGTGTTTTTCCTGTTCGCAGATGATACCGCAATAGCCGTCAAAGGAAGGATGCCTCGCGAAATAACGAACAAACTTCAACGATGCCTTAACACCTTTGCTGATTATGCCACCACGTGGAAAATAAAAATCAATGCCTCCAAAACACAAGCGATCATGTTCCTCCATCGGCAATCGCCCAAACTGAAACCGGCTCCATCTTGTACTGTAATCATGGATGGCACAAGGGTTGAGTGGTCCACCGAAGTAACCTATCTCGGGATGTTGTTTGACGAAAAGCTCCTATTCCGCTCGCATGTGGAGAAAACCGTAATCAAGTGTTCTGCCTTGACTAGATGTCTGTATCCGCTGATTTGCCGCAGATCCCGCCTCTCAAGGGTGAACAAACTGGCCGTCTACAAACAAATCATAGCACCTGCGATCCTCCACGCAGCTCCGGTGTGGGAATCATGTGCACAGACTCACAGGAACAAAATCCAGGTCGCTCAGAATAGAGTGCTGAGGATGGTACTTGATCGTCCTTTTGACACTAGAATAACAAATTTACACGAAGAGGCAGGCATTGCCAAAATAGATTACAGAATTAACGAAATTAAGACTAAATTTGCACAAAAATGTAATTTATCAGAACATGCTTTGATAAGCAATTTGTATAGTAGATTAGGTGTATATAGTAGTTGTAGGTTAGTTGTAGTTGTAAATAGTAGTTATAAGTAGTCTCCTTTTTCAAATTTTAAAACAAACCAATCCCACCAAGGTGGTCATTCTCTAAAACAGGCCTGATAGGACTAGGAAATGTAATTATTAATAATAATTGAAATCTCAAAGGAACTAAAGTTGAAAAGACGCATCTGTGTCACTTGAAAAATTCATACATGTAAACCACACAAACACAAGAAATAAAGATCATAACTGTTTTGTAGTGTCAGGTACTCTATTTTGTAATCTGTGAAAGGGAAATCACAAATCGAGTGTCAACAAAATACATGGCATGTTGAGAGATTGAGCTCGTGAGAGAGAATTTCTCTCTCAAATTTGAAATTTTTTGGCTCTCTGGGGACTGGTAGTAAAGCAGGTAAAATTGTATGGGGAAAAATCATTTTTATTTAATTGTAGCTTGTTGAGCATTAATTTCCGGGAAAAAACTGAACGACAAAGCCCCTGACTAATTTCTTTAGGTTGTCGTTCACTTTTTTTGACCTGAATATGCACCGGAGGCGAATTATTCGCACTTCTCTCAATTTCTATATGGGGATTTTTATCTCTTCCTACCAGCGGAACAGCGCCATCTCTGTGGAAAATGGTCGAACAAAATGATTAATTGACAAGCCCCTTGATCCCCTTTCTCATTTTACCGCTGGTATAATCAATTTGACAGATCGATGTCCTTCTATACCACTTTAAATCACTGAAATGGGGTCGATTTTTGATGATCGAGTTCCACATATGTTATGTGCATATGGATAGGAAATCAAGCAAAGATGGGACTGATATGCGATTATGGGTACTATACATCATTGATGTAAAATGAATAGGAATTAGAGGATGAAAAAGGTTAACCTGTAGCACTTAAAAAGCCAACTTGTAATACTAACAAAAATATATGAATAAATAAATTCGTAATAAAAAAATAACATGACCAGAAGATATTTCCGACGGGCTCAACGTTTAGATGTAACACTTACTGATTTGCCTATCTCCGTATGAGATGGCTTCGGCCAGCGGGGACCATCCCTGTTGGTTTTTCACTTTTACCGGTGCACCATGCGCCAGCAGTAGGTAGGTACATTCTGCAATTAGAAGTAAATGGTAATTTGAATGCGACATAAAAAAAAATCGAAGGTAATCAACCAAGCACCTTGATTGCTTTCCGTTCCGTCAACAACCGTACCGTACCGTAGTGCTGGATTGGAATTACACTTTCTTCCCAAGCTAGATTGAAATCCATTAACTTTAATAACCCAACAATCAATAACCGATTGAGTGAAAACGACCGGAAAGACCGTCCTAATCACGGTCAGGACTTTCCATCATTGCATGTATGTCATCAATACATATAATGCGAGCCATCAGAATCCACACGCAGCTGTCTATATTTAGTCCGGCCAGATGGATGAAGAAGCAGATCCTCGTGATGATATATCGCATAAGCTCACGGAAATTGGAAATACAAAATACAACCGTCCCGGTCACCACCCACCAACCATTCTAGCAACAGTCTGGATCAGGGTTGTTTCCACTCACTTCGCTATTTTTTTTTTTAAATTATGAAATCATTAGATGTTATAATGGTATTTAAGTTATAAGAAGAGGTTGTAAAATATGTGCTAGGCACTTAAAACCTGTCAATTTCACTTTCAGACAAGCAAAATCAGCGAATGTATCAGTGTTGGCAAAATCAGAAATCAATTGATATCTTTCCGCGTTCATGCGCTCGCAATATCACGCGTGATATTGGAACAAAATATCATGCTTGATATTGATTTTACAAGCTCCTTTGATATTGCGAGACTATTCACAACGTGCCGAAATCAAGCTGAGAGTTGACTCGACACAAAAATGATTCCATTGCACATCGTTTTCTTAGAAAGAGAAAGCATAGTTTGCTATCTCTTTTTAATCTTCACCGATGGCAGACGCGAAGGGACTGCTGCAAGCCGTTATGGAAGTTTCGGCTGCATTCGGGAGTAAAGCAAAAATCATTAAACTCAATCTCACCACAGTTTGGTGAAATTTGCAGTTGGTGAGTTTTGTTAGCTTGTTATTCCGAGCTGCGATATCACAGCTTGCAAAATCAACCGCAGTTGTTTGCTTGTTTATTTTTGTCTACGAAAATCAAGCGTGATCTTGGGCGTTGGTGAGATTTGATTTTTTGATATTTTCCCAACACTGGAATGTATGATTCTTGAGCTCTCACTCTGAGTGAACACTCACGAATCATAAAATCGCTGATTGTGACTTTTTGAATTGACAGGTTCCATGAGTTAAACGCAATTCTTTTCAACCTCTTCTTGTAAATTACAAGTACCCCATTTCAGCATTCAATTATTCCATAAATCCGAACAACATTTTTATAGCGAAGTGAGTGGAAGCAGCCCTGTTCAGGATGGAGGAAAGTTGACAATAAAGTATGTTTGCTTGTTTTCCTATATCGCTACGATTTTCGGCGTTTCCCTCGTGCATTTTTGTTTGCCATACTTGGCATAAACAGAGCAATTGTATTCAAGCTTTAATACAAAATTGCTGATTTCTTTGATATCTAACATTCACATGAGGCAATTTACATGACATTTTCAAGCAGTATTATACTATAATAGATAATGCATTTGGCGAAACCAACCAGAAAAATGTAAACAACCCAAATGAAGCCCTCGCAGTGCTTATCAGTCTGTAAATCAGTTTTCTACGAAATTTCATCATCGCATAAAGTCTTATCAACTGTCCGAGTGCAAATGTTTGCGAACTCGACCGATTGTGATGAAATTATCTGCGGAGTTGAACCATATGTGGAACGCATTTTAAAAGGCGGTTGATTCAAATCGATCGAAATTATATTCGCTGAATGAATGGCTTGAAACTTATGCCGTCACTCAAGGTTAGGTTATTGAAATTGATGGAAACAAAAGAAGGAAAGGATTATGCTTTCCACTCCTTTTTTTGGAAAGAAAAACTGCAGCGATGACAGTTTTGCTTTTTATCCATTCGTCAAATGGCGGTTGGAATTTACACTTTCAAACAAGTTGTAGCTGATGGCCCTTTTTGACAAGAAAGGGAGAAGGGCTACGGATGGCGCGTGTTGTTCGTTACTAACAAAATTGGATGTTGAGTTTTTTATTATTTTACACAGTCACACAGGTACACGGGTAGCTGATGAAAATATGTCAGATTGCAATGCAAATTCATCATAATGTGTGTGTTAATACTTTCGGTTTATAATCTGAGACTTCGGAGCAGTTCCACGCAAAATTGTATTATCGGTACAGTTGAAGCACCGACAAACCGACATGAATGACCATAGCAAAAACAATAAAATTTCTGACCAAAGCACACTACTGACATCTGGCTCCGTGTTCGCGGGAAATATTTAGTTTAATCATGAACCCGCATAAACGCGAACCATAAATTGACCTTACCTAAAATGGTTAAAAATTGTTTATAATCCCTGCTAAACTTTAACTGAAATGGTTATGGAACTTTACATGAACGTTTAATGATAAAGTTTCAACCTTATGTATTATGGTTTTTTGGAACTGGACCTTACAAATAATGGGTTGTTAAGAACCATTACCATTCCAAATTCTTGTTTTCTCCATACATTTTCAGAAAGAGAACTATATAAGAACGTTTTTACTTATGATTTGAGAACATTAATGGTAATGGTTATGGTAGTCAGTAAGGTCCATTAATGGTTTTGTATTATCGCTCAACTTTACGTGGAATATATCGTGAATTGGTAATCAGTAAATTACAGGCAATATATATATATATATATCTATATATACAGCAATTCCATAGAAAAAAGTTATAGTGGGTCTCAGAATTTCATGAAAATTGGTATAGTTCTTCCTTATCAAAAAATATTAGACTCGTATTTTTTTATTGCGCCATTAGGGTGACCATTTCCGTGTTAGGGTGGTCCAAAAAATAATTTTTTTTCAAAAATGTCTTTTTTCAAAAATTTATAACTTCTGAACCTCTTGACCGATTTTTACGATTGACCCTTCAAATGAAAGATGTTTTAATGTAGTTTTAAGAAAAATTATGAAACACTCAGAGATATTTGATTTTGTAGGAAAAAAATATGTTACAAATGCTTTTTCTTGATTTTCACTGCGAGGGTCTTCAACAACTTCTTATTTTAGTATTTTTAATTGAAAGATCATTTAATTTTACATAACATATCAAAAAATTAGCGATGTCGGAGAAGCAGTTTTGGAGATACAATAAAAAATTATTGTTCCGCAATATATGCACCAAACGTGCATGGAAACGATGAAGACGCAAGGTAGTTCACAATGCGCCTCCATCGAGTCACAGCAGCTGTGACTAATGAAATCTATGAGTAACTTACAAGCTGGGTGCAACATTCAGTTCAACCTGCGGGCCGTCCATAAACCACGTAGACCAAGTTTTAAACATTGAAGATCCTACCTTTCCCTTCGTATACTCAAATTTTAAAGCGTTTCGTCTCAATACTCCTCCCATAGGGCCTTTTCCATGACAAGTTGCGAAAAAATGCCACACGGCAGCAATGCCAAAATTTTTTGCATGTTGCATCAGTACCTAAGAGTCCAAGCTGTACCTCATAGGTATATCACTCGTTCGTAGGCAATGACTTTTACATAAGCTCCAGCCCAATAGGCTTCGCGGTGTTAGTGACATTTGGAAATATTTAGTGGTGTTTGTATTTGTTCGCAATATTCATCTATTTACCTGAAACAGCTGTTTGAAGTGACGTCATTGCTTACGAACAGGTGATATACCTATGAGTTACAGCTTAGACTCGTAGGTATATCACTCACTCGTAGGTACGATATAATGCTTCACATAAAACAACGAATGTTATGAAAGAAATGATCAGTTAGAAATCAAAGTTTCCTACTAGAACAGTTGAATTGAAGAATATCTAAAAATGAAACGTAAGTGTTCAATGTGTGATGTTTGGATGTTGAGTTCATGTGCCAGAAAAATCACCAATAAATTGTACGATTATGCAGTGGAAAAAAAGATTAAAATAGATGAGAGTAGCTCCTTCATTTGTCAACGATGCTACCACAAACTATATGAACCCAATGATGCCGTGACCGAAGAAGCCGTTGCAGGACCATCCAGAATCGCTGCTGCAGGTACTTTATTTGAAAATTCATGTGATTCTTCTTCAAATTTCAATTCTTTTCTTCTAACTACTAACTTAAACTCTTCTTTTTTGCAATCATTTTTCAGAGTCCATCGAAGCAACCAGCATTGAATCAATTTCCGTTGCGGGACCGTCCAGAATGGTTTCTTTTCCCTGCCAAGGTAAATAATAAAAAAATAAATCGTTTGTATGCTTTTTTTCTAATAATCAATCATTTTTTATATTTATTTTCAGAATCAGTGGAAACAACCAGTTCTGAATCGATCGTCAATGAGAGATACAGGATTTTAACCACACTTCCCAAAAGTTGGTCTACATATAAAATTATGAAGGAGTTCAATGTTTCCCAACATATGGCCAACCAAGCAAAAGCACTGCAGCAAGAGAAAGGAATAATGTCGGTGCCTGTAAAGAGGTTAAGCAGAGCTTCATTAGGAGAACCAACGATAATGCTTGTTCGTGATTTTTACAATAGTGACGATATAAGTCGTGTTTGTCCGGGGAAAAGAGATTATTTAATATCTAAAAATGATGAAGGCGAAATCTACGTACAAAGAAGATTAGTCTTGTGTAACTTGCAGGAGGCGTACTCCATCTTTAAAAATACATATCCTGATATTAAAATAGGATTTTCCATGTTCGCCAGTAACCGCCAGTAACACTGCATTTTTGGCAGGGACAAGTGGCACGCATACCGTATGCGTTTGTATATATCATCAGAACGTTAAACTTATTTTTAAAACACTACAAAGCAGACAATCACTCCCAGATGGTGTTGATTCCTATCACGATTTGTTTAAAAAAATAATTTGTCAAAATCCAAGTGAACAATGCTGGCTGCAGTGTTGCAAAAATTGTTCAGGAACGCAAATTTTGGCCACAGAACTAATGACTATTCTTAGTAACGGACATGTTGAATCAATACAATTCAAACAATGGCGTCAAGTAGAGAGATGCATTATGGACTTAGTTGAAATGGACACACAGGAATTTATTGATACTTTTTTAGAAAAATTATTCAATTTATTGCCGCATAACTTTATAGCTGAGCAACAGGCAAATTACATGAAACACGTCAAAAGCAATTTGAAAGCTACAGAATGCATCATAATCTGTGATTTTTCGGAGAATTATTCTTTCGTTGTGCAGGATGCAGTTCAAGGCTTTCATTGGGCGAACGCCCAATGTACTATTCACCCTTGTGCTATTTATTTTAAAGACGAAGAATCTAACGATTTGAAATTTACTAGTGTTATTGCAATTGCTGATTTCACTAAACATAATCATGTCGCAGTTCGTTTATTTCTTACGCATTGTCTAGCGTTCATAAAATGTAAATTGCCAAGCTTACAACAGATTTACTTTTTCTCAGATGGATCAGGAAGCCAATATAAAAATAAGATGACCGCTTTTAATTTATGCAACATGCAAAAAGATTTTGGCATTGCTGCCGAGTGGAATTTTTTCGCAACTTGTCATGGAAAGGGCCCTTGTGATGCTTTGGGAGGAGTATTAAAACGAAACGCTGCGAAAGCGAGTTTGCAAGGCCACCATATAACAACGGCCCAAGAACTTTACTCATGGGCTATTTCTAAGCCAGATTCAAAAATACACTATCAGTTTTTTTCGGAATCCGATTACAATAAAATGGAAAGAAAATTGAAAAACCGTTATATACATGTGAACCAAATTTCGGGGACACAGTCATTCCATAGTTTTAAGCCTCAAAACGAAAAGTATATTATTGTCAAACGGTATTCATTTTCAATGGAAGAAAAATGTGTGAAATTGTAATTAAAGATGCTTCATGTTTTACTTATTTTTCTTCGACCTCGTCATTATTTGTAGCATTTAAGTACTTCTCCCAGAATGTTGATACCAAAATTAATAATGTCAAACTGGGGCCTGTTTTAAAGCCACGAAGACTTCAATGGGGGAGGGGAGTCCAGCCACAGTATACGCTCGGTAAAAATATTTTAAAATTTTAGTAAAGTATACGCGGGGGGAGGTAGGATCTTCAATGTTTAAAAATTGGTCTACGTGGTTTATGGACAGCCTCCAGGCTGAACTGAATGTTGCACCCAGCTTGTAAGTTACTCATAGATTTCATTAGTCACAGCTGCTGTGACTCGATGGAGACGCATTGTGAACTACCTTGCGTCTTCATCGTTTCCATGCACGTGTGGTGCATATATTGCGGAACAATAATTTTTTATTTTAAAAAAATTGTATCTCCAAAACTGCTTCTCCGACATCGCTAATTTTTTGATATGTTATGTAAAATTAAATGATCTTTCAATTAAAAATACTAAAATAAGAAGTTGTTGAAGACCCTCGCAGTGAAAATCAAGAAAAAGCATTTGTAACATATTTTTTTCCTACAAAATCAAATATCTCTGAGTGTTTCATAATTTTTCTTAAAACTACATTAAAACATCTTTCATTTGAAGGGTCAATCGTAAAAATCAGTCAAGAGGTTCAGAAGTTATAAATTTTTGAAAAAAGACATTTTTGAAAAAAAATGATTTTTTGGGCCACCCTAACACGGAAATGGTCACTCTAATGGCGCAATAAAAAAATACGAGTCTAATATTTTTTGATAAGGAAGAACTATACCAATTTTCATGAAATTCTGAGACCCACTATAACTTTTTTCTATGGAATTGCTGTATATATATATATATATATATATTTCACCTGCGTGAAAAACGCAATTCTCGATAACTTTTTCAAAGGGACGTATCAGCTTTTGTAAACAATGTATTTGATCGTCGATTTGGCGTAACTGGTAGCTCGCACACGCTTACTAACACCACTATCAGGTAGGGGGAAATTTCCCCTATCTGATGGTAGTGTTAGCATGAAATTCCTTCAGGTAAGTAGGCATTGCTTAGGGCAATGGTTTTGAAACATTTTCTGCTCCGGTCGAATGAATCCGGAGCGGACGATTTCCATTTCCTTTCATAAAATCAAAACAAAACCCCCCCCGCAACTGAAAATATCGCTGAGTGGATTTGAATCAGTTTATACGTGAGAACGTCGTTTACTCAAAAGTGAGTCAACATAAGGCTGCTCAATTTTGAGTAGCCCTACTTGCCGCTGAGTACATTCGACTAAATTTTGAGTTGACCAGAATAAGCGTGTGTGGAGTTTTCCGGAGTCCAACTTGACCGACAATAGGCCTTTTTAATGCATTACCAACGTAGAGTGCGCCACGCGAGTTCGAGAAGAAACGTCAACCAAACCGTTTGTTTACATCAGAATAAATATTTTTCACAACACAAATTAAAGCATTTTTAATTCAATATCTTGCATATTTCCATCGGTAATTGTCTTATTGTACGATTTTCCACAGATCTGAACTGATTTGTACCTTAACTATTCACACACAAGAAATCCGGAAGATCATAACAGCTAAAGGCACTTTTCTAATTTTCCCATTTTTCTCAACAAAAATATTCGTGAACACCAGCAGGATCTTTGCAAAAACGTTACTGAATTAAATTTTTCAACTGTAGATCAAGTTTTGGAGCACCTCTGATAAATCAATTTATCAGGATAAGTGAAAAAGTGTTCCGTTTCCTGTCTCACGGTAGAAATTTCTGCTCACAACACTCTTTTTGACGTTTTCCTATTCATCACCAGAGGTTGAACCGATCGTTTAGTTTCTATTAAAAAGGCGTATATGTTACGGTTAATAATTCACATTTGCACGCTCGGTTTTTACTCTAAAATGAGTAAATTCTACTCAGTTTTGTATTTTTAGGCAAAATGTCAAAAACTGGGCAACATTTATTTAGCAAATTGAGTATCATTAATTCTGTATTAATTAAATGTGTATTAATTTGGTAAACGATAAGCTGAATTGATATCCTAACGATCCGCAAAGGAGCTTGGGATTGAACACACGGTCTTCTACTAAGTAAGCAAAAACGTTTGCCACTAGGCAAATGAGCTCCTTTTATTAAAACACACCAATGATCGTTTTTTTGTTATTACAATGTTACAATTACATTAACGAATAAAGCAATTAACAAATCTTGAATGTGGAGGGGCTTGAGGTTAAACGCATGATGTTGTACTCAATCAGCAAAAAAGGTCGTTCTAAGGCCACCGAGCCCCTTATATCACATCATATAAGCTACGATTGCATTGTCGTTGCAACCATTCAAACCCGGTTTCCCTAATATGATAGGATCTGGGATTGATTCCATGTTTCTATGCTCAGTAAGCAAAAACGGTTGTCTAAGGCAGCCTAATCCCTCATATCACAACACTAAAAAGTGATAAAGTTGACGGCGGTGCTCTTTACACAATAATAAGCCTCTACGACTGATGATCTTTTAAAACTAGAGACAATAAAGTTACGAAAAAGCACTTATGCCTTCATTAAATGTTACTGTTATGCGAGGTTCGTTGTTTCGATCTGGTCCTTACGTAAGACGGGAACAGAATTCATAAAACTTTCACATTTAACTTACATCACAACATAAATAACGACTGATGTGACGTTTTTACCAGCGTATAGGGTTATGCATTTTGGTTGGACCTATTTTTATTATCTTTATTTTAGTCCATATGTTCTATGAAACTTCTTCTAAAAACTCAGAAATGTTAAGAAAAAGGTTTTTCTTAATGCTTAATTTAAATTTTCCGGAGACGAACCAGCCCAGGGCTTAAAAAAACATACATCTTAAAAGATTTTTTTTTTCAAATAATTCCGGTTTTATTATGTTTTTAAAAATAGTACACTTTTAACTCATTTTCTCATCAACATGGCTCACTTTAGAACGTCCACAAGAGGAATGTTTATTTGCATTTTCAACACTCTTTGGTGCAGTATAATACTACTAAAAGTTGTAAATTTCATGTTTTTTTCCTTGATTTGTTTTCCGTCGATCTTGTTTTCTGTGCTGAGCACCAATGCTACCGACGCCAGGGAGGCAGCTCCCACACCTGGACCCTACCTATCGACCCATCAACTCATGAACCGAGGACCAACGGCTTTACTTCCGTGATCAGAGCTGTTTTGCCGACTGGGATTGATATTGTTCAGGATACACATGAAAACACTAGTCGGTCATATGCCAAGCTTGCATGTTCGTTCGCGACATTTATATTCTTAACGAATCATCCTTCAACATAAAATAAAATCATAATGCATTATTGTCCGCATCGTGCTCTCTTGCCGTACGAATCTATTTGCTTACTATTGAAGAAAGTATTACGGTATTACCATAGAGGTAACTCTAAGACCACTGGGTCCCGAAGAAAATCATTATTTTTGGCTCACTCAGTACCAGAACAACGGTCCCAAGCAGTCCCAAGCTATTTCACTCACCCCTGCATGTTCTGCATGAATCCACACACCCCTGATGTTATCTGTCAAACTTTCATAGCGAATCAAAACAAACATAGTGTAGTAATAGAATTTCAACTAGAATAGGGTACGTTAATCGTTTGCTTGGGACCAATAGGCTACTAAAGTGGTGAGCCAATTTAAAATCGTTAGTTTCGTATTGATTGTTGGTATTACCAACAATCAATACGAAACTAACGATTTTAAATTGGCTCACTACTTGACTAGCCTATTGGTCCCAAGCAAACGATTAACGTATCCCATTCTAGTCGAAATTCTAGTACTACGCAATGTTTGTTTTGATTCGCTATGAAAGTTTGACAGATAAAATGAGGGATTATTGGTTTTTCCTATGTTTCGAGGGGTGAATCGATTAGCTTGGGACCGAAGAGAGTACCAGAGCAGAGCCAAAAAGTTGAGCACGTTATTTCCGGACCTTGTAGTCTTAGAGTTACCTCTATGGTATTACCATAGAGGTAACTCTAAGACCACTGGGTCCCGAAGAAAATCATTATTATGTTTGGCTCACTCAGTACCAGAACAACGGTCCCAAGCAGTCCCAAGCTATTTCACTCACCCCTGCATGTTCTGCATGAATCCACACACCCCTGATGTTATCTGTCAAACTTTCATAGCGAATCAAAACAAACATGGTGTAGTAATAGAATTTCAACTAGAATGGGGTACGCCATAGAAGTACTTGGGACCAATAGGCTACTCAAGCAGTGAATCAATTTAAAATCGTTAGTTTCCACCCCCTGGTATTACTGCTACCTAAAGCAACAACAAATTTAAACAGCACTTTTCAGTTGTCTACCTGTACAATTTCTACCTTGTTTGACTCTTATTCCTCTTTGGTCCTTGTTTGGACCCTACCCGAGGTAATCAGGCTTGAATATCGATTTAGATAATTCCTCTTTGATCCTTCGGATTCTTATAGTAATCTCGATTTGGAGAAACTTGGTTCTGCCGTTCTAAGCGCAAAAGAAAAGGGCAATCGCTTGATCCCCTTCTGATGAAATTAAATTGAGCAATCAATTTGATATGCTTACGGATGAATTGAATGATCTATTATCCGGGCAAAATTCCATTAAACATTCCCGGCTTAATGCCAAAAAGGAAAAGGTTCTCCTTGTTGTTATAACTATGTACTTTCGATTTCCTTGCTGTTCGTAAGGAACTTTTGAACTTCGTTCAATTTAAGTTTTCATTTCGAATTGGCCGTAGGGGTGAATGCCGTGTATTGGCTGAAGCCTTGGACGAATTCAAACGCCTTCTCAAGTTGGATCAGATCAAAGATGAATTGACTAAATTACTTGGAGTTGAGCCTGTCCAAGTAATCAAAATGAATCTGCAATCCCGTCCTGGCGATTCACGCAACGAGATTTTCAATGATTTTTATTTAGTTCACTTCAAGTCCAGTGAAATAAACAACCTTAAGGCTTTAGAAAAAGCAAACTTATGCTCCAAATCCGAGTGAAGAGGTAACACTTCAGGAAGACTGGAGGAAATTTCCAAAATCTCACCTAGTGCCGTTAGTGCCAAGGATGGGGTGACGGAACCAAAAATTGCTACATACCAGCTAAACTGAAAAGGAAGATCCTAAAAAACTGAATTGTTCAAATTGTGGTGAAAACCACAAATCAAATGTTTGGGAATATAAGACTCGCAAAGTGATCCTACAATCTAGTTCTAAGCGACATGTAGGAAAAGCGCCATGTTCCCGACTAGGTGCAAATTCCTCTGCTGTTAACAACGGTAAACGAGGAACAAATTCTACATTCGTACCCGTAGGTACACATATCACTCCTTCTTCAAATTCTTCATCTACCTGTTCCTCTCGCTGCTAACAATGTTCAGCGAGTAATTTGAGCTAGCTATACTGCTATTGCAGCTGGTAGAAATCAAAATTCTAGCCAACATAATTCTACTTGAAATTTGGATAATTTTTTTAAAGATAATGAGGACGAGCTATTTAACTTTTTGAGAGTATACCCTCACCATCCCTCTTCAACTGAGGAGTTTGGTAAAGAGAGATTATCAACCCGATTCCTCCCTTGTCATTGCTCACTTTCTACTCTTTATATACAATTTTCACACTACCGTATAAAAATGACCACTTTAGTCAATCGTATAAAAATGACCACTTTAGTCTGTTATTTGAAATTAGCATCTTCAACTATGTAAATCGTTAACGCCACGGCGAAGTAATACAAACAAAACAGTTCAATGCTCAGAAACTTGCTAAGCAATTCGGGGATTCCCATAATTTCAATTTGGGTCTTACTGTAGGGTGTCCCAGAATGTCTAAGCACGATTTAAAAAAAAAAATGATAACGATACTCTGTTTACAGCAAATTTGTTTTTTGTTTTGTATTCATGTCCTCTATAGTATTCTCTTACAGTTAAACGTATAAAATCCAAGATCCGATCAGTCGTAAACCAAAGAGCGGATTTTTGATCTCACGCTACTCATTAGCTTCAGCACAGATGCCTTTCCAACCATTTTGGATACTTTTTCTCAGTTTTTCGCAAACTTTGTAACGGAATCCACTGCCTTTACATGTTTCCGCAAATATGCTTTGGTCAGGGCCCAAAAAGTTTCGATTGGCTTGGCCTGGGGACAGTTTGGCGGATTTATCGCCTTGGGTACGAACTGAACCTTGTTGGCTTTATACCAGGCTACCGTGTCCTTGGAGTAATGAACCGACAACAAATCCGGCCAAAACAGTACTGAAGCGTCGTGTCTGCGGATCATGGGTAACAGACGCTTGTTTAAACACTCACACACGTAAACATCGGTTGTCATTGTTTCCGTTGTCAAAAAACTGTTTGGAAAGCATACCCCACTCACAAATGGCTTGCCGAACCATAGCATTTTTACCGAATTTTTCGGTAAAAATCGACTTATTCGCGTTGTCAACACTTCGGCCATCACAAACGGTGTAGTACCATAGAGGTAACTCTAAGACCGTCCCGAAGATACGTGCTCAACTTTTTGGCTCAGCTCTGGTACTATCTTCGGTCCCAAGCTAATCGATTCACCCCTCGAAACATAGGAAAATCCACGAACCCCTCATTTTATCTGTCAAACTTCCATAGCGAATCAAAACAAACATAGTGTAGTACAAGAATTTCGACTAGAATGGGGTATGTTAATCGATTTGCTTGGGACCAATAGGCTAGTCAAGTAGTGAGCCAATTTTAAATTGTTGGTTTCCAACCGGTGGTACTACCGAGGTACATAGAATTTCGAATGTTGAGACTTTAGAACAAATATCCAACAAAATAATTAATAATTCCAGGCAAAAATCGTTGCAAACTTCAATAGCAACGATTCATTCGCTTTATAATTATGTCGTTTTCGTTTTTGCGGTGTAGCTATACCGGTGCTACACCGCCGAACACCAGAAAAATTCAGGATGTAGTTATCGGTTGCACCTTTGTTTACAGTGCACCTTTGTGTTAGTAAATGGGAATTTTGAAGGAATTATCTATTTAATTGAAAATGTTAACAAATTTTTGTTCACCAAAACAAAACACATCGTTTCCCTAATTGACAAAATATTACATACGACCCAATCAAAAAAGACTCCGGCATGATCAGCCGTGAAAATAGGTAACATATTGCTGATTGCATCTGAAACTGGACTATCCCAAAAATGCAAAAAGTGTGATAAAAGTGCACGTTTCCGTCAAATCGTTTTGTCTTCGGAGCATTTATTGCTTGCATCATAAGGAATAAGTGACACCAAGACTATTAGACGTAAACTTGCAGTATTATCACACTTTTTAATAAGTGAAAACGCGCTTATTAGTCCAATTTGGTGTGAAACGCGCAATATTCAGAAATTAAAAAAAAAATCGCAACAAATTTAAATGCAAACATATGTAATGCTGTCGCCAATGATAGACATTTAGCAAAAAGAATAATAGTCATTCAAATCTAGATAGAACTGAAATTAGGGCCTAACAGCTTTTGTAAACAATGACTTCTATCGATGATTTCTAGAAATTCAAGGCTCGCCCACGCATCCTCATCGAGTAGAAGAAGACTTCCCCTACCCGATGGTTATATTGTTATATCTCCTGTTACATTTGATAAATCTACACAAACTACGTGAATGAATTTGAAGTGTTTTTATAAAAAAGTGGTAATTCTACGTCTCACCTTAGTCATGACCCACTAATTCCAATATTTAAACATGTGTTTCATATCTAAAAACGAATGATACTAGAATATCACCATGCTCTCATTCGTCGAGAACAAACACAAAATACAACAACCTCACTTTTCGGTCTAGTTCAGTCTGAACTTGTGTTTGTTGTCAGCCCCGAATTGCTGTAGGTACGTAGTTGTACGTTGCAACACATCATCGTAGCTGCGGACACTTTTCACTCGTTTATCACCTCGATTTTTATCAGAACAGACTGCGTCAAATTTAGCACTTTAGTCGTACTACTGATGAAATTGGCACATTGTTTTCCCCTTGTGTGCCTATCGCCACTTTGTGACTCACCGAAACCATTATTGTCACGTAGATAAGGTGGTATGTATGGACCACTCGCTCGGTGACGGAACGGAACGCAGCATTCAACAACCAGACTATACGGATGGCTATATTTACCTTTCCTGCCCAGCATAACCGCAAGATGCAGCGGGGTATTGCCTAAAAATACAGAGATTATAAATTTTCTTTTCAGGATGCGACCGACGGTAACCACCAGGAAACCGATACGATTCAAGTTTTTACTCGCTCTGGAGGCGTTGGTTGTAGAGGATATAGGTAGTTTAATGGTTTGTTTATCAATAAAATAGGAGACCTCCACCTCGACTTGGCATGAACTACACGCGAAAGAAGGCGCGGAGGGGGGAGGGGTGAAAACATTGAAAAAGCGATTCGATAGTAAGTGGCGTACTATCTTGGCAAGGGGGTGTGGAAGTTGTACGCTTGCGACTATGATTATCGATGCATGAAGTCTTTTTCCAGTTTCTGCTGATGATGTATTTATATAGTCGGTGGAAAATCTATATCATTGTACAATCGGATAGATAGATTGTCGCGTAGACAGAAACGATCGAATGACACGGTGGTTGGTAGAAGGAAATTCCCACAACCTACAAACCACAAACCACGAGCGCGAGCAAACTTTTCCTCGTCCGGAGTGTTACTGTGCAAACTCACCATGTTTGTCCTTTTCCGAGGGTTCGTGTGTCCGCAGTAGCTGGGACAGTTTCCGAGTGTCACCCTTGAAAACGCACTCATGCAATGGGTACGAGTCGGACATTATTTTCGCCTAGTTCTGGTGGTGCACATGAATGAAAACATTTTCCTACTAGAAACCTATCTACAAACCGACGGTCGTCGTCGTGATGCACATCTAGGACCGAGCTTTTGCTACCAGGGATTATTGGGTTCTGCCTATCTGTCTGACTGGCTGCGACTCTCCTAACTCACTCACTACCTGACACTGTATTATGGTGGGCACGACGACGATGACAGAGGTAGCAGCAAAAGCCAACATACTCTCACTGATGGACCTCGTTTGGTTGACTGCCTGAAAATCGGAATAGCAGGGGAAAGGTAAAGGTCAGTGGAGGCAACGAGGGGCAGCACAGGTAGTTATCGAACATACTCAAACTGAAGAAAGGCATCTACATCAGGGGATCGAACTTTGAGGTATGACAGTGCGCACACTCGAGCGTTGGTTACGCGGAGAACCGTTTACAGCAGGGGAATGGCAAATAGGAAACAAGTTTTACGATTTTGCTTCCAATGTCGATGGATGGTGGATTTAAAATGACAGTTGAAAAAGTGAGATGCTGCGTTCTTGCTTTTTATGATGAATGCAGTTTAAAATTTGTTGTATTGTATAATGTTTCGATGTATTTTTTTAAATTAATTATTTAAAACAGAATTCATCCACTTATGGTGAGATCTAACCGAAAGGAGCGACTCTATATCTATGATGCAGGAATTTTGTTTTACTGTGGTTAGCTGCGCGAATACTGAGTAGATAGAAATAAGATTTATGACGATTCTGAAGATTTCATGCAAAGGGTTTACCTAGGGTAAATAAGGGAAAAATCTACTTCAGCCTAAAGCGCCCATTCCCGGCCTATCGAGCACAAAACATCGAATATATCTACACACAAAAAAAAAAACATTTGCAGATTTAAGAAAAACGTTGGTTAAAATAAGAGTACGCATTAGTTCTTTTTGGTAGAGAGTTCAAAGCTTTCCCTGCAAATGTTTAGTAACATTCACATCAAGAGCTTGGTCATAATTTTATTTTAAAATGTGCTGCTCTCGTTCAAACTTTTTAAATGTCAAATCCAAAGCATTTCGTGTTTAATGTGAAAATCTGCTTATTTTGTAGGAACAAATAAATACTTTCCAAATAAAAGTGTTGACATTCGAGATAACTGTGATGTACTCTCATAATAAAATGATAAAATTTTTGAAATGACATGAATCATTTCATAATTCTGTTGTAAAATGTGATTGTAATAAAAATAAAAGGTTTCAGAAAGATTATATTGTTTGTTTTATTTTTAAATAATGCATTTATACAGGTTATTAACTATACTAATTAAAATATTTCTTAACACGTATGTAGTTTTTACCATTGTTCAGTAGGTAAACATGAATTGGAGGGCCGTCAAAAATATCTGCGTCTAACATGGCAAAATTATCCATTTTTGATCCTACCTCGTAGGACACAAAATGATCTCTGTAACCTACGATCTGATATTCAGCAACAACTAACTGGAATTTGTTATCTGTTATAATGATTGTGTCATGAATTTCGTACAGTTTTACACTCTGTCCATTTGATACTGTTAAAAAATCATGTTTTTGATAAAACGTACCCTTATATATAACAGATTTACATATTTTCACTGTCTGGTGATCGATATTAGAAACATTAAGTTTATTAAAATAATCTAATTGACTTATTTGTAACTGTACATAGTTTTCACATTGAATGTCATGTTTGAAGAAACTATTGGTATAAATGTTATTTGAAAATTTGAGACATGCTTTAATTGATATAGTTTGTAAAATATTCTTTCTTGTCTTTACATTTCGTGCAACTGTCTTGTGTTGTTGGTGCTCTTCTTCAAATTTGAAGCATTTCATGTATTTAACAGGGCCTTTCTCTTTAATAGAATCGCAATAATGTAGCAAAAAATGAAATTTGGGTTTTAGCTTCGCATCCGGAAATAACTTCAAATATTGTGTACACCTAAGAAATGAATCAAAATCCGTACATATCATACAAAACGCCTACTTTTTGTATGAAGTGTACGGATTTCGATGCTGTACGGATTTCGGTATGATGATTCTCAATTTCGTTTTTCAATTTTTCGAGCAATTCTCTATCGTATTTGGGAAGTAAAATCAGATCAATTATTTTCAATAGTGAGCAAAAAAATAACCATACGGGGTCGCGTTCAGGAATTTTATCACCGATTATTAAAGGAAAAAAATGGACAAAGCTCATCATTTGCCTTGCTGACATTTTGAAATTACCCTCCTTGATATGATTTGTTGTGAATGGCTTAGCCAAGTATTTCATTTCTGATGATCCGAGCTTAAACATTTGTTTACGATAATTTATGGTTTCCAGAGTTATGTTTAAATTATGTAGTAGATAATTTAAAACTAGCATTAAATCATATTTACATACACCAGAAGAATAGATATCGTGCATAAGGTCCACTCCAACATTTTTGGTAACGTGAAAGTATTTAAGTTCATGAAAAATAGATTTACGTTTTATTCCCGTTTTACGAAAATCATTAGCCGTGATGTCTTCTTCGTAGTTTTCTACATCTTCAATGTACTCCGAGTGAACTACAACATCATTCTCCATTTCAGCCTTGCTTCTTTTACAAAATCGGCAATAGTAAAACGAGCTGAAAGATGTTGTAAAGTCGATGAGCATATTTAAGCCAAGATTATCACCCAATAAAGCGCCTAATACAAAATACACCCGATGAGTTTTGCCTCCAACTTGAACATCTATGCCTTCATTTTCAAGTGAAACTAGAACATCAACAAGCGGTTTAATTGACTTTTCTACGCCATATCCAGCAAAATCATTCGAATTTATAAAAGCTGCTACGAATACATTCTCCAATCTGGACAGATGATGAGTTGGAATAGTGAGGAACTGATAGTAGAAGCCACAAATTTTGTGAGTCCCAGCATTTGATCCTAAAGGATCACATATTTCGGCATCATCAGAATACAGAAAGTACGGAATAACGATACGGTTTAAATAACCTAGCTTAACTTCTTTCCACAAAGTGCCATTTATGAAATTATCTATTGTATCTGATTTTTCGAGGTTTTCCATGTGTTGTATTGTTTCTGTAAAAATAGTCCCCGTCTCAAAATACTTTTTTATCTGGAATTTAATCGGCAGGATGCATCCTCTAACTTGCTCTAAATCTATTGTGGGTTCTCCATGCATCACCATTTCCACAAGTTCATTTCCAATTGTGTACATTTTTGGTGGCTTGAACAAATCATTCTTTATCAATTGAGAAAACATGCGATGCTCAGTTGCAATGAAATCAAATGGATTGGATAAACTATCATATAGAGATTGAATTTCGATTTTTTTGCTCTCATCTGGTATGTGAAGTAGTGTAGCATCTGATATTGTTTGTAGCATTGGTCGTATTATTTTACTGGTCACATCGGTTTGTATATCAATCACATTTTTTCTAGTTAAATTACTGTTGTTATGAAGTCCAAGGGTAAATGAAAAAATCGATTCCCTCACATTATTTAGCATGTCATCTCTAGTTTTTGTAACAGATTCATCCTCTTCTACAAGTTTATTTGCAGATCTACAGTTAGATTCTACATGAACGCCTACATTTGTCTCTTCTGTACTTTCGTGACTTTCTGCGGCTTGTTTTTCTGTGGGCCCAAAGCTAGATTCTCCATGAAAGTCTGGATTTGTCTCTTGTTCTGGTTTTTTAGCTTCATGCTTTAACTTAAGATGTCTTTGGTAACAATAGATATTTTGAAATTTAAGATTAGGATTACAATGAACGCACTTATATGTAAAACAGCTCGGTGTACCATGAATTTTCTTCAGATGTTTGATCAGGATCGCTGCCTCGCTGAAACTTGAGTTGCAAATAAAGCATATCATTGCTGTAAGATGTGCTCGAGGTTGATGATGGCGCTGGATTTGGAGTGTTTCACTTTCTCTTCTTTCAGAAAGTGTGTTCAGACGAATACCCAAAACAGCTCATTATATGGAGAAAAGTCCAGTCCAAACACTAGGCAGCTTTTCACCACCAGATCAATGCACTTCAAGAAAGAGCATGTTTTCCAGAAAATATTGTCCTTCACAACGTAAAACTGACAAAGGTTGGTGTCTTCCGGCCCAACGACAATAATTTTTGGTTGAAACGTATCCTTATGGCCTTTTAGTTCTTCAATTGCAGGGCCAATGTCGTTAGCAGTTATACAATGAATCACGGAGTCCTGTTGCGCTTGGATAATTGATGGCAATACTTTATGTCCCACGCGTTTGGGTTTGACTATACATGGGAAGAGCTTGTACAGCAGGAAGTTCCGAGAACCTAAAAAAAGTAACATTGATGAAATAATGATGTATTGTTGGATGAAAATTATTATTATTACATTGGGAGATATCCGGCTGCTTGAGTTTTTGAACAATTTCCAAACATGGTGCGTCTCGGATTACAACGGTCGATGCATGACGGTAAAATTTATCAGCAAATGAAGTCCACAACAAAAGCAATTTATTTCCTTTACCTGGATTTAGAAACTCATATTCGATATCAATCTATAGATAGACAAATATAAAAACGGTAAATTTTTTTATTAATATTCACTTAAATACACGATAATAACATTTACAGAGTGTATTAGTCTTGATAAACCGGTGTAATTTTTTTTCATTTTCCTACGACAAATCTTAAGCGGTTCCATTTTGGCCCCCTTTTTAGTTTGAAATTATTTGGTTGTGCAAGCAGCTGGCTGAAACTGTTTACAGTTTGTACATGTAAATACATATATAAAAAAACACTGGTTCTCATTCAACCATATATTGCTGATTGCAGCTGAAACTGGACTGTAATAAAAATGCAAAAAGTGTGATAAAAGTGCACGTTTCCGTCAAATCGTGTTGATGTCTTCGGAGCACTTATTGCTTGCATCATAAGGAATAAGTGCACCGAAGACACCACGACCATTAGACGCAATTTTATCACACTTTTTAAAAAGTGAAAACGCGCTTATTAGTCCAATTTGGTGTGAAATGCGCAATGTATATAAATTATTCATTCAATTCTACAAAAACCACATTAAAACCTTTTTAAACCTACAATGTGAGGAACTACCTTGCTGCTGATGGGGGAAATCGATTCCACTTAGCGGGAAAAAGTTTGACGGTTTTGTTTCTATTTGCTGCGGAATAACAATATCAACAAAAACCTCTTGCACTGAACAATAACTTTTTTTTCTGTTTAGTCGAATAGATTTCCTGCCCTCGAGAAAGTTGTTCCTCACATTGTGAACTATTGATTGCTTCTTTTGTGGTTGTGGCAGCATTTAATGAATAATTCATATATATGATTGAATTAGAAGCAGTGTGTTTTCATATATTTTTCCATACATATAATCTAAAAATTGTTGAGTCAGCTTCTGATGCAACTAAAAATAGCAAACTGAAAAGAAGTTCATCAGGGGCAAAAAGAGGACCAATTTAAGCTTTGTCGTGAAAATTTGCACCGGTCTAATAAATATGGTAATAAGTAAACTATTATCAAACAGAAGTTCACAATAGTTTGAACTAGGGGAACATGGAGTACGAAGAACACAAAAAACACTGTTGGTTGCGAGGGGGGCGACTCTACCTGCGATGCAGAAAAGATTGTCTTTTGTTATGTGCGCGCACGCTTAATAGATAGAAATAAAGTTTATATCGCTTCTGAAGATTTTCTGCAAAAAGATTACGCGCGATGCAAATAGATACGAGAAATGAAAGAAGATTTGTCGAAGATTGATTCGCAAGTGTGATATTTTTTGAGCATCTAGAATTGAGATTTAGAGGTGTCGCCCCCCCTCGGTTGGTTGGTTCTCTATACATTTCTAACTTGAAAATATTGTTCTACTTACATAGACAGGACCTTCCGAGTCTCCAAAACGTGGCCTAGATTCCAGTAACTTAGAAATTTTATTCTGTGCTTTAGGGATTTCCTTGATCATCTGCAACCGATACGGATAAGTTTTCTTCCACTTCTCCTTGACATCGGCTAAAGGTGTGTTATTATTTTGTAGCCATGCCTGATCTTCCTTCAGCGAAACTAAATCTAAATAAAACAAATTAAATAATAAAAAAAACTAAATAGTATACTGTCGTTCTTAAACATATCTGTCCCAAAATCACAACAAAGTGTAACAATTTTCAACATAGGCTGAAACAACTCTTGATAAACATTTCAAAATATCCTATCTGCATTGACCGATTCTCTTCATCGACTTTCTCTTTCGTTATTAACTCAGTTGCAAAGCTATTCCCTGTTGTATTTGACGTTTTGAACGATAGATAAGAACCTCCTTTATCAAACTATGTGGTAAAAATAGCTTGAAATCTGTTTGAATAGCAGTGGTTGTCAAAAGAGAAAGTCGATGAAGAGAATCGATCAAAGAGCTAAGCGAAACAATTTTCTAGAACTTGTTTAAGGCACAGTTGTAACAGGTTGTATTGCATATCAAAAGCAACAGCAAACGTACCGAGAAACGTTAAATCTAGCGAGTTATTAACAAAAGAGAAAATCGACGAAGAGAATCGATCATCGCGTTTACGCCCTTATGCATGCTCACTGTCGATATATTTACCTTCAGGGCCGTACTTTTGATTGGATACGTCACTATCGTTGGAGTTTTGCAGTTTCACTTTCTTCTTGCGTGGTGACTGGAGAGCTTTCCGGTCACTTGAGTTATAGTACTGATGATACAACAGACCTGACGGATTTATCTTTCCGATAGATTTATCACGCGGACACAGATAAGTTTCCTAAAAAGTGCCAAATTAGAACCAATCATAATGGAAATTGTCTATAACAAAACTAGCAGAGTACTTTTCTTTCAGAGCCAAGTTTAGCAACGATAAGTTCTGTGAATTTGTCCATATCAGCGACTGGGAAATTTTTCCCTTGTGCGATATACGAGTCGACTATAATCTGACTGAGTTCTTTTTGCATCACTTTGTTTACAGTTTGGTATTTACTGTAATATCGCATTATTATTTTTCCTTTCTCGTTAACGTTTAATAATCTGTCGAGGTCTTGCGCTTGAACCTGTGACTTGGCGAAGTTAAGTTTAGAGCAAATTTCTTTAGCAGGCTGGTACTGTGCAGATGAGGGCCAATTACGTAGTTTGTTCAGTAGTCGGAACTTCTCTCCCGTTCGACAGGGTTCAAACAGTTCATTTACATCTGCTATTGAAACTTGTTTCAGGTCTTCATACTCTAGTCCTTTTTCTGAAATAACGAATTTAAGTAAAAAACAGATATTAGGAAAGACCGTGGGAAAGATTGATCAATTAAAATTAAAAATTAAATATCGTTAGAAATTCCGATGAGGATGTTGGTTTGCGTGGACGTGGATTATAGAGTATTCCTCTGTGCCAACATACACTTCAGAAAAACAACAATTAACGTACCTTTCAATAGCACATAAATGCTGTTGCTCAGTTTCCATTCGTCAAGCTGCTCTTTAAGAGGGGAGCTTGGAGAGCAGCTACTAGCCGAGTCACCGTCGTAAGTCCCACTCGATTCGGAATGCTCCGGAAGGTCTGAAGAACACCTAATATTCTGGTTCAGTTTTTTCGGAAGCACCTCTTCGACTTCGCATGTTTCGTTTATGTGTTCTAAATAATGAAAGAAACGATAAAAAAAATAAGTTAATGGCAACAGTTTTATTGCAATAATATAAACCCGTAAATAAATAATATGAGCCAAGCGTAGATCCGAAGTTTATTCATAATCTCATTGCAGAGAACATAACCTTACAAAATCCAAAACCTAATAACACGAAAATATGTAGGAGTATGATAAAAATTACCTGCATTACAATCCGTTCCTCTTCCGACAGTACCAGTCGCCGAAACTGAAGGTTACTCTTCCTGCTTCTCGTCTTCGTCCTGCGCTTCCTCGGAAGAGGAATCAGTCCCGCTCTCCCGGTCGCTCTCGTATACATTTACGAACTCTGGTTCTCTACGCATTTCCACTGCTTCCACACTTACCTTAACTATTTAGCTCAGATGCTGCGGAAATGTAATTTACTATATTTCAACAATTTTTTCTTTTTATTTCGGAATCTTCACACCTCGCGTGTTTGTGTTGTTATGCAAAATCCAGAACAGTACATGCAGAATGGATGGTAAAAGACTGACGCATGGAATTGGCATCCATGCCACACTGAAAGTCAACCTATTCTAATTTTAAAAGTTTACACTTTTAATTTTAAATGGAAATCAACCAGATTTCACTTTTGATTTAAATGATATATTCGAGGAATAAGATTTTTCATCTTGATTTACCAAATTTAAGCGAACTTTTAAAAGAAAAGTTCAATATTTTCAAGGACACAATCTTTTTGTTTTGTGTGTATGATTTCGGCGTGAACGTGTCAAACAAACGTTTGGTACACGGGGGCTACAATCACGAATTTCGGCGAGCTCACATCAATGTGATAAATATAGTGGGTAAGGAGGATGACTGCAACAGACTACTCTTTCTAGCATTCAGCACTGCAATGCAAGTGTGAAAAAGTAAGCTGTCTTGTTCTGTCGTGCCTCCGTCAGTTTTACCGCTGTCAGTATGTCCAAAAGTGTCAGATTTTCCAAAAATGTCAAGATCATGTGAGCTATGGTGCATCTAAAGGGCGTCCACGATGAAATTGCCACACTATGAAATTGCTCTAACTTTTTAACCGTTGGGTAGAATTTAATGTAAATTTGGGTGGATTTAGTTCATAGTGCATTATTTACATCCTGCAAGTTTTAAAGTCCTGTGATCAAAACTCGCGGAAATGGAGTCGAAAGAACAGCTCGTGCGTGATAAAATCTTGCGCATTCATCACGAGAACAAGGATCTCTCGCATCGTTCCATCGCTAAAACGTTGGGAATCGCGAATTCCACGGTGTCGCGAGTGATTAAGCGGTTCGAGGAACGGTTGACCACCGATCGGAAGCCCAGAAGTGAAGGAAAAGTATTCCGTACAACACCAAAAATCACAACCGCGTAGTTGGGGCCTTCAACCGAAATCCGAACGCCTCCGTTAGGGATGTGGCTAAGAAGCTGCACCTAAGCCGAAGTTTTGTCCAGAAGGCCAAAACTAAGGCTGGGCTTCGAACGTTCAAGGTACAAAAGGCCCCTAATCGCGACGAGAAGCAGAACAAGTTCGCCAAAACCCGTGCCAGGAAGTTGTACCTCAACATGCTGACGAAAGTTGAATGCTGCATCATGGACGACGAAACATATGTGAAGGCCGACTTCAAACAGATCCCCGGCAACCTGTTTTTCACGGCCAAGGATAAGTTCAGCGTTCCGGAGCATGTCCGCACTCAGAAGATGTCCAAATTTGCGAAGAAATTCCTGGTTTGGCAAGCCATCTGCACGTGCGGGAAGCGGAGTGCACCTTTCGTGACCCAGGACACGATGAACGGATAGGTGTACATAAAAGAGTGCCTCCAGAAGCGGCTGCTTCCTCTCCTGAAGGCCCACAACGTCCCAACAATCTTCTGGCCAGATTTGGCCTCATGCCACTACTCCAAGGACGTGCTGAAGTGGTATGCGGACAATAAGGTCAATTTCGTGCCGAAAATGTTCAACCCTCTCAACACTCCGGAGCTCCGCCCCATCGAGAAGTACTGGGCGATTATGAAGCAGCACCTTCTTAAACGACCTAAGGTAGTGAAGACAGTCGAGGAACTGAAGAAAGTATGGGTTTACATGCAAAAAACGGTTGATTCACAGGTTGTGCAGAATCTTATGTCCGGGGTTAAGGCCAAGGTGCGGGCATTTGCGTATGGACTGTAAATAAAATTCGAGTAAAATGGTAAAATGAAGTTTAATAGTTATTTCTCAATCCCTGAAAATTTAATGGCAATCGGATGAAAACTCGAATTTTGCGAATCAATTTTGTGTGTGGCAATTTCATCGTGGACACACTATATATGTGGTTGACAGGGATAGGGTCCCCCTGGTTTGGTACGATGCTTCTATTCAACAGCTGCAAGAAGAAGTGTTGAAGAACGCAAAATAAGATCTCGAAAACAAAAAGATGCACTTGAAGCCTTGAAGTGTACAAAAATCGCACGCGAATTCACTGTTCCTTCCGTTCGATAGGCCAAAGAGAATCCCACTGGCGTGTCAATGGCTAATAGGCCCAAGAAAACCCGTAGGTCAAGTTGAGCCACCAGAAGCAGTTTTGCATTTTCAACAATAAACGAATATTTCGGGACCCCTTATCAGAACTAACGGTACATATGGGAAGGTAAATAAATTTGGGAGCCATCTGTAATCATAACATTGCGTTTGGTGTTAAACTACGCTAGATTAAGAAATACCAAGTGCGGGTTGTGCTTAATAGGCTGGAAATGGGGTAGTTAACCCTGCTTGAAAGAAGAGAATTTTCGATCATCTGGAGATCTTTTGAATATTGCATCTTAAAAGAATGCTTACGAGACGTCATTGATTGATCTTCAGAATAATAGAGATTGTACTCGAAAAAATGTAACACTTTGTTTTGTGTATAACTTTTTATTGCTACTAATTTAGAGTGTAATGCCTACATCTGCAAAATCTCGTTACAATCTGTCAAGTGGTTATCGATCGACCCCGCGAACGCAAGGAAGGTGAGGGATTACTTCAAGTGCAATCCGAACCTTTCGATTCGGGACGTGGCCAAGAAGGTCACTTCTTCCGTCCGGTTCGTCCAGCAGACAATGAAACAGGCCGGACTTCATATCTTCAAGGTAAGGAAGACACCTAACCGAACCGATAAACAGAATACGGTTACATAGATCCCGCGCCAGGAAGCTATACCGCGAGTGGTTGGTGCAGCCGAAATGCATCGTAATGGACCACGAGACGTACATTAAAGCGGACGCCAAGCAGATCCCCGGCCTGGAGTTTTTCGTCGGGAAGTCTCACCTGGATGTTTCGGAGAAGTTCCGGAATAAGAAGGTCGACACATTTGCCAAGAAGTACTTAATGTGGCAGGCGATCTGTGGGCGCGGAAAATTCAGCAAGCCGTACATAATGACCACCATCAACGGCCAAATATATAAAGAAGAAAACCTCCAGAAGCACCTGCTGTCCTTCCTCCGGTCCCACGAAGGTGACGCTCTGTTTTGGCTGGATCTGGCATCGTACCATTACGCGAAACCGTTGATGAAGTGGTACGAAGCCAACGATTTTTTTTGTGTTTTTGTGTGTTTCTGTGCCGAAGGAGGCAAATCTGCCAAACTCGCCAGAACTTCGCCCAATAGAAAAATTCTGGGCAAGCTCCGGAAAACAGGGAAGGTTTTCAAAAGCTTATATGTGTTTATCTATTCCCTGAGAGTTTCAAAAATATCCGACTTAAAATGAATTAATCATTTTGTACGACCATTTTCCACAGAGATGGCGCTGTTCCGCTGGTAGGAAGTGATAAAAATCCCCATATAAAAATTGAGAGAAGTGGGAATAATTCGCTTTCGGTGCATATTCAAGTCAAAAAAAGTGAACGACAACCTTAAGAAATTAGTCAGGGGCTTTGTCGTTCAGTTTTTTCCCGGAAATTAATGCTAAACAATCTACAATGAATCATTTTGTTCGACCATTTTCCACAGAGATGGCGCTGTTCTGCTGGTAGGAAGTGATGAAAATCCCCATATAGAAATTGAGAGAAGTGTGAATAATTCGTTTCCGGTGCATATTCAGGTCAAAAAAAGTGAACGACAACCTAAAGAAATTAATCAGGGGCTTTGTCGTTCAGTTTTCTCCCGGAAATTAAAGCTAAACAAGCTACAATTAAATAAAATTGATTTTTCCCCATACAATTTTACCTGCTTTACTGCCAGTCCCAAGAGAGCCAAAAAAATTCAAATTTGAGAGAGAAATTCTCTCTCACGAGCTCAATCTCTCAACATGCCATGTATTTTGTTGACACTCGATTTCTGATTTCCCTTTCACAGATTACAAAATAGAGTACCTGACACTACAAAACATATCTGGTACCTCTATATATGCATTTGCTTTAACATTTGAAGTCCCTCCTTTTTTACATATTCTGCGCAAAAGATACTTTATGCCCCGCCCCATACATAAAATTCGGCGGGAAATTTTGTGAGGGGTGAGCTATTTTGTGTGCAGAATGTGTAAAAAAGGAGGGACTTCGAATAATAATCTAAATGCATATATAGAGGTACCAGACATTGTGTGCACTGCAGTGTCCTCTGTGAACAATTATAGGAAAACAGATTGTGCCTAGTTTCCGATAGATGTCACCGCAAACAACAGCTGTGACATCTGATGGAACATGAATGCAGAAGCTTGACAAAATGATCAATTGATCATTTTGTCAAGCTTCTGCATTCATGTTCCATCAGATGTCACAGCTGTTGTTTGCGGTGACATCTATCTGAAACTACACACAATCTGTTTTCCTATAATTGATCATTTTGTCAAGCTTCTGCATTCATGTTCCATCAGATGTCACAGCTGTTGTTTGCGTTGACATCTATCGGAAACTAGACACAATCTGTTTTCCTATAATTGTTCACAGAGGACACTGCAGTGCAAAACATGTCTGATACCTCTATATATGCATTTAGATTATTATTCGAAGTCCCTCCTTTTTTACACATTCTGCACACAAATTAGCTCACCCCTCACATAAATTCCCGCCGAATTTTATGTATGGGGCGGGGCATAAAGTATCTTTTGCGCAGAATATGTAAAAAAGGAGGGACTTCAAATGTTAAAGCAAATGCATATATAGAGGTACCAGACATGTTTTGTAGTGTCAGGTACTCTATTTTGTAATCTGTGAAAGGGAAATCACAAATCGAGTGTCAACAAAATACATGGCATGTTGAGAGATTGAGCTCGTGAGAGAAAATTTCTCTCTCAAATTTGAATTTTTTGGCTCTCTGGGGACTGGTAGTAAAACAGGTAAAATTGTATGGGGAAAAATCATTTGTATTTAATTGTAGCTTGTTTAGCATTAATTTCCGGGAAAAAACTGAACGAGAAAGCCCCTGACTAATTTCTTTAGGTTGTCGTTCACTTTTTTTGACCTGAATATGCACCGAAAGCGAATTATTCCCACTTCTCTCAATTTCTATATGGGGGTTTTTATCACTTCCTACCAGCGGAACAGCGCCATCTCTGTGGAAAATAGTCGAACAAAATGATTAATTGTTCACAGAGGACACTGCAGTACAAAACATGTCTGGTACCTCTATATATGCATTTAGATTATTATTCGAAGTCCCTCCTTTTTTACACATTCTGCACACAAAATACCTCACCCCTCACAGAATTTCCCGCCGAATTTTATGTATGGGGCGGGGCATAAAGTATCTTTTGCGCAGAATATGTAAAAAAGGAGGGACTTCAAATGTTAAAGCAAATGCATATATAGAGGTACCAGATATGTTTTGTAGTGTCAGGTACTCTATTTTGTAATCTGTGAAAGGGAAATCAGAAATCGAGTGTCAACAAAATACATGGCATGTTGAGAGATTGAGCTCGTGAGAGAGAATTTCTCTCTCAAATTTGAATTTTTTTGGCTCTCTTGGGACTGGCAGTAAAGCAGGTAAAATTGTATGGGGAAAAATCAATTTTATTTAATTGTAGCTTGTTTAGCTTTAATTTCCGGGAGAAAACTGAACGACAAAGCCCCTGATTAATTTCTTTAGGTTGTCGTTCACTTTTTTTGACCTGAATATGCACCGGAAACGAATTATTCACACTTCTCTCAATTTCTATATGGGGATTTTCATCACTTCCTACCAGCAGAACAGCGCCATCTCTGTGGAAAATGGTCGAACAAAATGATTCATTTTTGGTGATCATTTTTGCCTGTTGAATTTCTTTCGAGTACAGTCTTTACTTCACCTATTTACACCTATACTGCCGATACTTGCATAATTGTCCCATCTTTGCTTGATTTCCTATTCATATGGGACAGTTATGCTTTTATGGGCAGTATATTCGAGAGTCGTCTCTTGCACTTTCCATCAGTTGGAGATCCTTAAACTAGCTAATCGTTATGAAGTCATATGAATATTTGAATTATCTCTGATTCAGCTGACATAGTGAATAAATATGTCAGGGATTATGTGATTGAATAGATGATCAGTAGAAGGTCTTCTGAATAATTAATCAATCTGCATCCTTGTAAAACTATCCAAGGGGCTTCTCTGAAATTCTCTGAAGTTCAGTGATCGTCTCTGAATTTGCATTAACTTAAAAAAAATGAGAGCACTTTGAAGAACCGTGAACCGTGGGGAAATATCGAGAGCTTCGGAGAAGAGTTATGAATATCAGGAAAATTGCGGGAGCGTAAGGAAAGTTCTGTGAATTTTAAGGAAGTCCAGAGAACTCTAATTTATTGAGAACTTCAAGGAACGTCTGGGGAGTAAAGATAGCTTTAGGGAAGTCCCGACTATCGGGAAAGTTTAAAGATCTTCAAGAGAATATTCAGACAACTTCGTACTTTTAAGGAAAATGATGAAAACTTCATCGAAGATCTAAAGTAATTTTTAGAAGAACTTCAGAGCAGTTCTGACGAGAACTTCAGAGTAGTTTTGAGGATAAGTTCAAAGTAATTCTGATGAGAAGTTCAAGGTAGTGCTGTGGAGAACTTTAGAGTAGTTCTGAGGATAAGTTCAAAGTAAAGTCATTCTGAGAAGAACTTCAGAGTAATTCTGATGAGAATTTCAGAGTAGTTCTGAGGAGAACCTCATAGTATTTCTGTGGAGAGTTTCAGAGTAAGTCTGAGGAGAACTTCAAAGTTGTTCTTAGCAGACTTTCAGAGTAGATCTGCGGAAAACTTCAGAGTATATCTGAGGAGAGTTTCAGAGTTAGTCTGAGGAAAACTTCAAAATAGTTCTGAACAGACCTTCAGAGTAGTTCTGAGGAGAACTTCAGAGTAGTTCTGTGGAAAGTTTCAGAGTAGCTCGGAGGAAACCTTCAAAGTAGTTCTGAGGAGACCTTCAGAGTAGTTTTCAGGAGAAGTTCAAAGTAATTCTGAGGAGAGTTTTAGAGTAGTAATTCTGAAGAGAACTTCAGAGTAGTTCTGATGAGAACTTCACCGTAACTCTGTGGAAAATTTCAGAGTAGTTCTAAGGAGAACTTCAAAGTATTTCTGAGGAGAGTTTTAGAGTAAGTCTGAGGAAAACTTCAAAATAGCTCTGAGCAGACCTTCAGAATAGTTCTGAGCAGACATTCAGAGTAGTTCTGCGGAGAACTTCAGAGTAGTTCGGAGGAGACCTTCACAGTAGTTCTGAGGAGACCTTCAGAGTAGTTCTCAGGAGAAGTTCAAAGTAATGCTGAGGAGAGCTTTAGAGTAGTAATTCTGAAAAGAACTTCAAAGTAGTTCTGAGGAGAACTTCAGCATAACTCTGTGGAAAATTTCAGAGTAGTTCTAAGCAGAACTTCAAAGTATTTCTGAGGAGAGTTTCAGAGTAAGTCTGAGGAAAACTTCAAAGTAGTTCTGAGGAGACCTTCAGAGTAGTTCTGAGGAAAACTTCAGAGTAGTTCTGTGGAAAGTTTCAGAATAGTTCGGAGGAAACCTTCAAAGTAGTTCTGAGCAGACCTTCAGAGTAGTTCTCAGGAGAAGTTCAAAGTAATTCTGAGGAGAGCTTTAGAGCAGTAATTCTGAAGAGAACTTCAGAGTAGTTCTGGGGAGAAGTTCAAGGTAGTTCTGAAGAGAACTTCAAAATAGTTTTGAGCAGACCTGCAGAGTAGTTCGGAGGAGAACTTCAGAGTATTTCTGTGGAGAGTTTCAGAGTAGTTCTGAGGAAAACTTCAGAGTAGTTCTGAGGAGAACTTCAGAGTATTTCTGTGGAGGGTTTCAGAGTAAGTCTGAGGAGAACTTCAAAGTAGTTTTTGAGCAGATCTTCAGAGTAGTTCGGGGGAGAACTTCAGAGTATTTCTGTGGAGAGTTTCAGAGTAGTTCTGAGGAAAACTTCAGAGTAGTTCTGAGCAGACCTTCAGAGTAGTTCTGACGAGAACTTCAGAGTAGTTCGGAGGAGACCTTCAAAGTAGTTCTGAGGAGACCTTCAGAGTAGTTCTCAGGTTTGGAGGCGAACCAGCCCAAGGCTGAAAGCCTCCTTAATAAAGCTAAATAATAATAATAATAGTTCTCAGGAGAAGTTCAAAGTAATGCTGAGGAGAGCTTTAGAGTAGTAATTCTGAAAAGAACTTCAAAGTTGTTCTGAGGAGAACTTCAGCGTAACTCTGTGGAAAATTTCAGAGTAGTTCTAAGGAGAACTTAAAAGTATTTCTGAGGGGAGTTTCAGAGTAAGTCTGATGAGACCTTCAGAGTAGTTCTGTGGAGAGTTTCAGAGTAGTTCGGAGGAAACTTTCAAAGTAGTTCTGAGGAGACCTTCAGAGTAGTTCTCAGGAGAAGTTCAAAGTAATTCTGAGGAGAACTTTAAAATAGTTTTGAGCAGACCTTTAGATTAGTTCGGAGGAGAACTTCAGAGTATTTCTGTAGACAGTTTCAGAGTTTCTAAGGAAAACTTCAGAGTAGTTCTGAGGAGATCTTCAGAGTATTTCTGTGGAGAGTTTCAGAGTAAGTCTGAGGAGAACTTCAAAGTAGTTTTGAGCAGATCTTCAGAGTAGTTCGGGGGAGGACTTCAGAGTATTTCTGTGGAGAGTTTCAGAGTAGTTCTGAGGAAAACTTCAGAGTAGTTCTGAGCAGACCTTCAGAGTAGTTCTGAGGAGAACTTTAGAGTAGTTCGGAGGAGACCGTCAAAATAGTTCTGAGGATACCTTCAGGGTAGTTCTCAGGAAAGTTCAAAGCAGAGGAGAGCTTTAGAGTAGTAATTCTGAAGAGAACTTCAAAGTAGCTCTGAGGAGAATTTCAGCGTAATTCTGTGGAAAATTTCAGAGTAGTTCGGGGGAGAACTTCAGAGTATTTCTGTGGAGAGTTTCAGAGTAAGTCTGAGGAAAACTTCAAAGTAGTTCTGAGCAGACCTTCAGAGTAGTTCTGATGAGAACTTCAGAGTAGTTCTGTGGAGAGTTTCAGAGAAATTCGGAGGAGATCTTCAAAGTAGTTCTGAGGAGACCTTCACAGTAGTTCTCAGGAGAAGTTCAAAGTGATTCTGAAGAGAACATCAAAGTAGTTCTGAGGAGAACTTCCCAACAAACAATTTTAGCTGCAGATCAGTTTACACAGATTAAAATTAGCTGCATCATTCAATTTTCGGCTGCATAAGCTAGTCTGCAGCTAAAATTGTTAGTTGGGTTGGGCGTAATTCGGAGGAAAATTTCAGAGTGGTTCTGAGGAGAACTTCAGAATATTTCTGTGGAGAGTTTCAGAGTAAGTCTGAGGAGAACTTCAAAGTAGTTCTGAGGAGACCTTCAGAGCAGTTCTGAAAAGAAATTCAGAGTAGTTCTGTCGAGAGTTTCAGAGTAGTTCTGTTGAGAACTTCCTAGTAGTTCTGAGGAGAATTTCAGCGTAGTTTTGATGAGAAGTTCAAAGTAATTCTGAGGAGAATTTCAGAGTATTTCGGTGAAGAGTTTCGGAGTAAGTCTGAGAAGAACTTCAGAGTAGTTTTGAGCTGACCTTAAGAATAATTCTGAGCAGACGTTCAGAGTAGTTCTGAAGAGAATTTCAGAGTAGTCCTGAGGAGAACTTCAGAGTGGTTCTGAGGAGAACATCAGAGTATTTTTGTGAAGAGTTTCAGAGTAAATCTGAGAAGAACTTCAGAGTAGTTTTGAGCAGACCTTCAGAGTAGTTCCATAGAGGTAACTCTAAGACGAGAAGGTCCCGAAGAAACGAGCTCAACTTTTTGGCTCAGCTCTGGTACTATCTTCGGTCCCAAGCTAATCGATTCACCCCTCGAAACATAGGAAAATCCACTAACCCCTCATTTTATCTGTCAAACTTTCATAGCGAATCAATACAAACATAGTGTAGTACTATAATTTCGACTAGAATGGAGTACGTTAAACGATTTGCTTGGGACCAATAGGCTAGTCAAGTACTGAGCCAATTTAAAATCGTTAGTTTCCTAGCTAGTTTATTATTTCAACCACGAAATCAGCTGTCAAAGTGTTCGAGTTGACAGCGGTTTGTTATTTATTTTCAACCAGTAAAACGTATGTATTAGTGAAACTGCTCAATAATACCATAGAGGTAACTCTAAGACCAGCAGGTCCCGAAGAAACGTGCTCAACTTTTTGGCTCACCTCTGGTACTATCTTCGGTCCCAAGCTAATCGATGCACCCCTCGAAACATAGGAAAATCCACGAACCCCTCATTTTATCTGTCAAACTTTCATAGCGAATCAAAACAAACATTATGTAGTACTAGAATTTCGACTAGAATGGGATACATTAATCGTTTGCTTGGGACCAATAGGCTAGTCAAGTAGTGAGCCAATTTAAAATCGTTAGTTTCGTATTGATTGTTGATAATACTAACGGCGACAGAGAAGTCTATGGATCGGGTCCAACGACATTACTTCCCTTCCGTCGACTAATTGTTCGGCTCAAAAAATTCCAATGACATCGACTGGGATTGGACCGACACCCGCTAGGGTGAGAAAGCAGTCACGCTTTTATCGCTCACCCACCGGCACCACCTTTTTACCAAGCGAGTTACCAAGCTACTTGGAAGAATTTCGGACTTCAGAAAATGCATGGCCTACCTTTGCTTGACTACCAAGTAAGTTTTTATTATTATTTATTTTCATTTACTTTTACATCTGACAATATATCTTTTACAATTGTTTGTGTTCTCATGTTCTGCAATCTTGCAATAATCATGTCAATAATAATCATAATAATAATAGTAATAGTTGCAAGTGAGTTTGTGTGTATGTGTGTGTGGGTGTGAGTGTTTTTTCTCTCTTTTGGGTGACTGCACTAGAGTTACTGCGTTACTTTTTTCACCGCTCGAGCATGCCAATCGGGCTGCAGAATGATGTTGCGCACAGATTTGACTGTTTCAAGTTCTCATTTTCTTCTCGGTATGATAATGGTTAGTTGTTGTGGTTGTTGTTGTTGCTGTTTGCAGTTTCTATGCGCGGTGTTAACATATCATGGTCTAAATAATATTCTTCAGTTTGGTTTATCTGTATATACGTTCGATAACTCTCGATCAACGTTGTAGTAGGATTGCACGAATAAGTCAGTTTGAAACTTAATGTAGGCTTCGAGGGAAACGAAAAACGTTAGGAACTTTTACCTATTGAAGTACTAGCTTTGCGCCAACTTTACCCGTGTGCGGTCAACATCACCAACGACAGTGCCGATCGAGATCGGCATGATGATGGTAAGCTACACGTATTTTTTAGTATTATTAAAAATTGAAAATGGTCAAACTGTCCAAACTTCAGAACCAACATTCGAAGTGACATATTTTCGCTCTAACTGATCGTTAACGTCGGACGCAGGTTGTGACAGTTCTGACAGTTCGGTCTAACGCAAGCTAACGAAAACATGAACAAAACGGAAAAGTAACAACGGAGGACAAAACATAGTAGGCTTGCCATCTCTCAGCAGAAGCCATTCAGGAACTTTGTAGTAGTTTTGGTAGTAGTAAATCTATGAATGCGAATTGTTGTTGTTTTTGTTTTACTTTCGTTTTATTCTGCGTGGTGTAAGAGAACAACTAGATTTAGGAAACAAAACCGTATCGTATTTTATTTTTGTGGGCGCTTCTTTCGCCGTTTCTCAACCGTGAATGGTTTGACTGTTTGCTTTTGGGTTGTATTTGAAGGGAAGGGGGACATCTGGTGGACACTAGCGGAAACATCGATTAGATATATGAATATACCACTTTGGTGCTTCTTCGATTCTATGTTAAGTAGTAGTTGTAGTATTTCTTTTTTTCTCAAGTAAGTAGCTGTTATGAGTGACTTTAAAAATGTAGTTTTCTCCTTTGCTCGCACGTCGGGGGTGCAATCGTGTGTCATTCTAAAAAATTTTGCGAGGACAAAATTAAACATTCATGATATGTCGAGTCTTTTCGTTTTTTCTCTCATTTCTCCGCTCAATAAGTTAAGGTTTTTTTTATGTAGGAACGAAATTTGCTTTGGATCTGCTCATGTTTCACTCTCAAATAAGTTTTCTTTTATTTTGAATTTCTCTAAACTCTATTATTGTTGTTCACGCGAGTACTTTGTTCTTCTTCTTTTTTTTATTTAGCGAGATAGTCCAAAAAGGAACGAACCCAACAGTAAAGTGTTGCCAAATTGGTGAGATTCGGGTGAGATGATTGTTTTGATTAGAGTACGACTTTTGGGATCATTTCTGGTAAACTTTTGTAAATTATAACGGAACTCTTTAAAGGAGGCGAAATTCAAATTCAAAACTGTTCTGGAACGGTTTTGGAGGAACAATTTCTGCGAGACACGAGCACGATTGATGCCATTCTTATTTTTTCCTCTACTGGTTCGATTCTAAAACACTAAGATTAATAGTTTGGTCACCCCCTTGCCTCAAGCTGCTCCGGCAGGTGACCATTTAGGAACTTTTATTTTTTATCATACACTTTCTTATGCTCGACTATGAATATCAATGCTAGTTGAATATCAATGAGTGGAAAAACTTGAAACCCCTTCCCTGTCGACTGCAGGAAAGGAGTTTGAGTTTTACCGAAATCAATGGATCGACTCTTTCATCGGTTGATACCTCGCAATTTCATCACTACCGCCTTCTCGTATAAACATTGCACGTTGAAAAGTACACTAAGCTGAACTAAATTGGTTAACTTCCATCTATGCACTCTGTTTTTTTGTTCTGTTTTTCTTTTTAATATTTTTTTGTTTTTTTTTGTTTTAATATCATTTTTATTTAAAATAAAGCTTTAAGCCAACTACATTAAGTATCATCAGTTAATACTAGGTGTTACTTTTTTTCACTGTTAATATCAATAGGATTACGCTTTCTACAACTTGGCATCAATGCGAGAAATTCTAGGATCTACTTCCAGCTCTGTTTGAAATTTGAATTCCTTCCCCACAAGTCCCTTCAACAGTACGGAAACCTATAAAAAAATTACACTTTGCCCTTGCAATTCGCTTGAATCCTCATATTCTACGTGTAAAAAAACGATAGCATTTTTACCCACTTTTACTCAAAATACAGTTATTTTGGTTATCTTCCTTCCAGTTATACAATGTTTACCTTCAAATCGATAAATTTTACAAGTACAATAATCGTTTCGCATCATAATCGGAAGTTCCCCGTACCCTCCCTCATTCAGCACACACACAGTCCGGTCTCGTTAGTGGGAGCAAGCGAGGTGCAAAACCGATGCGCCCTTTGGATTTCAAGCTCTTCCTCTCCACCTCCTGCTACCTTGCCTCTACCAAACCCTTCGCAGCCTCTCATCAGTTCCCCTCCCTATTGGATGCCACCGAGCTCCGAATGCATAACAGTGACGGCGATTCTCCGTTGAATGCCGCTGCAAAGGAACTCGCCGTGCGCACGCCAACAGTGGGAACAGTGTTGCCAAGTTCGGGTCAGATTAAAAACAATGGAAGCAGTCGCTTGGGAAGGAAAATGCCATCAACCCTCGGGTGCGGCATATCAGTCTCTTAAACTTTACAGTGTTTCACTACCCAACAGGGCCGAGGTGGCCGGAAGCAAGCCTGTGTGTGTATGTGTGGGTGTCTGTATGTAACGAGCACGGAGCGGAAACTTCCCGCCATTCAGTAGGTTTATTTTAATTTTATTTTCTTCATTTTAGCGACCTAAGATTACAGTTACCATTAGTACACTCTCGTTTATAACGTATATTTTTATCTATGTTTTAGAGTAGGAACTTAATTGTTGCATTTTTCTTCTTCTTCTTCTTCTTCACCGTTTTTTTTTTAATTTTCATGTTCTCGCTTCAGTGTTTGCCTCTTGTTGCAAGCTTCTTCGTATTTGCGTCTTTTACAAATTGTTTGATTTTAAGTCCTTCCTTTCGTTTGATCCGTGCCTTCTTCAATTGACGACGAGGACTCCTACTTCCGTGGCTGATGGTGGTTTGTGCGAGTAGGAGTGCTGTCAGCGGTGGAGAGATGATCGGTCCGAATGATTGCTTCATTGTTGCTGCTAGCTTGTGGTAAGTAGTCGTGTCAAATCTAAAATTAGAGAAAATCGTGCTTTAGATATACCCATAATTAAATATACTAAATATACTTAAATATTAAATTAAATCATTTTCAATTTTGTGCGAAACATGTTTAGAAGATCTAACTTGATGCAATTATTGGGGTGCAAGACTGTTTCGAAAATATCTGGTACTATAGAGGTAGAGCAACAATAGCTGCAATTTCCAAACCTTATCGGATGCTTACGTCAGCTGGTGACTAGAGTGTGAAACAATCGATAGAACTGTTTACGCACAGCGAAGGTACGCGAGCAAATCGGCGATCATCCCTTTTGCCAGTGGTGGTGGGGGCAGGAACACCCCTCACCTACCCTCATCAACGGATGAGTTTGGAAAAGAGGATGCTCGATTCGTACCTTCCTCAAAATTGTCGTTTGCTCGCTTTCTACTTTCTATGTACAATTTTCACACTGCCCGTACTATATCGGAACTATCAACTCTATACTTTAATCTCCTAATCTATCGTATAAAATGTCCACCTTAAGTCTGATATTTGACGTTAATCATCTCCAGCTATGTAAGGTATTGGAATTTTGAACAATTTTTTTTGACGTAGGACTACGCCTGTGATTTCTATATGGGGGTACACTTTGTGAAAACCAAAAATGGAACATGTAACAAAATTATGAAAGATTTTGAACGTTAATAACTCAGCTGCCCCTGGACCAACTTCAAAAGTTTTATCACCAATCGATCAGAAATATTTCGATGCATCTGTTAAGATTAAGACTTCATCATTTTTCAAATTGTCGCTATTGAAAATTGCACGAATGAAAATTATCACCGATTGCCTACGAAAAGCGATTTCCCTAACACAGATTTCAAAGTTGAATTCAATCCGGTCTCACCAAACGGTGTTTATTCAATCTCCGCGTGGTGAGTGGTGGTGTTCTCTACACAACAAAAGGCTGCCTGCAAGTAGCGAGCTGCAGCCGACATGAGCGCCCATAGAAGGAGGAGGAAACCGTACCGCTATTGATCGGAATCAGTAGCTCTTCGTAAGTCGCTGTGGGCCATCTATGTCAAGCGCGTCATAGTAAAGAGTACAAACAGAGAGAACTCCGCTTAAATTCCAATTCCTACGCAAAACACAAGCTCCTGCTGCAGTTAACAAATAAGATTTATTATATAAGTCCACGTAGTCCTACGTCACCATTGCGTACAACCCCATAGGGATGTCCCTTGTTGTTTTTCTTGTCGTTTGCTCTTGTGGATGTCCTCAGGCTGTAATAAATAATTCAATCCTGATCATTTTTAGAGCACAAATACTCATAGTGATGCCACCGAAAAAAGTTAAAGCCCCGGTAAACAAGCTCCCTCATCTGTCAAAATTGTGTTTTTCCACCCTAAGGATTTTTTTTGAGGTAAATGCGAGCTTCGTCACTTGTTGAGTACGGTGCTGCCTATAGGTATCAAAATTGTCCCTATCCATCATACATCATCCAATCCATAATATATACCATTGGCTATTATCCCTATCCTTATCCGGATAATTTTAAAACGGATAATATCCCAGTTAAAATTATCCGGATTGAATCCGTTTTTAAAATTATCCGGTTATAAAACAGTGGATAGGGATAGTATCCATTATTTTCAATATGGGAAATACTGTCAAATACCCATCAATAGGGTATTATTGGAATCGGGATGATGTCTAGAGGCTGAAAATTAAATCCGACGCCATTTTGAAATCCAATATGGCGGCTCCCGATTTCAGAAAAAAAAAGTCTGAAATAATGTCAAATACCCATCAATATGGGTATTTTTGGAATCAGGATGATGTCTGGAGGTCAGAAATCGATGACCAGTTCCGATGCGGATCTCGATTTAAGAAAAAGTGGGAAATACTGTCAAATACCCATCAGCATGGATATTTTTGGAATCGCGGTGACGTCTAGAGATCAGAAACCGGTTTAAGAAAAGTAGGAAACACTGTCAAATATTGATGGTATTTTTGGAATCGGGATGACGTCTAGAGAATAAAAATCGATATCTGACGCCATTTTGATATCCAAGATGGCAGCCATTGAGGAAAAATGGGACAGACTTTCAAATGGGACATACTGTCAAATACGAAATACAGAAATCGATATCGGACGCAATATCGAAGTGTCAAATACCCTCCAATATAGGTATTTTCGGAACGTTGACGACGAGTAGATGCCAACAATCGATTTCCGACGCCATTTTGGAATCCAAGATGGCTGCCATCGGGTTTCATAAAAAATGTCAAATACCCTACAACATGGGTATTGTCGGAACGGGGACGACGCGTAGATGCTGAAAATCGTTATTGGACGCCTATGTGATGGGTATTTGACGGTATATCCCACTTTTCTGAAACCGGAAGTCGCCAGCTTGGATTTGAAAATGGCGTCGAAAATCGATTTTCAATCTCTAGACGTTACTCTTATATTAAAAATACCCATGTTGATTGGTATTCTTAAATTGGGAGCCACCATCTTCAATTTAAAAATGGGGTCGGATATCGATTTCCGGCTTCCGGATGTTACCCCAATTCCACAAAATACACATATTGATGGGTATTTGACAGTATTTCCCACTTTTCTGAAATTGGAAGTCGCCAGCTTGGATTTGAAAATGGCGTCGAAAATCGATTTTCAGTCCTTAACCCTCCGTTACTCGCGCTGTTGTACTTTGTAAAACACACATGAGTTTTCCATTGCCATTTTGTTGCTGAGTAACCAATTGATCTGAAATCAACGAGTATTCTTCAAAAAACTTGTTTTGATCTAAACAAGCTAAACTTTGATTACAGTAAACACCTTAAAAATGCGGATAATTGGGAAAATGTAAATGGAAACCGCGTAAACTGTGGCCATACTACGTGGGATTTGACTTCATTGATTACAACATGGAATGTATCGAGATCCTGACCAGATAGAAAGTTACTGTCTCCGACAAAGTTGTTCAGAAGCTCATAGCCTTGTCGCTGGTGGACAGTAGTTCAGAATTTTCTCACTACGTAGCGCTACTGTATGCATGTGAAATTCTCGCATGTGATATATCTCGAGATCCTGACCTGATAGAAAGTAAATGTATTCGGCAAAGTTTTTCAGGAAGTCAAGATCTTTTTGGTGGGTGACAATAGTTCAGAATTTTCTCACTATGCATCGTTAGAATATACGTGCCTTTCTTGCATATTCAATAGCTCGAGATCTTGATCAGTTAGAAAGTTGCTGTCTTCGGCAAAGTTGATTAGGGGGTCAAGAATTTTTGCCTGGTAAACAGTAGTTAAGAATTTTCTCACCACGTGGCGTTAGTATACATGTACACTTCTCGCAAATGCTATATCTTAAGATCCTGATTAGATAGAAAGTTACTGTCTACGACCAAGTTGTTCAGGAGGTCAAGGTCTTTTGGCTGGTGGACAGTAGTTTCAGAATTTTCTCACTTCATGTTGCTAGCATTAATGTGAAATTCTCGCATATAAAATATCTCAAGTTCTTGACCAGACAGAAAATTACTGTTGTCGGCAAGGTGTCAGGAGGTTAAAGCCTATTTTTGGTGCAAAATGTTTCAGAATTTCTCACTACGCGGTGCTAGTATACAAGTGAAATTTTCACGTATAAAATATCTCGAGATCCTGACCAAAGAGAAAGTTACTGTCTTCGGCAAAGTTGTTCAGGAGTTCAAGGTCTTTTGGCTGGTCAACAGTAGTTCAGAATTTTCTCACTGCGCTGCGCTAGTATACACGTGTAATCTTCATATATTCTACAGCTCGAGATCCCAAACAGCTAGAAAATTACTGTCTTCGGCAAAGTTGTTTAGGAGATCAAATTTTTTTTGCTGGTGAACAGTAAATAGTTCAGAATATTTTCAGTATGTGGCACTAGTGTGCATGTAAAATATTTGTATATGCTATAGCTTAAGGTCAGGAACTAACTGTCATCGTCATAGTTGTACATTCGGCAAAGTTCTTCTGGATGGTGAACATGCAAAAGCGTTTTATTCAAACCTCTCTAATTTTACGTCCAATTTTTGATCTTCTCAGGTAATGTGAATGGTATGAATGGAATAGTATAAGGGTTATACTGCTACTTTTAGTTTCAATTTTTTTTCCAAGTCAATTCTGAGAAAATCAATCATGATTCTTCAGAGCAAATTTTGAAAAATAGTGTAACTTTGGGTGAACCTTTGGTATACAAAATTTGAAAATGATATTGAACAATGTGCCTCTTCGTATTTCCATTCAAAATCTTTAAAATGTTCTGAAAAGAACGAAAACTGGACATTTTTAGGGCGTGTCTTAAACTTATGATCGGGAGTGTACGGTTTTATAAATTTCTCCATTCAATTGAGCAAAAGTGCCTCACTCTATGAGCTAGTCTCGTTGTCCGTGCACACGTAAATACAGGGATTTTTTTGTTCTAGACCCCTCGATAAGACATTTTGAAATTAGCCTTAAATGAAAGGGAGACTCTAAACATTCATTTGATGGAAGCTTCAGCGATATTGATCTTTTAAGATAATGTTTTCCAGCTGAGATACGTGTTATTTACCACTAATTTATCAGAGGTATACAAGTGGAACGACTCAACCCAATTTATGTATCAACAAATCTGCATGAAAATCTTCACCAGTAAAATAAATCCAGAATATATTTGTCTTATCCCACTAAGACTGATGTTAATTGTATTTTTATTTTATGATATTTGATATGCGAGAGTTTCCCGCCAAGTTTTGAGAAATTTCTGTCATAAGCCAAAAGATCTTTATCTCCTTAACAGCTTTGCCAGATTTCACGTATGTCCTAGCGCCGCGTAGTGAGAAAATTCTGTACTGTCGACCAAGGAAAAAGTTTTGATCTCCTGGACAACTTTGCCGATGACAGTTTAGCAGGTCTCGAAATATATCTAATGCGAGAATTAGATAGCGCAAAGATGTGAAAAAAAATGAATTTATGTCCATCAGCCAAAAGGCCTTAGCTCCCTGAACAAGTTTGCCGAAGACAGTAACATTTTATTTGGTCAGGATTTCGTGACATTTTATATGTGAAAATTCCACGTGTATACTAGCGCCGCTTAGGAAATTCTCAACTATTGTACACCAAGTAATAGGCTTTGACCTCCTGAACAACTATCTCGAGATATTTTATATGAGAATCTCACGTGTGTTCTAGCGCCACGTAGCGAGAAAATCCGGAACTACTGTCCACCAGCCAAAAATACTTGACCCCCTGAACAAGTTTGTCAAAGACAGTAACTTTCTATCTGGTCAAAATCTCGAGATATTTTATATGAGAATTTCACGTGTATAATAGCGCCGCGTATTGAGAAAATTTTGAACCATTGTGAATCAAAACATAGACTTTGATCTCATCAACAACTTTGTCGACGACAGTAGTTTTCTATCTGGTCATGATCTCGAGATATATCACATGCGAGAATTTCACATGTATTCTAGCGCTACGTAGTGAAAAAATTCTGAACTACTCTCCACCATCAAAAACGATATGATCTCTAGAACAACTTTGCCCAAGACAGTAACTTTCTATCTGTTCAGGATCTCGAGATTTTCCATGTTGTATCCAATTCAGTCAAATCCCACGTAGTACGGACACCGTTTACGCGGTTTCCATTCACATTTTTTCTTACTGTGATAAAAGTGTAGCTTGTTTTGTTAAAAACAAGTTTTTTAAGGAATACCCCTTGCTTTCATATCGATTGGTAGCTCGGCTGCAAAATGGCAATGGAAAACCCACACTGTTGTACAAAGTACAACGCGCGAGTACTCGTGTTACAAAAGTTGGCGCGAGTAACGGAGGGTTAAACATCATCCTGATTCCAAAAATACCCATAATGATGGGTATTTAACATTATTTCCCACCTTTTATGAAACTGGTAACTGCATCTTTTATTTTAAAAAAAGGGTCGGATATCGATTTTCGGCTTCTGGATGTTATCCCAATTCCAAAAATTTCCATATTGATGGGTATTTGACAGTATTTCCCACTATTTATGAAACCGGAAGTGGCAGCTTGGATTTCAAAATGGCGTCGGATATAAATTTTTGGTCTCTAGACGTCACCCCGATTCAAAATATTCCCATATTGATGGGTATTTGACAGTATTTATCACTTTTTCTTAAATCGGGAGCTGACATTTTGGATTGCAAAATGGCGTCGGATATCGATTTCTGGTCTCTAGACGTCAGCTTGATTCCAAAAACACCCATGTTGATGTTATTTGACAATATTTCCCACAGATCTGAAATCGGATGCTGCTATCTTGGATTTCAAAATAGCGTCGGATATCGATTTTCAGCCCTATACATCATCCTGATTTAAAAAATACCTATAATGATGGGTATTTGACAGTATTTCCCACTTTTTCTGAAACCGGAATCCACCATTTTGCATTTTAAAATGGCTTCGCATGTCTCTAGATGTCACCCCCGATTAAAGAAATACCCTATTGATGGGTATTTGACAGTATTTCCTACTTTTTCTGAAATTGGGTGTTGCCATCTTGGATTTAAAAATGGCGTTGGATATCGATTTACGACCTCTAAAAATCTTCCCAATTTCAAAAATACCAATATTGATAGGTATAGTATAGGTATAGTCTGGAACGCGCAAAACTTGGACAACTTCAAATTAGTGTATTTCTGTTAAAAATGCATAAAAAACCTGAAATGCTGCATTTGGAAGTTGAGTGTATATACAATGGTTGCTATGATGAGTTTTCACCGTTTGCTCTTTAATTTTCAAAATGACGTCCAAGCAAGAGGAGTAGCAGCGTGTCAAAATTTTGCTCGCGCAGCAAGAGAATCCGACGTTCTCACACGCCAAGTTGGCAAAATTGCTGGATGTGGACAAATCGACCGCGACAAACGTTTTAAAAGTGTTTGGGGACCGTCTGTCGACCACCAGGAAGCCTGGAAGCGGCGGCAATCGTAATCCGGACGTGGCAGCGACCACGAAGAAGGTGGCGGTGAAATATAAGCGGAACCTAACCTGTCCACCCGGGACGTCGCTGGCAAGCTCAATGTCTCCCATACTACTGTGCAGCGGGTCAAGAAACGAGCCGGGTTGTAGGCGTTTAAGAAGGTGAAGGTGGTGAACCGAGATTTCAAGCAGCTTCCGGGACAGGAGTTTTATACCGCATCAGGAAAAGGGAAATTTTTCAAAATTATCAAACTATCGAAGTTTCCGAAAACATATCTTGTCTGGCAGGCCATATGCACGTGCGGCATTTTCATTACTACGGGAACCATCAATCAAGAGATCTACGTCCAAGAATGCCTGGAAAAGCGGCTGATACCATTCCTAAAGCAACATAATAGACCTGTGCTATTCTGGACGGACTCGGCGAGCTGCCACTATGGGAAAAAGGCAATCGAGTGGTACAATGCGAACAACGTGGTTGTGGTACCCAAAGACCACCCCTCCCAACAGCCTAGAACCATAGAGGTAACTCTAAGACTAGAAGGTCCCGAAATAACGTGCTCATCTTTTTGGCTCAGCTCTGGTACTCTCTTCGGTCCCAAGCTAATCGATTCACCCCTCGAAACATAGAAAAACCAATAACCCCACATTTTATCTGTCAAACTTTCATAGCGAATCAAAACAAACATTGCGTAGTACTAGAATTTCGATTACAATGGGGTACGTTAATCGTTTGTTTGACGTTCGCATGTGGCGGTGGCCGAGAACATTTCTTCTTGTGAGAATAAACACGCGACGTTAACTTATAACGAATTAAAACTTTATTGTAACGATTAAAATACAAAGACTTATCGCGTTGATCACGGTGCGCATCACAAGCTTCTGGAATATTCTGACGTTTATGCTGCTCGGCTATCATGCGTCAACGGGTGACAGTTACGACTGCCACCAGTGAGCTCAGCGGCACTGTTGGTAGGGTCGTTTGGTAGAGATGTCCATTCGCCCCAACAGTTTGCTTGGGACCAATAGGCTAGTCAAGTAGTGAGCCAATTTAAAATCGTTTTTTTCGTATTGATTGTTACTAGAACTCCGCCCTATCGAACGGTATTGGGCCTTGGTCAAACGGAATCTAAAAAAAAAACTTATAAATCCATGGAAAACGGGCAGCAGTTTAAATCTAACTGGCGTTCGGCAGCGAATAAGGTCGATGAGACCACTGCGTAACATTTAATGGAAGGGTTTAAGGTGATACTCTAAGGAAGCCTTAGCGTGAAACTTCAATGGCACAAATGTCAGATTCTACAAAACATAAAAATTTGAAATTGCTACTCCATGTTTGCTGTGCTACTAGAAACAGAGAGTAGCAATTTCATAATTGTATATTTTGTAGCAGCTGACATTTTTGTCTTTGAAGTTTCACGCTAAGGCTTCCTTAGAGCATCACCTTAAGCGGGAGGCACGGCAGTTTGGATTTGGCAAACCAAAAGAATAAACCAGCATTTTTCCCTTTAAATTTATGAATTGAACTACCAAAAGAAAAATAAGAAGATTTTTGTGATATGAATTTTGACTGAAAGAAACGATTTTTTTGTCGACCAGTTTTTGCGCGTTCCAGTCTTTATATGGAAGATCCGTGCCTTGGTGATTTAGCTATCAGTGATTCCATAGCAAAACCATATAATGGTTATCAGAATTTCGTCAAATTTGTAGTTTTGCTAATGGGGGATGTTCTAATGATCCAGCAAATTTTCCTGATATTCATAAAACATCCCTGAAGACCTCGCAATGTCCCTGAAGGTTTCGGAACATTTCTGAAATGCACATAGAAATATTCCTAAATTTCACGGAATTCCTTAAAAGTTTTTGTAATTTTCTTGAAGTTAATGGGGCTGTTTTAGAGTTCTCTGATCATCCGCCAAGTACTCGGAACTTCCCTGATTATAATGTGGCTACCTGAATATCTATAATCATCTTTGAAGGTACCTGGACTTTCTTGAAGATTACGAAATTTCTTAGGTGCTCTCACCATTTTCTTGAATTCATTATATCATCAGCATTGAAGATCTCTGATCTTCCCAATCCCCATAAAATGTTCTCACAATGTTCTAATGGTCATGTAACTTCCTTTACGTTTCCTAAATTTGTGGAATATTGCCTGAGTTTTTCGGAAATCCTTTAATATATCAGTATTTCCTTGAAATTAATTGATCTGTCCTGATTCACGGAGCTTCCCTAAAGTTCTCTCAATTCTCTGAAACAAATTAAACTTTCCTGAAAACCATTAAATTTCCCTGAAGTTCATTGAACCTGTGAAGTTTCCTAAATATTTCTGATGTTTTCGTAAGTTCACTGGAGTTCGCTGGAGATTCCTGAAATTTTCGGGTATTGGAATTTGAACAGAAGTTAATGAAACTATCTTTAATTTATCGGAACTTACTCAAAAGTCTAGATTTTTCTGAAGTTTCAGAACTTCTTAAAAGTTCCTGCAGTTAGTGGGAATCCGCAATACACATCTGGAAACATCCCTGAAGTTCAGGGGAAGTTGAAAAAAAAAAAACTGGCGGGAGAAGACGAAAGAACCATTCGAGCGAGGGCTGAAGAAGCTTCCAAGGGAAGTTGAAATAAGTTTTCGAATTCAGGAAGTTAGAAATGAACAAAAACTTTAGGAAGTTAAAAAATGTTTAAAAAGTATTTCGCGATTCTCAAGGAATAACCGGAAAGAGCCATCGACAGTTTCTCGATTCATGGGTAACCAAAAACGGTGAAGAAATGTCATTAGTCAAAAGAGTATCAAACATATGATATTTTCAAAGATGATTTTTTTAATGAATTTTGATGGCTGAAAAATATGAGTTATTTAAAAAGATACAAGTCTCTCACAGTATTTTTCTAAAAGGTTCGAGTACGGTTAGGCAATAGTAATTTTGATCATTTAAAAAACATCGGTATAAATCGGTATACAATTTCGAAAATCGGTATTCTGAGGAATCTTATCTAAATCTGTATATCTGGCAACGCTGGTCGAGTGTGCTGAGACGAACTTGGAATGCGTAGGCATTGTTTTCATTTTATTCTGTCGTTTCGCTTTTTCTCATCATCGTACTGTAGAAGCCTTCACTGTTTTCGTTGTGTTTTTCATCATCAGCAGCGATAGTTGGTCGATGCGTAGGCGAGTGTCACGTGAATGTCATGAGAGTTTGCATCACTGGTTCTAGATGCACTTCCACAGTTATTAATTGAGAGCTTTCGATGCATGTACCATTTTTGCATTGGTATAATTGTGAGGCATGTCCAATCATACTTCTATGCCCAGGAAAGTCGATAAATTTTCCTACCCGAAAAAATTCTAGACCGGACCGGGAATTGAGCCCAGCCACCCCCAGGATGGATGGTCTTGCTTACCGACTGAGCTAAGGGGGGCCTTGACGCAATTTGATTGAAGCTTCGCGGGTTTTTATATAACCGTAGTTTAACAAAATAACCCAAGTAACAATTTGGGTTTTATGAGGGTTCTTTAGACCATGATTTAGACTTGTAGCATGCTATAAAACCTCAATAAAACTTGCAATGTTGCTTTGGAAGGCCCCTTTCAGATAAATTTCCTAGCTACGCCAATTGTAATAACAAATAAACACTATAGAGTTAAAAAACATATATAATGGCATTTCAAAAACGAATCAGTTAAATGAAACAGTTTACTGAAACATGGGCACGCGAGGGTTAATGAATAAATAAATGAAACTGATCATATTAATTCTCATTTAAACTTATTTACTCAAAAATACTTACCAAGATTGAGTAAATTAAAATCTGTTCTTGGAGAGAAACCGAATCCTCTCGAAAGGTTAATCTGGAGAAAAAAATAAACAAGAATCATTGGTTACATTTCTTAATTAAGTATTTATTAAAATATAAAATTAAAGCAATCGTCTAGTGACCGGTCGGGTCAGAGTTCGGGTGACTTTGTGGTATAAGGTATCATTTCGGCTGCAAATTCATCCAATGTATTGAAATGACTTAGAAAGCATTCAATAGTGCATTGTGAAAATGTCCAAAGGACGCTTATTCGACCACAGGAATCAATTCATCGATTGTAAATGAAAGAAACATAGGTTAACACTTGTTCAGAAATGCCTAGAACGCCTTGCAAAATATTAAAAAAAATATTCCCAGCTCTACCCGCTGCTGTAGACACAACTCAAGCGAATAATTGAAAGTGAAAATTATCCCTCACCACCACGATTCACGGATAACAAGTATCTGGGTATGCAAAGTAAAGCAAAATGCACCCCCCACACATCATAATCTCGCTCTTGCACGACAAAAGTTTCCGCGAAGCATAACTAATATATGCCTAGTCACAGTCAGTCTCCTATTGTCGTCATCGTCGGGGTAGGTCCTACGTGTGATCCATGAGAAGAATAAGGTTGAAACCGATTTCTCTTATCGGTCGATAACATCCCTCAGCTCTCAGCTCTCGGCTCAGCTCGGTAGGAACCGATTTGGTATGCGCATTCATGACGACCAAGTTCCCCGGGACGCACTCCGTGACGCGATGATGTGTGTACTTAGCAGCAATAATGGAATCCTCCACACATCGCTCCGAGCAGCCAGTCAGCCAGTTCGCAGTGGATGGGAAGAAATTTCCATAAATTGATTATCAATTGATGCGCCTATTTTGGCATGTTTTGATAGATTTTCACGCGAGGATAATCCGCTGTGCATGCGAAATACAAGTTCTAATTTTTTTGGAAGCAAAAATTGGCGCCACTTGCCGGATCTCTCAAGTATCCAATTATTTTTACGTCGTTAGGCACCATGGATGCTGCAAGAAGCGTGACTATGCATGGTTCGCCTATCTCTTTATCGTTTCAAATGAACTCATTAAAACTTTCCGAAAGCCAAACTTTCAAAAGGACTTTCGGGTCAATATTAATAAGCTACTTACTTGCTACGGTTTGCTCTCCGGCGGGTCACCTGGAAAGAAGATTTTCATTTATTTATATCAAGCTTGCTCTAATGGGATTTTTTCATGAATTTGCAACGCAATTTGCATTTCTTGGGACCGAAGTTAAAAAAAGTCTTACTATACATAAGTACATTAGCGAACAAAGATTCGCCATGTTGCATCATGGTCCACGCCCTTTAGTTTCGCTACAAATGAGTGTCCCCCCTCCGCCCTAATGAAAAAAGCTGCAATGAGCAGAACGGAATTAATTAGTGCACAGTTAACACCCCCCGGTTTCAGTTCTCGCATACAAGCACAAAGACTTCTGCCACCAATACTAATTTCCGACGAGTAACGGCAAGGACGCATATAGAGCCATGTAATGAAAACACAGCATCCCCTCCGCTCATCGCACTGCTCCTTCGACAATTAGCGATGGCGAATGAGTCGATTCCGGTAGCCAGTGAGGTAGGCAGTGAGAGAATAGGATTTGTACGGAATCCTTTATTGCTCAAAGGGGAGAATCTGAACACGGCAAAGATGAAACCAAGCGAGGAAAATGTGGGATGTGGCTGTCGTCGTTGGTTGCACACAAAACCGAAGGAGAAGGATTAATTTGCTCGCTCTAATTAGGATTGGTGGTGGAAGTGGGGTCCAGAAGAGAACGGGAGAATGGGGGAAGTTTTATGTGCTCGCTTTGGTATGAAAAGAAAGGATGCTCTTCGAGTCTACTGGCATCATTGCTGCGTTTGTGTTTGTGGGGATCCAGCATCGTCGCTTGGTGGACGGGTTGATGGGATATATAAGGTAGTGTGGTTTTTTTTGGGTGGGAAATAGCGCACGCTCGGAAGATGTCCTGCTGCCGCTGTTTCTGCAGCTCGGCGGAGGATCCATTTTGTTTTACTTTCACTTTATTCATTAGGAAATGAATTAAGACCACGAGGATGGGTATTCTTTAGGGTCTGAGTGTTAAGCGAACAATTGATTTGATACAGTAGATGAAGGCATCATTGCTGCACTGGGGTAGCTTGACATTCAACCTACGAGTTTAGTTAGCAGGTTTCGATAAGGAGAGGATTCCCTATGAGCAATTAAATATAAATGTAGAAACTTTGATACGACATTTTCTACATTAAGGCTGACGAAAATAATATTATCATTTTATGTCGGACAAATAGGTTGCGGGGTTGGGCAAAATATAAATAACAAGGGACGAACACAAAATTAACGGATATACACGAAACGAAAATCATTTATTTTATTCATGTGTTTCACATATACATTTTTGCCAAACATCAGCCTTATACATTCCATAAGACAAACCACATAGGTCCTATAAGAATGCATAAAAGGTATGTGTGACCGCTTATACATTTCATTTGATACATGATCTTCATTAACTTTTTGCAAGGCGTCTGCTTATTAGTTGACTTATACATTTTATGAATAATCAGCAATAGAAATTTGCAAAAGGTATAAGGAGATTTCTACAAAATGGTTTCTCTGGGCAACAAAATGGTGAGTTGACAACCTGGAAGGAGCGGAATGCCTAGCCTGGTCCTCACAAGTTCCTACTTCACGCCTCCTCGAGTCATATGATAACAAAAGACTACCAGCTGAAACATGGACACAGCTGGGTGGCGTAGCCTGGGCAATGTTACCAGTCCAGCAATAGCAAAGTGAAGAGGTGCGACGCGAATACTGGCGCGGTAACCATAGTACGGTGATAAAGGAAATGCTTCATCAAACCCGAGCGTCTGCTCACCATGGAGGTGCGGCTCAAAACGGCGTCTGTTCTCCATGTTAGGAGCGGTTGATCACCGTCCTAGTGCCAGCGTAGGACTCTAAACAGAGCTATGCACGATGGTCCCCCGGCGAGACAGGGCGGAACTATGACCCCCGGCGGATCTATGACGAACTTCAACCACGCAACTTCGAAGTCGTAGCACTGCAGGAACTTTGCTGGACGGGACAAAAGGTATGGAAAAGCGGGCATCGAGCGGCTACTTTCTACCAGAGCTGTGGCACCACCAATGAGCTGGGAACCGGCTTTGTAATGCTGGGTAAGATGTGCCAACGCGTGATTGGTTGGCAGCCGATCAACGCGAGGATGTGCAAGTTGAGGATTAAGGGCCGTTTCTTCAACTACAGTATCATCAACGTGCACTGCCCACACGAAGGGAGACCCGACGACGAGAAAGAAGCGTTCTATGCGCAGCTGGAGCAGGTGTACGACGGCTGTTCGCAACGGGATGTAAAAATCGTCATCGGCGACATGCACGCTCAGGTAGGACGGGAGACAATGTATAGACCGGCAATCGGGCCAAACAGCCTGCATGCCGTATCGAACGACAACGGCCAACGATGCGTGAACTTTGCAGCCTCTCGGGGTATGGTAGTTCGAAGTACCTTTTCCCCCTGAAAGGATATCCACAAAGCCACCTGGAGATCACCTGACCAACACACAGAAAACCAAATCGATCACGTTCTAATCGACGGAAAATTCTTCTCCGACATTATCAATGTCCGCACGTACCGCAGGGCGAGCATAGATTCGGTCCACTACCTAGTTGCAGTATGCATGCGCTCAAAACTCTCGACGGTGCATAACACACGTCAAATCGAACGCCGCGACCCAACATTGAGCAACTACGGGACGCCGTAGTTGCCCAGGACTACGCGCAGCAGCTGGAAGTTGCACTACCCACGGAAGAGCAGCTTGGCGCAGCTTCTCTTGAAGATGGCTGGAGGGACATCCGTTCAGCCATAGGTAGTACTGCTGCAGCGGCACTAGGTACTGCAATCCCGGACCGAAGAAATGACTGGTTTGACGGCGAATGCAAACTGTTAGTAGAGGAGAAGAATGCAGCACGGGCGAGAATGCTGCAACACCGTACGAGATTGAATGTGGAGCGATACAGACAAGCGCGGAACAGACAAAACTCGGTTTTCCAAAGGAAGAAGCGTCAGCAGGAAGACCGAGATCGCGAGACGATGGAAAATTTGTACCGCGTAAACGACACACGGAAGTTCTATGAGAAGCTAAATAGTTCGCGCAAAGGCTACGTGCCGCAAGCCAATATGTGCAAGGACTTGGACGGTAACCCTCTCACTAACGAGCGGTTCCATATCATTAAAGCAACGAGTAATTTTCATCTTTTTTGATTTGCATGAAACCTTGCATACAAGTTTTTGGGGAAGAAAAACGCCGTTTTGCATACTTGGTTCGCCATTTTGAATCTAGCCTTACTTATGAGAAGGGCCTATGAAAAATGTACATGATATCTTCAAAAAATTGTATCTCAGAAACGGTTTGTCCGATTGGTTTGGTGTCTTGGGCGAAGTTTTAGACAATTGTTGGTGTTATATGGAGAAAATATGCACGGTAAAAAAAAAGTTTGGTATTTGTGTTTTGAACTAAAATATAAATTTTCCCTTTAAAGTGACATGTCAATAATTTTTTTATTATCCTTATGTTATAGCTGACTAAAAATGCTATCTAGTGCACAGTAGGTTGTTCTGGAGAAAAATAGGTTACGATGAAAAAAATTGTTTTTTAAAAAAATACAATTTTCAAAAAAGCTATTAAGAAAAGTCAAAAAAGTTTGTCACCCTAATTTTATGAAAGTACATCAAATTTGCAAACAAAAAGTACTGCAGTAACATTTTTCTAAGATGCACCGTTTAGAAGATATTACTGATTTAATATTGTTTTTTTGATAACTTAATAAGTTTTGGCCCTTTTCGGATGTACTCCGTGTTTTTCCAGTTTCAAAAGTATTTTTTTCGGAAAGATTGGAAAATTTTGAGTTAAAATTACACTGACAGCTTAAAGATTCGAGTGAAATTCTCTGCCTTAAAAGTATTTTGAAAAACAAGTTCTATCTCTATCAGGAACAATGATTTCTTCAAGTGATTTTTGGTGCGTTGTGCTGAAAATATGCATTCAACTCTTGCATATCGCCTAACAGTTTAATCCATTTAAACTGGATGTGTTTATACTGTGCATATTTTCTCTCTATTGCCGAACATCGCCACAGACATCAAACCGATGAGACAACTCGATTTCAAGATACACCTTTTTGAGAACTGCAAATGTAAGCTCCTCAATTAGCAAGATTCAAAAGAGCGAATTAAGCTTATTTTTCAGGGATGGTGATTGTGCGCAATAAAAAATAACATTATATGTTGGATATCATCAGTTTATTTTTATTCCTGTATTTTAAAAAAATTATTGTTTACACAACTTTCTTAACAATATTGAATATTTTGGCATCATTGTCAGGACAGTTTGAATAAAGCTTTGCCTTTATTGTATTTTCTGATAGAGGAAGAAATGAGTGGAATTTTAGAGTTCCTTGAATTGTTTTTGCATTATTATATTGATTATTTAGCTGCAAAGACATATTTTCGTATTCTTCTGTAGTAGAATAACAAAATGACAACTTTGTAAGTTCTTCTTCTTTTCGTTTGTTTGCTCAATTAAACAACTCTCTTGCAGTCTTTATCGGGTGTTCGCGTTCTTTGGCTAAACTTGCTCTGGTAGCCATGCGTTTTATCGTACCTCCAATAGCATCGCATGGACCTTTTCCGTGCGATGTTGCGAAGAAATGCCATTCAGCGTCAATACCATACTTTGACTTAAATTTACAAAGGCTAGAAAAGTTTCAAAACCAGTTCTTTTGTTTCATTACTCAAAGCTTTTCCAGAGCTTGAACCTTGAGATGAATCAAATACATTATCTCTTTCCTTTCTTGCATCTGATGCCATATTTCTACTGGTTTTAAATTTGTCTACAATTTTTTGTACTGACCATGATTTTGGCAACAATGATAAAATTGATAGTTTTTCTTGCCTTGTGGCTGAATTTAAAAATTTAATTTTCATATTTTCTATGACTTCATCAAACTCGTTTGCTTTTTCTGTTTTAGCGTCTAATTTAAAAAGATTTCTTCGTACACCTTCGACGATTTCAGCGCACTTTTTTTCAGGATAGTGAACATTTTTAACCTTACCTAAATCTATAGGCGAAACACGAATAGCTGCTATTCCTCGGTTGAATATTTCGACGTCTACAGGCATCGTGAAGTCTTCATTTGATTTAATTGTGCTTAGCGTTGACTCTGATGGTATCGTGACCAAACTTTCATAGCTTTGCGAATCAGGTACATCAGGTATGGTCTGAACAGTTGGCATCCTTGAGCCGCCGGCTACGCTTTGTTCCTCGTTTTGGGTGAGGTGAGCTCTTGAATCAATATGTAGACGGCAAGACGAACAAACACGAAAATCCTTGATGTTCAGTGTGGATACCTTGGAAAATCCAATTGATTTTAGTTTTTGGATGATACCATCCGTGAGATATCGCAGCTCTTTCGAACACTGAATGTCTTTGAATGGGCGAATACATCTTATTTTACTCATTTTGTAATCTGTAACATAGAAAATATTTTCCAATTGTTAGTTTTGTACGAAAATATCACAAAACATATAATTAAAATGTGTATTTAAAACTTACCTTTGCACCAAAACGTGTTGCACTTTCCTTTACAATTATTATGTTATCAAACAACACTGGATCTCGTTCAAAAACACAGGATTATGAGCTGAAATTACTATAATCACTATGCTACTAGCAACCTTTCTGCATTTACTGTTTGGTTTTCCCTAGTAGATACTGGATGAATTCAGAACCGAGTCAGACATTATTATACAGCTCGCGGGTAGAAATCATAGAATGCTGGGTAAAGACTGTTGGAAGATAGGTAGAGTTGAACGCTCAGGTATCGTCGAACCTTCAGGTACGAGTTTGGAGAGTTGGAGCGAGGTAGATTTGCTGGCGTAGGTATATTGTTATTGAAGAAGATTGTAAATTGTATATACCTGGAATGAATAAAGAGTGCGGCGGTTGTTAATTGAGGTATCAGTCGGCAGCCCTCTAGTTTTATGGAAGGTGACTACTGCGTTCTTTTTATTTATTATTAAGGAACGGTCAACGACGGAGCTAGCCTCGTTATGACCAGCGTGGCCATGGTGGACTAGTTCCAACAAAGACCATGTTTACAATCACCAACTGTACGTAGTACAGCTAACTGGTATCTGATTACCTGTATCTAATACTTGTTAGCACGTTTTCAGCACAACGCATTAAAAATCATTTGAAGAAATCATTGTTCCTGATAGTGGGATTTTGTAACTTGTTTTTCAAAATACTTTTAAGGCAGAGAATTTCACTCGAATCTTTAAGCTGTCACTGTCATTTTAACTCAAAATTTTCCAATCTTTCCGAAAAAAAATACTTTTGAAACTGGAAAAACACAGAGTACATCCGAAAAGGGCCAAAACTTATTAAGTTATCAAAAAAACAATATTAAATCAGTAATATCTTCTAAACGGTGCATCTTAGAAAAATGTTACTGCAGTACTTTTTGTTTGCAAATTTGATGTACTTTCATAAAATTAGGGTGACAAACTTTTTTGACTTTTCTTAATAGCTTTTTTGAAAATTGTATTTTTTTAAAAAACAATTTTTTTCATCGTATCCTATTTTTCTCCAGAATAACCTACTGTGCACTACATAGCATTTTTAGTCAGCTATAACATAAGGATAATAAAAAAATTATTGACATGTCACTTTAAAGGGAAAATTTATATTTTAGTTCAAAACACAAATACCAAACTTTTTTTTTACCGTGCATATTTTCTCCATATAACACCAACAATTGTCTAAAACTTCGCCCAAGACACCAAACCAATCGGACAAACCGTTTCTGAGATACAATTTTTTGAAGATATCATGTGCATTTTTCATAGGCCCTTCATATAAGTAAGGCTAGATTCAAAATGGCGAACCAAGTATGCAAAACGGCGTTTTTCTTCCCCAAAAACTTGTATGCAAGTACTTTGACTATATGTTTTTAGTATTACTTCTACGTGAAGTCAACGATTTACATAGTTGAAGATGCTAATTTCAAATAACAGACTGTAGTGGTAATTGTTATACGATAGATGGAGTAGATGAAAGCATAGAGTTGATAGTTCCGTTAGAGTACGGCAGTGTGAAGATTGTATATAGATATTAGAATAGCGAACTAGGACAACTTTTAAGGAAGGTACAACGTATTGGCACACAGTTGGTACTTGAACGGGTCGGTTTTCATCTCTTTTTGCCAGTGGTGGCGGGGGGGGACACCCCTCACCATCCCTCTCCAAAGGGGGAGTTTGGTAAAGAGAGATGAAAAAACCGATTTGTACCTTACTTAAAAGTTGTCCTAGTTCGCTATTCTAATATCTATATACAATCTTCACACTGCCGTACTCTAACGGAACTATCAACTCTATGCTTTCATCTACTCCATCTATCGTATAACAATTACCACTACAGTCTGTTATTTGAAATTAGCATCTTCAACTTTGTATGCAAGGTTTCATGCAAATCAAAAAATACAAAAAATAAAAACTGGAAAAATTTCCCACTTGTTCGTGGAACCGCTCTAACGACTGTGAGGTGATTGAGAGGTGGAAGCAGTACTATGACGAGCACCTCAACGGTGAAGCAGCAGAAAACAAAGGTGGCATGGCAACAGACCTTGGAGCACGCGCAGAAGACGACAGGCTACCGGCCCCTGATCTTCAAGAAGTTGAGGAGGAGATCGGTCGGCTGAAAAACAACAAAGCAACTGGTGTAGATCAACTACCAAGTGAGCTATTAAAATACGGTGGTGAAGCACTGGCTAGAGCGCTGCACTGGGTAATTGCCAAGATTTGGGAGGAGGAGTGGATGGAAGGTGTCGTATGCCCAATCTACAACAAGGGCGACAAGTTGGATTACTGCAACTACCGCGCGATCACACTGCTGAGCGCCGCCTACAAGGTCCTCTCCAAAATTCTATGCCGCCGCCTGTCACCATTTGCAAGAGAGTTCGTGGGGCAATACCAGGCGGGATTCATGGGTGCCCGCGCTACCACGGACCAAATTTTCGCGATTCGGCAGGTTCTGCAGAAATGCCGCGAATACAACGTGCCCATACATCATTTGTTCATCGATTTCAAATCCGCATACGATACAATCGATCGAGATCAGCTATGGCAGATTATGTACGAGTACGGATTTCCGGACAAACTGATGCGATTGATCAAGGCGACGATGGATCGAGTGATGTGCGTTGTTCGAGTATCGGGGAAACACTCTCGAGTCCCTTTGAATCTCGAAGGGGGTTACGGCAAGGTGATGGACTTTCGTGTCTTCTGTTCAACATCGCGTTAGAAGGTGTGATCAGAAGAGCTGGGATAGACACGAGTGGCACGATATTCAGGAAGTCCATCCAGCTCCTTGGCTTCGCCGATGACATTGACATTATGGCACGGAACTTTGAGATGATGGCGGAAACGTACATCAGACTGAAGGCTGAAGCTAAACGGATTGGACTTGCCATCAACGCATCAAAGACAAAATACATGAAAGGAAGAGGTTCTAGGGAAGACAATGTTAGCCCCGAGTTCAGATTGACGGTGGCCATGGATCGAGACTTGTTTGGACAGCAGAGGACAACAAGGCCTTAGCCTGATTGGTAAGGTAAGTATAAGGAAATTTCTATCCGGGTACAACTCGTTTAACGACAATTCAACTAATTAAAAAAAAAGAAGTTTTAAAGGGTGTCCACAGTTAAATTGCATTATTTAGAAGTACTTACCAAACATAAGTCGCTCAACTGATTGTCATGAGATTTTCAGGAAATGTAATACTATATATAGGCTTGGTTTACGTATCTTTATCTTCGTCACCAAATATAAATGCATCACATTGGCGTAGCTAGAAAATTTTGACTGGAAGGGGTCTAGGGGGGGCCTTCAGATTTTTGATGGTTTTGTTAAACTACGGTTAAATAGAATCTCTGGAATTGCTATTTAATCAAAAGGCGTCAAGGCTGTTTGTTGTTTTATTTTCCTGTTAGACACATTTCCACTTCGTCCAATAATATGACCTATTATGACGAGGCTTACTTTTATTATAATAATGAATAATTAAATTTTATTATATTTATTTCATAACAACGCTTGGGGGAGCCTTAAAAGCTTACTGATTTTGAATCCGCAATAATCATTTGTTCAAGCATTTTGTGATGAAATTACATATTGTCTGGATCTCATAAGGATTTTATTGATCTCATTTTTTAGATCTATATTTAACCATCAATTAAATCTCGTAGGCACCATAATGAATAACAATTAATTTATAATTTTCAAATTTTCTGACTTTGAAATATTGCAATGGGCACATAGAATAAATTTCATACTTAGTCACCACCTGGGAGGGAGACCCAGACTCCAAACATATAAGCGTCAAAAGGAGCCAGACACAAGCTGTCAGGAACTGTCATTGGGAGCCAAGCAGTTTGACGATACTTTAGATAATTCTGGAGGGGCCCTGCTGACCCCCTTGGCACCCCAATTAGCTACGCCAATGATGCCCGAACTTTCTTCTTAATTCCACCCATAAGGTTTTGTACAACGGTTGAATCGACTTTTGTTTCTGCTTTCAACCATGATTTCAACATTTCCTGCTCCGTAGTGACAACTTTAGGATGCTTACGGAGTTCGTGCTTCATTATATCCCAGTATCTTTCGGTCGGTCGCAGCTCCGGTGTGTTTGAGGGATTGAGATCCTTTGGCACGAAAATGACCCATTTGTCTTGCACCACTCCAGAACATCCTTGGTCAAGATGCTAGATCCCCCTCAGGGCCCGAGGAAACCGTTATAGATGTCTTGGCGAGCCGAGATCTCGACTATTCGAATTTAATTTATGTGTTTTTAAAACATCGGTGTACCGCCATGTCTGTCTCTTTCATTAGTATGCCTGTTAGTGCGAGATCAAGTGCACATTGCACTCCAAAGCTTGTGTTCTCAATCCCTACCCTGCCATCCACTTGTTACAATCTATTACCCCTAACCTCGAGATTGCCACGAGTAATCGGCCCCCGCTTTACTAACGCTAGTTTTAAGTAATTTTGTGATCTAAACAATGAATATCAGCTCCCCAAAGCTACGGCAAATGAGCCTGGAAAAATAAACGCATTTAAAAAAAAGAGGCTAGATGCAGCCACAAAAATTTAGGAACGTTGTGTAATTTGAGAAACAGAAGCGGTCGTTTCTTCAGGCACTCATTCATGTAGACTTGGCCATTTACGGTTGTAGCTGTTACGAAAGTCATGGTCCGTTTTCTGCACGAACAAATCGCCTTCCAAATCATGAATTTCTTGTTAAATTACGACACTGTTTCCCGAGGAACTCTGATTCATCGAACTTGTCTTTCGCAGTCACATACTGGTTGCCCGGAATTGTCAACATTTGTGTGTACATCTTACGTGTCCGCTTTCTAGCTGTCCTATTCTGTCGTTCATTGCGACAGAATAGCAACCACTCGCTTGTGATCATCAACGCAGTACGGAACACGTTTTCTAGCACTCACTTGCTTCCGATCGACAGTTAAACGTTCCCCGAAACGTTTCATGACACGAGAAACAGTAGATTGTTGGATTCTCAACATCTCTCCGATGGCGCGGTGCGAAAGATGTGGGTTGTTGAGGTGAGTGTGCAAAATTTTCTCGCGCAGGCACTGTTAGATTGACTCCATTTTCAAAACGACTAGAAATTTCATAATGAAACTCTCGCAGTGCAAACAGTACACGCCGAGGACATCTCACTCAAAATTTCATTAAAATTTACCTAAAGGCAAACTCTGTTGGAGCCTTTGAAAGTGATGCAATTTATCTGTAGACACCCTTTAGGATGAAGTGCAGAGTGAAAGACGATTTTGAATAGGGCTTTTTTTTTGAAATATTTTGTCATCTTTAAAATTGGGGGGTGGGGGGAAGGGGGGGGGGAGGTAGGCTTCAGCTTTACTCATAATAACTAAAAACCTCTGGAATAATAGTCAAACTATTCAAAATCCCAGCGGAAACATGTTGATCATGTCTCGGGAAAATGGTAGGACTAGTTTGGAAGCTCCGTCAGAAACATTTGAAATCCCCATCGAGAAAGATTGCAATCTCTTTCAAGAACTTCTGGAACCTCTGGTAAGGATGTCTCAAATCCCCACCGGTAACGTCTGGAATCTGCGTCGTGAATGTCAGAAATGTCACCAAGTCAGGAACGTCTTGAATCTGCATTGGTAACAGCTGGAATTGCGTTTCCTTTTCCCAGTCATGTTTAGCTACCGGGAAATCGGGAAATATTTTTATCCTAATATTTTAAGCTGAAGTACTAGTTCACAGACAGACAGACATAACTCTTAGAAGAAAATTCATTAAAAAATATCGTCAAGCGTGCAAACTAGCACCCTCTATCTTGCACATTCCGAAGCATTGATTTGCAACCGAAGCATCCCTCGTCCAAACAATTTTTTCACTAGTTGCTTTTCCCTCGGTCGGTAAACGCGTCAGCTGTGTTGAATAAAAACAAAACAAATGCAAGTCAGTGATGCCGGTTCTACGAAATATTCAGTATTGATTGAATTTATCAGAAATACGGATCCGTATGCCAGAAGCTTAGTCTATTTTTAGGGATTTGTTTTGTTTATTTTGCGTGATTTTTATTTTGCTGGAAACAAGCTTTTAATCGTGATAATGTCTTTCTAGCACCGCCCATCACTTTAATATGTACACAGCAAAACTTGAACTCATTAATTGTAAAAGTGGATACAATATTACACTCATTAAAATGATTTATTGTCAAAATATGTGTACATCGTATAGCGTAATATTACACTACAAGCGAAAACACCAATACACAGCATTTAGAATGTAATATTCAATGCATTCCTGACGTTGCTGAAAATTACGAAAGCATCAGATTGCTGGATTGCTAGTGTATTATAATGCTTTGTTGATTATTCATGAACTCTTGATTGCTGGGAACTAGGCTGGGAATGCTTGTGAATATTTGAGGTGGACAAAAGAGTGAAAAAAAAGGGGTGAACGCCGAAGCTTTTTCACATTTAAATCGCTGTGAAGCAACTGAAAAGTTTTGAGGGAAATTATATCTGTAGCTGTAACCAGTTCGTTTTCGTTTGCTAATCTGGTTTAATGTTGTACTTAATTATCTTAAAGATAAATCGTCCAGCTCAAATCTTTGTAGAGGTAAGCGGTGGGAACATCACCATCATCATTTGTTGCGTTGCCTCCTTATTTCAAGAGCTGACATCTACTAAATTGACCTGAAAACGAACTGGCACCACTGATAAGTCCTAAATGTGCTGACTTGCTTGACGGTTCAGTGGCGCCACTATGACAAATGCGAGCACATTCCGAACTGAAACCTTATTTGCGAAGAATGTGATTGTGAGTGTTATGTTTGTTTGTCTGTGCTCTGAGCTTATAGCCCATCCCTGTACAAAACACCCTTAAGTTCTACAGAATCTCCTTAACTTCTACGAAGTTCTCTGAATTTATTGCAAATTCCATATTTTTACCATCTCTCTTCTTTTATTCTTTGAAGATCTCTGATTTTCTGGAAAGACTACCATCATCTACAAATATTCTTGAACATCTGCAAAGTTCCCAAAACTTCCAACAAGTTCATTGAGCTTTTTGAAGAAAGATCTCTGACAAACAGCAACATGATTTTTTTTGCTGCTTCTCAAAATGCTGTGAAATTCGCAAAACTTCTACAGCGTTTTCTGCACTTCTACGTTTCTCGTTGATTTTCTGCGAATGTTCCACGTATGGAATTTCTTGAACTTGTACTTTATTCATTCCAGGCTCACGAGGTTTAAAACAAATGCCCTGAAATTATATGCAGGCAATGTTGCAAATATTCGGATCAATGAACACTCAGTACCAGTATATGAGAGATATAACTCACAATGTTCATTTTGCTACCAGGCTCTCACTACGAATAGGACAGAGGCAATAACAAAAATATTCCGACTCATTTCAGCGGGAGAACAGACAAATGCTGAGAATGTGTTCATCTAACCAGACTCTCTCTCTCTCTCAGTCATTGAGCTTAGTCGTTCTGATTTTACTATGAATCTAACTCGAGGTCTGAGTCAGAGTGTACTGATAGACGAGTGCATGGGTGACACAACAGCGGGGCCCGAGATGTTTTATGACAGGTGGGCAGGAACTCACGGTCTCCCAGTGTTGGTGAGTTCTTAGCCGTTAATGTTCACGAAAAGTTCACTATTTTGCCATACAGAAATTCAAAAAAAAAAAAAAATTATGGGTGGATTTGGACAGTTTTTGACTTGCTTAATACCTAAGAGGAAGAGGTGACAATTGGCTTCTTCCTCTTTTATTTCTATCTCTATCTCTATCTTTATCTATCTCTATCTCTATCATACGCACATGAAATCGGCCAATTAGGAGCTGGTTCACGTTTGACAGAAAAGTGGTTCATTTTCGCCCCCGTATTGTCACCTCTTCTCTTAGCTTCATACGACCGGAAGGTGTATGCTGGTCACAAATGCCGTGCCAAACTGATTTCCTACGCAAATAATCAACCTTTGATGTGAATTTCGCTAATAAACACGAGGAGCCTTTCTTATAGCAAAACTTGCCATAACAAAATGGGCATAGTTCATTTTAGTAAACAAACTAATACTTTTTCCTTGTGTGCCACCTTTCATGGGGCTCCTAAACCGGGCCCTGTTTACTAAAAAGAATACTCGCATATCATTTGAAAAGGGCCTATCAACTTTTGTACACAAAACTTGTTAAGTTCTCTTCGCGCTTACCGAATACGCACACGCAAACTAACAACACCAACGGGTAGGGAAAATTTTCTCCTTCCCAATAGTGCTCTTGGTTTGCGTGGGTGTACTTGGGTTCTCGGGAAAAGGACCTAGGAAGTTGTTTACAAAAGTTGATAGGGCCTTTTCAAATGTTACGCGATCATTATTCATGTGTTCATTTTTAGTAAACAGGGCCTCGCTGTTGTGTCAATTTTTTATTAGTAGATGAACAAAAGTTCACTCATGCAATCGTCTATTGACTCAAGGCCCACGCACATTAGATCCGGATCGGACGCGTTGGGGCAAAGTGACAGCTAAATCTATTGTCTAACTGTCAAATTTACGTCAACGCAACGCAAACGGATCTAATGTGGGTAGCCTTCCAGTCCTAGGAGCTTCATCAAAGGTGACACACAAAGAAGAAGTGTTAGTTTGTTTACTAAAATGAACTATGCCTATTTTGTTATAGCAAATGCTTCTCGTGTTTATTAGCGAAATTTACATCAAAGGTTGATTAATTGCGTAGGAAATCATTTTGGCACGGCATTACTGATTTCCTACGCAATTAATCAACCTTTGATGTGAATTTCGCTAATAAATACGAGGAGCATTTCTTATAACAAAACTTGCATAACAAAATGGGCATAGTTCATTTTAGTAAAAACTAATACTTCTTCTTTGTGTGTCACCTTTGATGAAGCTCCCAGCGGTAGGTGACTGTTCAACAGAGACAGTTTTGGTGTGTAGTTCTCGGTTCTACGGTTTTAGTAAATTTTAATTTGTCCGTAGTTTTAAATATTTCATAAATTTGCTATACTTATGAGCTTTTTTTTAATAAAAATTGAAATATACTTTTTGAAATATTTGAGTTTTCATCACTTGTTTAATTAATTTTTGCTAAAAAAACAAATACCGTGTACATTTTTCTTTACTTTACTTTTCTCTGCAACTTTGTGTCAGACGTCATTTCGATCAGAAGTGACGTTAACGTGCTACTATTTATTAAAAGTGTAAAAGACGCCATTTTGAAAATTTTGCTAGATTCAAAATGGCAGAATTTTAGCATAAATTTATTTTTTGCTATTTGACCCGGGTTGTAGGGTAAAAGGTCGAAGGACATAAGATCTAAGAATATAAGATCGAAGGACAAAAGGTAAAAATGACAAAAGGTCGAATGGACGAAAGGATAAAAGGTCTAACGGGTGTTCAATAATAAATGAGAATTTTTTCAGTCATATAGGGGAATTTACGTATTCTCGTCAATCTAAGCAGCGTCCGCACTTCTATTAGCATTTTCACAGCGTCACGCACATATATGACGTGTCTGTTTGTTTCAATTCATCTGCTGCTTGCTTCTCTATCCATTCCAATCGACAGAATTCTTCAAAACTGTTTGAAAGCGTTTTTACAACGCTCTAAACTTCTGAGGTGAGTGTGACTATTGTCGGCAGCCTCTTTTTCTTCGGCAACCTTCCCATTAGAACTGCGTGTTAACCAGCTGTTCTATTATCGGCAACTCGAAATCAGCCCCATTTTGTATTACGTATGCTTCATTTGAAGAAAAATCTGGCATAAAAGGATTGCTCGGTCCTACAAATATAATCAGATTGAAGCTGAAAGACTAAAGAATCATTTGGATACATTCAGGGAAGTGTGTTGATGGTAAAACATAGTGAAATTAACGTTTAAATTTTGATTGCCGAAAACAGTCAATGGGTGCCGAAGCCGACATTTACCCTAGCTAGTAAGGAATTTTTTTTTCAACGAATTCAGTATTTTTGTATTAAAAACATTATGTTTATTCTTTAAAAAACGTCAATGAATATTGGAGAAGGGGTCCTGCCGTACGACGCAACTAAGTCGCGATGCTCTCACAACAAAATGTCGAATTGAACTTAGAAGGAAAAAAGGTCGAAATGGACAGAATATCAAACAGACACAAGGTTAAATGGCCAAATGAACAAAATGTCGAATTGAGCTTAGAACGACAAAAGGTCGAAGGGACATAAGGTCGAATGGACAAAAAGTCTAATTCCACTTAGAGGAACAAAAGGCCGAAATGTACAAAAGGTCGGAATGGACAAAATTTCTAAATGGATAAAATGGGTAACTCTCACATATTTTCCCATCTTTAAATCATGAGCAGTTCTTTGAAAAATTCTGAATAATCTTTCGATGTATCTTTTATATGTTGCCAACATGGAATTGGGTCCGGATTCCAGGAAACGAAACCCTTATAATGCTAAGCAAGCAATTATCGGATTATCGTGAGACCTTGTGGTAAAATTCATTTCATTATTATAATAATGAAAAGCCGTAGGCAGTTTGAAATATTCATCGGATCAAACTTTTGCCGATTCGTTCGTGGGTGGTTGGTGGCAACACATGACAACAACGACACCAATGAACGTTTGAGTGGGAGCCTTCGGTTGGAATGGAAATAAAATAAGAAGACTCTCTGCCAAGTGGTGCGCGATGGAAAGTAAATTGATTTTTATTCAACTTTCTTCAATTTTATTTTATTTATTTACGATTTTTTTTTTCGTTCGACTCGACGGATTTGGATTTCTGCTTTCCATTCCTCTAGCCTCACGCAGTCAGTGACTCACGTGTAGGACTAGGTGTTAGAGTGTGGTAGGGGCAGGACATGTAGATGGAAATTGCTGCTGAAATCAAAATCCACTCCGTTCCCCTGATTTTCCCCGTTTGCTGAGATGATCGGTGTGGGTGGTACTGCAGGGGCGTAGTGGGGATTTTGATAGGCAGCCTATTTGAACTTTTAGTCCCTCACTACATCATTGTGTTTCCCAAGCCAAGTAGGTTCCACCGAAGAGCGGAGGCAGCGGGCATGTGAGACGAGCGTCAATTGATAGGGCTTCATGTGTGGAACAAGGATTGAAAATTTATCATTCGTTTTCTCGCAGCTTTTATTATTTCACCCTCCACCCACCATACTACCGGGACTGGGAGGTGTCGGGTTTAGACCGGCATCGGCATCGTTTCATAAGTGTTAAGCAGAGAGTGAGTGCACATGTATGTACTCTTATGTATGCATCAGTGAAGACGTCGACGATGACAAAGACGACGAGTACGTTCATCTACATAAACATACAGAGAACGAATGAACGAAGAGTTCGTTCGGGGGCAGAGGAGAGCTTGCTCGCTTGCTTTCATTGCCTTCTCTTGACGTACTCGTATCACTATCCGAGGTGGAACTCTCGTTTTATGTAGAAATAATGTAAGCTCAGGAATTTCATTACAACGCCATCGTGATGATAGCAGCAACAGCAGCAGAACCAGCGCCCAGGAAATCTCCTTTTTTGAAATGGAATAGTACTTAGTGGGAACGAGAAGCCCGGGAGACGTTTGAAACGTTCAAAATAGGAATGTGTTCGATTGTGCTTACGATCAAGTAGGATATAGTTTCGTTGAGGACAAAGAAAAAAAAACACCGACTCGGGGAACATTGCATTGGCTGGTTCTTCTATTTGATCTGAATCGAGCCCGAAGAGTGCCAAAATTAGGAAAGCCGGCCCATTCAAATTTCATAAGCTTATGAATACGAAGCGGAGACTTCGGGTACGAATGAGTATAATTGAAAACGTTGGAAATTTTCATATTCATCAATAGATTAAATATGAATGAGGATCCGGGTGCTTTCTGTTTGCAGTGTAAACCGCTGTGCAGCAGGTACGTCCAGAACGAGTACGTTTGGGCTGTAGAAATGTGTGGATAGCATGTGGTAGACGATCAGCATGGCATCGTTCTCAACGCTTTCCACTGAGATTTGCTATCGGTACAGTAGAAGAGGATTTAATTTATATTTTTCAGATACAGTAGAGCAGTTTCATGAAACTGAAAGTTTTGGCTGGAATTCGACCATTTTGACTCTCACGTAATTTGTCAAAATGGCGTATTCGATATTTTTCAATAAATCATAAAAAATACACACTGAAAACAATTTAAAAAGTAAGAGGTTGTATCCAAGAAACGACCGTAGATTTAACGTAGGTTTACGAGCTCGTTGTCAATATTTCGCGACTGTGTTAGGAAAACAACTTTTTTCAGTCAATCAGTGAAAATTTTGATCAACATTGCAACAGTTGGACATTTGTGTAGTTTCCAATAGTGACCTATTAAAAATATATAAAATATTCATTTTAGCAGCTTTGTAGACAAATTTCCAATCTATTGGCTTGTTTAGAATTGAAATCCACCTGCTATTGACAGAGTTATAAGCGGTCAAAACCTGACCACTTTCCGTGACGCGGTGGATTTTGTTTTTTTTTTAATTACACCCCCAATATATTGCCGAAAGACGTGATCCTACGTCAAAAACTTCCGATGCCTTGGCGTGCTCTGAACATCCTGAAAACAGAAGAAATTAAGATTTTGGATTACGTCTTTCCTGCTGCAAATGCTGGAAGACCTGTAGGAATCGTTGCTGAAAGCACTATGAATGCTACAGTTCTATAGTCCTCTCCAGCCGTGGTGATATTTCTCTGAGCAACCTATTCATAAGTGTGAATTACCTATACGGCCCTTGAATCTGACTCATTTGAGTATAGTTCTCTCAAATTCGCAAAAACGGAGATCACTCCGAAGAGGTGACTCTATCTACGATGCAGGAAAGATTTTTTGTTGCTGTGGTTAGCTACGCGCACGTTGGGAAGATATAAAGAGATTGATGATGATTCTGAAGATTTCTTGCAAAAAGATGATGCACGATGCAAGTAGATGCGAGAAATGAACTGTAGATTGATTTACTAGTGATAGATTTTTCGAGGATCTAGCTCCCACCCACCGCGAGTGTTAGTTTTTTCGGTGTGATCAAAGACTCCCGAATTCCAACAGTACCTCCCCTCTGGAGTGAACTACCACCCCCTCCAAATAAGACAATTCAGTAGTGCGCGAATTTAATCGATTAGTATTACCCCTTTACTTCGGGGCTTGGTAAAAACAGAACACTTGAGTCGTGCTTTTTGTGTAGTGTTGTGAACGCCGCCGTTTTTGTCGTTGGCGGTGGTTTTCTGGCAAGGCAACATAAACGAATCTCTGGTGAGTCCGAACTGAGCGTTTCTTTACAGGGAGCTGGGCTGGGGTCGTCGTAATGGCGGCGAACCCGGGTTTTCCTCCGCCGGGAGGAGGCGGTCTGGACCCTGGAGGATACGAGCATGATCAAAATGCATCAACTTTGCCGTATTTTATCGACCCCGAAGGGAACCATGGGGAAGTGCGCATCTTGCGTTTGCAAGACGTGATGCAAGAAGACAACACCCGTCGTAGCCTTCCAAGCCACCCGGTTATGATCCGAAAATCGGTTCAAAAGCACTTGAAAGCGAAGATAGAGGGAGGATTTCCGGAAGCCCGTGGAGCTACCTACGCGCTTAAGGTGCGGAGTGGCGAGCATTACAAGAAACTGCAGCAACTCAAAATACAACTGGACGGTTCAGCCGTTGAAGTGATTCCGCACCCTTCGTTGAACTCCACGAGGTTCGTGGTCAGCTGTCAAGATGCCATCAAAGAGACAGAACAAGACCTTGTTGCTGACCTCAGCGATCAAGGCGTAAAAGAAGTGCGACGTATCACACGACGGGACGGATAAGGTTGGGTCAACACGGCGACCCTCATCGTGACCTGTCACGGCACGTGTGCACCTGAATACATAGACATAGGGTACACGCGGTGTCGAACTCGTCCGTACTATCCGTCGCCCATGCAGTGCTTCAACTGCTGGGCGTTCGGCCATACCAAGCTCCGGTGTAGAGTTGCAAAAGCAATTTGTGGGAATTGCTCGGGTGATCACCCGATCGCCAATGACCGTCCCTGTCCCCAGAAACCTTTCTGCAGTAGCTGCAAAGCAGACAACCACGGACTGTCTAATCGCTCCTGCCCGAGTTATAAACGGGAGAATGAAATTCAACGCATCAAGGTGGACAGAGGTCTTTCGTATCCAGACGCAAGGAAAATGTACGAACAACGCAACGGAGGCAACTCCTTTGCCAATGTCACAAACGCAAGCACGCAAAACGCCCTCCTCGAAATGAGTCGGAAAATCGATGAGTTGGCGAACACGGTCAAAGAAAAGGACATTATTATCGCCCAGCTGCAAGCCACACTCCAGTTGAATGGTTCTGGAAACACTGCCGCTGCCGCCGCAGTTAGCGCTGCTTCAGTCAATCCGTCTTTAAACGCGATTGAGGCGATGATGAAGAGACAAGCCAAACATTTCGAGTCCATGGTCCAGACCATGATGACCGTCATGATACAGACGCAACAGAAAGTACAGCAGCTGGAATCTACCATACAGACCCCCATAAGGACCGTCCTCGAGCCGACCGTCGTCCTACCTTCAGCCCCGTCATTACCTTCGCGGACCACCCCGGAGAAAGTTCAGCCCGTATCGCAGAAAGCTCCCGGTAGTTGAAGCCCCGTCGGTGCGGACGCCATTTCCACACCGGAACTGACGATAACCCCCCTTCGCCGGGGGATGTCTGCAAGAGGGACGCACAAGGGTGGAAACGCTCATCCCCCTATGGACGACGAGGGAGTCAAGTCTACTTCAAGTATCGGGACGGACAAGGGCTTATGGACCCATTCCCCGAAGGACTTCGAGGGACTCGAACACGTTGCTATAACAACGACCTAAGCTGCCAAACCCAGTACGCCACCATGTAATACCTCTTCTCTCTCTGTTGGGTCATCCCTGCCTTGGGTGGGTGGAACTTCTACACCTGCCCTTGGTGGGGCCCTGTCTCATTCAGCATACAACATCAATCTGTCTGCTGGCTCCGACTATCACGATGGATCGGACACCTACGCTCACAAATGAACCGCTCTCTAGGCGATAAGTATACGTGGACAGCTAAATGGGGAAACAACTTCCGGCACTCCGTGGCCATCGGGGTTTTGAAGACGATACCTTTCCAGGTTGTCGATATGGACTCCGAGCTTCCCATACTTGGTGTCCAGCTGGCGGCACCGGCGAACATCTCCGTCGCATGTGCATACCTGCCATGTGGACGGCTGCCAAACCTGCACGATCAACTCAGCGAAGCCATAGCTAAACTACCGGAACCGCGCATCCTGGTTGGGGATCTGAACGGGCACCACCCAAGCTGGGGCTGCCCCCGCTCCGATCCTCGAGGTGTTACCCTGGTCGATATTTTCGAGAAGGAAGACATGGTTATTCTGAATGACGGTGTGCCCACGTACTTTAACGGGCGGCATACTTCTGCCATCGACGTCTCTGCTGTCAGCCGCTGCTTTGCCGGAAAATTTTAGTGGAGCGCAAACAAGGATCTCTATGGTAGTGACCACTACCCCATCAAAGTTCAACTTTCGACCGCCATCTTTCCGATGACAACACGGAGGCCCCGATGGCGCTATGAACAAGCGGACTGGGATAGCTATGGTGAAGCCTTTCAGTCCTTGTTACTACAGCGTAATTCGAACAGCATTGAAGACTTTTCAGAAGTGGTATACGAAGCAGCAACAGCAACTATCCCAAAGACCAGCAGCGTTCCGGGGCGAAAAGCGCTACGGCTGGTGGAATGAAGATACGAGGAAAGCCGTTAAAGCCCGGCGTAAAGCACTTCGCCGTGTAAAGCGCCTTCCTATCGGACATTCCGACCGCGAGGATGCTCTCCGTCAGTACCATGAGTCGCACAATCAATGCCGGCAAGAAATCCGTGTCGCCAAACGAACCAGCTGGATGGAATTTCTGGAAGGAATGAATTCGTCACAGTCTTCGGCCGACTTATGGAGGCAAGTCAACACCCTCAGTGGGAAACGGCGCATGACACCGCTCCACGTACAGATTAACGGTGAAGCTGTTTCTGACCCTGCAATTGTAGCGGACGAACTCGGCTCGTACATTGCCAATCTCGCAGCCATCGAGAAGTACGAAGACGAATTCAAGCGGAAAGCTAAGCCTTCGACGTCATCCATTGCAAGTTTCTCTGTTTCTTCTGATGCTGGGAACTCGGACTTCAACCAGGCATTCTCCTGGCAGGAATTGCAGCATGCCCTCCGCTGCAGCAACGGAAAGTCGGCGGGTCCCGACGAAATCGGGTACCCTTTACTCAAGAGGTTACCAACGCCAGGCCAGCTACGGATGCTGGAGCTTTGCCACAAGCTCTGACTCACCAACTCGTATCCAGCTTAGTCATTCCCATCCCAAAATTCAATGAAACAACCCGTGAAGTTAGCAAGTTCCGGCCAATAGCCTTGACATGCTGTATGGACAAGGTCCTGGAGCGAATGGGTAAAAGGAGGCTAAAGCATTTCCTTGAAGCCGAAAACCTGCTAGACCATCGACAGCACGTTTTCCGTCTTATTTCGCAACATTAGGGGAGGTCCTCAAGAGTGCCAACGATAGCGGTCTCCACACCGAGATCGTCTCGCTGTATATATCGAAGGCCTTCAACAGGACGTGAACACCCCTCTTCTTAGAGCAGCTTATCAACTAATCATTTTGTCAAGCTTCTGCATTCATGTTCCATCAGATGTCACTGCTGTTGTTTGCGGTGACATCTATCGGAAACTAGACACAATCTGTTTTCCTATAATTGTTCACAGAGGACACTGCAGTGCAAAACATGTCTGGTACCTCTATATATGCATTTAGATTATTATTCGAAGTCCCTCCTTTTTTACACATTCTGCACACAAAATAGCTCACCCCTCACAGAATTTCCCGCCGAATTTTATGTATGGGGCGGGGCATAAAGTATCTTTTGCACAGAATATGTAAAAAAGGAGGGACTTCAAATGTTAAAGCAAATGCATATATAGAGGTACCAGACATGTTTTGTAGTGTCAGGTACTCTATTTTGTAATCTGTGAAAGGGAAATCACAAATCGAGTGTCAACAAAATACATAGCATGTTGAGAGATTGAGCTCGTGAGAGAGAATTTCTCTCTAAAATTTGATGTTTTTGGCTCTCTGGGGACTGGTAGTAAAGCAGGTAAAATTGTATGGGGAAAATCATTTTTAATTAATTGTAGCTTGTTTAGTATTAATTCCCGGGAAAAAACTGAACGACAAAGCCCCTGACTAATTTCTTTAGGTTGTCGTTCACTTTTTTTTTTTACCTGAATATGCACCGAAAGCGAATTATTCCCACTTCTCTCAATTTTTATATGGGGATTTTTATCACTTCCTACCAGCGGAACAGCACCATCTCTGTGGAAAATGGTCGAACAAAATGATTAACTGGGAGCTGTGTGGACCCATGTTCCACTTCATCAAAAAATTCCTGACCGATCCTTCTTTAAGAGTCGCAGTTGGCATCACGAAGTCCTATCTTTTCAAAGAAGCGACGGGCGGCCCACAAGGTTCAGTTATCGCCGTTACCTTGTGGCCATGAACGGAGTTTTCGGAAGACTGCCGAAAAATGTTTACATTTTCGTGTATGCTGATGATGTACATATCGACACAACAGCAGCACGTAACAGGATCAAGGCCCAGGCAGCAGTCTGGCTTTACCGCAATGACCTCCGGAAATGACAGGATCTTTCTCCTCGACGAGGGGAACAGACTTCTCCGCATGACTGCCAATTCGGAGCTCCCCCCAGTGGCCAAGGTCCACTGGTACGGAGACAAAAGTTGGCGCATACCTCCACCAAAAATCGAGATCATCAGTGATTCGCTGCCAGACTGTTGAGCAGTTCAGTCGATTTGAATTCTCTCTAGTTTCGTTCGTTCGTTCGCAAGTCGAATTAGCTCCGCGTTGTGTAGTGACGCTCTCGCTGACCCAGCCATGGGTAAGAAATCGCGCGGTAACGCGAGTGCCGGTTTACCGGAAAAACAGACTCTCCCAGGAGACGGCGCGACCACCGAGCCAGCCCAGAAGAAGCAGAAGAAAACCCCATTGCCCATCCCGACAGGCGTTGCGGACCCGCAGCCGGGGCCTCCCGGAACTAAACGACCCAGACCTGAAGACAGCAGCGCCACCGTATCAGCAGCAAAAAAAACTGCTGAGCAACAATCCGTTCTCCGCCCTGCAGAACGGAGCCCAGCCGCAGTCGGACCCTGAGACGGTGCCGAAAAAAGTTAAGTTGCCACCCTTCTATGTGAAGGGCTTCCCTCCCGGGCTATGGGAGCAGCTGGATTTCTACATTAAGCAGGGCCTTCGCTGCACCATTCAACGGTGCACGGAAGGCTACAAACTGATGGTCCCGGCCGAAAAACACTTCAACGCAGTTCAGGCCCTCTTGGACAGAATGAAGCTGGAGTACTTCTCCCACGACATCGAGGCCACCAAGCCGCTGAAAGTGGTGCTGCACGGGCTCCAGACATGGACACCACCACCTTAATGGACGAGATTAAGGCGAACGGCCTCAAGCCGGTCGAAGTCCACAAGATGACCCGCAGCAAGGCCATCAAGTATCGTGACCAGCTCTACCTGGTCCATCTGGAGAAGAACTCCACAACCGTGAAGGATCTCCAGACGACACGCACACTGTTCCACATCGTAGTGAAGTGGGAGCGGTATAAACCCACCCACCGTGGCGTCACTCAGTGCTCGAACTGCCTATTGTTCGGGCACGGCACCAGGAATTGCCGCATGGCCAGCCGCTGCATCAAATGCGGCAAAAACCACAAGATCGACAACTGCGACAGCATCGAGGAAGCCACTCCCACATGCGCCAACTGCGGTGCCGCCCACAAGGCCACGAGTAAGGCCTGTCCGAAGCGGGCCGAATACGCCGAGATCCGGAAGAAGGCCTCGTCCAACAGCCAGCCCGGTCGCAAGAAGGTTCCAGAAAACAACGCGCAGAACTTTCCTCCGTTATCACCGGTCCAATCACGGCCAATTCCAGTGTTGCCGCCGCTCCCGCTCAACCAACAGTTGGCTGCCGCTACAGTACCCGGTCAAGCCTCCGGGCCATCGACGGATCCCCCTGCTCCGGGATTGGCCGGTACAACCGGTGAAGCTACAGACGATTCTCCGCTGTCAACGGATGAGATCGTCACACTGTTGGCCCAGGCCATCATCATCAAGCGCACCTGCGCAACAAAAACACAACAGCTCCAAGCTATCATCTCCTTCGTCGCTAATTATGGACCGTGAACCCATAAAGATCGCCAACTGGAACGCTCGCTCCGTAGGGGCGAAAAACATTGAGCTTGCAGACTTCCTCCGCAAGCACGACATCGACGTGGGCCTTCTCACCGAGACCCACCTCAAGACCGGTGACAGTTTCTGGCTGCCCGACCACAGCATTGTCCGGCTTGATCGCACCATCTCCAGGGGGGGCGGTGTCGCGGTCATCATCAAGAAAGGCATCAAGTACTGCACCCTACCCCACTACCGCACTTCCATCATCGAGGCCGTCGGCGTTGAGGTGGAAACATCGACCGGAAACGTCCGGTTCATCGTTGTCTACTGCCCCTGGCAATGTACCGTTAGCAATGGTACAGCACAGCAGTTCAAGAACGACCTTGCCATCATAACCCACACCAATGCCCGCTTTGTAATCGGACGGGACCTGAACGCCCGGCACGAGGCCTGGCGGAACTACCAGCAGAACCAGAACGGCCGCCTGCTATTCGACCATTCCCAGCATGGTCTCTATTCCGTCTGGTTTCCGGACGAACCAACCTTCACATCACCGACGGGCAAACCATCGACGCTGGACCTGTTCTTGGCAAACACCAGATTAGCCAAGCTGGTTGCCGTCAACGACCTGAGTTCGGACCACCAACCGGTGCTGACCGAGCTGGGCTACAACGTGGCCCCTGCACCGTGCCAGCGGAAGGACTACCATCGAGTCAACTGGGTCCAGTTTCGACGCGTGGTCGACTGCCACATCGACGACAACCCACCGCTCGACACAGTGGAGGACATCGACCGGGCCCTGGAGGGTCTCCATCAAGCCATATCCGTGGCTGACGAAGAGTGCGTTCGACGAGTTCCTGTTAGGGGTAAGTTTCAAGCAATTGATTCCCACACCAAACTCTTGATTCGGCTCAGAAATGTTCGTAGACGCCAGTTTCAGCGGACTGGGGATCTGCAGCGTAAATACGAAATGGTCGATCTGAATCGGCAGATCGCTTCCAGAATGGTCTCAATCCGGAACGAGAGTTTCGGGCGGCTCGTTCAGAACCTGGACGACCGTTCCAGACCATTCTGGAAGGTTGCCAAGGTGCTGAAGTCTCACCCCAAGCCCATTCCACCACTTAGAGTCAATGACGAACGGCTTATCACCAACGAAGAGAAGGCCAATGCAATTGGGGAGCACATTGCCCAGTCGCATTTGCTTGGCTCTACAATCCCAAGTCCACTCGAGAACCAGGTTGTGCAGTGCGTCCAGACGTTAGATGCCTCCCCTTGTGCCGTCCCTCCAGAAGAACGGATTACAGAGGAACAAATTTGCTCAGCGCTGAAACACAGTACGAACATGAAGGCTCCCGGGTTTGACGGAATATTCAACCTAGAGTTGAAAAATCTCAGCGCGAGGGTGCACTCGCTGCTGGCTGCCATCCTCAACAGATGCTTGGAGCTGCACTACTTTCCAAGCATCTGGAAGGTGGCAAAAATCATCCCGATCCGCAAACCTGGGAAAGACCCTTCACTACCGTCAAGCTACAGACCGATTAGCCTGCTCTCAGCGCTGAGCAAGCTGTTCGAAAAATTGATCCTCAGCCGACTAAACAAGTTTGTGGAGGAACATGACATTCTTCTTCCGGAACAGTTCGGGTTCCGCAAGGGGCATTCCACCAATCATCAGCTAGTGCGGGTGATGAATAACATCCGAAGTAACAAAGCTGTATCCAAGTCCACAGCCATGGCCTTGTTAGACGTCGAAAAGGCGTTTGACAATGTCTGGCACGACGGACTTATATACAAGCTTTGTAACTCCAACTTTCCACCATACCTTGTGAAAATCACCCGTAACTATCTCCAGCAAAGGTCGTTCAGGGTGTCGTTGAATAGTTCCCTTTCGGGACAATTTCCGATCCCAGCAGGTGTTCCGCAAGGGAGTCTGCTGGGACCACTGCTTTACAGCATCTACACGTCGGACATCCCTCCTCTAGGAGACGGTTGCGTGTTCTTTCTGTTTGCAGATGACACCGCGATAGCCGTCAAGGGTAGGATGCCTCGTGAAATTACGAACAAGCTCCAAAGATGCCTTGACACCTTTACTGATTATGCCACCACGTGGAAAATCAAAATCAACGCCTCGAAAACCCAAGCGATCATGTTCCTTCACAGACAATCATTAAAACTTAAACCGTCTCCCTCCTGTACCGTAATAATGGATGGTACAAGGGTCGAGTGGTCCACTGATGTTACTTATCTCGGGATGTTGTTCGATGAGAAGCTCCTGTTCCGCTCGCACATAGAGAAAACCCTAGTTAAGTGCTCCGCCTTGGTTAGGTGTTTGTATCCGCTCATTTGCCGCAGATCCCGCCTCTCAAGGCAAAACAAACTGGCTGTTTACAAACAGATCATAGCCCCCGCGATCTTCTATGCCGCCCCGGTGTGGGAATCGTGCGCTCAGACCCACAGGAACAAAATCCAGGTTGCACAGAATAGAGTGTTGAGGATGATCCTAGATCGTCCATTCGACACAAGAATAGCAGACCTCCATCAAGAGGCAGAAATTCCCAAAGTAGATTCCAAAATTGATGATATGACAACTAAATTTATTCAAAAATGCAATCTTCATGAACATGCTTTAATAAGCAATTTGTACATAGTAGGTTAAGTGTATATAGTAGAGTAGGTTAGTTTTAAGCTGTAAATAGTAGTATTAAGTAGTTTCTCTTCAAATTCTAAAAACAAAACAAACCAATCCCACCAAGGTGGTCGACCGTGTACTAAGTCTAGGACTAATTCTGTAAAACAAATTTTGAATTTTGCCCATACCTAAAGATGAAGAAAGCAATTAAATCACTTAGTAAAAATTTATATGGTAATCGTCCAAGTTAAACTAAAATAAAGATCATTTAAACTAACTAACTAAACCAAAAATCGAGAGTCGCATAAAGAGCAGGTTCAAGGCTGGAGATAACTCTGCAGCGCTGAGCAGAACAGTAGCCGAACTGCTAGGCTCGGACCCAACCCATGCTCACATATACACGGACGGATCGCTTTCCCGAGCCGGGGTCGGAATTGGAGTAGCCAGAATTTCAGCATTGGAGTAGCCGGAATATCGGCTGGAAAACAGCAAGTTTTAAGCAAGTAAACTCTTTACAGAAATCCTTTTTTGATGTTTTTTTTCTTTTATTTAACGTCGGTCTCTGTTCCGCAATCTAGTGCCAATCACCGACGGACATCGATTGCCATCCATTGATGGCAACCGAATGTGCAGGAAAGGCAGCTTCCACACCTGCGTAGGATATCGCACCCATTCACAACACACATGGGCCGGGACCAACGGCTTTACTTCCCTTCCGAAGGAAGACGTGACCAGAGATTTTTATGCCTCAGAAAAATCCCACCGACCTCGGCTGGGATTGAACCCAGACCCACTGGGGTGTTAGAACGCAGTCACGCTTACCACTGCACCACCGGCGCCGGCCTTTTTTGATGTTGATGGATATTAATTTCTGTATTAATCTGTTAATTTTTACCAATGTCTGCATACTGTATGTCTTCTGTATAAAATCTGTATGCATTATCAAATGTCTGAATGAATACACAAATGTCTTTATATCTGGCAATCTGGCATCCCTGTGAATAACTATGAAACATGACAGATGTAAAAAATTCACTATGAATAAGATTTACTCAAATTTTCAAGTTTTTTTTTTACTAATACGGTCGAAAAATTATAGAAGATTTTCGGTGTGCCATTTTTATCGAATACACCCTTTAGTTTTGGTATTTTTCACGACATTTTCTTAACAAAGTTGGAAATTTTTCGTATACATTGTAAAGTGATGGTACTTGTCAATCGGTTCCAATGTATAACTCATTCTCGACAAAAATGCTAATGGGACTGTTATACCGGACAGGGCAGTAAAAGACTGAACTAGAAGCAAGACGAATTAAATTTTACCCCGAAAAACCTTACATAAATTCACCGCAATAGTCCACCCAGCTCTCGAAGGCCACGAATACGAAAGCATAATTTTCCCTTGAAAAATAGTACATTTCATACTTTTGACCACGCTTCTCTGTACTATCCATTCCCGGCTACAATCCAGCCTCGGTCTAACACAAGAGCTACCTGCATCCAAAGTTCGAGGCTTCGTCGGCTTCATAGCAACGTTCTGCAGCGCACTTCACAATGGTCTGCCTATCTCTCGCTCCGACACCGAAATGAATGTATTTACATAAAACACATTTGCATATCATACCCACCGCGCACACCAACGACCCCCGCTCTCGGTCGGTCATTTCGAAATGAAAATTTCAAAATGAGCAAAAACGCTGTTCCTCCCGTTCCTTTATCCTTTTTGGTCAGATTTTCCGGGCTGGGAATCGGCTAGCTAGATGAGCACAGTCAGTGTGTGTACGGTTCAATGGTTCCTTTCACGAAATATTTATGCGATGGACTTTTGTATCACCTCAGCCTGCGGGCCCCTTTTCGCTCCCTGGGCCGGGTCTTGGCCGAATCCGAAAACCGGACTACACATTTATCATAGATTTTGTTTAATCAGAGATCACAGGGCGAGGGTTGGCAGCGGACTGGATTCGGGGCGCGGGGGGAAAGCTATTGGAATGTACCGATCAAGCGTGATATTTGGTTTATGAATTCGGATCCGAGGTTGAATGAATCTGGACGGGGGAAAGGGGTACCGCTTTTGGTAATAACCATAATGATAAAATGTGCAGCGATGCGTTTATTCAATTTAGTATTATAAATGATTGTAATTTATAATTTATAATAACCAGCAGGACTCCAATCGGCGCATTTCGATTGGATTTGAATGTAGGCGATGAGAGATAGTGGTTTTGCGGCTATCGGAAAATGGGTGGGTACGAAACTGATTCGATATTTGAGGTCAGCATGATTTATCAATTTCGTACGCTTGGTGATGTATGTAAATTGGAATCGTCATTATTGATCATTAATCACAATCCCGTGCCTTTTTGTTTCCCATTAAATTAGATTGACCTCCCAACCTTCCTCCGCGCACCTCCCATTGCAAAATCCATCTGGTTTCCTTTCGCACTTAGGCTCGTTATCAGTGAAAGGAAAACACATGTTTTCACACCTTCCAACATGATAACCCACCGATTATTGCAGCCACCCAGGAAAGGTACACCTTTAGCGATAGTGACCCACGACCGTTTCCAGCAACAACGGGACGGCGAAGAGACCGGCTAAAGCTTACAAGTTTTGATGTTATCGCTTTTGTGCTTGCGTGAGGTAGAAGGTTTTCCGCTGGTTTTTATTTTATTTGATTTTTTTCCCTCTATGCTGCTGGCACTAGCCATCGAGGCGAGGGTGTCATTCTACGAAAAGCAAAAAAAAAGGTTTGATTTGATATCCAAGCATGCAACAGGCTGACTGGTTGGGATGCTTTTGACGGTGATATTGATATCGTGTTGAGGTGGATCAGTTCTGTTCAACGTTTGGCGCTTTTCTCTAGAGATTCGCATCCGTACATAGATTACAATTGTTCATTTCACTGGAAGTTTAAAAAAATTAACTTGGCTATATAAATAGTTCTACGAAATTATGTAAATTAGGTTGAAAGTAGTTTGTTCCTAATATAAAGCTAAATCTCACATCCTATCAGCATAACATAATGGAACGTACGGTACGAGATGTCCACGTTTCATCCATATATTGGATTCTGAAGCATCGTGTTTAAATTTTTAGGGTGAACAGGCCTGATATTTCTGAATAATCTTATCCCTTTAATGCTTCACAGTAGGCCTGACCGGTTTGATAAATTTTGCGCATCTCTGACAAGACATAAAAATGATGGAGATATATCTATCATTTTCCAGGATGCTGTGTTGGTTTTGATCCTATCAGCATAACATTGTAGTTAATATATGTTCGAAAAAAGTAATGAAATATATTAATATAGGGTGGTGGCGTTTAAATGGGCCCCCTGATGAGTTGGATGATTATTGAGAAATTATGTAGTATTCGATTTTTTTTACAGTTGTCATTCTTGCATTTATCGTAAGGATCCGACTGTAATTAAAAGTTCCCGCTATTTATACCTTTCGGAGTGTTAGAAACCCTTCAAAGACGCGCCCCTTTGTCAGTCAAAATCGGATTCCTTAGCAATAAAATTAAGGAATTACACCGATAATGACCATGCATCAGAACCCTAGTCTTAACCACTTCAAACAACGGCACAACGAATAGAAGATTAGGAATCACATAAATGAAGACTAACTAACTCATTTTTTTCCTTGTTTCAAGATCATCTTCGGTGGACAAAACCGAGTCTTGTCACTATCAACAAGCCATAAAAAGTAACAAGGACTAAGATGTGTTCCTTGGATTACTGAAAAATTCTGCTCCTCTAGTTTGGAGTAGTCAGAACTAGGAAGCGGTGGTAGACTTTGCATCCCATAACGTACCACGAAAAGGTGAACTACCCACGTTACGGGGCATGGTTACCTACAAAAGGCTCTAATTTTCCACGGGCCAACCCCTAGATTTGTTCCTATGGATGAGAAAACTATTCTCTGAAAGTTTCAACACATTTGATTGTAAGATAAGCTGGCACTTTTAGTTTGAATTTTATATGGGGAATTTGGATAAAATTCGTGAACAAATGACACTCCTACACTCTATCGATCATAAAAACAGTTTCCTTATTCTCGATTTGATTCAGATTTTCAAAATTTGTACGTCAAGCCAGGGTTGTCTTAACCACCCTTTTATTATTTTATTATTGTGGGCCCCCCTATGATTTTATATCAATTTTCAAATTCTAGTACACTTGAAATAACAATAGGTACACTACCAGTCATAAGTACACACTAAGATTTTGGTTCCGTGTTCGGTAAAATTTACCGAAATCAGAACAGCTGAAAGTTCGGTAAAACTTTCACCTTCATTTTAAATGCTATTGAATTTGAAAATAATTTGAAAACATGTTCAACCTTGTTTAAATGATCAAATCTTGTCATTTTAGTGGAGATTTAGTTTCAAAGTAGCTGAAAAGCAATTGAATTGAATTGCATAAATTTTACCGAACAGTTCAGCTGTTCAGATTTCGGTAAAAATTACCGAAGTCGGCGATAATTTCTAAGTGTGTTTCTAAGTGTGTATAGAACAGTATTGCAACACTCATTTGAATGTTGAATCACCTCCTAAAAAGTATAGCATCGGACCGCAGTAGGCCACGCTTGAAAGCTGACTTGTTTTTCTTTTGCTGCGCATTTTTCGTCAGCGAATTGAATATTGTTTGCTTTAAATTTGTTAATTTGTGTGCTGAAATTTAGTTTCAAGTGTTCATAAAGTTATCATTAAGTGATATTTCGTGTTTTGCCGGTGTTTGCCTTGAGGGAATCGGTTGACCTTAAACATAACCTCCAAAATCTAAGACGCAGCTTCAGTTCCATTGTTTGGTGTCGGTTTTCATTGCCTCCCGGGAGCCCGGTTCTCCGAGTTCGGATGCCACACTTTCGGCGTGTAGTTCTGTTCTATTGAGAGATTCGTCACCGTGGGCGAGTTTGAACCCGGTCCAGCCCGGGTGTGCTGATAATGTGTCCGTCGGGAGTTTTGGTGGTGATTCGGTGGCTAACGTTGCCGTGATTTAGCATGTTTTGCAAAAGTGCTCGGCGACTGATCTCTCGCCGGTGTCTGAGAATGCGAGCAATATGGAAGATGCCTCGCTGGATACACCCAGGACTGGACGGATGGTAGCTGGTGGCCGCGAAAAGTTCCTGAGGAAAGCACTAGAAGCGAACCTCCTCCCAGATGACCATGGCAATGCAAGAAAATGTGTGTTCGTTGTAAAAAAAAAACTAAATACGTACCAGGATTCAAAAGATCATTTTGAAACTGGAAGTGTGTGTGTAATACTAATATCCAATTGATACATGTAAGTGAAAGTAACATCGGAATGGGCGTGACTCTCCAGACATTCTAAAATGGCTTGCTGGATCTGCAATAGAACTATCACCTTCTAACTCCCGGACTAAAGCTGTCCACAATGACCAAAATTGCGACATTGTAGAGAGAGAGAGTTCTTCCATAATAACACTGCCATAATAACAGTGGGGGTTAAGCTGGGTTTAGACAGGGCCAGTCAATTGATCAAGTCAGTTGAATTCAACTGACTTGAACGCGAATTGAACGTGTAAACCATGCCATTCAACTGACTTGATCAACTCACTTTAATTGAACAAAGTTGAACCAGGCTTCAAATTTTCAAGCAATTGAATTCAACTGAGTTGATAATTTGACTTGCCTAGTCTAAACCCAGCTTTAGAGGGAATACACACACACACCTCCTAAAAAGTATAGCATCACCTATATCTCAAAATCCTCATTAACCATCCTGCAAAGGTGCTGTTTTGAGCTATGTTGTTCAGATGGCCAAGAGCGTTCGGAAGTTGAACATTTTGGTTCGGAATTATGACACTACTCGGCGCTAGGCACTGGTGTGCATGTAAAATTTAGCATTTTTGATTTATTTTATATCGTGATCATCGCAACGACCTAGAAACTTTGAGTCTTGAGCTAAGTTGATCAGAAGTTTCAGCTTTACTTCGTGATCCCAACCACCTAGAAAGTTCGAGTCTTCAGCAAAGTTGTTGAAAAGGCGAATGGCGTCTGGAAGATGGTTAGTAGTATTACGTGTCGCTAATGTGTATGCAAAATTGAGCATTTTTGTAACTATTTAGAGTTGGAGTCTTAAGCAAAGTTGTTGAGAAGGTCATGGTTGAGCGGATAGTGCTTAGTTCGTTTCGGAATTATGTCACTACGTGGTGCTAAGTGCATGAAAAAAATGTGAAATCGGAACTGAGAAGTTTGAAATCGCTTGAACATGAAGAGAATCAGTCCTGAAAATGTTTAAAATCACTTGAAAATAAAGTGCATCTGACCTGAAAAATTCTGTATCACTTGAATATCAAGTAAATCAGACCTGAAACATTTGTAATAACTTGAAAATTAAGTGAATTCATACTAAAAAGTTTTAGAATCACTTGAATATTAAGTGAATCACAGCTGAAAAGCTTGGAAATACTTGAAAGTTAAGCGAATTCAAACTGAAAAGTTTGGAATCACTTGAATATGAAGTGAACCAGACTTGAAACGTTAGGAATTTCTTTAAAAAACACTACCACCCTAAGTAACAACTTAAAAGCCTTTTGGATTTCACTCTGATTTATTGTGGTTTTATAATGTCAATAAGCAATCTCTTTAGTTTAAATACAGCATTTAACAGTGCAACACATTCTTGGTCAGTAGTTCAGCATTTTGCTGTTTTAAAAACCTTTTAAAGTCTGGCGATAAAGTCAAAACCGGTCTGGTTTAGAAAATGAATTTAATGCCGCACTCTATCCCTTTATAAAACTGTTATTTTAGTCAAGCATAAACCTTCTTAATGTTTGTTTATTGATGTCACGATAAAATACTCCATAAAGGTGTTTTATCAATATAAAAGCAAAAGTTCGGTTTCAAACAGGAAAAACAAAGCTAAAAACATGGATCCACCTAGAGACAGAGAAAAAATAAATCAAGTGGGACCGGAAAGGAAATGCCGAAAGATAGTCGAGTAATTACACTAGAGTCTGCCAAGTGCCAATTATCGTCCTAAAAGCCGCATTGAAACGTTTGCATTTATTAACGATTTCATGAAAGAAAAACAGCTTTTTAACAAATGGCTTATGGAAAATTAATGGTTATGCTATCGCCATATTGTTATTATTCCCGTTGTTTTTATACTATCTTCGTTTTTCAAGATGTTTTCCTTGAAAATATCTTTATTTTCATCAATTCATCAATGAGCAGTAATAGAGATTACGAAAATCATCAAATTATCTCGGCTGGGTGCAATGATTAATACAAAAAATAACTATATATACCACAGACAAACAGACATAAAACTAGCAATTGCCGTTTGACGTTTACACACTACCGCCATCTGTGCCACGTACAGTATACCCAACAGATGGCGGTAGTGTTTTAGCGCCGATGTTTTATATCGAAAAATATGCAATGTATTATGTCTGTTTGTCTGTGTATATACTATAGCCACAGACAAACAGACGTAACACTTAGAAGAAAATTCTTCAAAAAATATCGTCAAGCGTATTTTGCATGCGCACTTTGTCTTTTTTCTGTGCTATAACTATAACTAATAAATACTTTTTTAGAGATGAACCAGCCTAAGGCTGAAAGTCTCGTTGAAGAAGGAAAAAAAAAATACTTAAATCAACGTTTTCCGAAGACGCACTTATTTTGTTCGATCTTTCAAAGTAAATTTCACATTAGATTAAATCTGTCACCTAAAAATAGACCACAACATGAGAACTGTTTTGATAATTTTGGTAATTATTTAACATTAATGATGAGGAAATTTATGTGCTTTGTTGACCGATTCAGTTTTGAACAATGAATTTGGCAAGATCAGAATTTGGCAAGATCAAAAAAGCATCAATCAAGATAAAAATCGATACTTACATATCATCTGATGATATGTAAGTATCGATTTTTATCTTGATTGATGCTTTTTCGCAGTGGGCTTTGCAATTATCAAAGGCGAATGGCACAAGTATAGATGCCAAATGACATTTATTGTAGTTTTAATAATGATTGCAGCAAATTAACCTTGAAGAGCCTCGAAAATATTCCCTTCAAAACCTTCTCCAGGGTGGGCCAGACTAGATAGTCTTAATGAGGTTTTGGTGGATGCTATAAAGGCAAAGCTGTCTTTCTGAATGTTGTTTAATAGTAGCCTTGTAGTACCTACTTAATAAAACGTAAAATGTTACTTGAGCAGTCGTGGAATGGAATCGCTTAGAAAGGTATTGCAACACTAGACTTGCATGATCAAATTCAATAATGTTCAAAACCACTTTGAAAAGTACTGTATCACTTCAGGAAAGTTCCGAATCACTTCGGAATGTACTAAATCACTTCAGAAGTGTTCAGAACTATTAAAAAACTGAATAAATCCATGAAAGTACTGAATTACTTAAGAAAAGTTCAGAATCACTTCAGAAAGTACTGAATCACTTCTGAATAGTTTGGTATAACTTCATAAAGTGCTGAATCACGTTAGAAAAGATTTCAATCATTTCTAAGAGTTCTGATTCACTTCATAAGAGTTTTAAATCACTTCGGAAAGTGTTGATTCAATTCAGAAAAAAATTGAATCACATCTGAAAGTACTGAATCTCTTTAGAAATGTTCGAAGTCACTTCGGAATGTGCTGAACAACTTGGGAAGAGATTGAAATTATTTCAGCATTTTCTGAAGAGCGTGAAATAACTTCCGCAAGTACTGATTCACTTCGAATAAAAATGAATCACGTAAGAAAAGTTTGGAATCACGTCAGAAAATTCTGAATCACATAAGAAAAGTTCGGAATCACTTCGGAAGGTACTGAATTACTTTAGAAATTTTGGAAACACTTAGGAAATAATTGAATTATTCCAAAAAAGTTTGTTATCGCTTCCGCAAGTACTGCATCACTTTGGAAAGCACTGAATAATTTAAGAAGAGTTTGGAATGGCTTCAGAAAAAGTTGAATAACTTCAGAAAAGTTTGGAATCACTTCATACATTTTCGTAATTACTCCGGAAAGTACTTAATCAGTTCATAAACGTTTGAAATCACTTCAGAAAGTACTGAATCATTTCAGAAAAAAATGGAATCAATTCAGAAGGTCCTTAATCTGTTCAGAAAAAAAAAATCGAAAACAATTCGAAGAGTACTGAATCGCTTCATACAAGTTTGGAATCACTTAAAAAAGTACTGAATCACTTCGGAAAGCACTGAATTGCTTAAGAAATTTTTGAATGGTTGGTTCTAATCCATACTACCTTATTCGAACAAATCCAACTAGAACCTTTTCTGATATGGTTAGGGTATAGTTCCTTTGTAAAAAAATGTATGGGAAAAAGTTAGATTTCGTATGGTGAACGTTCTTAACCACCCATTGTTCGTATGGTTGGGTCTGCGAAAACCTTAATCAATATGGTCAAAACTTTATCTAGGTATGGTTCGACTAAAGTAGACTGAACTATTTTCATTATGGTTTTCACAGGAAGATAAACCATTTTCAATGTGGTAATCGTATGGTTGTGATTTATGCGCGATGGACAGTTCTTTCGAACAATAATGTTTTTTATAGTTTATAACACTCGTTATTAATATCCAATTAATCATTTTGTACAACCATTTTCCACAGAGATGGCGCTGTTCCGCTGGTAGGAAGTGATAAAAATCCCCATATAAAAATTGAGAGAAGTGGGAATAATTCGCTTTCGGTGCATATTCAGGTCAAAAAAAGTGAACGACAACCTAAATAAATGAAGCAGGGAATTTGTCGTTCAGTTTTTTCCCGGAAATTATTGTTAAACGAGCTACAATTCAATAAAAATGATTTTTCCCCATACAATTTTACCTGCTTTACTACCAGTCTCCAGAGAGCCAAAATTCAAATTTGAGAGAGAAATTCTCTCTCACGGCCTCAATTTCTCAACATGCCATGTATTTTGTTGACACTCGATTTGTGATTTCCCTTTCACAGATTACAAAATAGAGTACCTGACACTACACAACATGTCTGGTACCTCTATATATGCATTTGCTTTAACATTTGAAGTCCCTCCTTTTTTACATATTTTGCGCAAAAGATACTTTGTGCCCCGCCCCATACATAAAATTCGGCGGGAAATTCTGTGAGGGGTGAGCTACTTTGTGTGCAGAATGTGTAAAAAAGGAGGAACTTCGAATAATAATCTAAATGCATATATAGAGGTACCAGACATGTTTTGTACTGCAGTGTCCTCTGTGAACAATTATAGGAAAATATATTGTGTCTAGTTTCCGATAGATGTCACCGCAAACAACAGCTGTGACATCTGATGGAACATGAATGCAGAAGCAATACAAAATGATCAATTATCATAGTTTTTCTTTCTTTTCATCTCTGCTCGTTCTTTCTTATAACCACTGGTTGAATCCTTGGTAACAGTATTGAAATTACTTTATTATGTTTTTTTTACAAGCGGATGTTGAACTAACCTAACTCATTCGACCTTTTGGAAATTCGAGATTTTGTACCTTAGACCTTTTTGTCGTTCGGCGTTTTGGCTGTTTGACCTGTTTATATTGCCCCTCTTTGAATCGTTCAACCTTTTGTCCCGCTTTTTTCCCCCTTCTCATCATTTGACTTTTTCACCCTTCTCATCATTCGACTTTTTGTCCATTCAACCTTTTGTACCTTTGACATTTTGTCCTTTCGACCTTTTGTCATTTAAAATTTTGTTATCTTCTGATAAAAGGTCCAAGGACAAAAGGTCGAAGGACAAAAGGTCGAAGGACAAAGGTCAAAGGGACAAAATGTCGGACCATGAAAAAAACCAATAGGACAATAGGTCGAAACGACAAAAGGTCGAACAATGAAAAACCCAATAGGACAAAAGGTCGAAGAGACAAAATGTCGAAAGGACAAAAAAGTCGAAAGGACAAAAGCTCTAAGAAACTGAAGGTCAAATTAGTAAAAAACAATCGGCTCCCAAAAGAAAGTTTCAATAGAAGCTTCCAAAAGAAGATTCTAATCAATGATCCCAAAAAAAGCTTACACAATAAGCTTACAAATGAAGTTTTCATAAGAAGCTTCCAAAATAAGTTTTCATAAGAAGCTTCCAAAATAAGATCCCAATAGACGCTTCGAAAATAAGCTTCCAATAGAAGCTTCCATAAGAAGTGTTCTGGCACGCGATCGGCCCATTAGGCGAGAAGGGGTTTGGCCGATGAGGCGTGACAAGGTGGCAGGTGAAGTAGAAGCGACAGGTGAGTAAGAGATAGAAAAAATAGTTAGAAGTTGATCTGACAGAAGTCGTGCAGAGGAGAAGTAAACAAATAGAAAAGAAAGGCTGAAGTTTAGTTCATTGTAGATTGAGATTTAGAGCGTGTTTGTTGGAAAAAAGTGAAATAGCGTTTTTTTTTTTTGAGAAGGTAAAATAATTAAACGACTGCAGTTTAATACACCAGGTTAGTTCAACTTACAAAAATTGAAACACATTTAGAACGAAATAATTAAATTACAGTTTTTACGACACAAAGAGGAGGTTAGTCGATCACAGTTCAGCTTCGAACCTGTTCGGATACGGTTGTGTATAAGTTTATTTCTGTTTTGTGCGTGCGTTCGCTGATTTTGCCAGATTAGCGCTGGCACTCTGCCTCCCGGACGGTTATACGTGTGTGATTGGTGGTTTTCTCGCTTTCCGAGAAGTTTTGGAATCGAAAAAGAAAACGTGATGCATCATGTTTGCAGGCATCAGAAGAAGTGTCGCTATCTGCGTTGTTTGTTTTTTTTTTCGCTTGTGCTCCCGGTACAGAAATTTGTGGCGTCGCGTGTGATAGTTTTTGATTTCAGTTTGTTTACGCGTTGTATGATTTTGTCAGCGGTCGCTTCGTGTTCGCGTCATGGAGCAATCGACTACATTCGACCAGAGGATTGATCCCCGTAGGGCGGGTCTATGATCGGAGCTACTACACCAAGCGTGACATAGCTGCTTGCAAGGGATTCAGTTGGACTGATTTGGTGAGATTGTTCCATTTTTCTACTTTTGTCTATTTAAACTTAATTTCTATGAATGCGTATCGTTTGGAATCATTTGATTCGGATGAGACTCTTAACTTTTATTTGTTTACATTGTGTTTCAATTGGTATTCTTAAGAACTTCATAAAATAAGGTTTCAATATTTAAATTGAGCAGATCGACTAGCCTGGTGGCTGCCGCTTTTGCTTACTGAGTAGAAGACCGTCGGGGATCCACATTGTAAAGATTCCCTATTTTCAGCTTTTTTACAGGCTGGAGTTGTTGTTTGAACCATTTAGTTTATCAATTTAATTTATCTGTATAACAATTATTCACAAGCATTCTTCCAGGTCAATTCAAGAATAGTTTGATGATGATAAATCTTCCTAATATTCACATTACAGTTATGACCCGATCCTGTCAATCTCTCCGCGCATCAGACTGTTATTTTTCAATAATTCCACATAATTGTAATTTCATACCTTCCTCCTTCAAGATGAATGTTTAAGATACACATACTTTGCTAGCTGACAAAATGGGGTCATTGCTGTATAATTATTCTCTTTTTGCAGCCTTCATTCAGACTGGATCTATTGATTTAAATTATTTGAGTTTTCTTCCAGCTCTTTGATGACGGAACATCACTAGATTTATACTGTAATGATTCACTCTTACAGCTTTCACCCTGGTTTTGTCTGTTGATTTGATTTGTTTGAATTGGTTTTCAGCTCTTTGGTGTTGGCAGTCGCGGGCGATCAATTTTGCTCATGCTCATGCTCTAAGTTCATTTTCAGCATTTCGATGATGGAACGTCTTCAGATTTATATTATAAGGGGGCTTATTACGGATGTCACATCACGGTGAAAAGTTGTCACTTGTCGTCACGGTGAAGTGATTCCCATTTGTTTTGTACGGTAATCACGGCTCTTATTCTGAGTATCACTTTCTTATCACCGTGTAGTGACACCCGTAATAAGGCCCAATGATACACCATTTGGTTTTGGCTTCGGGCAAATCCAAGTATAATGCATGATAACACTGATTCATTTAAAACCATGGTCGCATCACTTATCAAGGTGAATCCTGATCCAACGAACCCAACTTACTAACAAAATCTCCTTTTCTGTGTCTTTTGTTGGAAATTTCAGGGTTACATCTTCCTTATTGGGAGCTGAGGAGACATAAAGCTGCATCATATAGTATGTAAAATAATTATTATTTTCATTGCGGAATACCAGTTTTTTTTATCCATATAAATGTATTTTCATTATTACGTATTTTAATGTTCTGATATATTTCATTTCTCCATTACATATGTTTACTATACATATAAATAAATACTGGGTTGGGAGGGAGCATCAGGGTATCATTTGACCTGAAACTGGACGATTGGAGTGGTATGACAACCGGAGTCTAGGAGGGAATAAACACTATCATTTTCTTTATCCTACCGATTCGATTGTGATGGTGTGAATTCTACTCCAACAGTTTCAGTGAGATTGACGCGCCCTTCTTAACAAACCATCCTGTAGGAAGCTTAATAAGTATTGCGAATTGCGTTATTCGATTTGTTGGATCGTATCGTTGGAAGGAGATTCTTAAATTCCCGTGGATTTCGCGTAAGTGTCTCTGCTTACGGGTCCACCCCACCGTTTTTGGCCCTTCATACAGCGATATTGTGAATTCAGATCGGTAGCTCAAATTGATCTTGCTATTAAGTGGAGCTGCATACAAGACAAGATCTTCGAAAGGATGGTGGCTACCTTACATACATACATACATACAAAGAGGAGGTTAGTCGATGATAGACGGATCGACAAGATAGATTGGCACACAGGTAAAACATGCAGAAAACGTTGAAATTAAATAATATTAATGCGCTTAATTGTGTCAGGCATAGTATTGGAAGCGAGATTGGAAAGACAAGGAAAGTTTAGAGGAGGAAAACAAACTAAAATTGTGAGTAATACTAACACTAAAACTCATGAAAATACTGTATTTATTTCAATGAATTTCTCCTAAAATTGCAGTTTGATCTACCTGCAAGAAAAGGTTGATTTAAGAACGGTTTGTTTTATTCGGCCCGAACAAGTAGCTTCCATAAGAAGCTTCCTAAAGAAGCTTCCTAAAGAAGCTTCCAAAATATGCTTCCGAAAAAAGAAGCTTCGAAAATAAGCTTCCAAAAGATGCCTCCAAAAGATGCGTCCAAAAGAAGCTTCCAAAATAAGCTCTCTAAAGATGCTTCCAAAAGAACCTTCCAAAAGAAGCTTCCAAACGAACCTCCCAAAAGAGTTTTCCGAAAAGAAGCTTCCAAAATGAGATTCCAAAAGAAGCGTCCAAAAGATGCCTCCAAAAGAAGCATTCAAAATAACCTTCCAAAAGAAGGTTCCAAAAGAATCTTCCAAAAGAACCTTTTAAAAGTAGCTTCCACAAGAAGCTTCCAAAATGAGATTCCAAAAGAAGCTTAAAAAAATCTTCCTAAAGAAGCTTCCAAAAGAAACATCTAAAAGAAGCTTTCAAAAGATGCTTCCAAAAGATGCTTTCAAAAGATGCTTCTAAAAGATGCTTCCAAAAGATGCTTCCAAAAGATGCTTCAAAAATAAGCATCCGAAAGAAGCTTGAAATAATAATAATAAAGCTTCTATAATAATCTTCTTAAGAAGCTTCCTCTGGATGCTTCTTTTGGAAAAATCTTTTGGAAGCATCTTTTGGAAGGTTCTTTTGGCAGCTTCTTTAGGAAAGCTTCTTATTTCTTTTAGATGCTTTTTTGAGCTCTTTTAAAACTTTTGAAAGTGCTTCGTTAAGAATTTTTTTAAAGCTTCTTTTAGATGCTTCTATTTTTTAGCTTATTTAAGAAGCTTCTTGTGTAAGCTTTTTTTGAAAGCTTGTTTTAGTTGTTAATCATAGTAGCTACCGTGAGTGGTCAATCATGCTCATGCTTCAGGAATTTCCCGATAAGTAAGCTGGCTGGAAAACATGGTAGTACTTCGTGAGCTTTTTGAATTTCGACAGACTTAAAAACCACAAACTAGGAGAACTTCCAGAACTTGAAGAACTTTCGGAATTCTGGAAGCTTTAGGTTACTATCGAATGAGTTGCTTTCAATTTGATTTTAAATGTTGTTACTGGAAACGTTTGACATTTGATCTGTGGCATCTGTGGACCTCGTACTTCTAGTCAACCAAGACAACCAGTATTGTTTTCGTAAACAAGCAAAAAAAAAATACAAATCGTTTATAATACACAACAATGACAATGAACGAACACATTTTGATTTTGTTTGACATCATATATGATTAAATCTGTAACGAATATTTCAGCATGACGAAATGATACGAAAAAGATAAATTGACTCTAAGTCGTAACAAAAAATTCCGTTTAAACGTCATTCGACGAATTTAATTCTTAAAAGCAATGTTTGGTGGGCAGCTCCACTAGGTAGTTTATGAAATAAGGTCGAGTTTGCACAGTTTTGCACCGCATTCAACCGAACCCATTGAATAAGCTTGACCTTTATATCCAGCTCACCTTTAACTTCAAGTGTGCCATGTTTCAAAGTGATTACAAAATCACACTCCAGTGAAAATCACCCTTAATTAGCGTGATTTCAATCCAATCTCGCTGCAGGCTTCATTAAAAGCACGTATAATTACTTTCCCATCCGAGCATGGAGCGGTTCCCAACGATAAGAACGCGATTTCATTAAAAAAAAATCGCTTCTCCACACCCCATTCCGTTTCTAGCTACCCACTCAAAGAAAATTGTATTTTCCCTACACCACCCCATCCACCCCGTTATTCGGCGTTCATACATAATCACAAACGCCAGCCAGCCAGCAGCGATGCGACGCCGCAAATGGAATAGCCGTTTAATTGTTTTTCTTCACAGTCAGCGCCATCGACGACGACGACGACGACGACGCCCGAAGAGGACCCCGTTAGACTCGTTTCCACCCGGACGAACATCGGACCGAGAGGGGGGCGGGCGGTCTGGAAGTGGAAACTCGACGGAAAAATCACCACCATTTACACACCGTTTCCATGCGATGACGCTGCTGTTGGTGAGGACGAAGCGGAATACTGCACCACCCTTCCCCCACCCACCCCGAGGTCCGACGTTTATTTTTTATTCATTCAGTGTCTCCTTCCGACTTCCTACCGCACCGGGGTGCGGGAGAGCCTGGCTTTGGCTTGGGTCATTATTTTTTATTTTTTAATACCTTTCCAACTTTGTGGAATGAAAGCGGAATGTTGTATATAATTAAATTGAATGGGGTGTTCTTGATTATTTTTTCGCTGTTTGCTATTTCCACTTTCATTTCCGGGAGCTTCGGTTCTGCAGTTATAAACTTTGTAAAACAGTTGTTGCATGATGTTACAAAATGGATGATTTTTTATTTCAATTAAAGCACTCATATGTGATGGTTTAAATTTACGACGCCGATGATAACGGCAGCAAATTAAAACCATCCCTTTATCGAAGTTCAACAAATAGATTGCTAATCAACATCCTGCTTCTTAGTATCAACCCCATCCATCCCCATCTGGCTCGGAATCAAAAATTACTTCCCCGGTTCGTGATTAATCGCAGCATCGTAAATCTTGAAACAACCTTCTGCTTTCTCCCTTCATGTTTTAATCTTCCAACCACCACCACCCGACTCAATCGAATCCCCCTTCCCCATCCAGTGCACAGTTCCTGCTGGGGCATTTTTATGTCCTTCGATTTTTCCGGAAAGTAGTTCCACCCACCCCCACTCCGGGCATCCCATCTCATCTCGCACCGATGTCAGTTGACCTGTAAGCACCGACGTCGACGTCGTCGTCGTCGTCGTCGTTTGCAGCATCGAGCGGGGAAGATTTATTCAATTTAATTTTACAGCCACTCGCTGCAGACGAGAAACTCTTTCGCTGCTGGTCCTTCGTTTTCCACGCTGTTCTTTCAAGTTGCCTCCACCCCCCAGCAGCAGAACCGATTGTATCGATTTCTAGAAATTTAATTCGTATTATTTTACTTTTCTGTCTCTCTCTCTCTCTATCTCTCTCTCTCTTTCTCTCTTTTCATCCGAAAAGGACTGCTGCCAAATGTACATATGCGTATCCGAAGAACCCCTTTGTTCCAATATGCTGTCTATACCGACTTGTACGATGGTTCGTGATTTTCTTCGAATTCAATTAATTTCACTTCTGTACCCTTTTCCGCTGTTTGGGATTTTCTGCTTGTTCGTTTTTTTTTCTTCTCTCGGATAAATACCGAAAGAATTTCCCTTGAAGCTGATGCTCTGCGTGGAATGCACAGAATAACATGTGGCAGAACAAGTGAACATTTTGCTACGTGTGAGTGTGTATGTTTATGTTAGAAGTATTGTACGCAGTGCTGGTAAAAATCATTTCTTCTACACTCAAATTGTCTAAAAAACAAGTCAACCTTAAAAGATAAACGAACTACCTTAAAAGATAAACGAATTAGAATTAGTATTCCACCGAAATAAATCGCGCACGTCCACATTGTGTTTACTGCACTTGAAAATGAGAGGAATGTTGTACTGTCACCATTTATTGTTAAAAATTCAACTTAAATTTGACGTTCTTCAAGTTAATGACCATACCTTCTGCCACACATATGCATAAGTGGTCCAGTAGGTATAGTTGACGCCTGTGAATCAGCGACTGCTGGTTCGAATCCAGAAATGTTTAGACTTATAATAACAATCTAAATATCAAAATCCAACTAGTCAACAGCAAACAAGGTTTTTTTTTTAAATAAAACAACAACAACAAGGGTTGAAAAAGACTGTTATTTAATGTCTTAAAAAGTCTATAATGTATATCTCTGTTAAGCTTTCGGCTGATTAATATCTGAACAAAGGTCAACGTCGTCTATATACAGCTATTATTCAAACTAAAGCTGAATTAAAACCGTTAAAACAATAATTGTTAGGCAAAAAATTATTGCCTGGAAAGGATGAGTAAAAGAATTTGTTTTTGCTATTTGGCCTGTGATTGCTCTATTTGAAAACGTTCAAAACTGTTCATGAAAGAAACTATTAAATCACTTTGAACAGGATGAATGCTTAATGGTTGAACCCAAAAAAACGCGCCATTAAGGCATTTTTTGAGTATTTTTTTTCTTCACAATTTCACTGGATCCAAGCTAAGAGTGTACAGAATCACAGTAGGCATTGGTTCCCAGGATAAGTTCATTTGTTTACATCATGGCTTCACCGAAGCAAGCACGTCGCAATTCGATCCTGCACGCTCGAAACGAAAATCCCGGTCTATCCGCTCCTGGCAGTTTTCGATAAAATTCCTGGCCAGAAATTTTATACCTCGGTTGACCGGAAGAGTTCCCCGGAAGAGTTTAAAATTAAAAAGAAGTCGAAATTCCCCAAAAAGTTCCTTGTCTGGGAAGCAATCTGCAGTTGTAGACTGAAAAGTGAAGCTTTCGTTACTTCTGGGACCATGAACCAGCTAATTTACCAGGAGGAGTGCATACAGAAGAGACTACTGCCTTTTCTGGAGCAACATGAGGTGGATTGCCTGTTCTGGCCGGACTTGGCAAGCTGCAACTACTTAAATTCCACCAAACAGTGGTACAGCGAAAATGGCGTCACAGTGGTTAACAAGGAGATGAATCCGGCCAACACTCCGGAACTAAGGCCAATTGAGGAACACTGGTTAATTGTGAAGCTCATAGTGAAGAAAAAAGGTGGAACTGCAATTGACCTGAAGGATGTTAAGCGGAAATGGAATTTGGCAGATGATGGGCCGTGTACGAAGAAAAGTTAGAGTAATGGCCTATATTAAGAAGGAAGACTGAAACAATGGTTTTACAATAAGCATAAAGGGTGATACGGTCAAAAGTTGGTCAAGGGAAAACGCGTGTAAATCGGTGAAATCGTTTATTTAAAAAATCAAATTCAATTTCTTTTTCAAGTTCAATTAGTATAAAATTCAGGAAAAATATTCAGTTAGGCTTCCGCTTTTCCAAATCCGAATTGCCGGGCCTTACGCTTGACCCCTGCCATCAGATTGTGTACAGCCACCTTGTCCACCTTCTTCGCCGCAGAAAGCCAGTTTGCCTTGAACTGCTGCTCGCCCTTAGCAGTTTTTTTGGTCTTCTTTAGGTTCCGCTTGACAATAGCCCAGTATTTCTCAATTGGGCGGAGCTCTGGCGTGTTGGGAGGGTTCTTGTCCTTGGGAACCACCTGCACGTTGTTGGCGGCGTACCACTCCATGGCCTTTTTACCGTAATGACAAGATGCCAAATCCGGCCAAAACAGTACGGAACAACCGTGTTTCTTCAGGAAAGGCAGCAGACGTTTATTCAAACACTCTTTCACGTAAATTTCTTGGTTGACAGTCCCGGAAGCTATGAAAATGCTGCTTTTCAAGCCACAGGCACAGATGGCTTGCCAAACCAGATATTTCTTTGCGAACTTTGACAGTTTCATGTGCTTGAAAACATCTGCTACCTTTCCCCTTACTTTTGCCGTATAAAACTCCTGTCCCGGAAGCTGCTTGTAGTCGGCTTTGACGTAGGTTTCGTCGTCCATTACCACGCAGTCAAACTTCGTCAGCATCGTCGTGTACAGCCTCCGGGATCGCGCTTTGGCCGTCGTATTTTGTTTATCATCGCGATTTGGAGTCACTACCTTCTTGTAAGTCGATAGTCCGGCTCGTTTTTTGGCTCGATGCACGGTTGTAGACGATACACCCAGCTTATTTGCGGCATCTCGGAGAGAGAGGTTAGGGTTTCGCTTGAAACTACCGGCAACTCTCTTTGTCGTCTCAGCGGCTTCCGGTTTTCGATTTCCCCCCGATCCAGACTTCCTGGCTGTCGACAAACGTTCCCCAAACACTTTAATTACATTTGTAACGGTTGATTTGGCAACTTTTAGCGATTTTGCCTACTTTGCGTGCGAGTAGCTCGGATTTTTGCGATGTGCGAGCAAAATTTTGATACGCTGCTCTTCTTGCTTGGACGGCATTTTGACAACTGAAGAGTGAATTCCAAAATCAAAATAGGAGCAACATTCTACACACACACACCTTCAAAATGAGGGGTGTTCAGGTTTTTTAAATGCAAAATTGAAAGAAATACGTCAAGTTGATATTGACCAAATTTTGACCGTATCACCCTTTAATACGTACTAATGTATAGCTGTTACATTGAACTATGAAAAATAAAACGCATTTTAAACACCAACAAGATTTTCGTGTCGGGATTTTTTCGTGTTCAAACTGTAGCTCCAAGAAGTTCCATTGAAATCTTCCGCAACTACGAGAACTCCCACTAGATTAAGAACCAACAGTATCCACAGAACAATTGCTTCTGGAGTTTCAGCAACCCCTAGAATTTGATAGAATTTAAATTTTCTGAAATCAACGCTCGAATCATAAAGAATGCCACTTAGAACACTTGCAAGCCTTAAGGACGAGGTGGATATAATCACTAGCGTGCACAGGAATCTTGTTAAGGAGGGGCAATTTTCTTCTATGGTGCATTTAATCTGGGGATAGGGAGTACTCCAAAGTGCGTGGTGGATGGTGCTGCCCACCCACCACTGTTTCCCTACTGTTCAATTTAGCTAATTGTATTTATTTTTTGCTCATGTGGTGGTTTATCTTCTTCAATGCAAACTGCTTTCAGACAGCCAATGGAATTGGCAATTTAATCCCATCATTATCAATATACCTGATGACAATCACCAACTGATGGTGGTGGCCACAATCACTCGTCTTATCTGCAATTATTGCCACTGGTTTTCCTCGCAAGGTTTTCGCAATGTTCCGCAGCACTACGACGTAATCATGTCATTTTGAATACGGTTACTTGTGTACTGGCAATTTTTGGCACCTTCCTCCAAGTGGTTTTCCAGCACAGGATTATAGTTAGCCACCAACTGGGTGGCACACTTTCCGCACCTTCCGAATGTCCACGATGTGTTCGGCCACTTTTGCAAAGTATGCGCACAATATCGATGAAACGTTCCATTATATAGCGACTTTGTAGCCGCTTTGCCTCACTAGCAGCAATCATAGCTGTTTTTTGGTGGTCCAGTTGGACATGGATATCACTGCGATTGTGTTTGCCCATCAGCTCGGTCGCATTCTTCCAATTTCTGAACCCTGCAGGAATCGTTGTAATAATGTTTTGCGTCATGCTCTTCTTTACAGGTTAAATATATGAACCAAAATAAAAATATATTCTTCAATGTACTCTCTTATTAAGTTACCTTTCTGAAATTTTGTGCAGTACGTTTTTGTATATTTTGAAGGCATCGTTACAGTTTATTTTTGACTATTTCAAGGTTTTGTAAGCTCTTATATGCTGTTGTAGTTACGCTTTACTATTACCGTTGCGAGTAGGGGTAAGAAAAGGCATAGTGGCACCAGCTTGGACTTCCGTCCGTTCGGAACAAATTGGTTGGTAGTATGATCAATATCATAATGATATTGAACCTACTACCAGTTGATTTGTTTCATGCAGCTGGAGATTCAGAGCCAAACTGCGGGATGCTCACTATGCCCGTCCTCCCACTACGTAGAACTTGGTCATTTCCAGCAAAAATTGTAGTCCTATTTTTTTTTTCAAATGCCAAGATAGGATCATTATAAGGGTTTAAAAAATATGTAACGATTGGAACAAAAGCGCAAAAACCTATTTTGACAAGCGAGTACAGGATTGTTAACGGAACTACGACTTGTGCGAAGAATTGAGCATGTCAACCGTGTCCCAAAGTACAGGAAATGATGCCGAATATTGAACATGTTTTAAAGATGATATAAAGAATAAACCCGAATTTATTGCAACGCACATAAACAGCTGTAACTTTTTATCCACGGTAACAAACGACTTGAAATTTTCAGAGAAGATTCTTAGATGAATTCTTAGTAAGACAACAATAGACCAAGGCAAACTAATACCTAATTTTCAATTAGGGAATCCAAAAGCTGTCTTTAAATTTTATACAGTTGCAAAAAAGTCCATCCTCAGAATTCCTGAGGGTCTTTTCGAAATTTTTAGAACTCTATAAGATCTATTGAAATTCTTCTCAGAAGTCCTCTAGAATTATTTTTAAAACTCTTCTTGACTTTTACTCAGAACCCTTCAGAGTTTCAGATGAAATTCCTCAGTATTATCCAGAAATTTTTCCCGGAATGAGCTGGAAATTATTGGTACTCCCTAGAAATTTTCCTCAAAATTCCTTTGGAATTTCATTCAAAATTTAATTTTCTCGGTATTTTTTCAGGAATTATCTTGGAACTATCTGCAGGATTCACTAGAAATTATTCCCAAAATTTTCTTGGAATACTTTTTCTCAGAACACCTTGGACCTGAAATTCCTTTAGAGTTTCAGAAATTTTTTCCGGAATGAGCTAGAAATTATCCTCGGAATTCGCTTGAAATTTGCTTAAAATCCCTTTGGAATTTCACTCAAAATTTGATTTTCTTGGTATTCTTTTCGAAATTATCTTTAAATTATCTGCAGGATGCAATATAAATTATCCGCAAAATTTTTCTTTTTTGAATTCTCCCCAGAAATATTTTGAAACTGTCCTAAGAATTCAATATCCTTGAGGTTATTCTCGAAACATTTTTTTTTCTCAGAACACATTGGAACTGGAATTTCCCTTAAGTTTCAGAAGAATTTCCTCTGTATTCTTCAGAAATTCTTCCCAGAATAAGCATAAAATTTTTCTCAACATCCCTTAGGAATTTCATTTTTCAGTCCACAAAATTCAATACCCTTAAGGTTCTTCTCGGAAGTAAAGTTTAAGTTGTCCGTCCATTCATCAAAACGTTGTATTTTTTAACCAGAAATGTGCAATAAAGCTTACCCCTACATCACCAGAACTGTGCAATTTTTACCTCAGGAATTTTCAATTCAGTTTGCCCCTCCATGCAGCAGATTTTTGCAAATCTTAAACCAGAAATTTTCAATACAAACTTGCCCCAGAACAGAAAATTTCAATTGACCAGGGGGCACATTGCGCATCTCGAAACGAAAGACATTTTGTACGAACGCTTGTATGAAAAAGTATTTTTTTTTTCGTTTCGAGATACGCAATGCGGCCACAGAATGGTGCAAAATTTTCCCCCGTTAATGTTTAATAAAAATTTACTTCCCCAATCTTCTGATTCGTGCATATTTCCTTTTTCTATTTTCTACCAAACATTTTAAATATAGCTGGCTTCTCCTATCATCAGAATGTTGCAGGTTTTTCACCAAATAAAGTTTGCCCATATTTTTGGGTTTTTCATCATATATTTTCAGTAAAACAGCTTCCCTCAAATCATCAGAATGGTGCAAATTTAACAACAGAAATTATTGTTAAAATTTGTTTCTCTATTCAGCAGAAGGATCCAAATTTAAGACCAAATTTTTTTCCGAAAAAGTTGCCCATTCGTTCACCAGAACGGTGCGGATTTTCCATCAGAAATTTTCAATAAAGCTTAATTTTAAATAAAGCTTGTACCTTCATTTACCAGACCAGTGCAAGCTTTCCTCCAGAAATTTTCTGTTCATTTCATATATCTGAGCGATGCAAAATTTTCACCAAAAATTTTCAATAAAGCATGGTCCTTCATTCACTAGAACGGTGCACCAAAAATTGTCAGTGAAGTTTGTTTCATCATGCACCTTTGTGATGCAATTTTCAGGCTTTGCCTCTTCATGCACCAGAATGGTGCAGATTTTCCACCATAAATTTTAAATGAAGCTTGCATTCATCAGAACGATGCAAATTATGCACCAGAAAAATGAATAAACCTTGCTTCTACATTCACCACAGTGATGCGAACTTTCCACCAGAAATTTTCACTTAAATGTGCACCTCCAAATTTTTAGCGCGATTAAATTTTTTCACCAGAGTTATTCATTTTGATAAGTCCCTCCATGCATTTCACCTTGATGATATTTTTACACCAGAAATATTAAATAAAAAGCTTTTTCTTTGATTTACCACCACAAAGGTGAGTTTTATCAACATTAAATTTATCCTCTTGTTTTAAACCTCCATGAACACCCTTGAAAAAAAAAAAATTACACTGTGGTGCAATTTTTGACCAAAATATTTAGGAATTGACGCAATAAAAGGTTTTCAGTGCCCTTTTAATATAAAATGAAGTTATTTAACCTTCAAATCAAGTTATCAAGAAATCAAATTATTTTATATTCTAATTTTGTAAATGTGAAAATAAAAATCTTACTTATAAAAGGTGGGGCAATTGCCCCACCTTGCCCCACCCTGTGCACGCCAGTAATCCACAAATGGCCGTTGTAATGACTAATTTGTATTGTTAAATCAGCCATGATAGAATTCATTCGTGGAATTTATCAATCTAGTCGTTAACTGGGAGCTCCAAGGAACTTCGGTGCTCTAAAGCTTCCAAAATTTTCCAAAAATATTTCAAAACACCTTGAGATAGAAAAAATGATCTTCGATAAAACTAGCTTAAAATCATCTCAGCTACAAATTTGATGAAGATCATGTGGCTCTATTTTCAAATATAAGAATGTTAGTATTTTTAATATCTATAAATTTGAAGGCCACCCTAATTTCAAAAACGTCCACAGCCTCCTTCTCTTTTAGCAAAACACTTTACCGACGAGACACCAATAGTTTTTGCCTAGTATAATTCTCATAATTCTGCTCTATTCGATAAAAATGTGTTTATTAATATGCTCTAAAAATCAACTCAACGCAAGTTTATCAAGAAAATGTAAGTGGAAAAGTTAAAAATCTATATTTTTCAGAACACAATCAGAACACAATCTTTCAAGAAATAATGCTCTAAAATTAGAATAGATAAGAGTTAGGAAACATGTTTTTACAACAATCTTACTTTATTCAAATATCTTTTTTTTAATTAATTTATTTGATATGGCCGAATTAACTTTACACAGCCGAGGATTCTTGATCACTATACAATACATCTCAAAACTATATTCTAAAGGTACAACACAATAAACATTTCATCGTCCGCTATCCAATAAGCCTCCTCCAACAGAACATGAGCTGCTTGCAGTGGTTTCATTGTATGGCAGATTCGCCAATGGGGGTCAGAGCGCTTCCATTGCAGCAGTGGACGCAAAACGTGGGCAGCACTCACACATTCATCACGAAACAGTTGCTTTCCAAAATTAATCATTTTGTTCGACAATTTTCCACAGAGATGGCGCTGTTCCGCTGGTAGGAAGTGATAAAAATCCCCATATAGAAATTGAGAGAAGTGGGAATAATTCGCTTTCGGTGCATATTCAGGTCAAACAAAGTGAACGACAACCTAAAGAAATGAATCAGGGACTTTGTCGTTCAGTTTTTTCCCGGAAATTATTTTTAAACAAGCTACAATTAAATAAAAATGCTTTTTCCCCATACAGTTTTACCTGATTTACTACCAGCTCCCAGAGAGCCAAAAAAAAATCAAATTTGAGAGAGAAAATCTGCTCTCACGACCTCAATCTCTCAACATGCCATGTATTTTGTTGACACTCGATTTGTGATTTCCCTTTCGCAGATTACAAAATAGAGTACCTGACACTACAAAACATGTATGGTACCTCTATGTATGTATTTAGTTTAAAATCTGAAGTCCCTCCTTTTTATATATTGTGCGCAAAAGATACTTTATGCCCCGCCCCATACATAAAATTCGGCGGGAAATTCTGTGAGGGGTAAGCTATTTTGTGTGCAGAATGTGTAAAAAACGAGGGACTTCGAATAATAATCTAAATGCATATATAGAGGTACCAGACATGTTTTGCACTGCAGTGTCCTCTGTGAAAAATTATAGGAAAACAGAATGTGTCTAGTTTCCGATAGATGTCAACGCAAACAACAGCTGTGACATCTGATGGAACATGAATGCAGAAGCTTGACAAAATGATCAATTGACAACGCATCGACTGAAAGAACTGCTGATGAAAAACAATGAGGAAGACCACACAATGGTTGCTGCCGAGTTAACAGACGATCGCGTGACACACATTGAGAGTGGTCTGCTGCTGTCGACAGCCGAGTAAACACTGATCAATACATTTGAGCGCCACCGTAATCTAAGAAACTATTCAGAGAAGGAGAATTTTGCCCAAAAAAGTTTACCGAAGACACCAAATGTCTAAAACTCACGACAAAAGCTTTTGGAGACCACTCTGCATGTTTAATGATTAAGCGGAATAGTTTCACATTGAATATTTAACATACAATATTTAACTTTATTGCTGTAATTTTAATATTTCACTTGACATTATTCGCTTGAAATAATTGAAATTATAATACTTGAATAAATCAAAATGTCTCTCCTGAATTTTTGTAATTCCTTCAAAAAAAAAAAAAACTAAGGCAAAATCAAAACTTTTGGAATTTTAAAAACACGGAGACTTGTAAATTTATAAAATTCGTAGTTGAAGATGCTAATTTCAAATAACTTTATTTTTTTTTTCTTTTTTTTTTTTATTTCGCTTTATTATAGAGACTTTCAGGCTTTAGCTTTAGAGACGAACCTCTTGGATTTCAAATAACTGACTAATTACAACAATTCAAACCGTTTTCCGTGCAAAAATTGTATAGCAAAGCGTATTAAAAAGAAGATTAAAAATTTAACCAAAAGTTGTTGCTCGATTTTTATACTTTGACTATATGTTTTGTGTTACTTCTGCGTGAAGTCAACGATTTACATAGTTGAAGATGCTAATTTAAAATAACAGACTAAAGTGGTAATTTTTATACGATAGATGAGGAGATGAAAGTATAGAGTTGATAGTTCCGTTAGAGTACGGCAGTGTGAAAATTGTATATAGAGAGTAGAAAGTGAGCCAGGACAACTTTTAAGGAAGGTACAAATCGGTTTGATCATCTCTCTTTACCAAACTCCCCCATTAGAGAGGGATGGTGAGGGGTATTCACCCCCGCCTAACGGAACTATCTACTCTACACTTTACTATAGTAATATAGTGGGATTTGACTTAATTGGTTACAACATGGAATATCTCGAGCCACGTAGTGAGAAACATTCAGAATTACTGTCCAACAACGAAAAGATCTTGACTTAGTGAACAACTTTGCCGAAGATATTTACTTTCTATCTGGTCAGAATCTAAACATATTTGATATGCGAAAATTTCACATGTACGCAAGCGTCGCGTATTGAAAAAGTGCTAAGCTATTGTCCACCAGCCCATAGGTCTTGACTCCCTGAACAACTTTGCCAAATGCAGTAAACTATCTAGCTGGCCATAGTGCCCAGATATATTATATGCCAGTGAGAAAATTCTGAACTATTGTGCACCAACGAAAAGATCTAGAGATATTTATATGCAAAAATTTCACATCCCAAGTAACAATTCAGTAACCATTTGTCATCCACTCTGATTTATGATGGTTTCTTAACGGCAATGAACAATCCATTCAGTTTAAATACAGCATTTTAAAGTGCCAAACATTCCTGCTTAGTAATTCAGCTTTTTTGTGTTTTAAACCTTTTATAGCCTGGCAATAAAATCAAAAACTGTCATGTTTTAAAAATAAATTTAAAACAGTTCTCAATCCTTCCTTAAAACTGTTATGTAATTCAAGTATAAACGTCATAAGCCATTGTTTATTAATGCCTTGATAAAAAAAAACTTTAAAAACGTGTTCTATCATTATAAGAGCAACCATAAAACCATTGGGTTTTGCATTAGAGCAAAAAGCATTTATTGTTGCTCTTAAGGCTTATGATACACTTTTCATAAACTTCCCAATTACTCTGTTTACAAATTGAGCTTAAAAGATGGCAACTCATGGTTAATAAAAGCCAAATTTATGACAAGGAAATCTCGAAAGACGAAGAAGGATAAAAAATTCTAGTCGATTTCAGCAAAATTTACTTCTTTTGAAGAACCAGCACACCATCAACGACTGACCATCTGGCGGAGGTGACTAAAATGAGCGTGACCCTAGAATTCATAAAATATTGTCGAAAGTTTGAAAACATACCAGCCTACCAGGCGAAAGCTTCAACTCTTTTTTTTTTATTATAGTCACTTTAACACTCTTGGGTCATTCGTGACTTGTCCGGGGGTGAGATTTGAACTCTTGACTTTGGCGTGAGAGGTATGGATGTTAACCACTACGCCGGGGTCGCCCCTGAGAATCAACTCTTCGAAAATTTCGGGAACGATTGCGCTTCCAGCTGTTCTAAATGTGAAATTTTGTAAAACAGTAGCTGCTCCCAATCCATCGGGAGAAAACCACCTGGAAGAACCCAGCGCACCTATCGACTTATTTTTTTCGATGTTTTAACGTACGTTTCACATAACATTGCATAAGGCACTTAAAACTAGGCCTTTTAATGAGAACTATTGAAATAAATTTGGATATTCAACAAGATGTTTATACCATCAGTTTCTATTCTAATTATTTTAATAAGATCGGATTCATGAATCCTTTTCTATCTTGATTGATGCTTTCTTAGAGGATTTATCAAGCGGCTAGAGGAAATGGCTCGGAAAGGGGTTTTATTGTTGCTAAATAGCTTTTAGTGTAGCTTTCAAATGGTTCTCAATGCGTTCGTCATACAACCTTTTGCAGTAAATCAATCTCGATGAGCTTCGAGAATACACCCTTCAGAACCTTCTCCAGGGTGGGCCAACTAAACATATTTAAGTCTTAATGAGGTTTTGCTGGATGCATTAATGGCAAAATAGCCTTGACCAGGGTTTTATAAATGTTGTTTTATAGCTGCTTTGTAGTAATTCATAAAACTTAAAATGTTACTTGGGATGTATACTAACGCGAAGTGATAAAACGCCAAACTACCCAGGTAACAATTTGATGCTTAACAAGTGTTGATTAAACGGCGCCGGTGGTGTAGTGGTAAGCGTGATTACCTCTCACCCCAACAGGCCTGGGTTCAATCCCAGTCGGCGCCGTCGGGATGTTCTGAGGCATAACATCTCTGATCACGACTTCCTTCGGATGGGAAGTAAAGCCGTTGGTCCCCGGTTCATGAGTTGATGAGTCGATAGGTAGGGTCCAGGTGTGGGAGCTGCCTTCCTGGCACGTCGGTAGCATTGGTGCTCAGCACGGAAAACAAGATCGACGGAAAAAACAAACCAAAGGAAAAAAAAAAGTGTCGATTATTCGATTTCAATTTAGCCTTAGATTGAATAATTGCTGTACATAGACCACGTTAACCTTTGTCCAGCTTTTAAACATCTAAATCTGGTGATTTTAATCAGCCAAAAGCTTAACAGTAATATACATTATAAGCTTTTTAAGGCATTAAATAACAGTCTTTTCCAACCCTTGTTCAGACTTCTTGTTTTATTTCAAAAATAATAATGGAAGACCGCTTCATATATATCTTACGCATTTATATGGAACTGCTTCAACTTGTTGCTGACTATTTGAATTAACATATTTATATTGTTAATATAAGTCTAAAAATTACCTTTGCATTTCGGGATTCGAACCAGCAGTCGCTGATTCATAGGCGTCAACCATACCTACTGGACCATTTAGGCATATGTGTGGTAAAAGGTATGATCATTAACTTGAAGCACGTCAAATTTAAGTTGAATAACAGCACCCGGAAGAGTATTATACAACAATGCAGAATTGTAAGCAACAACTGGTGGCTGTTAACCATTCCTCTCATTTTCAAGTGCACTTAACACAATTTGGACACAAGCACGCGATTTATTTTGATGGTCATTTGGATGTAATTATTAATTAGAAAGGTAGGCAGTGAATTTAGTAGAACTAAAATGCCGGACATGTGACACAGAAACTGACGACATTTTACAAAATGTGTAACGCATTGCTGATTTGTGGAGTTGTGTTAAGCTTAAATAAGGCTTTTCAATCTTTGGATCAGCTAACCTATTGAGGTTGGATTATGGGGATACAATTCGCTTCATGCACTACTAATCAACTATATATTCAGCCTGATGTTAATCAGCTTTGCACACCCTAAATCAGCCAATAATCAGCTTCTGTTCTTAATGGTCAGCTTGTATTGTTACTTGGGTTGTTACTTGGGATTCCTCTAATTTCAATTGCAGTAAACACAATGTGGACACAAGTGCGCGATGTATTTCGATGCTATTTTGTGCCATAATTGAATTATATTTTGAAATGTAGTGTGGAAATCAAGTGTACAGGAATACAAATGTTAATACTTCCGACGTCGCGCAGTCCACTTCTTGGTGGAGCCATTCTTAAAAAGCTTCTCAATGGAAAATTCATATGTGTTGTACAACAGCGCGAGTAACGGAAGGGTTATAGAACTTCCATGATGAAATCGGTTGCTTCATGTAGACTGAGTCAGTCCTAGAAAGTCTTGTGGCACAGTGTTATAGTAGGATTACAGAGGATACATTAAGTATTAGTAATAAATTAGTGATCTTCCAGTAAACATTTTTATTAAACTTTAATTTTATTTTTGGTACAGTCAATTGGCATACGATATAGACGCATTTCGCGCTAAATCGAATCGAAGCTGGCAGCACCCTCTCAGATTTCAATAAAATTTTCTAAATGTGTAGACTTTGACTAAATAAGCACTTTTGCATACTCAGTTTTTCCAAAACTTATCTAGACTAACATTTGAGAAGGGCCAAACTTTTTCTGCCGATTTTTTTCAAAAAAATATTATGGAAAAATGACAACTCCAACAAAAATATGTTGTATGGATGACTTTTAGGAAAATAACCAAATTATCGAAAACAAATACTGAAAAAATTTTCATTTGAGACCAACACTGAAAAAAATCGATTCTTAAAATTTAAAGTCGATTTAAAAAAAATGGCCATGTTTGATTTGGATGAAACTTTGCCTCAAGATAGGTAATTATTTTTAATACCATCCGTCGATACACCGCGAGATGGGCACTTCTAAGGAAAAACAGTTTTTCTTACAAAAACTTTTTCATGTCTGAACTGATTTTTTTAACGTACCATTTTTACCAGTGAAGCTCAAAATCATCTCAGAACCCAATGAAGCTCCATTTGTGATTCAATTTTGTCTAATCAGCAACTAATCACTTGAATTAATCGAGAATTCCATATGAAAAGGGCTTATATCATTAGAAAATAGAATAATTGATTATATTGTCTACTACTGAGGCAAAATCCGATACTCCTATAGGAACTTAAAATTCTTAGCTCAAATTATCCATAAAGAATTAGGTATGAAAAAAAAATTTAAATTGAGATCTTCTTTCGAATCAACAACGATTTGGGAAGTCAACGTATTGCATCATAATTCTATATGCCCTTTTGTTATTTATACCTAAACCATTAACATTATACACCTACCACTTCATTCTACCTATGAGCACTATAAAACTAAGGTTTATTTCATACAAGCAGCAGTCAATCTGATAACGAAAGTTGTGAAGACAAGTTGTAGTAAAATTATTATCATGGACCAAAGTAGTAAATTAAGGCTCAAAGGATTGAAATGTTGTGCAAATATAAATAATCCGAGATGCAACCGAAATAAGTTACGGGCCATATCGTCAACGATGGTAGAAAAAATAAATTCTATGGGATATAACCACGAAATTGATGAAACGATGAGCATTTGTGAGTCATGCCGTAGCGTGATATCTCATAATAGAAGTCCAGTTATGAAAAAACGCCGATCGGTTGGAAATGAAATAAATATCCAACCGTCAACTAGTGGGCAGCAGCATAGTGATGATCCAGGTCCATCATTGAGTGGCCATCAATCCGTAGATGAGCTAGGTAAGAACAGTCATCCTGATGATTCTATCAACTTTTAACTGCAACCTCCTAATTGCACTTATTAATTATTTTTTCTTCTTCTTTCCTTCAGATACGGTACCATCGGTTCCATCATTGGAGTCAGTTCCATCAGCAGATGATCTGCAACGCCCATACAATGTTGAGAAGTTTAATGGCTTTGTGAAAACGTTGAATTTATCTCCAATTTCATCGAGGAACATGAGGAGCATGGATTATCGTTCAATAAAATCTCTAGAAATTACACAAGCAGTGCGAAAAAATATATTTGGCCTAGATACAGCAGACATTAGCAAAGTAGAGGCATACGAAGAAATGATTGTGCAGCTAAAGGAGAAGTTCAATTCTCCTACAGCTGACAGAAAAGATCAGATAACAGTATTATCAGTATTGCCAATGTCTTGGTCCGTGAATAAAGTTGTAGCAGAATTCAATGCACCAACGTACATGGTGAGGCAGGTGAAAAGCCTTGTTAATGAGCAGGGTATTCTAAGCACACCCAACAAAAGAAGATTTCAGTCAAAGCATGGATTAGAAGCAGAATGGCATTTTTTTGCAACGTCTCATGGAAAAGGTCCCTGTGATGTCATTGGTGGCACTCTCAAGCGAATGGCAAAGAGAGCTAGTCTTGCTCGAGATTATGCAAACACCATAACAACTCCACGAGAATTATATAACTGGGCAGTTGAACAAACAGATAAAAATATCACAAAACTACGTTTCGAGTACATATCCACTGAACAGAACATCGAAATGTCAGAATAACTCGAAGAACTATATAACAGCACAAAGACAATATCTGGCACACAGAAATTCCACAGTTTTGTGCCTATAACTGGTGACAAAGTAGCGGCAAAAAGGTATTCTAATTCAGAAGATGAACCAAAAATATTTAACTTGATTGGAAAAGGAAAAAATAGCATGTATGAAAATAGGTTTAAAACATTGAAAATTATAAATAAATGATACATGAAAAATCTTGTCTTTTTTCTCTCACATATTATCAAATTTTGCATCAGTAGTAGACAACAGAATAAGGGAATGATATTTTTTTTTACAAGGTCGACATGTCCAAATAGTTTTATTGAACTCTGAGAGGGTGCTGCCAATTCCAAATACGATTTGGCGAGAGCCCTTTTCATATGAAATTCTCGATTAATCAAAGTGAACTTAAGTGCTGATTAGACAAAATTGAATCGCAAATTGAGCTTCATTGGATTTTGAGATGATTTTGAGCTTCACTGGTTTAGTTTTGTGTAAAAATGGCAAATCAAAAAAAAAAAAAAATCAGTTCAGACATGAAAAAGTTTTTGTAAGAAAAACTTTTTTTCCTTATAAGTGCCCATCTTGCGATGTATGGACGGTTGGTAGTTAATATAATTACCTATCTTGAGGCAAAGTTTCATCCAAATTTTCAGTGTAGGTCTTAAATAATTTTTTTTTTCAGTATTTGTTTTCGATAACTTGGACAATTTCTAAAAGTCATCCATACAACACATTTTTTAGGAGTTGTCATTTTTCTATAATATTTTTTTGAAAAAAAATCGGCAGAAAAAGTTTGGCCCTTCTCAAATGTTAGTCTAGATAAATTTTGGAAAAACTAAGTATGCAAAGTGGCATATTTAGTCAAGGTCCACACATCCAGAAAGTTTCATTGAAATCTGAGAGGGTGCTGCCAGCTCCGAATACGATTTGGCGCGAAATGCGTCTATAAGAGGTTCAATGTTCGTTTTTACGTAAAATATTTTTTTTCTTTTCATTTATTTGCTTTCAGTTGATTTTGAAACGTTTTAGGTTTTTCGTTTAAGAAAGATAGGTAGAACAAAGTGTATCCTGAAGAATGGCTGAGAATATCTTGTTGAGACCATTATTGAGTAATTAAGTAAAATAATTTAAAACGGTTCCTGCTCGGGAGATGTTACATCAACAATATCAGTTCTTTCCCCTAACGGAGAAGATGGGCGTGGCCGGCAATGGTAATTGTCATGCTTTTCCTGTTCTGAATTCTGATTGGAGAGCTATTAATTCTCAAATAGTTTTCCTAAAGTAATTTCTGAATAAACTTTACTTGTATATTTTTCCTAGAAAACTATATTTTTCTCTACAACCTTAAGCCGTCATTTAGATCACAAGTGACGTTTTCGTGGAACAATTTATTGAAAAATGTCAATGACGCCATTTTTAAAATACTTAAAATGGCCGAATTTTATAAAAAATGTGAATGATTACCCATTTCAAACAGTTATGTAAAGTTTCATACCAAATCGGAGAAGGTCGAGTTTTATCGATTCGTTATTTGACGTGGAGCTGCTCAAATCCATCGAACTGAAATTAACTTACGGTTGAATATCCATTAAATTGACTCTGTATACAAACCTGAAAAGAGAAAAAAGAGAGGTAAATCACAATTACACATCGCGTCACATCAAGCAGTTGCATAGGCAATTTTATTAAACTACATCTCATTAAAATTTCACCCCGGCAACCGACGTCGAACTCGATTTTTGCACTGTGGGAGCCCTTTCGAAATGTACGTCTTCGTCTTCCAAATGTGTATGTGTGTATGTGTGTGGTGGATAGAAGCAAACACCCGACAGCCAGCAGACAAAACCAGGAATGGCAAGGACGCCGTGCTGCATCTTCTTGTTTTGCTGCTTGTTTTTTTTCCTCAATCAAACGAGACCAAAGCGGAGAAGTCGATGAAAGCCATAGCCCTATGTGTAGGTATCCGGTTCCGAGTAGCCAAGGCAGGATGATTCAAAGCTTTTACTCTTCGTTCGTATCCGGGAACTCTATGTATGGGTGTGTGTGTGTGTGTGTGTGTGTGTGTGTCTATCGGTGAGAGCTGGTGTGTCTTCTTTTACAGTTTTTCCTGCCAGTTTTATTTTCTTTCGTGGATTTTTCCACTCTGGAATAGGATGTAATTTGAATTTTAGATTTTCTTCGTTCACTTTTACCCGATTTTTTTCGCCGCACAATTCTCTTAATTGGATTTTTAATGAGATCGTGCAGAGTGATATCGTTTTTCTGTAAGTGTTTTTTTGCTTTTCAGGACAATTTTCGATATTGGAGACCCTTGGATGGTGGTGTCTGCCCGATGGGTGGGTGCGGTGGTGTCGACGATGATGATGCCATGCCGGGATCCGCTTGGGGACAGATTATGAGGATTAATGAAATCTCGAAATGGACGAAAGGAGGATAACAAAAAAAAAAAAAAAAAAATAAGCAAGCCAGTCAAAAAAGGGGGAATCGAAAAAGTTTTATTCAAGAGACGACTTTTGTGCAAACTGGGGAAATTTGAGAAACATAAAAGTCATCCCTTGGAGTGTCTTGAGTTTGACGGCTGTACGACGGGTAGGAGAGAGTCGAAAGAAGTTAGTGACAATTGCCCCGCTGTTGGTGGTGCTGGTTTCTTGACCTTTTTCGATGATGGTCCTGTCTGCTGGAAGTCAATTGGAGCGGCAGCAGCAGTCTGTGTGAGACCGGTCGGTGCAGGAGAGTTTGAATCGGCACGGTTGGACAGGACACTTGTTTTCGTATGCGAGAGGCTAAGGGTTGATTCGTATGGCGACGAGCACATGTGAGTTGAAGAGCACGTGTTCGACTTTGTTAGTCTGCCATTGCGGTCACGGAGATGGTTGTTGAATCTGACAGCGGGATACGAATATCGTAACTAGCATTGACACATCACAGGAGGAATGAGGTCTTTTGAGATATGTGCCTCAATTGATTTGGATGTAAAATTACGATGGTTACTGTAATACAATTCTCAGTGGTGCACACTATTTCTAAACGTGCGATTTTTAAACGAGAAAATGGTTTATGTAATATTAAAAACGATGAAATGCTGCTTAAACCTCGAAAAATGCTCCATTATTGCGTAGCTACTTAGAGCTACTGTCCTGTCCGTGTTTTTTATAGTCAGAAGAGCGGAGCGACAGGCAAGGGTCTAAATGAACATTCTTAAAGACGATGCTAAAAGAACATTCGAAAACAAAATTCTAAAAGAGGATTCTTCAAAAAGATTCTAAAAGAAGGTTCTTAAAGAAGATACTAAAAGAAAATTTTAAAAGAATTTTCTAAAAGCAGATTCTAAAAGAAAATTCTAAAGGAAGATTCTAAATGAAGATTCTTAAAGAAGATTATAAAAGTAGATTCTCAAAGAAGATTCTAAAAGAGGTTCTAAACGAAGGTGAATCGCTGTGACATCCTTATTCTTGGAACCACTACGAAACTTTAAATACACAAATATCAGCTTCTACAATACGTGCCACATTCAAATTGTTACTCCACGTTTGCTGCATACATGAAGTAGCGATTTCAGGTGAAATAGGGCACCGATCTCCGAGATTTGTGTAATTGAAAATTCGAAGTGGAAGTGCATGTATAGTCTACGTGGCGGACATTTGTGGACTCTACAAAAATATTCTTAAAAAAGATTATAAAGGAAGCTTCTAAAAGAAAATTCTTAAAGTAGATTCTAAAAGATGATTCTAAAAGAAGATTCTAAAAGAAGATGTTAAAAGAAGATTCTCAAAGAAGAATTTAAAAGTAGATTCTTAAAGAAGCTTCTAAAGAGAGGTTCTAAAAGAAGATCCTACAAAGAGATTCTAAAACTAGATTCTAAAATAATATTCTTAAACAGAATTCTGAGGGAAAATTTTAAAAGAAAATTCTAAAAGAAGATTATAAAAAAAGATTCTAAAGGAAGATTCTAAAGGAAGATTCTAAAGGAAGATTCTAAAAGAAGATTCTAAAACTAGATTCTAAAAGAAGATTCTTCAAGAAGATTCTTAATAAAGATTCTAAAAGAGGTTCTAAAAGAAGATTCTAAAAGAAGATTATAAAAGAAGATTATAAAAGAAGATTCTAGAAGAAGATTCTAAATGAAGATTCTGAAAGAAGATTCTAAAAGAAGATTTTAGAAGTAGATTCTTAAAGAAACATTCTAAAAGAGGTTCTAAACGAAGATTCTAAAAGAAGATTTTAAAGGAAGCTTCTAAAGGAAGATTCTAAACCAAAATTCTAAAAGAAGGTTCTAGAAGAATTTTAGAAAAGAAAATTTTAAAAGAAGATTCTAAAAGCAAATTCTAAACTTAGATTCTAAAAGAAAATTCTTAAAGACGATTTTTAAAGAAGATTCTAAAGGAAAATTTTAAAGGAAGATTCTAAAAGAAGATTCTAACAGAAAATTCTAAAAGAAGATTCTAAAAGAAAATTCTAAAAGAAGTTTATAAAAGAAGATTGTAAAAGAGGTTCTTGAAGAAGATTCTTAAAGAAGATTCTTAAAGAAGATTCTTAAAGAAGATTCTTAAAGAAGATTCTTAAAGAAGATTCTTAAAGAAGATTCTTAAAGAAGATTCTTAAAGAAGATTCTTAAAGAAGATTCTTAAAGAAGATTCTTAAAGAAGATTCTTAAAGAAGATTCTTAAAGAAGATTCTTAAAGAAGATTCTTAAAGAAGATTCTTAAAGAAGATTCTTAAAGAAGATTCTTAAAGAAGATTCTACAAAGAGATTCTTAAACTAGATTCTAAAAGAAGATTCTACAACAATATTCTTAAACAGAAATCGGAAAGAAAATTTTAAAAGACGATTCTAAAAGAAAATTCTAAAAATAGATTCTAAAAGAAGATTCTAAATGAATATTTTTAAAAATGATTCTAAAGGAAGATTCTAAAAGAAGATTTTTAAAGAAGATTATTAAAGAAGATTCTAAAAGAAGATTCTTAAAAAAGATTCTAAAAGAAGATTCAAAAAGAAAATTCTTAAAGGAGATTCTAAAAGAAGATTTTAAAAGAGGATTCTACAAGAAGATTCTTCAAGAAGATGCTACAAGAAGATTCTACAAGAAGATTCTAAAACAAAATTCTTAAACAAATTTTTGAAAGAAAATTCTAAAAGAATAGTTTAAATGAATATTTAAAAGAAGATTTTAAATAAGATTCTCAAGGAACATTCTAAAGGAAGATTCTAAAGGAATATTCTAAAGGAAGATTCTAAAAGAAGATTCTTCAAAAAGATTCTAAAATAAGTTTCTTAAAGAAGATTCAAAAAGGTTTTTTTAAGAATATTCTAAAAGGAGATTCTAAAAGAAGATTATAAAAGTAAATTCTTAAAGAAGGTTCTAAAAGAGATTCTAAAAGAAGATTATTAAAGAAGAAGATTCTAAAAGAAGATTCTAAAAGAAGATTCTAAAACTAGACTCTAAAAGAAGATTTTAAAACAAAATTCTCAAACAGAATTCTGTAAGAAAATTCTGAAAGAAGATTTTAAAGAAGATTGTAAAAGAAGATTTAAAGAAGATTATCCAAGAAGGTCCTTAAAGAAGTTTCTAAAAGAAATGTTTTAAAGAAGATTCTAAAAGAAAATTTTAAATAAAGATGCTTAAAGAAGGTTCTAAAGGAAGATTTTTTTCCTTCGATTGGTTTTCCGTCGATCTTCTTTTCCGTGCTGAGCACCAATGCTACTGACGGACGCTAAGGAAGCAGCTCCCACTTCTGGACCCTACCTATCGACCCATCAACTCATGCACAGGGGACCAACGGCTTTACTTGCCTTCCGTGATCAGAGATGTTATGCCTCAGATCATCCCGGCGGCGCCGACTGGGATTGAACCCAGGCCTACTGGGGTGAGAGGTAATCATGCTTACCACTACACCACCGGCGCCGCTTGGATTCTTTAAGTAGATTCATAAAGAAGATTCTTACAGAGGATTTTAAAAGAAGATTCTAAAGGAAGATTCTAAAATAAGATTCTTAAAGAAGATTCTAAAAGAAGATGCTAAAAGTAGATTCATAGAGAAGATTCTAAAAGAGATATTCCTAGAATCTGTCTCTATACTGTTGTTTCAATAATACAAATCAAATGTTGATACACTTATCAAATTAAACATAATAATTGAAGGGTTTGTGGTGGGTCAAGAACATAAATAACTTGTTTGGTTGCGGAGTAATCTCTGTACTAGAATATAATTTTCAAACATCTGAAAAAACAGGGTTGTAGCCTAGAGGGAACCAAACACTTTAGAGCAAAATACAAGATGCCATTTTCGTAGAATATCAAAATAATCATTTTGGCAAAGTTTTGACTATAACTCTTTAAACAGTTGAGCTGGAATGACCCATATTCAGCAATTCCATGAAAAAATACTACCGAAGAAAAAAATGCTCCGATTTTGCTCAAACCTTGTACTTATTGAAGAATTTTAAATCGTTTTTGAGTAATATTTTTGGGTTTCTCCTCGCTGAACTCGGCAGCATGGTGCGTATCAAACGGACTTGTGCCTTATCGTATTTTATTAAATGCTATATACCCGTTCGGGAAGAAAACGAAAAGTTGTATACAAGGGGTGGTCACTCTACACACTTATTTTGCACCAACATTTTTCTCAGCGTGCCTCAAGTGTGCAGCGCTGTGCCGACAGTGCCAGTCTGACTGACTTTATTTGTGAAAAATTGTATGGTTGGCAACCCGGTATTTTGACAGTTCAAATGTTTTGTTTTGCTTGCTGCAATGTTGCAAACCGAAAGCGAGCGATCATCGTGCCGGAAAATCGCCTCGGCAGTTGCCACGTGTACGATAAAAGAAACTCTTACCAAAGCTTCCGCATGATTGCCTGAACATTGTCGATTGTGACCCTCTAACACCCGTTAACGAATGCTTGAATCTTCTCAGTGGCAAAACAATATAGCGGAAAGTCCTTCCTAGGAAAAACTCCACAAATCGGAGGGCATCAATTCAGCGTCGATTAAGAACTCCTCCAGTGAGGACTAAGTATTCGGCTCCGCTGAGTGCTCCTTCGACGGTCACAACTGCCCGGTATGTCAAACCATGCGAGCTGTCGAAGACAATGGTCACGTCAACACCAGATCAACAGAAACGACATTTGGCCGTTGGAACGCTTCCGATTCCGTGTGGACCATGCAGATCGGATATTATATATCATCGTACAACATCGTGGAGGATGAAGATAAGCATCAGAATCTGACGTTGACGTTCAACAGCGTAGCTACCGAAACCGCATCAGGGGTCAAATGGATCGAGCTCGGTTATTCAGTCTACAAGTCCACAGCCATGACGTTGAGAAAGCGTTTGACAATGTCTGGCACGATGGGCTTGCATGTATACAAACTTTGTACCTGCAACGTTGATTGATTGTCTTTCATCCCAGCCGAAGTCCCGCAAAGCAGTCTGTTGGGCTTCTTGCTTTACAGCATTTACACTTTCGACATTTCTGTTCGCAGATGATACCGCAATAGCCGTCAAAAACAGGATGCCTCGCGAAATAACGAACAAACTTCAACGATGCCTTAACGCCTTTGCTGATTATGCCACCCCTTGGAAAACAAATCAATGCCTCCAAAACTCAAGCAATCATGTTCCTCAATTGGCAATCGCTCAACTAAAACCGGCCCCCTCTTGTACTGTAATCATGGATGGCACAAGGGTTGAATGGTTTGCCGAAGTAACCTAACTCGGCATGTTGCTCCTTTTCCATTCGCATGTAGAGAAAACCGTAATCAAGTGTTCTGCCTTGGCTAGATGTCTGTATCCGCTGATTTGCCTTAGATCCCGCCTCTCAAGGGTGAAGGTATTGCTTTCAAAGGGTCACAATCAACGATTTTACGATTCGTGAGCGCTCACTCTGAGTGAACGCTCACGAATCTTAAGATCGCTGATTGTGACGCTCTGAAAGCAAAATTTACAGGTTTTATGAGTCAAACATATACTTTACACCCACTTCTTGTTACTTAAAAGTACAACATATCATTATATCATCTAATGATTGCATAATTCGGAAAAATATTTTTTTATAGCAGGTGAGTGGAAGCAACCCTGCCAGTCACTTTAGAGATCATAAAAATTATGTACCATGGGTGCCAAACAGTGCCAATTAGTGTGCCCAGGTGTTCTCATATGTGTTTTTGGCACACTATGCTGAGTGACCAACCCCTTGGTTGTATAATAAATTTGATGCTTGCAGATAATTTCGCTGTTTATAATGTGTTGTGAATCAAAGAGTTCGCTGGAGGTTTTATGATGGTGGGTTTTGTATTAGGACGAGTGCCATGTTCCCTGTTTATGTGTTTTTATGTGGTTGTGTGTATTTTTTCGTTTCTTTGTTTTCGAAATTTTCCGAACCGAAAGAAGACACTTGCACACCCTCCTTTCGTTTCTCATGTTGCGAACGTAACCGAACTATGCGTTGAACGAGTGTAAACGAACCGAGCGAATGAGTGAAACGATCGCTTCGTGTGTACGTAGAAAACGCTTCGTGTAGGTTTTTTCGTAGCCAAAACTTACGAACGGTGCGTGCAACTTTTCTAACGGGGTAGATGTTAGATATTTTCACAATCATTCTCATCTCCAGAGATCCAGACCAAATTCTCCAATGCTGTGATCATTTCAGGCATAACATTTGATAACGGCACAAAAGCATTTGTAAACAAACTTTCTAAGGCCCTTTACACGCGAACCAAAGTACGCCCACGCAAACCAACAGCATCATCGGATAGGGGCAACTATCATCTTTGCGAAAGTGGTATTGGTTTGCGTTGGCGTACTTTGGTTCGCGTGTAAAGGGCCTTAGAAAGTTTGTTTACAAATGCTTTTGTGCCGTTATCAAATGTTGTGTCTGATTTGTTGTGTCCTCTTCCATTTCTAATATTCACCTTTGTTCTCGTTTTCGTTGGAATCGTATTTTTGAAACAATACATTTTTGTTTTGTATGGGAAATACGGTTCGATCGAAAATGAGATTAAAGGCGATTGACTGCATCGTTTTCGTGAGAGAAACTGCCTTCACGTAATTCGCCCCGGGATCTGTGGTGACAGAGTACAGTTTCTTGATTTCCAGACCAAATCGTGACAAAAGTTTGAATACTTTGTCATGAATGTTTTCCGCGGCTTAAGCTACCTTCATATAAGTTAAACCGAGAGTTCTTACCACCACAGACAAACAGACGCAACTCTTTGAAAAAGTTTTTCTTGAAAACATAGTATCTCAAAACATAGGTCCTCAGTAACGACATTTCTCAGGTTTCTCGCGGAAAACAAGCTTGCTCTCTAACACGCAAACAATATTGCATAAAAGTTCTATAGAATGCATAGAAACGTCAAAGTGATACGATGCCAGCGCTGCGGCGAGTAGTTCGTGGAACTGATAATATTCAAATCAACCGTTAAATGCGTGAACGAAGATACACAATGAAGAGTTGCGTCTGTTTGTCTGTGTTACCAACATTGATCTTTTTTCAGGTACTGTGTGTTCCGACCTAGGATGCTTCAAAGACGAACCAGCTTCAAGCAGACGAACTTTTCTTCCAAATCCTTCGTGATTTGGTCTTGGAACCTTTTAGCTACCTCTCCAATTCTTCCGCGAATTTTTTTCCGAGTAACGGGATTCGCCTTGAGAGCTCCTTCGATTTTTGTCATAATGTACTATAAATCCCTGGTTTTTCGAAGACTAACAATGGAAGTCCACCTTCTATCACCATTTGCATGCAAGAGGTCATGTAGAAGTAGTAGTTCATGTGCATACCAATTCTCGGCATCTTTTTACTCGCCCAGGCATGAATCCTCCACTTCATCATCGGGGTCAAGACCAAATTCTGAGAACTTTTCCGGGTGCATGTCTCTGAGATTGCTTTTTGATGTCGTTTTCAACATCCTGCTGCATAATTTACATTTCGCTGGTAGCGTTTCTAGGCTTTCGAACTGATTTAAAATCTTGCTGACGTCCTCCTCTGTTAATTTACGTTTAGACAAAGCGATTGTGGGACCGCTGTTGCTGAAATTGTTCTTGAAATAAATCATAATTCATAGCTTAAAATCATACACACCTTACCTACACGGGAGCTCAGACAATGTTGATAGTATGTGTTTTGTGAATTAATTTTATCCACACTTAAGCACTCTCTAGCCTAGGAAACATGGATGGCGGGGAAATTGTTTAACTAACAGCGTATTCCATTTCAGAACAGTTTTAGATATACTTATTCCTTCAACATCCTTATACATGTAATATTCAAATCATACTAATATTGTTTTATTTTTGAAACAGCTCTATAAGTTTAAATTTGGCTGCTCAGTGCCGTTCGAAAAGGAAAAACCTCGCTCGGTTCGTTTGCACTCGTTCAACGCATAGTTCGGTTACGTTCGCAACACGAGAACCGAACGGAGGGTATGCAACAGTGCAACTGTCATCTTTCGGTTCGGTTTATAGGTGCTGAATGAATAGAAAGTGCATCATAACCGAACGCAGGGTGCTCGTTCGTTACTCGCTTTTGTTCCAGGTAACATCACTGCAGTGTTGGTGCTGCCATGGTGAGCTTGTTCCAGTTAAAAACAATCCGTTTTGTTTATTGGCTGGATAACGTCGATCGCACGTGATTTTTGTTTTGCGATTTTAGCTGCTAGAACATAAGAAAAGCGATACTGTCGGTAAGGTGTGAACCCAACTGCAAGAACATCGTTGAGTCTTCCCGAGCAGAAACGAATATCTCGATACCTTAAATTGCCAAATTATAAAAAAAAATCCTCGGATATTATGCAATTGAAATACCAAAACAATACCATACAGGTATTCTTTTGGTATCCAAATATCAATTTATGTTATTTACAAAGTATTTTGCATGTAATTTTTTTGGTATTATTCTTTGGTATGTTAACTCTTATGTCATGCTGATCAACAACACATTTTGGTATCAGTTCAGAATAAGGTATTCATTAGTTATTTTCTCCTGCTCGGGTTGTGGAATGTTTAGAAAAAATAGGGTGCACGCTTGATCCAGTTTGGGATACATTACTGCTTTCGACAACGTAATTTCATTTGAATAGCTTGTTTAACTAGGGCTTAAAGAATCGTCACGTTGGTCATAGCTTGTTATGATTGCCTGAACAATGCGTAAAGAGCAAATCAAAACATTGAACGTCGCGTGAAAGTGGAACTTATTGAAGACATAAGTGCTTTTTCGTAGCTTTTACTTTTCGGATTTTGAAGATCGTCGGTTGCAGTGGCTTGATTGCTGAGCAAAAAAACGCGATCCCAGATCTTTTCAGATCTATTCAGATTTATGATCAAATCGCTGTTTATCGTGTATTTTGTGAAACTTGTCGTCGTCGGTGGTTACAACAACTCGAGTAATGGTATGATGTGAAATGAGGCGCTCGGTGGCCTTAGAGCGACCGGTTTTGCTTACTGAGCCGAACATCATGATTTTCAGATTCATCCACATTCAAGATTTGTCAATCGATTTATTTGTTAATATGACTACATGATAATAATAGCAACTCGATAATTAAACAGGAGCTCGTTTGCCTAGTGGCTTTTGCTTATTGATCAGATGACCGTGGGTTCAATCCCAAGCTCCTTCACGTAATATGATCGATAGGACATCAATTCTGCTTATCGTTTGCCTAAACTAAACGAACACTCTTACTCAACATCCCAGTGTTTCCTCATGGAAGTGCAGAGGACTCCTCGGCTTCCATCAAAGCGAGTGTCACGTCAACACATTCCTACCTATTCCTATCTTGACCTGTGTTCAGGTGCGACCGGCGCTTGTATTTCCTAGTATGAGATCACCAGTTCTTACACACTGAGGGTGATTGCTAGACCCAAGCATCTTCTATTGGTTCTCTGTGTAATTACAGCTGATCTGGCAAGAACAGAGTATAATCCGCGGGCGGTCAATCATGCTCATGCGCATGCTAAAATGATAGGTAAAAGTTAAGTAAATGTAAATGTTCAATATTTGAGAAATTAGTAATTCCTATACAAACTTCAAACCATTTGCGTGGCCTTTAAACTTTCATCAAAATGTGCCATTTTTTGCACATACTCATATTTTGGGCTTATCAACCAAACTGGAGGATGGCCTATAAGATTTCAAATATTGCCAGTTCAGAGAAAAATTAGCATTCGGCGTCAGATTTGACAACCGGAATTGACAATCGTCAATGACAGTTGCTTTTGGGATTTTCAACACTGAACCAAAATCGTTCCTTGAAGACCGAGTTGAAGACCTTGTTCGCATGACAACACATAAAATATGAAAGGAAACATTCAAAACAACAATTCATGTGGAAGTTTGTAAGATAAATTGAAGAAATTTTGAAGTGTTTAAATAGAAAAATAAATTAAAACTGCTTTTCAGCGCTTGGCAAAAGAAGATCCTCCAACCAACCTATGGACTTCTACATTATTTCATTTCATGAGGACACCGTATGCACAACTATTTAGTAGATTCTAGGGTTACATGTGGTTGATACAATTGATAATCCAGCGGATTGGGTCGATTGCATCACGAGGGATCGATCTGTCTTCAACCGAGGCTTCCAAGAATGATAGTTATTATCCGGTTGTGTTTATGTTTGACAGCTGCGGATGTTGCTTCTTCTTATTCATGAAATGTCGATGAATGCTAAGATATATGTGAATCAGCAACACTTTTTTTTTCAGTGTTCACTCGACTGTTGACAAAAGCAGGCCACTCGGCAGCAACCATTGTGTGGTCCTCCTCATTGTTCTTCATCAGCAGTTCTTTCGGTCCATGCGTCGTCGACTTTGCCCCACGATGGCATAACTGCCATACAATGAAACAACTGGAAGCGGCTCCCGTTCTGATGGAGGAGGCTTTTTGGATAGCGGAAGATAAAGTGTTTATTGTGTTGTACATTTTGACTATGGTTTAAAGATGTATTGTATAGTGACCAAGAATCCTCGGCTCTGTAAAGTTAATTCAGTTGAGCCTTATCAAATAAATTAATGAACAAAAAAAAGCAATACTATTTTTTTTTCAAAATAAAGCACCCTAGGGTATAAATCGTGTAATACTGTAATCGAATACAAGTGGTTTTAGCTTGCGATGAAATGTTTTTTTTTTTTCCTTTGGTTTGTTTTTTCCGTCGATCTTGTTTTCCGTGCTGAGCACCAATGCTACCGACGTGCCAGGAAGGCAGCTCCCACACCTGGACCCTACCTATCGACCCATCAACTTATGAACCGGTGACCAACGGCTTTACTTCCCATCCGAAGGAAGGCGTGATCAGAGATGTTATGCCTCAGAACATCCCGGCGGCGCCGACTGGGATTGAACCCAGGCCTGTTGGGGTGAGAGGTAATCACGCTTACCACTACACCACCGGCGCCGTTGAACTTGCGATGAAATTTAATAACAAACATTTTCGATTACTCATTGTGAGAAAAATCTTCAATTACTACTGTTCAAAACAATCGATCAAAATTTTGAAACGCTCGGAAAATCGATGACGAGTTCCAACGGAAAGCTTTATGTGTTAAATACTTACCCTAGAAACGTGACCATTTGAATATAAATGGAATTTTCCCATTTCTAATACCTACATCCAGTAGTTTTGAACCTTGAATTTGTTGTAATTATAGCCAGTGAAAGTCAATGCGCCACACATTTCTTCGGTTAAACAAGCTATCCTTCTCCAACAATGTCATTTGATTGACAACGATTCGCTTCCGTCACAAGTTGTCTACTTCGCGGAATAACTCCCTAATAGTCGTCTCCACCATCGAGCTTCCAGTCTTGAATAATTAATGTGATTGGTTTCGATTTTGTTCCTCGTAGTAATTATGACCCCCTCCCTCCGCTGCCCTTCCGATGGATCTCTGCTCCTTCATCCCCTCCCGTCACGAATAAAAACAAGTGACGTCGTCGCATCGTGGTGACTATTATCAAGAGGGTAACCCTCGCTCGCAGTCGGGAACCTCAGCCTGTGGATCTATGAACAACAACATCAACAGCAGCGCAGCGGTAGCAACATTTAATAGGTCTCATTTGAGCGGACAGGGGGAATGGGATGTATTTAATAGACTTCGACAAAAGTCAGGTCGGGTTGATACCCACCCACACACACGATACGACACGAGTTCGAGGATCTGGTGCAACGGTGGAATGGGAGTGGATATATTGATCGATTATACTTGGCTGTTATTATACACAAGTTTTATTTTTTTTTGCGGTTACCAAGCGAAAAAGGACACCATCCAGTGTGAGTGTTTGTGGTGGATGACTTCCAGCGTGTCGCGTTGCGGTTTCCCATTCAAGCACAAGGGTTTTCGTGAAGACGATTTTGAGAGACAAGTTGGTCGTAAACATGAAACGCGTTTCCAGCGCAGCACTTCCCCCGTTGGTGCAATCCGAACCGGTTCCGCCCTGTGTGGGAGCTATTTCGAGACAAGAATGGTAAATGAGGCCATCTACTGTCGTCGGAAGGATGGGCCGAGGTTCAATGTTGGTTTGCATTCTATTCTCATTTCCAACCGATTCGGTACAGATGGCGGGTTTTTGAAATTCTAACTGTAATTTTGGTACCGTGGAAATTCTACGACAACGAGTTTAGAAATATGAACCTAGATTCACACGGTGTACACTGCAGAAATGTTTAGTAATGGAAACCCAAAATTGCATCCAAAATACCGGAGCTTTGAGAATGTGTCGTGAGATGGAAAGTGGCCGGGAAGACTTTGAAGTTCACTCACAATAGCACAGGCTCACAAATAGTTTTGTTCTGATTATATATTTGAACTGGACAGAATCTGAATCAAATTTCGCAGAAACCTCGCTCCGAAACACTCAACTACTACGGTCACGTGGGACATTCCTATTCCGGCATCACATGTTGACCGTGTGACATAGCGGCGCCAAACCGGAGCATAAAACAACAACAACAACAACAGCAAAACATACGTTTACCAGAATCCCATTTTTCGTCAATTGGGGCATCGTCCTATGCCTAGATGGTGCCGGTTGATAATGGTAATTGAAAGCAAGAAGTGAAACTTTTTCCCAGCTGCTGGTGCCCGCCATCGGAATTACGATTAAGATTCGTCCCCATGTTTGCCTTCCCACACCGAGCAGGTTTCTGTTTTCTTCTCGGGTGCGACTGACCAATAACACGCACTTCAATTAGTCAGAATCCGGAACGCTCCGGCAAGTTTGCGATGAGGGTGGAAAGTTGGAGTTGAAGAAGGTAGATGGTAAAAGAAGGGAGACAACTTTCCGTTTCGGAGGATACGTCCACACGTGTGGACGTTTCTCGTACTAAATGGAGCACTTTTGGCCGGAGGGTTGAGCAGGAAAACAAGAAACTAGCATGGGAACTGAACGACGGATGGACGGAAAGTGACGATGCGTGCTGGAAGTCACCATGTAATTGGTGATTGTTTGTACAGTAAGTTGGTATGTAGCACACTGCTTCCCGGTACAGCTTCTGATGTGATGCAGTACCGTCAGCACTAGTGTTGAAGTGTCTAATTGGATCAATTATTTGATCTCCTTCGCCAAAGATTAGACGATGATGACTGTAATCAAATCGAACTTAATCTGCTTTTATTGGTGGTCATTGCTTGGACGAGGGCTAGATTGTGGAGTGGAGTACCGAAGTTGGGATAAGTTGGGAAGATTATTCGATTGTTAAATTAAATAATTAAGTGATTGGTAAAACTCCGCTTAAGGAATAGGGATCTACGAACATTGAGAATACATCTCAGTAGATGCACCAATTTGCATTCATTCGAATATGATTTGCTATGATAAAGGTAGAGTTTGTAGAGTCCACAAATGGCCGATACGTAGGCTCTACATGTACTTCCTCTTCGATTTTTCAATTATACAAATCTTGGAATACAATGCCCCATTTCACCTGAAATTGCTACTTCATGTATGCTGCAGTGCAGCAAACGTGGAGTAACAGTTTCATTGTGGTACGCATCGTAGAAGCTGATATTTGTGCAGTCAAAGTTTCGAAGTGGTTACGAGAATAAGGATGCGCGACTGTTGAGTTGTTCAGTCCGTATTTTCGCTCGAGTTCTCGTTTCGATTTTGATTCGTTTTGTGTTGTCGCGTTGCACCGTGGAAGTGTCACCACCTTCTCGCGTTCTGGCAAGTTTACTTGAACTTGCAAACACGAAAAAAATGGTGCGTAAACGTGCAAATGAGACAGCAACGGGCCCTTCAAAGAAGGTGATGATCAAGCCCAGAGCGTCGCAGGATGACGCCGGAAAACGGGTTCTGCAAGCCAACCAGTATGCAGTACTGCCGGAAGAAAATGGAGATGGTGACGCCGTTCCCATTGCAAGAAGAGAGCGGATTCTCCCGATTTTTACGCCGGTGAAGGATGTTGCCAAGCTGGGTGTCGAACTGGCAAAACACCAGCTGCTGCCTCACTTTAAGCTTTGCAGCATCGGTACCATAATCATGTGCTCCAGCCTGAACGAGTACAAACAAATAGGATGTTTCCTGAAGGACAACAACATGAAATCCGAGCTGGAGCGGCTTGGGTTCAAACCTGAGTTGTTCCTAGTGCACTTCACGAAGGGATCCACCAGACTTGTGGCTCTTAGATCCAAAATCCGGGACCTGTTTCAGGTCATCATCAGTTGGGAGCATTACAAACCCCAACATCCTGATGTTACGCAGTGTATGAACTGCCTCTCCTATGGACATGGCACCAACAACTGCCATATCAAGACAAACTGCGGCAAGTGTGCTGGAACTCACCCAACTGCGTCCTGTGAGCAAGTTGATGACATAGAGCCAACGTGTGTCAACTGCGGTGGAAACCATCAAGCCTCCAATCGCGGATGTCCCAAGCGAGTGGAGTTCATTAATATCCGTCGGAAGGCTACAATCAACAACCAGGTCGGTCGGCTCCGTAATCATCGTTCGCCTCCTATACTCACGGAAGCCCAGTACCCAGCTCTCCAGCCCCGTCGACATGTTCCGAAGCTAGCTCCGCTTCCGCTCAACAACCAACAAGTCAATCCTGTGAGAATCCAAATGGTTCCCAACAGTTGGACAGTTCAGCATCGTCTCGCTGCTGCTACGGCCCAGCAAATTCCAGGTTCATCCACCGCCCCTGGTTTATCATACGCTGCTGCTGTCTCAGGTGAACCTGTCGACGATTCTCCGTTCACCTCGGAGGAACTTGTGACGCTCGTGGCCGAGGTCACCATCATCATGCGCACCTGCAAGACTCGATCTGAACAGCTACATACTGCCCTGTCCCTTGTAACTAAGTATGGACCGTGAAGCCATCAAGATTGTAAATTGGAATGCTTGCTCCTTGAAGAGCAAAAACATCGAGTTTGCTGACTTTCTCAACGAACGGCACATCGACATAGCCCTCATCACCGAGACTCACTTGAAGCCCGAGCTGAACGTCTTCTGTCTCGACTTTCGACTCGTAAGGCTTGACCGCATCAGCTCCGGGGGAGGGGGAGTGGCCATCGCTGCGAGACGGAACATCAGCTGCTGGCTACTACCAAACTTCCAGCTGAAAACTATCGAATCCATCGGAGTTGAGGTGAGCACATCGCTTGGTCCAATCATGATCATCGTGGTCTACTTCCCCATGCAAATCAACATTGGAGACGGCTCGGCCGCAGGTCAGACCTCCAAAGAGACATCATCAAGCTAACACGACGGCGTCAAAAATTCGTAATCGCTGGCGACCTGAACGCCAAGCATCAAGCCTGGGCAATGGTCGGCGAAACCAGAACGGCACAATCTTGTATAAAGATCTGCAGGAAGCCCACTACAACATCCTATGGACACTCCCACCCGGTTGAGTCGATCCGGAGTTCATGCCACCATCGACATCTTCATTAGCAACATTGGCGATAACATCTTTCAACCTATCGCCTATCAGGAACTGAGCTCGGACCACTATCCGGTGGTGGCCGAAGTAGGTTCCTCGGCCAATAGGTTTCAAGTTTCCCTGCGAAAATACCATAGTGTCAACTGGCAGCAGTATAAGCGCTGTGTGGACATAGCAATCGATTACGACGTCCTCCCGGAGTCGTTCGAAGAAGTCGATCGGTGTCTGCAAACCATCGAAGAGGTGATATCCCGTGCCAGGGAGCAACACGTACCAGCATCCAGACAGGTGAGTCATACTCTGAGCCTTGACAGCCCAACCAAAGATCTTATCAGGCTCTGTAACACCATTCGTAGGCAGTTCCAGCGTTTTGGGCTGCCCCACTTGAAGATCAATGTCAATAGGTTAACCAAAATTATCCAGGCCAAGCTGGTGGAGCTCAGAAATAACGATTTTTCCATCAAGATTCGATCTCTCCCAGATTGTGCAAAACCATTTTGGAAGATGACCAAACTTTGAAAATTAAGTCAAAACGGATCGCTCCGCTTTCCTTTGTTGACCAGAACTTGGACCCATCCCTACTCATAACCCCAGTTGAAAAGGCCAATGCTCTTGGCCAACATTTTGTGATTTCACATAATCTTGGCCAAACCATGGTGAGCCCCCATGAGCCTGCCGTACTGGAGGCAATGACTAGAGTCGCTGACACCCCCGTAGTAGTGCATGATGATAGTAGAATATCGGTTGATGAGGTGATAGCAGCTGTTAGAAGCACTAAAAACATGATGGCCGCGGGTATGGATGGTGTAGTCAACCTCAAGTTGAAAAACTTGAGTATTGACTTCTTCAACCATCTTACCGTTATCTTCAACAAATGTTTGGAGCTTGGCTACTTTCCTGCATGCTGGAAGTTAGCCAAAGTGATTCCAATACACACGCCGGGCAAAGATCCTACCAGTCCCAAAAGCTATCGCCCCATCAGCCTCTTGTCCTCCACCTCGAAGCAATTCGAAAAGTTGATACTCAGGTGTTTTCAAATGACAATAGCAGCTTTCTCAAAGAGCAATTCGGGTTTAGAAAAGGCCACTCTACCATCCACCAACTCGCACGGGTTACTAACATCATCAAGCGGAATAAGTCCATTTCAAATACATCTGCCATGGCATTGTTGGATGTCGAGAGGGTGTTAGACAATGTCTGGCATGATGGTCTAGTGTACAAGCTGCATCGATACAACTTTCCGATCTACCTTGTGAAAATCATCAAAACCTACTTGTCGGGCAGATCATTCCAGGTCTACTTGAACAGTATCCCCTCTGATACGTTCAACGTTGATGCAGGGGTCCCTTAGGGTAGCCTGTTTGGGCATATCCTATTCAACATTTTCACGTCAGACGTTCCTCCCCTGCCGGGTGGTGGTATGCTGTCTATGTTCGCAGATGACACCTCCATCATCTATAAAGGTCGAGTAATCCGTGCTCTGGCGAGTAAACTACAATCAGATCTGGATGTTCTGTCCGACTATTTCAAGAGCTGGAAGATTTGTATCAATGCAGCTAAAACACAAACGATTCTGTTTCCACACTCGAATTCACCTCGACTTGTTCCGCCTGCTAACGCCAAGATCCATCTTGATAATCTTGATAACAACTTGCTATTCCGATCCCATGTGGACAAGACATCCACCAAGTGTAACATGTTGATCAGAGCGCACTACCCTCTGATAAACAGGAAGTCCACCCTGTCCCTCAAAAACAAGCTTGCTGTCCACAAGCAAATCATTCTGCCGGCTATTGAGTATGGTATGCCAATCTGGGAGAGTTGTGCTAAGTGCCACCACCTAAAGCTTCTGATGATCCAAAACAAGATCCTCACAATGATCCTTAACAGTCCACCACGAACTCGTAATTCTGAGTTTCACCACCTGGCTGGTCCTCAAACACTTGAGGAGCGAAAGACTTCCACGCTGGAAAGGTTCAGATCATTCGTGATTTGGCAACCTAGTTTAAGTAGATAGGTAGGTTCCTGTGCTCAAGAAGGTAAGTTATCAAATTTTTAAATTCAAACGAAAACAAGCCCTTAAAAGGGTATTCTGTAAATTAGCGCTAAACGCAATCATCACATTAGAAGAACCAATTAACTAGAACAAAGATGAAGAGCCTAAGGCTAACGAATTGAAATATTTAAGCCAAATGTTGAAACACAAAAAACCAGCAAATAATCGTAAATTTTACTACAACATTAACAACTAGAGTGAAAACTAAAACAAGAATATATGTAGTAAATTTTGTGTTTTGTGTTTTGTGTGTGTGTGTCCTGCCGCCTGTAAACAAAGTCTTTATATTTTTAAATTCTACTCGATCCTCCCATTACCTTTCGTGTGTTGTAGCTGGGCGCCATCACTGTACCTTTCCCCAATCTTTCTGTAAGTCCTATTGACGGGAAAACATTAGTCTCAGAATCTTGAAGATTTTGAGCAATATTATGTTTTGTTTTTCATGTTCGCAATTCGAAATACTTTTTTCTTAAAATCGTTTATTTAAATTCAAGAATTTCATAAATATCTTTAGCACAATACCGTTGGATCTAAGGGTAAGACGATTTTCCAGCAATTAAAGAGAAAACCATGAACAGCACCGACTGGCAGTTCAGCCAATTTGCTCATCAGCATTGTGTCCTGACGATGACGATTTTTGTCAGCAAACCAATTATCAGCACTTAGTGAACCACTACTAGTGCAAAATGACCATAAATCTCACAGCAATTACCATAAGACTCTTTCTGACGCAACCGCTCGATTAGTCTACAAGCATATATTGGGCACATGCAAGAAATGATGTTCCACTCATTCTGCATTTTTGCAATCGTCTCTAGAGGCTCCTTTCATTTTAAAATTCTTCCTAATTGGTCAACGAATAAAATACTACCTTCGTTGCAATCTCGCCCCACCAGCGCACGTGTGTCAATCAAGGACTAGGAGCCAGCAAGCACCAGCACCTTCCCAAAGAGTAATGAATAGCAAACATTGTTGTACTGCCGTTTACCTGGCCTTGGAATCGATGCCACCAGCCAAGATAGACAGTTTAATAATAATAATAATAGTACGAACGGCGGGGGGAGGATGTTCCACCCCCAAAGGTGTTGTTGTATGTATGCACGGCAGTAGTGCACAAAGGTTCACCATCGAAGAGGACCGACCAGGTGCATATGGGAGGTATCAACCAGCCAGCAGCAGCAGCAGCAGCGTCGAGGTTCGCTTCATTTCGGTTTTGATTTTTCCATTTTCTGTTTTCATTTCATTTCTTTTTCACCCATTGAATGAGTTGGCCTGAAAAGCGAAGTAAATGTGATGTGCTTTTTAATTTGTAACCGTTCCAGTTTGAGGAGGGATGAGGTAGGACGTTGAGGAAGGGGGCCTTTGTACACATTTTCATTGCTACATTCTGTTTATTCATTTCAGTTGAGGTAGCACAGCCAAAGGGAAATTGGAGGGGGGGGGGATACACCATTCGTCCTGTAATAGCAGCACGAACACGTAATCGGTATTTAATTTTAATGAGGGGGCTCCAGAAGTCAATTAATGTAATTTTTCCCTTCGCTGGGGCGCAGCAATTTCGTTTCAATGGAAAAATAATTACATTTATTGAATTGATTTTACACGGTTCAATTGTTGTTCCACCGAAACGGTGGCAATCCCAGGGACGTGTTTTTCATTGAATTGCGTGCCGGTGCCGATCGGCGTTCAAATGTAACCTTCAAATCGAGCTGAGTAACGGCGACGCTTTCTTTTAGACAATCAAAACAACTACGAAACTAATTGCATAAAAATCCCGACGAAATAATCAACAGGCTCATTTCAGCAGAACTCAAAGCTTTAAACTATCCTCATCCTAACCGGTTTCATCGTCTACCAAGAGAGCCCAAACCAAGGCGCTGCTGCCAATGACAATAACGATGGTAATGATTATGATGACGATGCTGACGACAGAAGCCATGGCTAAAAAAAAGTGTGAGAAAAAAAAATCCAATCATTGCCATGTTCCCACACCACCATGGAGAAAAAGGAAAACTCTGTCCTTTCCACCATCACACCATCAAACACAAGCAACAGCAAGAGCAGAGTAACGAGCACACAGAAGAAGAGGTTGATGATTTCCCTCCTCCTTATCCATTCGTATTCAGTTTTGAAGCTCGACAGGAAAAACACCAGCTCATGTAAAGTTCACATATGAGCTTTTCCTCATTCATCTCCCCCCCCCCCCGCTCCACCTACTCCGCTCTCAGCATACACAATCAAGCGAGATGCGAAGTACATACATACACGTACAGGAGTGGAAGCAGCGTTAAAAAATAGCATCCTGCTCAGTTCTCGGAATATGTATATTTGTGTTTGCCTCTCTGCCTTCCTCCCCACCCTCAGCCGTAGAGGAAAATGGAAGGTGGCTGGTTCAGGAAGATACGAGAAAATGTTTAATATGTATATGTGAATTTAATTTAAATTTAGTTCCATCGTACGGGACCGCTGAGCTGACGGTGGGTGGTTGGTTGGTTGGTTGGAAGAACGAATAAAGAGAGCCAGCGTCGTCTTTGCCACTCAAAATGGCTTTCGCAATGGCGGGGATGAAGGTGATCGCCAGAGACGGGACGAGAGCTTTCGTGAGGTGGCTTTTCAAGGCTGGTGTAAACGAGTTGCCGAGATCGTTGCGCGGTGGAACAAAATGATGTTTACCAGGACAGGAAGCTAGATGAAGCATCGAAGCGCCGTTACCAACTGGAAGAGGTCAGTACTTTGGCTCTCAGATTGGAGTCAAGGGAAGATCGCAGAGTGCGCGAGAATTACAATTTTCTTTTGAGTACCGGCGAAACCGTATTTTGGCAAATCTGTCTATGGGAGCTGTCTATGGATGTGGTGGACTATTAAGTTCATTCGGGAACCCACAATATCCGAAAATAGTCTCCGTCAAGCGAGTTGATAGCGCTTAAGTACCTAAGCCCACTTCACTTCAGAGCAGTTCCACGCCAAACGACGAATCAGAAAAAAACTCAACCTTCTCCGATTTGCATAAAAAATTGCATAATTGTGTGTTATAGGCAAACATTCCCATTTTTACAAAAAAAATCGGCCATTTTAGATGTTGTAATTTTTTAATAAATTGTAGTAAATAAAGTTTTGCGGGGAAAAATGCAGAGGGGTGAAAGTCAATTTTCTTCATCGATTTCCTCTTTTGATAACCATGGTTTTACTAACCTACTTCACACTATTTCTGCTATGCTCTTCTATCATCCAGAACCACAAACGTATCAATAAATGTGTTTTCCATCGAGTTATTAACGAAACTGAAAGCCGATGCAGAGAATCGACCAAAATCACTTGCACCCCTACTTCCAAGTTTGGTTACAAGATTACAACTCTGGAGAGCATTTTGTGTGGTCGTTTGGGGTGTGTGTGGTTCTGAATATGGCGATGAGTGTACAAAATGTTAAAAGTGTCATCGATGCGTTGAAATATTTCTGATCGATTGGTGATAAAATTATTGAAATTGGTCCAGGGGCAGCTGAGTTATTAACGATCAAAATCTTTCATAATTTCGTTACATGTTCCATTTTCAGTTTTTACTAAGTATACCCCCATATAGAAATCTCAGACGTAGTCCTACGTCAAAAAAGTAGGCGGCGCTAATAAGTATGCAGGTCAATGGTTTATGAGCAAATTGAATCTTCTTATTTCTTTGACAGTTTCGGTTGTAAAGTTACCACGCTTTACTCGAGTTCGCATTTGGCTTTCAACGTTAGCAGTTCAGCTTGTGCCGTGCTCTGTGTGTGCATTCTTTTCTTCCCATTGCTTGCTGCGTGCTGACCTTCCGTCTCCCGGACGAACAGTGCTTGGCAAATGTTGAATAGAAATACAATCGAAGTGTGCCGCTATTAGACACGTTTGCTTTCGGTCGCTTGAGTTGTCGCTTCTGATTTCGGCATTGGTCGCAAGTTGATTCGGCCGGTAAGGAGCTGGCGCTGCGTCTTACCGACTGTGAACTGGCGAACTGATGCCGTTGTGTCGCAAGTGAATGGTGATGGAATGTGGCCGCAGCCCTTGTCTTCTCTGCTGAGATCCCTCTAGTTGGAGCAGCTAGAGTGGGGATTAACGCTGCTGTAAAGAACGAAAAGCGAGAGTGCTGTTTTAAACACCCGTTGAAGGAGTAGCATATCTATGGGAGGTCTTCGAAATCATCGTAATGTCATGGATTGGCAAATCAAAGTTGGCACTCGTGGAGAATAGAAGAACTATGAAAGTGATGTTGGTTTCAAAATTTTACACGCTGAGGTATACGAGTGCCATCTTAAAATCTGTTTGCTTTGCGAACAAATTATTTTAATAAAATATGGTTGATGCTACGTAAGTAGAAAACGTAACGGCTACTCAATAGACATATAATATAGAAAAAAAAATAATTTCTTTTAAGATTTTTAAATGTATGCATACATTTCGGTTTTTCTACCACTGTTGCAGCAACCAGACTTAAATAAAATGCTCAATTTGCAAAATAAAATCATTTTAAGATTGTACTCGTATATCTCCCCGTTGAAAATTTTGAAACCATCATCTTGTTCATAGTTATTCTATCCTCCACGGGAGCCAACTTTGATTTGCCAATTCCTTTGCAACATATCGGGTGAGATCTTCTATCCTCTATTTTTCTCCTAACTTTCACTCCATTAAAGGGCGAACACGAAATTATTGCGACACATTCAACAGGGCATAACTTTTTTACCATTGGGTAAAAATCAACCAAATTTTGCACACTTTCTCATTGATGTGTATTGTGTACATGCTGTCAAACTCGAAGTCGTGTTTTTCGATTCAACGAAAATCGAGGTGAACCAACGCGAGTTGAGAAAACAAATTCTTTCCAAACACCTGGAATTTCCTGACCTGTCGCACCGGCAGTTGGGAAAAATGTTGAACATTCACCATTCAACCGTCTCCAGAGTGTTGAAGCGGTTCCAGGAGCGGTTGACGTTGGACCACGGCAAAGGAGCTGGAAGAAAACCGGGACCGGAGAACAAAAAGACGGAGGGAAAGGTGAAGCGGATGATTAAAGCAAATCCCAACGTCTCAAGCCGTGATTTGGCTAAAAAGATCGGCATGTCGCAGAGCTACGTCCAGAATGCAAAGAAGAGAGCTGGACTACATACATACAAGGTACAGAACTTCCCAAACCGCGATGAGCGGCAACAATCGACGGCTAAAACTCGGGCACGGAAGCTCTACGAGAAGATGTTGACAAAATATGGCTGCTGTGTGACGGACGACGAAACGTATATAAAAGCCGATTTTAAGCAAATGCCGGGATTGGAGTTTTTCACCGGCAAGAGCAAGTTCGATGTGGACGACAAATTTAAGAAGAAGAAAATGTCGAAGTTCGCCTCCAAATATCTCATTTGGCAGGCCATCTGCTCTTGCGGACTGAGGAGTGAGCCTTTCGTGACAAAGGGCACAGTAAATGGCGAGATCTACTAATCTGAGTGCCTCGAGAAGCGCCTTTTGCCGTTCTTGCAGCAGCACGACGAAGCTCCGCTATTTTGGCCAGATTTGGCATCATGCCACTATTCTAAAAGTGTCCTGGAGTGGTATGAGGCCAATTCTGTCCATTTTGTTCCAAAGGACATGAATCCGCCAAACTGTCCGAAGCTGCGCCCGGTGGAGCAGTACTGGGCAATAATGAAGCGGGAACTTCGGAAGAGCAAGAAGACAGTCAAAGACGAGAAGGACATGTTAAGAAAATGGAAAAAAAAAACTGAGAAACTGGTACCGGATGACACTGTAAAGACTTTGATGGAGGGCATCAAGCGAAAATGCGTTCAATTTTACACTCAAGGCTCCATCGATTAACTTTTCTTTTGATTTTTTAAGTAAATATATGTATAAAACTACCCTAAAATTTTGGTTTGATTCTAAACATTATAAGAAAATTGGCATGATATTTTCGGTGTCGCAATAATTTCGTGTTCGTCCTTTATTATTTGAAACATTATATGCTGGGTGCGGGACGGTTAACCAGTGCACCCGATTGAAGCGAAATGGATGGGGAGAGTGGAAATGCCAACTCAATTTCTTTGACATTTCGTGAAAAGAGGGTGGGCTCTTCTCCCCACTCATTGAAACAACCTCCTGTTTGATGGCTTGTTTTTCGACCGGTTGTATGAATCTGTTGTTGGAAGGAGATTTGCATTTATCCTGTGGATGCACGTGGGCGATGTTGCCCGTGGCTTCACCCAAACCGTTTTTGGCCCTTCATACAATGGCAGGTCGAGAACAATTAGAGGTTACTAAACATGATCAAGTAGAACAGTAAGGATAGTCCAAAGTCTAACGACAGTTGTCTTGCTACAGTGAGTGGTAGTTCCATATCATCATATCATCATAAAGTTACCACGCTTTACTCCGAACCTACCGCATAATCATCAGATCAACATCAATAAAATACCACTTTCAGCGGCGCCGGTGGTGTAGTGGTAAGCGTGATTACCTCTCAATCCCAGTCGGCGCCGTCGGGATGTCCTGAGGCATAACATCTCTGATCACGGAAGGGATCCCCGGTTCATGTGTTGATGGGTCGATAGGTAGGGTCCAGGTGTGGGAGCTGCCTCCCTGGCGTCGGTAGCATTGGTGCTCAGCATGGAAAACAAGTTCGACGAATAACAAACCAAAGAAAAAAAAAAATACCCCTTTCTCATTTTCATTTTTTGGTCAAACTTCACACTACCGTTCTCTAACGGAACTATCAATTGATCATTTTGTCAAGCTTCTGCATTCATGTTCCATCAGATGTCACAGCTGTTGTTTGAGGTGACATCTATCGGAAAGTAGACACAATCTGTTTTCCTATAATTGTTCACAGATGACACTGCAGTGCAAAACATGCCTGGTACCTCTATATATGCATTTAGATTATAATTCGAAGTCCCTCCTTTTTTACACATTCTGCACACAAAATAGCTCACCCCTCACAGAATTTCCCGCCGATATTTTTGTATGGGGTGGGGCATAAAGTATCTTTTGCGAAGAATATGTAAAAAAGGGGTGACTTCAAACGTTAGAGCAAATGCATATATAGAGGTACCAGACATGTTTTGTAGTGTCAGGTACTCTATTTTGTAATCTGTGAAAGGGAAATCACAAATCGAGTGTCAACAAAATACATGGCATGTTGAGAGATTGAGGTCGTGAAAGCAAATTTTCTCTCTTAAATTTGAATTTTGTGGCTCTCTGGGAACTGGTAGTAAAGCAGGGGTAAAACTGTATGGGGAAAAATCATTTATAATTAATTGTAGCTTGTTTAACAATAATTTCCGGGAAAAAACTGAACGGCAAAGTCCCTGATTAATTTCTTTAGGTTGTCGTTCACTTTTTTTGACCTGAATATGCACCGAAAGCGAATTATTCCCACTTCTCTCAATTTCTATATGGCGATTTTTATCAATTCCTACCAGTGGAACAGCGCCATCTCTGTGGAAAATGGTCGAACAAAATGATTAATTCTAAATTTTCATCCATTTCACTATCCTTACCTATGCAATGATGATCATTTATCTTGACGATCGAAGATGATCAACATTCATGGTCAACTGTATCTATTCGAAAAATACATGACATTCTATTCTATGACAATCAAGGTTTCGTTTAAAGTCAAATGCAAGGGTGGTCCATAGACAAGTTCTTTACTACAAAAATATATGTTTTCAAAATTTATCAGCTTCTGAATATCTCTCACAAATAGAATCTACGGCTAATTATATTTACGTGCTCAGTAGCAGAATTCTAAACTGATCTGTTCACCATCCGACTTTCTGATCAACTTTGCCGAAAACATCGCCCGTCTAATAATCAAGATATTGAGATACAGCAGCACATCATATTTGCATGTTGGATGCTCACAATCACCATCTAGTGCGAGATCTATTCAGAATTCAGAGTTGTTGTGTCCACTCCCAGCATTCTTTGGTCTCCTGGTCAACTATGCCAAAGACATCACCCTTCAATATAATCATTGTTGTCAACAGCACAGAAAATTTGCATGCTGGAAGCTCACTAGCGCCGCCTAGCAGCAGAATTCCAAATTGGTGACCTCCTGATCATTTTTTCCGCAGACATTACCGGTCTAAATAATCAGAGTCGCTGACTAGTGATAGAATTTCGAATTTATCTGTCCACCACTCATTAACTCTTGACCTTCTGATCAACAATGCTCAAGACATCACCCTTCTAAATAATTAGGGTCTTGAAATACAGCACGGTGTGTGTCTACCCGGAGTTTCAGAGGCTACGCGAGCAACACGGACTCCCGGGCAGGCTTGCTAAAACTCCTCAAACTCACTGGAGGTTTTAATGTCGTTTTCGTTTTTGCGGTGTAGCTACACCGGTGTTACACCGCCGAACACCGAACAAATTCAGGGTGTACCTATCGGTTGCGCGTTTGTTTACAAACAAATGATGATGAGCTGACAATGACTTGCGCTTATTGCTGCTTACACTACACCGGTGTAGTGTAGCAAAAACGAAAACGACATAAGATTCTCTCGTCCTGCGAGTTTAGCCAGCCCTCACCTCGAGTGAGTGGCGGTAGGAATATGGAAGAAGTAAACAAAAACTCCTCGAGAGAGAGGGAGAGTGAACTTCAGCGAGAGGATGATTTGACGTGAGATGCGCTCAGAGTTCACCCAGAGTGAGAGTGAGAGCGTGTGATAGTAAACATGAACATGGATGGTAGCAAACCTCACTCTTAATTTTATACCTCTTCGCTCACAAGCTCTGAAGCTCAGTGGAATGATTTGGCAGTAGGCATACCTAATAAACAAATACCATAAACGAACTGTATCTCGGAAGTGTAAACCACAGACAAACAGACACAACACTCACAAGTTGTAAACTATCCCACAAATGGTTTGGATGATACCCCGATTCTACTGGGATTCTACTCCTCAGAAAAATGCTACGCTCGGCTCATTTCAAACTCGCAAGCGAGGCTCCATCAAGCCTGCTCCCGGGAAACATCAGGAATCCACTTGGTAACGACCCCTCGACGTTGACTGCGCTGATCGCTTTCCTGAAGGATGCTCACCTGTACAACCAAATCTAGCCCTCTCGTCGTTGGTTGCGCTGATTTTGTTCTCTTCACATTTCTACTTTTTCTGCCGTCGGAGTATCTCTGCCGGACGGGGGCACTGTCTCCACCTTGTTCGGGCACCCATTCCTCACCACAATTCCGATGTAATTCTCTTGTAAAGCCTGACCTTCTGATTTCGAACGTGATCAACTAACCTACGGCTAAAAATCACGATAATAATAATAAAAAAATATAGTACACTGAAAATATTTTTTCGTTTATTTTCTCACGCTCCTTTCGTAAAAATGGGTTTCGTATATAAAACATATTTTTCGCTAATTGCGTGAATTATTCGTATTGCATTGCGTCAGGTACAATGCTATCATAACGCATTATTCGTATAATACATGAACTGTATTTCGTATGGAAGTAAACACGAGGATCAACCGTGAATTCGTGAACATTACGCAACCATTCGTTTACCTACGAAAACCATTCGTACACATAGCTAGTGTGCACGCATGTCATTCGTGACAATTACGAAATCATTCGTTCGTGTACTAATTGTATTCGTTTGTGGTGTGAATGTTTACGTACAATGACAGCCAGAATAAAACATAATATTTGTGAGTGAAGAGTGAGTTACTCGATTCGTTTGGCATTTGCATGTGGAACTGTGGCGGTGTGGTGTTGGATATTATTGGACCGATTCCCAGTGTCCAAGTGCCGATAATACTCTGCAACTGCTACCAAATAAACAGATTGCCAATCAACAAGGGAATACGTAACATGGAGGAGCTGACAATCATCAACCTGAGAATCTTCTCGTATACGAGCTGACGATATCGGCCGCGACGCTGACTACGGTATGTTTTACTTGCTGGAGATCAACATGACGGATGCGTTCTACTACTACTATGTTGCCATCCAAGAGTTCAAGAGCTATAGCAGGAACGAGTAGTTTACGGTCCTAGGAGTTGGTAAGTAATTAACTTTCGTTTTGAAATTCGTTATGGAACTAATCTTTTATTTAATTTTATCCACAGCATGGTGATTGCTTCCCAAATGAAAAGGTGGCCGATTTGGTGCGTGTTTTATGAAGTGAATACCCGGACTCCAACCTGGACGGAATTTTGAGCGGGGGCACTTTCGACAGAATTAATCGCCTAGATCAACCTACATCGGCGTCATCGGTTTGGGATACTTTTCAAGGACGTGTTTTCGGCCGAGAAGCTTCCTGTCGACTATCTTCTAGAGGTTCAAGGTATCTCGACCAAAGTGGGTCTTGTTCATCGGTGGGCACGATATGGGTTTTGATTTACGCTGCTGTTTTCAGATATCAATGCATATGAGAATTTAGTTTACAATTATAAATACATTTTGAATTCCAAAAAAGATTCTCAGTATAGGATCTGCGCTACTGTTTTCTACTATTGCATTTAACGTGTATGGCACATGGATCTAACCAGTAGCAGGACGAGTGTCCTCGCGAGTGTCAAAAGAAGTAGTATTAAGTATTAATCTACTGACAATAATCACTTTTCCCAGTAGCGATCAATTTGTCAGCCGGTGTGAAGTAGTTGGTCAGTTCTATCTGATAGAAAACTTTATTTTTGGCTTCATTAGAGAGATTTTCAGACCTTGGCTGGATCATTTTTAAAACAGAAAACTGGTCAGGAATGGTAAGTAAATCCTATTTAATGACAAACGCTGAAAAACTTTAAATCTCCATAACTGTATTTTACAGTATCCTGGGGCTCCTAGGTCCTGGTGTAGTGACGCGATTGGAGAGAGCTGAAGTGTGTTTTTTCTTATCTTTTAATAATTATTAATAACAAAAAAAAATATTAAATGAAATGCTTGGATACGTTTTGATCCATTATCAAAAGTAAGATACACGAACCAGATATGTTCAAGAATATGCTTTTCAGAGAAGGAAATTTGATGATTAAGTGTCAGAATGTCGATAGCAAAATGTAAAACACATGAAATCCAAGTGTATCACAGGGAGAAAATAATAGATCAGCATATAAAATCAACGTACTTGATTACAATTCCTTTGAGTAAATATCAGTTTGCATATCAAGCTGGTAAATCAACAGTAACAGCTCTTCAAACGCTTGTTACAAAACTAGAAAAATCTTTTGAATCAAAAGAAATGTCACTAGCAGCATTCATTGATATTGAAGGAGCATTTGATAATGCATCTTATAACTCCATGAAAAACAATATGTTGAAGCGTGGATTCGACAAAAGCATCGTTAAGTGGATTAATGAGATGCTTTCTAAAAGAGAAATCTCAGCAAATCTTGGAAGCTCATCCATAACAGTTAGAGCTGTAAAAAGGTGTCCTTAAGGAGGTGTGCTTTCACCTCTTTTATGGTATTTAATTGTTGACGAACTTCTCAAAAACTTAGAAGCAAAGGGCTTCGAGATAATTGGCTTTGCTGATGACATAGTCATAATAGTACGAGGAAAATTTGATAATATCATTTCAAATAGAATGCAAACTGCTTTAAATTATGTTTCGTCGTGGTGCGCTAAAGAAGGGTTGAATATAAACCCTTCTAAGACCACTATTGTACCGTTCACACGGAAAAGGAAATTTTCTATAAATAACTTAAAATTGAAAGAAACCTCTTTAGAACTTTCACGAACAGTCAAGTATCTGGGAGTCATTCTTGACAGTAAACTTAACTGGAATTCACATATAGAGCAGGTTGTTAATAAGGCAATAAATGCTCTTTGGATAAGTAAAAAAACATTTGGTAGGAAATGGGGCCTAAAACCAAAAATGATCCACTGGATTTATTTGACGATTGTAAGACCCAGAATATCCTACGCATCATTAGTTTGGTGGCCGAAAACTAATGAAAAATCGGCTCAGAAGAAGCTGGGGAGACTGCAAAGACTAGCTACTCTCTCAATAACTGGTGCAATGAACAGCACACCGAGTATTTCACTAGATGCTCTACTTTATCTGATTCCGTTGCATCAATTTATCCAATTAGAAGCTGAAAGGAGCGCTTTAAGGATTCAACGAATAAAGTACTTCCTTGAAGGTGATCTTACAGGACACCTTAGCATTTAAAAATGTTTGATATTGATTCTCTTGTATTAAAAAATGAAGAAAAATATAATTTCGATCGTTTATACAATGCAGCAGAATTTGATCGTAATGTTTGGGAAAGTGGGGGACCAAACATCCGTCCAGGTTCAACTGTTTTTTATACAGACGGTTCAAGATTGAACAACCGTGTGGGAGCAGGGGTAACTGGTCCAGGGATTGATATCTCAATATCCATGGGTTACTGGCCAACCGTGTTCCAAGCAGAAATTCAAGCAATTCTTGAATGCTCTGTAATATGCTTGTGCAGGAATTATAAACATTCGAATATCTGCATTATGTCTGATAGTCAAGCAGCATTAAATGCTATAAAATCAGCAACATGCAATTCCAAACTCGTATGGGAATGTGCAATGTCACTTCAGAAATTGGCCTGTCAAAACCAAGTAAACTTATATTGGGTTCCTGGCCACTGTGGAATTGAAGGGAATGAAAAAGCCGATACGTTAGCCAGGCTAGGATCATCACAGCAATTCATAGGACCAGAACCATTCTGTGGAGTTTCTACTTGTTCTCTTAAAATGGAGTTCAAGAAATGGAAAAAAATGAAAGTGGAGACCAATTGGAACAACACTTCCATTGCTAGGCAGTCGAAACGGTTCATAATTCCGAACATTTCAATGACTAGCAAAATTCTTGAATTATCAAAGAAAGATCTCAGTGTCTATACTGGTTTGATAACAGGACATTGTCCATGTAAATATCATTTGAAGGTAATAGGAAAACTTCAAGAGGATATGTGTCGATTCTGTGGTATAGAAAAGGAAGACTCTGAACACCTGCTATGCTCTTGTGCAGCAATCTTCAATAAAAGGCGTATTTTTCTGGATAAGGGACTGGCAGAGCCCTTTGATATTTGGAATGCAGGTCCCAGTAAAGTAGTACATTTCATTCGAAATGTAATACCTGGCTGGGAAAATGCTTTTGGTCAGTCTATGTCGGTCGCTTCACAAAATAGTGATACGACATAACTGATAAAGCAATATAAAAACGGGGAATATCACAATAGATCAAAGTAATGGTCGCAGTGATGAATACACCCAACACGGAAAAAAAAGTGTATCACAATTGAACTTATAGTGTTCGGGTATAATTTCTATTATAAGATTCACACATGAAATGGATGTGTTTCGCAATTTGCGGAAATTGAAGTGTGGAACACATAAAGGTAACGTGTGAATTTTTTTAAGTGTAGTTGAACGCGTCATTGGGAATTGGGACTACTAATGGATATTTTTTGTCGCTATTGAACATTTAGGCGATTGCTGAATTTATGTATGGGCCCAAATTAGGGGCATTTAGGCGAACATTACATCCATTTCCCCTATTATGTGCATATGGTATGGATCAGTTTTGCGGAATAACCACTTTTACGGATGTTTTGGATTTTCCGGAGGATCATTCCGTTGTCTCCACGATCCATATATAGGAACCATGAACCATGGAACCAGGTAGACGACCCTATTTTCAATCTTTTAACAATCAAAATTATCTACAGACCCTAGAAATTCTAGAGGTACCTACCACAATTTTTCAAATTCATTGAGAAATGGCTAAGTTATGTCATCGCAAACTTACCCTTACACGTTCTTCGGAGGCTTCGTAGTCGGCGTTAACTTTTTTACCCACCCAAAGCTCAATCGCGTTAGCTTTACGGAGTCGATAGTTCATTATTCTTTGTCTGCAGCACAATTCATTAATTAATTAATTTATCTTTATTAGGGAAACACAATTCACTTAATTCTATGTCTAGTAGGAGTTGGGCCGACTACTCGTGGCTTACCCGAGGATAGAGGGGAACATTGTCGAAGGATAAAGGATAAAGGGAAGAGCTTGGGAGTAGGGTTTCGTTGTCTCTTCAGAGCGATGTCGCCAATATGAACGGTAGTGTGGTTAAAATATTCGTCTGGAGTTCAACCGGCTATGGTGACCAGTGGGCGACGATGAGACTCATCGAGACGGGGGACAAGACAAACAAAAACTAATAAGGAGATACAAAAGACAAAGCAATTAAATTCTTATAGGATAGAGCACTACTTCGTCGTAATCGTCCATTTCCGTTCTATTGAGCAGAAAACATCAGTGTAATCAATGATTTCACCGTTCACAAATCCATAATACGATTGTACCGATGCGTTAGTTTACAAGCTACAACACAAATCCTATTAGAGCGTATTGTGTGAATATATACACTCATTGTTCTCAAAACAAAAGAAGCGCTCCTAGCGAACTCGGTGTTTTCTACCTTCATCCATAGGACGAAGAAAATCCAATGGCGTTTCAATGCGTTTGGATGGAATTGAAACTCGTAGGACGAATTTGGAATCAAGAAGCAGTGTTTGATTTTTAACAATATCTCTCTGTGGCAAACTCAACGGTACTTATGGAAAGGGGAATAAATTTAAACGTCATCTTTGATAGAAACATTTCGTTTATTGTTAGTAGAACGGAAATTAGATCAAAAACCCTACTAGCCATTTGCAGAAACACATAAATCGACTGCATATAGCAGAGATCGTGGGTACCCAACACGTCTCTGATAGGGATATATGGTTGTCTTCCTTGGGCCTCGAGGGTATTCAAAAGTCACTCGCGGTGACGTCATTATCCGTACATTGCCAACCTGCGTGATCGATGTCATCGTAACCGTTTCCACACCGACAGATTGTTGCTGTCCACGAGGTTTATTCTATTGAGATGAGCATTTAGCGAGTAGTCGTTGGACATAAGTCTACTGAACACGCGAATGAAGTCACGACTTAAGCCCAAGCCTTTAAACCACGCTCTCAAAGAAACATTAGGAATAACTGAATGTAACCACCGTTCAAGATTTTCAGTCTCCCAATCGGTTTGTCAGGGATTTTTACCCACCATATTCGGAGTGTTAATGTTGAATTCATAATTGATTCTTATTAGAAAACGAATCTTCCGTTACATCCTGAACAAGAAGATAAACTCGTGGCCAAATTTTGAATTTACTGGAGGTGGTGCCGGGGCTCTTAGAGGGTCGTGTTGTTCCTTTTTATGGCAGGCTATGGTCGTGAAATCGGGATTTCCATATTTCTTCGTGGTCTTCTTTTCATCGTGTCGATGAAGGGAGGATGTTTTTCCGGGTGAATTTTTGAAATAATTTTTCAGTATTTTTTATAGAAATAAAGACGCACTAAAGTTAACTTTTTTTTTATTTTTATATATGGGTCATTCCAGCTCAAGTGGGTACAGAATTTAAAAAAAGTTGTGGTCGATGTCACCGATTTGAGTCAAACTTGGTTAAAACGCTTATTTTGGCATTCTGAACAAACGCCTTTTTTGATTTTTCTCTAAAGCGCCTAGATCCCTCTCGGCTACAACCCTGGATTTTCGAGATTTAAAAAAAAAAATAACTTTCAGAAGAGATTACTCCACAACCAAATAAGTTATTCGTGATCTTAGAACGTCAATTTGAAGGGTTTTCAATGTAAATTCTTATAGTTGTACTCACATTTTTTTTTTGTTTTAGTAACTACAGTAAACAGGCTGATTACCAGCAGGTATCCAAATTGTCAAAAAATGGCCTATTTTCACCATGGGCGGGATTTTTTATTTCTTAATATTTTGGGCTCAAATTTTCATCACAATTTGGAAAACTCTTCTACTTTATGTGTTTCCAAGGGCAAATAATTTTTGACATATGACCAGATGAGCGAGTGATCATTTTGAGCTTTTCTGGTGGAAATTCAATGCAATTTAATTTTATTTTTATTTTTCTTGAAGTCCTTCACGCCGATGGAACAATAATATTTTTATGTTATTTTTCACATGTTCTGGCCAGGATTCTCTTGATATGAAATCATAACTAGCTCATTTATTTACTTCTGTTCATAATTTAATTGTGATCCTAAAAATGAAAAATACGTTCCTATGGGATACAACCAAAACGTTGTGCTTTAGAAGTACGATGAAATCAGATAGAGTAACAGCTACATACATAACATTTCAATTGTGAATGACTTATAATCTCTTCTAAAAGATGAAATTTTATAAACTCTTGAAAATCTAGGGTTGTAGCCGAGAGGGATTTAGGCACTACAGAGCAAAATCAAAAAAGGCGTTTGTTCAAAAAGCCAAAATAAGCGTTTTGGACAAGTTTGGCTCAAATCGGTGACGGATCGACCACAACTTTTTTAAATTCTGTACCCACTTGAGCTGGAATGACCCATATACATATTTTTTGAGGCGGCAAACTTAGAAGAGCGATTGGTTTTAAGCTTAACAATAGGAGGCTGGCTAGCTACAGATCATTCGGATGAGATCCTTCCGTTTGTTTAGATTGTATTCAACCTTTATCAAATAACTTCTCAAAAAAAAAAATATTGAGGAGCTCGGCAAGGTTAATGGCAGCCACTTTTGTTTACTGAATAGAAGATCGTCTGTTTAAGACGTGTTTTCGTGATCGGAAATCCATATCAAATCCTTCGCAAGAGCAGTTGTAGTCGTCGTCTGTGAGGTTGTTGCCGAGACCGACATCTAGTAACAGAAATTTAAACGGGAACTTGATCGTATTTTTTTGTGATATAAGCAGCTCGGTGGTCTAGTGGTGACCGATTTTGCTTATTGAGCAGAAAATCATGGATTCATATTTTTGCAAACAGTGACAGATAGCAGACATGAAGCTCAAGTGGAGGTGCCGGGCAAAGGTGTTATATCCTAGACAAATGGTAAGTTACAAATTCGCTGTTGTCGTCGTAGCCACCATCGCAGTCGGCGTACACCGTTCGAAAAATTCATGTAAATTTCTGCGAGATATAGTGCACATAAAATGAACGCTAGATTTGGCATAAATTTACGCGATATTTCGTGTAAATTTAAGCGTAATATCGCCTAAATTAGCAATATTGTATGCAAGCTTGTAAACGATTTTGCTGTTTATGCCAAGTACAGCTCAAAATTAAACAAAGGGAGATTTTACGCGATAGTTAAAATTCAGAATTTTTTTCTGTGTAGAGGGATCGGTTTCGCTTAGTGAGCAGAATATCATGGGTGTAATCCCAAGCTCTCCCACAACAGAACAAACCGCCATCGTTGGGTTCCGAGATCATAAAGTGCAGTTAATAACCAATAGTTGAATTGTTTAAACTATGAGTTTCGGAAAGGGTGTATGCGTGATCTAGTTTGGAAGACATTGTTGGCTGCTTTCAGAGACGTCGCTTCATTTGAACAGCTTTTTGTTAAGCCGCTCTTAGATTGTGGTAATCTAAGGGGCACGGTGGCTATAGAGCAACCGTTTTTGCTTAATGAGTAGAAGATCATGCAGACCTAGAAAAAATCATGCAAACTTAGGTGCTCTGGGAGTGACAGATACGAGCGTCAATTTTGACATAAAGGTGAGTCATAACAGACGCGAAATATATCTCAATCAAACGTACTTTTCGTCAAGCAACGAACTTTTCAGTCTCGGAGCACTTAATATTACATGACATGTTTGTTTATGTCAAAGACGGATTCCGTCACGTGTAAAATTAGTTATTTCTAAGTGTGTGGTTTAAAACCCGAGCCTCATTACATTACTGAGTTAATCTATCCAGGCCACTATTGTAGAAAATTGTTAATAACAGAATTTCGAGGAACGATTCAGAAAAGTAATAAGTATATCTAGACCAATGTGACATATGACTGATCCGGTTCGGAAGACATTGTATACTACTTTGGATGATTAAGGTGTTTCCTTGTAGAGACCATTTTTCGATCACACCTCGCAATTTCAAGAGCACACAATTCAAGACCTACGAGGTTTATACATCTGCAAATTTCAAACATAGTTTGCTTCTACGCAGCAAACAACAAGTAGTAGTTTCAGCTATGTGCGTTCACAGAAATCTTATTATTTTTACATGTGAAATTGCGAAGTGTAACACGAAAAAGGACGCTTCAGGGAATCACCTTAATTTCATTGTAATACTGCTTCTTGTAACCGATAATGGACGATCGTCGGTCGTAGCTTGTTGTGATGTAAGGAGCACGGTGGCCTTAGAGCGACCGGTTTTGCTCACTGAGCAGAATATCGTGGGTTAGAACCCAAGCTTTTTTACGTTACTGAGTTGATAGGGTCGCGCCAGCCTTTAAAAGATCTCATCACTTTCCAATGTGAATCCAGATCTAACTTACCCTTCCCACGAACAACCTTCCCGTGACAACCGTGGAGATGCAGAGGTACCCCAAGTAACATATCTAGAGCTGATTGGCTAAATTCAAAATGTATAAAGGTTTTATTGCAGCTGCAACCATTACCTACAGCTTTATGACGGTCATATACAATGCAAGTCATGGAACATTTTATAGTTATCTACAAAACCCCTATAAAGCATATAAAAAAAACCAACTGATGCTTATGATATTTTCTCTTATTAAAGGTTTTATGATTGCCTTGAAGTATAAAAAAAGCAATATGAATTGCCCTTATAAAACCCAAAAATAACTCCTTATATTGCTATATAAGTAAGCGCAATAAAGCTAGTTGGCCATGAAACAGTTATTTTAAAACAATTATAAGCATTCAGTTGCAACTTGTCAAAAGTGTAAATGTGCGGTTTATTTCTACAACATAGAAAAGAATCAAAACATTCCGGTATTTCCAAGCGGAGCGCAAAGAAAATCAACAAGACTGCCGCAAACCTTCGTGAATAACTCCAACCAAGAAAATAAAAGCCGCTGCATTTTCTGCGGATGTCACAAGCTGTAAAGAGTGTGCTTCCTCACCATTCCATTGGTCAAAATACATGGAATGGTGACAGTTCTAGGACAAAAAAGTTGAAATCACGCATAACTTTTCATAAAGGTTAATGTACCATTCAAAACTTTTCCAAATGTTTGTAAAATTCATCGGTTGCACCCGTAGAATAGGAATATACATTTGCCCTCAAATAAAAAAAAAAAATGAATTGCTCTTGTAAAATGAAAATAGTGCTCGAAATAAAATCATGCATTATGCTTTTCTGTTCTGCTTTCATTCAATGCGCACTGGCACTGGGCCAGGAATGCAACCTAGCGGAGCAAAATTAATAACTCCGAAACGAAGCATTTCCGCGACTTGGTGTCTTCGGCAAAGTTTCTCATCATAATAAGGACCATCTATTGACATAAACAAATAGTTCAAAACTCTTCCACAAAGATGGCGCCACAATCTAAATTCTTTCTCTGACGTTTTGGACGCTTGATGTCTTGGGCAAAGTTGTTTATCTTGACAAAATGAACAGCTCTTTCAAAGACGTGAAATTTCCACAGCCTACTGGTTCCAAGTTATATGGAGTTAAAAAAATGTCGAAAAGATGGTTTTTTCTTTCTGTTTTGGTGTTTTTGCTTACAACCATATAATGTTGTATTTTTCTCTTATTCAAATGCATTAAATAAATAACTTTTGTCAAGAAAAAACGTAAAAAACAACAATTTTTGAACTTTAAAATCTCCCAAAGCGCAAAAATTCGCAATCTGACATTTTCAGCAAAAATTAAGCAATACTCAATAAACAAAATATTAAAATTTGAGAGAGGTATATTTTGGTGTTTTTTAGATCTCTTCATTTTAGTGGAACATGATTTTTTTCTAAAACATTTTTTAATGCATTGAAATTGCGTTTTAAAGACTATCTTGATAAAATAAAAATCTCTTCTTAAGACGTTAAGACTTCACAGCCTACTGTTTTCGAGGTTTTATTGCACTCTATTAGTGGTTTTTGAGATCAATTTTATAAAACCGTCAATAAAATTAATAGCTCCAGCACAACCTTTTGATAACCGCTATAAGATCGTCATACAATTGGGATACTCGGTCTCTAGTAACAACGGTTGTTGAAATAACAATCCTTTCCCTCCCCAATGACCGTAAGGACGTGGCCGGTGCCGTTATTGACTTCAGAAATACGGATTCTCCGGATTTTTTACATTGAGACTGGATTGCTAGTCCCAAGCCCCATTCATATGGTTCTTTGTGCAAATTTCGCTAAATCTGGTCAATCACGGAGTAGCTAGCAACTACTGAAATGTATGGTCGTCAATGCCCATGCTCATACTCATGCTCATCGGGCAGAAAATCATGGGTTCAATCTCAAGCTCTTTCACATTATAGAGTTCTGGTGTAAATCGGATGTATTCTTAATATGAGATAAAGCGTATTGAAATTTGGGTTGGAGGACCAAGTAGGTAGAAGAATTAATATTCGAGTTTTAGGAAAGACGTGTTGATCGAAAATCTATAACAAATCCTTCTCAAGAGTAGTTTTTACCGTCGTCGGTGAAGTCGCCGACAGGATCGAAATTTAGTAACAGCAAGTTGAACAGAAACTTGGTCGTAATTGTTTTGTGAAATGAGGAGCTCGGTGGCCTTGTGGCAACCGATTTTGCTTAGTGAGCAGAAAATCACGAGTTTTCACGCAATTATTTGAAAGAGAACTGTATCTTAATGGTTTTGTGATATAAGGAGCTCGATGGCCTAGTGACGACCGATTTTGCTTACTAAGCAAAAGACCGTGCTCCTTCGCGCAATAACGGAGTTACATTCTCGGCCGGTCATTCATGCTCATGCTCATTCTCATGCTCATGATAAAACAATTTTACACATAAATTCCCATCAGAATCACAGAATGAACTGGTTTTCTTGGATTTTTGATATCTATTTTCAATATTTTTAGAAAAATCGAAAAGCCCCAAAAATATTTTTTCTATCTCATCACGAAAAAAAAGTTGGACTTCTTGGGTTTTTTGAGTCCAACTTTGTGACGTAGGAAAATGGTTTTTACACGTATTTTTTTGAATAGAAGATTTTGATATTTGTTCCAATATTTTTAGAAAAATCAAAACGTAATTATTATGTTCAGGATAGACAGCTTCTCCTTAACGTCTTCAATGGGAATTTACACTGCAGGCGTTAACGGTATTAACGTCATTAACAACGAGGGCAAAACATCACCGCACCACTAAAAGCAGAACCGGGATTAGAACGAAATTCAACAATGGAAGTTGACTTTCTTTGAGATCAACTCAACCGAAGGGGAGAGAGGGAGGAGGAAGGTCGGAATGAATGAGAAGTCTGACTCCATTGGAACGACGTCGGGTCGGTCCGGGGTAGTTCATAATAAAATGGCGTTCCCGTAAGTCTCGTTGCCTCCACTTTGCTCTTCAATAAAGGAGAAAAACAGTCGTCCGTCGTTGGGGGGTGGTGGAGCTAGGTGGAAAGATGATGAAAGCTGTGGGACCCGTGTGTAAAGAAATGTAGATGAACGAACACCCCAGCCTCCCTTAGCCTTTCTCGGCGTGGCGTTCATTCGTTCAGTTGGTTGATTGTGCCTGGTTTGCAAAAAGAAAAACGTGGAAAGTCGAGTGTTTGTAAGCGAGTGATGATGGGTTGTATGTGTGCTGCACACAGCACATGGCACACATACGGGTTATAATGTGCGGATGAGAGTGTATGCGTGGGAAGGAGGTAAAATAATAAGATATGAAGGCGACAGATTTTTTGTGCTGCTGGTGCCGAATGATGAAATACTGTTCGCTGTTGTTGATGCTGACGGAAGAGACGGTAGCGAGGAGGTGTGTGAAAGTTGCTCCGGGGAATGGAAAAAAATGCGGGAAAATGAAAAAAAAGGAGTTTCTCCGAGTGAGTTTCGTCGAGCATAAATATGAGCACATTATGAGAGGCTGGGTTGGAAAAGGGTGGCTGGGAGTGGGGACGAGGAAAGAGAGGGAAAGCGGGAGGTAGTGTGTACACTGTGCGGATGAGGTTGAGATGAAGGTTGTCAACATCATTATTCATTCGCGGCTTCAGAAGTGGATTAGAGGCAGAGTTCCGAGAAGGTTCCAAATGCCTATGGCGAAGAACGCAATCCTATATTGCCCAAACTCCCAATCTGGAAGCTAAAGTTTGCCTGCAGCTTTGTGGAATAGAACTTAAGAAGTTGTTAATTGACTGCCTTCTAAGTGTAGACGATATCGAATTAAATGTATCTTTTTAGATACAAATTGTTATATTTGAGATTAATTATTTTTACGATAAGTTAATAATCATCAAAACTTATTCAATGCAATCCTCCTAATTTATGTATTATGAAGAACTTTTATCTTTATGTTTGTCGACAGAACTTATCCTGGAATCTCTTACTGTTTTTAATTTACCATCAAATGAATTTCATGTACTTACGCATTAGCTTCATCAGAAAGCCTTACCTGAAATAAGAGAAAAAGGAAATCAAATGAACAAGCTTCAATAATCCAACTGTATAAATTTGACAACATTTGCAAACGAAGTAAATCACGAAATTCGCATATAAAGGATTACCCTGCACTCCCGAACAAAAAAGCCAACAATTCACTCGATAATCCCCAATCAAACAGACCAACTTTAAAGCAGAAACGCGCCAATAAAACCCGGCCAAACAAGATCGCACTACTTGAGAACCACCCTTCCCAGTTCGTCCTGTCAGTATGGTACCTTTTCCCGGAAAGCAGTGCACAAGTGAAGCCAAACTTCTTCTTCTTTTTCTTCTTCTTCTGTGATGAAAAATGAGCCTTTCCAGAAAGTGAGTAGCGACGATCCTATCGTCGGTAACAAGACCAACTACCCACACTATCGCCGATGGGACCCGGAGTATGCAAGAGTGTGTAGAACCATACTGCATATCCTCTCGCCAGTCGTAAGATGTGGGTTTTCAAAAGCTGCACCGAGCAAAAGCAGCGGCACATGTAAAGGGATTTCGTAAGCCGGCCCGTGCGAACGCTCACTGTGCAGCTCTCTACACCAAAGAGCGGATCAACCGGATTCCTTTGCAGTCCACGTAATGATGTACGCTACGCGTCTTGAATGGTCGGTCGATTTGTCGGGCGATGGGGCAGATGCCGGGGGAAGCCAATATATGTGCTTTTGCATAGTGGCTTCTTGCGTTGGCTTTTTGCAGTGTATGAAATATGCGAAATGAGGGAGTCCAGCTTTTTTTTATTGATGTCACTCGGCGGAGAGTGCAAGGTTGTTGGTTGAGAGAGGGAGAGCGGTAAAGGACCGGCGGGAAGTACCTACTAATAATAACGATGGGATTAGCTTACGGATGAAAGTTATGAGCCTGGAGCTGCAACGGAGAGGTTCAAAGATATTTTTACAAACAGATTTTTTAGTGGGTAAATTTAAGGGAAAAAGCTGAATTCATCCACCTATGGAGAGATCTGACCCTTTTTTCTGATTAAAATTTTACTTTTGAATAATTTGCTGGTAGGGTAGAAAACTACTTCGGCCTATCAAGCAGAAAACTTCAAATAAATCCATGATTTCAGAGTGAACAAATCTGCGTTTGGTACGATACTTTAGTTAGTAAGCTACCGAACGAAGTCAATGAGAACGCGTGATATGAAGGTTTGCACCCATTATTCCCAAAAACAAAAGAAGCGCTCCGACCGAATCAATTTGTATCTTCATCCGATACGCCGAAGTGAATTCATTGGCATTTCAATGGAGTTTCAATGTGTTAGGCCGGGTTTGACTTCTGACAATACCTCAACGATTGGTTTCTCTTTATCAAATCTTACGGTACACACGGAAAGGTAAATAAATTTGGAAGCCATCAGTAATCATAACATTCCGTTTGGTGCTAAACTGCGCTAGATTAAGAAAGACTAAGAGTGGGTTGTGCTTAATAGGCCGGAAATGGGGTAGTTAACCCTATGTGTCTACATTTCCATGCGATACATTTTGGATCATCATCCAAGTCAGAAACTATCCCTTGGGTTCAGGGATGCCAGATGATTTTTTCAAAAATCTGTATGAGTGTCAAAAAATATGTCTGTATTTGTCTGTATTCTAGAAAAATCACCGCATTGCAGATTTCGTATTTCCCACATGTATTTTGGCTATAAAATTGCCACACACTAAACTAAACAAATAAACATTTTTAAATTTAAATAAGTCCGTTTTTGCGTTTTAAAATTTTCCGTGCAAAAAAAAAAATACGAAGCCAAAACTTAAAAAGCATTTTGCTGTTTAAAATCAAGAGATTAAAAAAAAATAAAAAGTTCGTTCAAGGTCTATGTACCGAACCATCGGAATTAAGTGACAACGTAAAAAAGAAACATAGGCATGTGGGTAAGGCTAGAAGAAGGGAAAATCTATTAATTCAAATAAAAATAACTGAGAAATGATCAGAACTTACCGAACAGATTTTATTATTTAGTCTTATGTTGCTTGAAAATAGTCGAAAAGCTGTTTTTTATGATTTCAGTGATTCCTTTTTTATTTTGATGGCTTTTCCATATTCCTTGGACGCTAGGATTCCCTGCATCATAGCTGCATCCATCCTGTTACGCAGTTCAGTTTTGTTTAGGGTGATCGACGAAAACATCCTTTCAACTGCCGCTGAGGAGTGTGGCAATGCAAGTAGGGTTGGCACAATTCGTCTGAGATAAGGAAAAGCGATTTCGCCATTCACCCGTTTGGTGGCCAGTACAACTCCCCAAAATTCAACACCATCTTCAAAATTGTATCCATTGGAAAATCTATGTTTCTCACCTCACGGAATTCGTCGTCTACCATTTGCATTTCTAATTTGTTGATAACATTTGAGAAAATCCGCAAAACTGGGTACATTGAGGGGTGCGTTTTATTTTTGAGATTTTTTGGGTCAATGCCCTACCTCAAAATCCTGGCAATGGTTTGCGAGAATCATATCATCCATATTGATACGTTTCCCGATGTGATTTACAAGCGTTATATATCGCCATTGTTTTGAAGTGATGAACATCCTCAAGGTTGATGCTATTGGATGACAAAACATCATCCAAATATTTTTGTACGCCAGTACCCATATAAACCTTTTCCACGGTAGTTTCTGGGTTGCAAAATTAACGAACCAAGGTCTTCAAGCTTCGCAATGTAGTCTGGTCTCATGAAATTTTCTAGGATTTCCTTGAGCAAACGAACTAGCTCAGAATTGAGTCGGAATATCAAGCAAAGCTCCTTCATGGGGTTCTCCAAGATACCGCTGATTTCTTTCATCTTCTCGGCATGAAGTCCACATTCGAATTAGTATAATTTAAGTATACTCTGAGAGCTGAAAGTTTTTCTAGCATCCGTTTCACCACCTGCTCTAATGACAACCAGTGTGTGGCAGCCGGGTGGAGCATTTCAATGGTTTCAAGTCCATAATTGCTTGAAGCTGTTCAAATTTCGAAAATAATTTTGTTTATATTATGTTAAATTTCTGGAACCAACTGGTAAAAATCTGTACAAAATCTGTATTAACTTTCAAATATCTGTATAATGTCTGTAGTCTGTATTGGATCTGTACGAAACTTCAAATATCTGTATAAATACAGACATATCTGTATATCTGGCACCGCTGCTTGGGTTACCCGGAATATGTCTGGATGTGGCCAATGTGGTCCTGGAAACTTATATGACTGCCAATGAACTAGTTTTTGAATTATCATGTGATTTGTGGTGTCGCATGATGGGTTTTGGTCCAAGTCAGAAACTAACCATCACCCCGGGGCTACCCGGAACATGTCCAGGTTTGACCAATGTGGTTGAGCACATCTGGCATAGAGTATGACTGTACTTACCCCATAATTATACTGGTTCAAAAATCGTACCGGCTTTGAAAGCTCTCAATTAAAATCTATGGAAGTGCTCAAAGAACACTAAGTTGAGGGCAGCCGTAAGGCCCCCGTAGGGACGTAATAAAGTCAAAAAGGAGAAGATTTCTCACGCCATTTTTCAAATAGACCAATGTAACAAATGTAAACAAATCGAGTTAAGCGATACAAACTATTGCTCTTCTATCATTGTATGTGATACAAAGCCACCCATCCAAATTTATTTTCATTTATTCATGATAATCATAGGTCAAAAATTGTCCAATGTACAGTTTGAAATGATGGGTACTAGGCTGGGACACGGATATATGAAAAAAAAAGTATGATTTCCGGGGTCCTTCTGGGTCCTAGAATAACTGTGTAAAATTTCAGGTCGGTCGGTGGAACTATATTTTAGCGCCAGCGGTTTTAATTTTACATAGGATTTTCTATGGGAAAACTTACTTTTCCAAATAAAAATCTGGTGAGGTCACCCATTATCCTCTAAAAATAAACCAACCTAATTTTTCCCTAGGAAATTTTACAAGGAAACTTTTCTTACAAGACCGCGAAACGATCCGACGCTTGTGGAAAAAGTTATTTAGCCATTACTGATTGCTAACCAAATGAACTGCTCATTATTCTTTTTTTCTAGCAGCACTGCCAGCTGCCGCCTGCTGCTGTCTGCGCGAGGCAGTCACGTTGTGTGGGGGTTCACTCAGCATGGAGGAAAGCCGATATCATGCGCAAAGAATCTTCGATTTTGATGAAACTTTACACAGGTTTCCGGTAAAGTACAACAATTATGTTTCACGGGGGTCATTTGGAAACAAGCGTGATTTTTCACAAGGATGTATTTGCTTTGGCGCACAATTTATTCAAACCTTATCAGGCGATGTGCTGCTGCTCAGACTTCAATATTTCATCGGCTTCAGTTTTCGGTGGTACTCCACAACTAGCGGTAGGTATTCATGTTGTTCGGGATTTTTGGTTACCGAGTTCTTGAGGTCGGAAACAAGCTTTACGGCCCTTTCCGCGACATCATTCACAACCCCAAGAGCTTTAACTCACTGCTGCGCTGTTAAGTAGAAAAGAACCGCCGTCACTATCAATAATTTTAAAGCACTTTTTATGTTCAAAATCGAAACAATTTTTATGAAAATATGTCACTCCAATGTTCAATGTCATCAGTTCCAACATTGCGTCGACACCGCTGTAGACTACGATGTCCAACCGGAATCGTCCGAAGATGTTGACCAGTGTCTGCGCTCCATCGATCAAGCAATTTCCCGGGCCAGGGAGCTACATGTGCCAGTATTAGAGTGATGCAAAATTTGAAATTTTCGCTCCACAATACTTAAACGATTCCAAATCGGATCCTGGCTAACCTCTCAAAATTTGAACCCATTTGGTGAGAAACTGAGATGGCACAAACCATTTGAAGTTTGTATGGGAATTACTATGGTAAAACCAAGATTTTTGTTCATGTCTATCTAATAATTCACCATATCGGTCTGCTTCAAAAGCTTTCAATTTTACTTGTAGGAAATTTTCCTAGCTACAACTTTGCTGAAGACCACTTTTTGATTGAATGCAAGGATCGAAAGTTATTAATGGTTCAATGCACTGATGTCTTATGATCATGCTCAATCAACTGCTCAGCAGGCAACATTGATGTTTCTGGGGCGTTGAATAGGACACAAAAATTATGGCTACTATGTCACACTGCAAAATACAGTGTTGCCTACAGAGCAGCTGCTTGATCATGTCATAAGTTTACCAATCTCTTAAATAATTAATAACTATTTCCTGTCTTGTTTTACATAAAAACGATCTTTAGCAAAGTTGTAGCTGAGAAAATTTTCTATAAGAATAGCTATCGAGCTGTTTTGCTGCTCAATATGGAAAAAGTCTAGAAGGTAATGAACAAAAAGTTGAGATTTCCCATAGTAATTTACATGTAAACTTCAAATGGTTTGTGCGAAGTCTGTTTCTAACCAAATGAGTTGTAACTTTTGGAGGCTAATCACGACCCGATTTGAAACCATTTAAGCACTGTGGAGCGAAAAAGTCAAATTTTGCATCAGTCTAGCCAGTATCCAGACAGGTGAGTAATACTCTGAACCTTGACAGGCCTACCAAAGACCTCATTAGACTCCGCAACACGATTCGTAGGCAGTACCAGCGTACTGGGCTGCCTAACCTGAAGACCAATTGCAACCGTTTGAACAAAATCATCCAAGCCAGGATGGTGGATCTCAGAAATATCGATTTTGCAAACAAGATTCGCTCTATCCCAGATTGTGCTAAGCCATTCTGGAAAATGGCAAAGATTTTGAAAAATAAGCCGAGGCCCATTCCTCCCCTTTCCTCTCCTAACCAAAATTCGGACCCATCTTTACTAATAACCCCATTTGAAAAGGCCAATGCTCTTGGACAACACTTTGTAAATTCACATAACCTTGGCCACGCCATGGTGAGTCCCCACGAGCCTGCAGTATCACAGGCAATGTCTAGAGTCGCTGCCACCCCCGTAGTTGTCCTTGACGAAAGTAGAATATCGGCTGATGAGGTGATAGCAGCGATTAAATCAACAAAGAACATGAAGGCCGCTGGTGTCGATGGAGTGGTCAACCTCGAGCTGAAAAACTTGAGTGTTGACTTCTTCAAGCACCTTGCAGTGGTCTTCAACAAGTGTTTAATGCTTGGCTACTTCCCTGCATGCTGGAAGTTAGCCAAAGTTATTCCAATTCACAAACCTGGCGAAGACCCTACCAGTGCCAAAAGCTATCGCCCCATCAGCCTCTTGTCATCCATCTCGAAGCTATTCGAAAAACTGATACTCAGCCGTCTGCTGGGGTTTGCAAATGATAATAACATCTTTCTCAAAGAACAATTCGGATTTAGGAAAGGCCACTCTACCATCCACCAACTCGCACGGGTTAGTAACATCATCAAGCGGAACAAGTCCGTTTCCAATACATCTGCCATGGCATTGTTGGACGTCGAGAAGGCGTTCGACAATGTCTGGCATGATGGCCTAGTGTACAAGCTGCATTGATACAACTTCCCGATCTTCCTCGTGAAGATCATCAAAAACTACTTGTCGGGCAGATCATTCCAGGTCTTCTTGAACAATTCTCCTTCTGATACGTTCAACGCTGATGCTGGGGTAGCTTCCTTGGTCTTATCCTCTTTAACATCTTCACGTCAGATGTTCCTCCCCTTCCGGGTGGTGGTATTTTGTCAATGTTTGCGGATGACACTGCCATCATCTATAAGGGTCGAGTGATCCGTGCTCTGACAAGAAAACTCCAATCAGGCCTGGATGTACTGTCCGACTATTTTAAAAGCTGGAAGATTTGTATCAATGCAGCTAAAACACAGACCATCCTGTTTCCACACTCCAATTCACCCCGGCTTGTTCCGCCTGCTAACTCAAAAGTCCACCTTGATAACACTCCCATTGAATGGTCGAGTGAAGTCGTCTACCTTGGTCTCACCCTTGACAGCAAGTTGCTATTCCGATCCCATGTGGACAAAACATCCACCAAGTGCAACATCTTGATTAGGTCGCTCTACCCACTTATCAACAGGAAGTCCACCCTTTCTCTTAAAAACAAGTTTGCCATCCACAAGCAAATCATCCTCCCCACCATTGAGTACGGAACGCCAATCTGGGAGAGTTGTGCTATGTGCCAACACCTTAAACTCCAAAGGATCCAGAACAAGATCAGAGGTTCAGAGACACCTGTCTGAGATCAGATCATCAGATCATACGTGATCTGGCACGTTAGGTTAAGTTAGAGTCGTAGTTAGGTAGGTTATCAAATTTTTCAATTAAAACAAAACACACTCCCCAAGGGGTATTCTGCTAACTAGATGAAATACGCAAATAGTAAATTATCCAATTATCCAAATATCCAATGAACAAAGATGAAGAGCCAGATAGGCTAATCAATTAACCTGTAAAATCAATGTATAAATCATAAACAACAGAAATAAACGAACATTTTACTACTTACTACTGAAATAAACCATTCACGCTAAGCGTGTCACAATTATGCGAAAGGACATTCAGCTGGCTCTTCGTATTAGTGGTGAACGCTCTTCATTTCTCCGTTGAAATCTATCAAAACCGGCCCTTTTCAGAGCCACTAAAAGATTCCACAAGAGAGTTGGGAAGGAAATTTCTGCTGCTTACAACTGATCGCATCACAGTGAATCCTGATCTAAAAATTGCAACCAGCAAGTGGCCTAAAACCAAAAGCGATGCGATGCTATGGCGATGACTAAGGGGCTTAGAAGCAGAAGGGTGAAAGCCAATTCGCTTTTTCGATTTCCTCTTTTGTGATGACCATAGCTTCCTATTTCGCACTATTTCTGCTATGCTCTTCTATCATCCACAACAATAAACGTATCAATGAATGTGTTTGCCGTCGAGTTAACGTTATCTGACCGTGCACTCCGTAGTTGCTCCTCCGTGAATGATCACTACTAATCCACTTGCACAGAGAACTACATAGATGGGTGCATGGGATAAGCTTTCCATCTTCAATGTACAAGCACATTAATTCATTCTATAGATCAATTCACAGCGCCGGCCACGTCCTATCGGTCTTTTGGGGGAGGGAAGGATGATTAGTTCGACGTCCGGTTGTTACTAGAGACCGAGAATACCTCTACATCTCCACGGCTATCTCGGGAAGGATAGTAGTGTAAGCGAGGTAGGTTATTTTTAGATTAGGATTCACTATGGTAAGTTATGCGATCGGTTAAAGCAGAATTTGTTCTTTATTTATAGGGAGATAGAACTCCCTGCATTCTGCTCAGTAAGCAGAAACGGTAACCACTGAACTACAGAACCTCGTCGTAATGCTATATCGACATGTTTCGTCTACTTACTACTCTCTGACGATTTTGCTGGGGAAGCAGCATATGCATGTACGTAATTGGTGGATTTGTTAATTATTCGACGCTTTTGGACAATGCTTGACATTTACTACTTTTTCAATAGTTTCTTGTTGAACATAAACAGTCAAAAGCATTGATATCGATGCGTAAGCGTAGCCCTGATCGATTGGTGATAAAATTATTGAAATTGGTTCAGGGGCAGCTGAGTTATTAACGTTCAAAATCTTTCATAATTTGTTACATGTTCGATTTTCAGTTTTCACAAAGTGTACCCCCATATAGAAATCAAAGACGTAGTCCTACGTCAAAAACATGTGGCATATACCTGTGCATATGTATGTATAGCGTATGACGTACCCACACCACACAACAAACGTCTAATCTTATAGGCTATTGTTTTGAAGCCATCATCGCATCAGAATTTGTGCAGTAAATTGTTCAGTTCTTAGTATTCTAAAATACCACTTCCTGTCGCAAAATGGAAGGTAAACTCTTGTTTATAACAATTTATTTCACATATTTTGATGAACATTCTTTTCAGTGGAGCACCAGATCCAGAAAAAAAATAAATGTTGGTGTTTGTTCTACTATACTCCTCCTTCAATTTTGTGACTTCTTGATTGTCATATTTTCTTCGTACAGCTAAATAACATCAATTTCAATTGTTTTTTTTTTGCCTATTTGGAGCATTTTTGAGGTTTTGGCCAAATTTTGTTTTAAGGGAAAAGCTTCCTTGTATACACCGAAAAAAAAAATGAACTTAAGAATTTCATAAGCCTCGAATTATTAACGACACATATGCATTTCATAAGTGTGACTTATGAATAATTTCCATATAACATGAGGTAGCTCTTATATGCCTTTAACCATTTCATTTTCCCAAGCGTTGAAAGACGACCGGTTCACACACGGGCCCCGTCCTTGGTTCGGTTCCAGTGCGCCCAGTTGATATTGACTTAAGCTGAACACTAATCCAGTCAGAAAGATTTTAATTGGTTTTTGAATTGCAGAACTGTTCGGTAAAAGTTTAAAAATAGGTGTAAAATTCAAAAATGAGAAAATTTGTTTCGGACATAGCATAAAATGAAAGCTACAAGTGTGTAGAATATGTGGCCAAAAGGATTTTACGATCCGAAACATATTTAGCGAGTTATGGCGCTTTGAATGAACCTTTGTCATGCGCGCTGAGGGACGCTACAAAAACTTTAAACGCGTTTTTCTCGAAACCATATTTTTTATAACAACTTAGAGTATAGGGCTTGAACAAATGATCCGATTTACAATCGGAAAATTGCGCTTTAAAGGATACTATTTTTTGTATGGCTTATACCTAAAATAAAAAAAAATTGTTAGTTACTATTTTTTAAGCAAGGTCAAAGTGAGAAAAAAGGGGTAAAAAAAGCACTAAATTTTCAAATGTACATAATTTGGTCAATTTTTGTCGGATTTCGTTCTAGTTAGTTATAAGCCACAGGGAATATTATCAATTTTAACCACAATAAAAAATTTTCATTTCAGTTCACCACCAGAGGGTGTGCACTCGAAGTTCTGCAGCAAAACCTGACTGACACTCCTCCACGCGAGCCGCCATTTTGAGCTGCCATTTTGTTTTTTTACCTTCAAAAAATTTCCAAGTATTCAGGAATAGTGGACAAATATAATTATCGAAACCGGAAGTTCGTATGTCTTTTCATTCTCCTGAAAAAAAATCCAAAGTTCAACTGTTTTTCAGCCAAATCCAAGTAAACCTCCCCTTAATACCATTTAATGATAGAATGACGATTTCATTGATTCCTTACGAATAACGGTGATTTGAATTTTTACTGATATTTTCAGCAATTCAAATAGCCAGTAAAAAATACTGACTCCTGTAAAATTATCTTAGTGTGTGTGTTCTATTTGGTGAATTTTCACTTAAATTTTAGATGGAAAATTTTCAAATAAATCTTATATTGTATCAGACTTATTTCTGACAGACCAGGAATCAATTTTGACAAACACCTTCTCGAAAATTGGTCGATCAACAACAGAGGGATTTTCCAACAACTTAATTAATTTGCGAAGAGTCAAATTTAAGTACTTTGACATGGAACTATCAATTCTATACTTTCATCTCCTCCTCATCTATCGTATAAAAATTACCACTTCAGTCTGTTATTTGAAATTATCATCTTCAACTATGCAAATTTAAGTGTTTCATTTGGTGAATTTTTACTTTAATTTGAATTTGGTTTTCGGAGAAACCAAGAATAACCATCTTGACAGGACTACCTAAACTTCCGCCATTTTGATTTCTGGCTCATGTTTTTCTCCAAAATCTAACCCCCTTAAGTACTCATCCCCTAGGTAAAAAAGTCAAGATCATAGGTATAAAAATGATACTACAATGCGTTGAATCGGAACCTACCTAACTAATAAAAACCAAAGATTTAAGTAAGCTAAAGGAGAAAAATCTATACAACTCTCTAATAAGGAAAATCCCCGAGGTTCCGATTCAACACATTGTAGTATCATTTTTATAGCCATGATCTTGACTTTTTTACCTAGGGGATGAGTACTTAAGGGGGTTAGATTTTGATAAGTTCTTTAGTGGGAATGACACTGATGAAGACTGCACATTGTAGTCGAAATACGTATCTGTCATGGATACCAAAATTAATTAAGTGGAATTAAATGGAAGATAACCTTTTTTGCTGTTTTATTTAGCATTCCGCTAACAACCCAATTTCATTACTTCATCATGTTTTTGTTTAATTGCGTAATCGATATCTTCTATAAAACATAGCATGAAAACATCATATTTAATCGAAATGACGCCTGAGACAAAGTTGTAGGAAAAAGAAGACCTTTTCATAATAAAATACAATCCCAAAGTTTGTTAAAAAAACATAAATAACAAAAAACATATTTCAAACTTATTTTTGTTTAAAAGTTTCTAAACATAATGCTATCTTGTGACCCCTCTGCCTTATATGTGAAAAGGCAGAGGAAACACTGGAGCACATGGTCTTCAACATTGGCGTAGCTAATGAGTGCCTAGGGTGACTGGTCCCCCCCAGAATGATCCAGGACACCTCCAGATTTTTTTTTTGGGATTCTAATACCAACAATTTTAATTATATAAATCAACATCAATTTCAGACGGGGACCAGGCACCCTAGCTACGCCAATGATCTTCAACTGTCCAATATTCAGGCAGAGAGCAGGGCGACGCTTAGCGGAGTGGTCATCTATATGAAGAATATTAAACAAGAAATGTGTAGACACTTCTTAAATATTGTCAGAGCAACAGAGAAAGTGAAGAGCACCTATTTAGCAATGCCAACTAGACGAGCTGTGTCAATGATTGGTGCATGAACACAGCCTAAGCTTACACGACTGTACTAAGATCTTTGTTTACGTAGTCTCGGAACAGATCTGGCAACAGTTCTCAAAAATCCATTCCTGTCAAGGTGAGCAGCATTATCATTCTCTGTCCATAATTTTCCTCTTCCGGTCTCAGTCTCAGCGGGACCATAAACCGTCCTGGACCACCTTCCACCAAGCCCGTCCGCCAAACGTGAACGTAATCAAGAAATTAGATGATTGAATGAGCCAAAGCCGAATGCCTTAGCTCTTCTTGTCGTCATCGTCAACGTCGGCGGTGAAGATTTTCGGAGCCACCGACGACCGTCACACTTCTCATCTCATAATTTTTTCCCTACCTTGCAGCCTGTCTGCCTCCTCCAGCCTCAGATCTTGGCTCAGCAAATAATCTTTATTGATTTTTTTTTCTTTTACCCAAACCTCAAACCGCCACCCATCATCGTCGTCATCCACGGCCGCGGGACTCTGGCACCCCACAAGTGGGAAGCATTTTTTCTCATTCAGCGCATTTTCCAATCTATTCTCCTATTTTATGTGTCTATGAGTTACCGATTCGACGGTTCAACTGCTAGAAGAAGAGGGGAGGTAAGGGTGATCGGGAGCAGCAGCAGCAGCACACAGTCTAAGGCCGACAACATAGTAGAAGCGATTCGAAGCGATTCGATTCGTTGGCAATAAGCGGAGCGCTTGCGTGAAAGCACCCTCTATGAGCGTTCTATGGGAATCGCCCAAACCAGCCATAGTGAAAGCGATGCGAAGAGGTGTAAAGCGTTCAGCAAAGCGACAGAGCTGTTCGTGTTGTGTTTTGACGCCTTCGAACGCAAGTGGACTGATTCTAGTGAGGAAAAATGGACACCGAAATCGATTCGGAAAATCTGATTGCTCTCGTTTTTACGAGAAAAGCGCTGTGGGACAAAACATTGAAACAGTACCGGAACCGGTTGATGGTCGATAAGCTTTGGCGACAAGGGTGAACTGCAAACTCTCTTTCGTTGTTGATTATGAAATTAATCGTGCTTGAGGAAGCGAAATATTCCTCATCGGATGAATCCATGCTGAATAACAAATTTGAACAAATATTTTGCACTGCGCGCGCGACTGTAATGTTTTCAAAAACGCTTTCACTATGTCATAGGTTGCTTCGCTTGCCGCTGCATTTCGCTTTGCCAATTGCTATCGCATCGAATCGCTTCGAATCGCTTCTACTATGTTGTCGGCCTAAGGAAAAATAATGATAATCAGGTTCGATCGCTTTCCGTTTTCCATCGTTCGCTCACTCCGACTCCCACCAACAAACACACACACACACACACAGACACAGCAAAGGAGGAGAGCTAATGCAACCTCCTCAGTTTTTTTCCTTCTTAGCGTCTTCGAAGCTTTGACGGTCGTCAGGCGGTCGGTGTGTGGAACTGTAGTAAAAAGAGAATAATTTTCCATCGTTGCCAGCATCCCTAGGGTAAATTCGCTTTTTATGAACTCTTTGCCCTTTTTGGTGGACCACTTACGGATTAATTCAATCAGATGACATTTTCTACAATGCGTACAACTGCATCGGATTCATGGGAAACATTGGTTTAATATTTTTTGAAACCTGTAGAAAATACAGCTTAATGTAAAGCACGACAGAAGCTGTCATATAAAAACAAGGTCCAAATTAAGGCACGAAATTGTAATGTTTCCTTTACTGGACCAATTGTTTGAGATGAAAATATAACTAAAAATAAGGCCTTTTTTAATGTTATCGGATTAAATTAAATGTTATTCACCCAAGTAACCAATAGTTCTGATAAAAGGCTATTTGTGGCTTAAGCAGCTTGGTTGAAGGTGGTCTGTAGAGTTTTAGGCAGCCTCATTTTTAAGTCGTTAAAAAGAATTTGAAAGTTCCGGTACCATAATTCAAAGGAGCTTCTGGCGGAACTTGAACGGAAGTTTTAGAAAATAAATTAAAAAAGGTTTTTGTGCTCTACTCCAATTTTATATTTAGTTCGGCGCTTTTATGAAAGTTAATTCTTAAAGTCAGGTCTTTATGATAGTTATTTCCGAAGGCAGGCATGAAGTGTATTGATTTATCAAGCATTAGTAGCAGTATTGGAGCTGTTTGAAGAAAAAAACCCACCCAAGTAACAATTTTGGTTTTATGAGGGTTCTATAGACTATAATTTAGACTAGTGTTTGTCCGAATGGTAATCCAACATACTTGTGGTGCAGTGGTTAGCGTTCGTAGATCGCATACTTGAATACATGGGATCGAAACCAGTACATTGCTCTTTAATTTTTTTATGTTTGTGTGGAATACTAATGCACTGCATTTATGGAACAAAAATTAATGTTCGTAAAGATGAAACGTTCAGTGACTTAAATAAATCATAATTCTTTTATTTATATTAAAATTATGATTTATTTAAGTCACTTAACGTTTCATATTTACGAACATTTATTTTTGTTCCTAAACAAAAACTTGCGTGGATTGCTTCATGTGGGCTATGACAGACCTTTTTAGAAACTTTCAAGTTGCTAAGAAGTTCCGTAGGGAACTTTTAAGATACTTTAATGTTGCTAAGAAGTTCCCCTGAGAACTTGTTAGGAACTTTGTTGTGGCCATGTTTTCAGCCATGCCTGAAATTCCTAAGAAGTGCTTAGGGATGCTTTTTGGAACTTTTTTTTGAACTTCAAGAGCCTGAAGTTCTTCGTGTGCTTTCAATAGCTTCTAAAGTAGCCAGAAAGTTTTGGTGGAACTTTATATGCACTTTATGGAACTTGAGAGTGGGAGAGTTGAATCTGGAACTTTTGGTTGCTTGGGAAGAAAGTACTGTCGGAACTTTAATTGAACTTTATGGAACTGGAACACTCTGTCGGAACTTTATGGAACTTGAAAGTTCTGTCAGAACTTTATTCGAACTTAATGGAACTTGAAGGTTCTGTCGGAACTTTTTTTTTAAACTTTATGGAACTTGGAACTGATTTTTATCGTTGAATGCGGAGTTTTTGGTTACTTGGGCAGCCCTTTCTATTGTGTCTACAGTTAAAAATTTTTATTTTTGATTTTAATTTTGCAGCGCAGGGTGCGGCAGTAAGAGCGCAAGCTAATCCAAGGCCGATAGTAAAGGAGGGGTAATGGCTGACTCGCCACATGCAGGCTACATGATCGCCATAGGAAGGGTTAATGATTAGATTGAGGTAGGTGGTTGGATGTTTTTTTGGATTATGTTGGCCACGGTGCTACAAAATGATATGGTGTTTGTAAGTTGGAAATTTTGAATGAGTTATTTAATTATAAATGAATTCACTACTCAGAGTTCTGCTCTACTTTGAATCTATTTAGAGTTACTTGTTTTTTTTTTTAACAATGCGTTTATTTTTCCAGGCTTATTTGCTGTAGCTTTGTGGAGCCGATATTCATTGTTTAGATTACAAAATTACTTAACACTAACGTTAGTAAAGGGAGGGCCGATTACTCGCGGCTATCTCGAGGTTAGGGGTAAAAAATTATAACAAATGGATGGCAGGGTAGGGATTGTGAACACAAGGTTTGGAGAGCATGTGTTCTTGATCTCGAACTAAGCGACACTCTGATGAAAAAGACAAACATGGTGGTACACCGATGGGCAGCTAACAACTTGGGAGAACACAAGATGGCACTAACTACTAAATCCTCAGATCTATCCGTTTTAAAAACACATAAATTAAATTCAAATAGTCGAGATCTCGGCTCGTCAAGACATCTCTAACGGGTATCGCGGGTTGTTTTCCTCGGGCCCTGAGGGATGTGGATAACATGCAACATGCTACATGGATAACATGAACAACATGCTCGATATCGTGATAACCACTGCCACACGCACATAAATTGCTGCCTGAGAGCCCAATTCGATAGAAGTGCGAGTCTAACGAGCAGTGATTGGACATAAGCCTTGATATAACGCGTATAAAGTCCAACCCTTTGAACCACGGTTTGTTCGACAGCTGTGGGAGAATAGAATGTAACCATCTTCCCAAATCACCATCATTCCATTTTTGTTGCCAACTGATGAGGACTTGCTGACGAGCAATGGAGATAAATTTGTTGAAAGCAATTTGTCGCTCAAAAATATCGCCTTCCAGTGCTTCATCGGCCTCATTGACCGAACAGCCTCCAATGAACTAAGACTATGCGTAAAAATGAAATAATGGTCAGAAGGTAGTGAGGCAATTCGCTCTACTGCGTAAAATATAGCTGCAAGTTCCGCAACGTATACGGAGCATGGTTTCTGCAGTTTATAGGAGGCGCTATGAAATTGATTAAATACACCAAATCCAGTGGAAGCATTTATGGTTGATCCATCTGTGAAAAATCTTTTATCGTTACTTACATGGTGGTACTTGATTGCAAAAATTGAGGCATTGAGGATTTCTTGCATCATGGTCAGATCAAAATTTACAGAGGAACTATAGAAGGCTTGAAAGCAATCACGATTGGAGATTAATAAAGAAGGATCAACCTCCAGCGTCATGTACTCATAGTACAAACTCATGAATCTTGTTTGAGGATTTCGGTCGAGCAGCTTCTCAAAGTTTTCTATTACCAAAGGATTCATTACTTCACAACGGATGAGAAACCGGAAAGACAGCTCAGCGAAACGATCTGTCAGTGGGATAACACCCGCGAATACTTCGAGGCTCATCGTATGAGTCGAGTGCATACAGCCTAGAGCAATACGAAGGCAACGGTATTGAATCCGTTGCAGCTTAAGGATGTGTGTTTTTTTGCTGGAAAGCTGCCGTACTCTAAAACCGAAAGGATGGTTGTTCGATACAACATGATCAGATCTTCCGGGTGGGCTCCCCATCAAGTTCCGGTAATTGTACGAAGAAAATTAATCCTTTGCTGGCATTTTTGTTTCAGATACGCAATATGTTTTCCCCACGTGCATTTGGAATCGAACCAGACACCTAAATACTTGAAAAATATACTTTAAGTGATTGTTCTACCCTTTAGTTGAAGCTGTAACTGTGCAAGATGATGCTTCCTAGAAAAAACAACCAACTCAGTTTTCTCCGGAGAGAATTCGATACCTAGCTTCATTGCCCAAGTAGACAAATTGTCTAAGGTATCTTGTAATGGTCCTTGCAGATCAAGTGCACTTGGTCCTATAACGGACACAACGCCGTCATCTGCAAGCTGCCTTAGCGAGCAATTTTCATCAAGACAACCATCAATGTCTTTTATATAAAAATTATAAAGAAGAGGGCTTAAACATGAGCCCTGGGGGAGACCCATGTAACTAATTCGTAAAGTTTCCATGAGAAAAGCTCATATATTTCTCAGACAACAAGTTGCTCAAATAGTTGTTAATAATTGGTGAAAGCCCACTATCGTGGAGTTTATCCGAAAGGACATCGATACAAACAGAATCAAAAGCCCCCTTGATGTCCAAGAAAACTGAACCCATTTGCTGTTTTTGCGCATAGGCCAGTTGAATTTCAGTTGAAAGCAACGAAAGACAGTCGCTCGTTCCTTTGCCTCTCCGACCTTTTTAAGTAATTAAAACTGACGATAATTCTTTTAGCACGCTTGCCGAAATTCTAAACACCGCATACAATAGAGAAAAAGAAAAATACCATAATTTTTAAACCCTTATTACATCCCATTTTTTTGGAAAAATGTTTAAAAAATTATAGAGAATCATAATAACAATTGAGTATCCTACTCACCAAAAATAATATTTGAAAAATAGATTGAACTCACCCGATATTCTTGAAGTACTTGACGTTTTGAATTAAATATTTCCATTTCTAGACTTCGTTTGGTTCAAGGGGTAAGCCACTCAGCCAGGCCAGTGACAAGGCCTTCACAGCAAAAAATAAATTTTAATATTACATCCAAGAGGATGCACTTCAATCATGTTGAAAATCTAATGCAATTTTTATGGCCACAAAAATAAACAAATGCAGTAAAAGCAGTGTAATGTCAGTTCATGCACTGTATTAATGATAATTTTGTCCTTTTCAGCAAGTAATATTACACCATATTTTTGACACGATTGAAGTGCATCCACTGTGATGTGATATCAAAATTAATTTTTTGCTGTGTATACCAACAGCAGCGTTTGACAGTAGGCAGCATGTCCCGGGCTCAAATCATTTATTTTGCTGTGCTGGGCTCGCTGTCACTGTATAACATGCTGCCTACGCGCATGCCACTGGGCTGCACTCAGCACATTGTGCCGAGATTAGATTCGTCATAGCTTGGGCACATCCACCTTCGGCACAATCTCTTAGGCATTGTATTGTTGCAAATAAAATGGGAGCACTGCTGGGCAACTGCCATTGAAGTTGTTCACAACATTACGTGCTGTTTGACTGACTGAGGAACTTAGACCAGCAGTTCACTTATAGATCTAATCACGAAATGTAGGTTCTAGAATGGGCTCAAGAGAAAGAGGCAGTTAATTAGACCCCATTAATACCCTTAATTAAAATAATGCTGAAACTCATTCAAAACAAATATCAGTTTGTAGAGTGCTCAAAACCTACAAGGAAATCCTGAGTGTGGAAAGGAATCAGCGGTCCTACGAAAAAACTGGAACCAGGGATAGTCAATTATGCTTGCCAGGGAAGGATACAAGTCGTACAAAGCCAGTAAACATCCGAACCGGCACATGACCGTGTTTTGCCAAAACACAAGGGCTGCACGTTGATCGATGACGAAACATACGTCAAATTCGATTTTAACCAGCTTCCCGGTCAAAAGTTTTACACGTTAGGTGTTTTACGAAGGCTGACCTTCATGGTGGCCCAAAACTTCTCAATCGGGCGAAGTTCCATCGAGTTCGGTGACGTCTTGGCGTTAGTATTGCTACACACCAAATTTCTTAAATCTCGTTCGGTACTTTTTTTGCTGGATTTGTTCGGTGAAATATAATTTTTACCGAATGCTTTACAAACAATATTATTTTACCAATTTTCCGCAATCATAACTGCTGAATTTCCGTAATCTGCAGAAATTTGCCGAAAACTGTAAATCAAATTTGCTGATTGAAACGCCATGGACGTTAGGCAACTGAATATCCTCCTCAAAAGTGCTGAGTTCGGCTTCATTTCTGATTTTTATGATGTTTGTATGAACGCAATATGGACATGCCTGCTAAAAATATATGGTTTAATAGTCGAATGAATTTGGAATGAAGGTGAATGGAAGAAGCAAATAATTAATCAATAAAAATTCAAATTTTTATGATTTATTAAAAAAAAAGAACAGTAGATTCGGTAAAACATATACTGAACGTCATGCTAAACTTTACTGATCGTTATGTAAAATTTACAGTCCGCAGGTCAGTAAATTTTGACAGCCCACAAGCAAAGAAAATTTACCGAACGGATTGTAAATTGAAAAATTACCGAATGGATTACCGAATGTTCAGCTGTTCCATATTTGGTAAAAATACCAGTAAACTGTAAACAAATCTTAGTGTGTATGATATACTTTGTAGATTGGATACTAGCGACACACACGACTCTTTTCAAATTCTCAGTCAGACTACTTTCAGGAATGATGTAGGGGCGTAAAAATTGATTCCAATCTAAATAAGAATACCAGAAGCATGACTGTTGCTATTCTCGGCCACGCCCATCTTTACCATAACTAGGGATAGAGAAGGAGATGTTGATGTAGTACTTAATTAACGAGAGGCCACCGACTTAGTGACACCCTCATAACCCAACTAACATTTTCAGCTTTGTAAGCCAACTTTTCCAGCGTTGTACTGTAAAGTAGCTGAAAAGAAGCTGCAGATACAGCTACAAGCAAAAGCTAGCAAAATAGTTTTGGAGAACGTTTACTCAACTTTCTCACAACCATTATTCAATTTGTCAGTCGCACTGAATAACATCAGCCAATAAACGCTAATGTCACTTCTATACACACACTAATCAACTTTCAACTTGTAGCTGCAAAACAAAGCTAACAAAATGAATATATTACTCATTTGATGGCTTCTACACAACCAACCACTCTTGCTGAATAACATTAACATCAAAAGTGCTTTTCCAATAACTAAACAACCTGTACTCAGCTTATAAACTGTGTTAGAGCAACTTCGGAAGCATTTTCACAGTCAACTAGGTTTATTTTTAGACGTGTGCAGTTTTACAGCTTTAACTCTGCTTTTTTATAACTAGTCGAGAAAAGTGATTCATGTGCACTATTATAAAGCCTCTACTCAGTGATTTTGTTGTAGAAGGGAATGTTGATTTGTTTACATAAGTTAAAAGTGTTGGCGTAGCACGTTGGCGTAGCACGTTGGCGTTGGTAGTGTCAAGGTTTGCCAATGAGGTCGTCTCGAGTTCGATTCCAGGTCCCTCCGGTGCAGGCTAAATAATTTCGTGATGATTTGTAACTAATTTCGATTAATTTGATTCACAGCAAAATAAACTAAATAAATTCCTTCATAAAAAAGCGTAAACAGTATTTAACCCGGCTTCAAGAGAAAGCTGTGTAGTGATTATTGGAAAACCGGAAAAAGGTTGAATAAAGTGCCTTTCAAGTTCACACACAACTAAACAGCAGGATAACAGCTGTATAGAAGCGTTACTGGATATGCAATAAGAGCTTCTCCCGACCGTTCCAACAGCCATAAGTAGCTGAGTAAGTTCGCCAGATTTGCTTGTATAGAGGTTGAGTAAAGGTTTCTTCATATCGTATAACGTTTGAATACAGCTTGAGGCTGTATAAATGAAATGAGTAAACCGTTTACGTCGTGAAATTGTTAGTTGGGAAGTGCTACGGAGTTGGAGGGTTGGGTAGGGTATTTGGTTAGGATTCTCCTCAAGTTGGCGATACTACCACTTAATCTAACTCGGTAAAATCTCCAACAGCCGATTACCTCGGCATTTACTTTTGCTGATATCTCTGTAAAATATCTATTTGTTAGCTGATATCTCATTATTTGTTAGCTGAGTCTCGGCAATTGTTTTACTGAATTTCAGCAAAATAAATTGCAGACCTACTCGGCTGTTGGAATCTCGGTGAACAAATTTAAGTGTGCGTATATTGTTTATGTGTTGCTCATTTAATCTCTCGATAGCTGAGTATCGAAAGAAAATATTCATGTTGTTTAGTGATCATGCATTTTAAGAGTCATGATGGAGAGCTTGGAATTAAACCCATGATTTTCTGCTCAGTAAGCAAAAACGATCCCTCCAGAGCCATCGAGCATCACAGAACCATAACGTTTCGTGACTACGTTTTCGCTTGTTATGTGACGAACGACTGGTTACCTGGTTACACCTGATTGAAAAACTTTGCAGAATCAATAAATAAAATACCATGAATATAGCATAGATGACTAAAACATCTACTGTGGGTTCATAATAGGCCAATTTACCTTAGTTTTTTGTCTCTTCTACTTCTTATTTCCCCGCTGCTCCCCGTTAGCTCCGGTCGCGTTCGGTTTTTCCTTATTGCTTATTTATAATTTATTACTTTTTTTTCACTCCTTCCTCGGGTGCTTCATTTACTTTCCCAGTCTGTTTCTGCTTCGATGTCGGTCTCCTCAGATAGGAACTGGCTGTGCTTGTGATGGTGAATAGTCGGTCCACCCCAGGGCAAGTGTTTGCTTTCGTGTGGTTCACAGTTTTTTTTTCATTCATTCCCCTTATTTTTTATAGCAAATGGTCCGCATGGCTGGATTCATTTCATCGATAATAATTAAAAAGCGAAAACTAGGGATGCATTGGATAATATGATCATAATTCAAACATATATTCATGCTTTTCTATGAAGCATTTTTGGGAACTGATCATTGTTATTATCAATTTGTTTAGTTCTTAAAAATTAAAAAAAAAAACATATTAGTACGTATTTGTTTGTTATGACTTCATGCTGTTCACTTAATTAAGCGGCATATGATTGGCCAATATTATAATTACTGTTAAAATTCTTTAAGATCCGTATATCAACTTCAATCAACCGTTTTCATTTTTGCATCTTCTCCTGGTTTTCTCTACATTGACGATTTTCTTTTTCCTTCTGAAGTGCTCTCCTTTCCTTTCTTCGATCATATACATTCATTGGGTAGGGATGGGACTATGATTGCAGCGATTTGGATGGGGTGAGTAGAATTATCCCTGTTGCTAACATTTCGTGAATTGAATGCGAGTTCTTCTCCCCACTCATTGGGACATCCCCTCGTATGATGGCTTGTCCTGTATCCGGTTGGAACATTTTTATCATTGGAAGGAGATTCTTCTTGCTCCCGTGGATCACGCGTAAGTGTCTCTGCTTACGGGTCCACCCTCCGTTTTTGGCCCTCCATACAATGGTAAATTGAATACAACCAGGTATCGTACTTGATCAAGTCATACGATGTGGGCAGTCCACTGTCTTATAACTGTGTCCTGCAACAATGAGCGGTATAAGCATATATACAGTGTATCTCAAAATTGATCGTACACCCTAAATTGTTTTAAACATGTTGAATAGACGTATTTTTTAAATCGTGGCTGGTGATTGAATAGATGTTTACTATTTATTGCTATAATTTTGGTCTTTATTGGAGGAGCCTGTATGAAGTTAGATTAATTTTAGTAAAACGCTCGATTTTCAACTTTTTACCTATGGAACGAATTTTGGTAAAATTAGTGGCTGATGAATGATTTTTATTGTGAACTAAAAATGGGCAAAATTTCAAAAAGGTATGTTCATTTTATTTCAAGAAAATATGATTTTTCAAGAAAAAGGCGTTTTTCTTAAATTGCTCTAACTTTTTTGTAAACTCACTCAATTATGCCCAATACTGAGCCAATAATTGGTAAATGTATGCTGAGTCAGCTGGCAAAAATTCAGAGTCGAATATATTTAAATTGTGCTTTTAGAGCCGTTTTTCTAAAATTTAAGTACTGCTGTACGATCAATTTTGAGATACACTGTACATACATAAAGCTTGAGACATTTAATATCTGGACACACTGTTCATTTTACTGCAGTGCTCCTAGCGATTGCATCTGGAATGTTTTGACAGCAGTTTGTTTTGAAATGTTTCTTCTTTCATTGCTAAAAAGCTCGTCAAGATTCATTTTGATTGAAAGAAGTTATACTTGATGGAAGCCGGGAACCGAACATTAATGTTGGACACCCACTTGGAAAATCTGTCGTGGTCAGGTTCAAAAATCGCGATCGATCGGCCGGATCATAGCAAACTATAAAATGGAAGCTGCGTTTGAAGGTGTTGAGAACGGTTAGGGCAAATCCAGGGCTGTCGGAATATGATATCGCCAAGAAATTCTATACCAGTCAAAGCGCTGTCAGAAGGATTCGTCAGCGAGAAAGATTTCGATCTTATCGGGCCAGTAAGCAACCAAACAGGACACTGAAGCAGAATCTAGGGGCCAAATGGACAGTTTCCCGGATAAAAGTTCTATAAAGCCACTGGTCGAGGTGATGCCCCTAGCAAGTTCAAATCCGTTTTTGCCGATAAATTTTCAAGAATGCTTATGATCTGGCCAGGTATTTGCAGCTGAGGACAAAAAACCGAAACGACAGAGATGAAGAGATAAAGGAATTCTGAGGATAATTTCAAGAAGATTCAGGGAAAAAAAGAAATCTGGAGCACTATTCCATGAGCATTTTTGAAGAATACTTCTGGAGTATGCTAAACGAAGGATTACAATTATGTCTGAAAATAATTCCAGGAAAACTTCAAAGGAACTCGGAAAAGAATCCCAGGAGGCTTCTGATGTTTTTTTCCTTGATTTGAATGCTAAATAATTTTTAATTAGAAATCTATGGAATTTGTTACTTCACTGCAAGCGAATTCTTAGGCATCTTGCAAAGTGAGAATGGAAGTCTACTCACTTTGAAAGATGCCTAAGAATTCGCTTGCAGTGTGTTACTTCACATTCCATAGATTTCTCATTAAAAATTGGAGAGGGAGGGAGTAAAATTCAAAGGGCATTATGAAATGAATTCATTGACAATTTTGAGAATAATTCCTAAGAATTTTTTACTAAGGAGGAGTTCAATGTAATTACTAGGTAAATTCCGTAAGTCACTCAGCACATTGTGCCGAAATTAGATTCGGCACAGCTTGGGCACAACCGTCGGCTTACCTTCGGCACAATCTCGTAGGCATTGTATTGTTATAAATAAAATGGGAGCACTGCTGGATATTTGTCATTGAAGTTGTTCACAACATTACGTGCTGTTTGACTGTATATTCAGGAACATCCTCTTATTAAATAGATCAGCAGTTCACTTCTCGGTTCATTTATAGGTCTAAATACGCAATGTAGGTTCTAGAGGGGGCTCAAGAGAAAGAGGCAGTTAATCAGACCCCATTAGCACCCTTAATTAAAATAATGCTGCAATTCACACAAAACAAACTACAGAACCCATATTCATCATCCTCTATATTCGGTCTCTAACAATGTTCCCCACTGGTTCCAACTCTTTCCGGCCGCTGATAAACCGTTGCTTTTCACATCATGAAAGGCTAGATTTCTGGACTGCCTTTGAGGGCATTATAAAACCCTAAAACGGACGTTTATTATGATATGAACCTGCCACTTCTCGCGTCATCCTCAACCCCATTTTCGCATGCGATTTCAAACCAAAACATTCAAGGTGTCAGAAATACCGGGTTGCCGGGATGGGTATTTTACAAACAATCGCAGCTTGCTCTATAACCGTTACAATCGGCACACCTGCGGCACATTGACAAAAAATATGACCCAAGATTGGTGTGCGAAGTTACCTTCCCCTTGGTGGGAAGGGTGATTCCAACGTTATATCAAGGAACGCTTCAAGGGAGTTGCAATCAAGTTCCGATGATATTTTTTTTTGATAATTCAAAGGAGATTTCCAAAGGGATTGTGAGGAGCATTTCAAAGAATTTAGGGGTGCCCTGAGCAAAATTAAAAAAAAAATTCATACAAAAATTTCATAGGAATTTTTGGAGAATACAAAGCGAATGCTGAGGAGAACTTCAAGTGAATTTTCCGGAGAAATTCTTCAGGGAATTCTTAGGTAATACTGCATAAATTATTATTAATTTGAAGAACGTTGCATATTGAATACAAGGAGTATTCTGCAGATGATTTTCATGAGTTTTATGGAGCAAATTATAAGAAAATTCCAGAAAGAGGACAAAGATGAACTCTAAGGGTATTCTGAGATGATTCAAGCATTTTTTAAAGAAAATATTGAAGAAATCTTGTAGAGATAATATAAGATATTGGGCAAAAAGAAAGATTCAATATCCAAATTTTATGTCTAAAGACTAATAGCGAATTCGTTTATTATCGGGGTTGAAATCAGTGCGAAACCGAAGTTTTTGTCAGTGCAAACCTCAACCTGAGCTGGATTTTAAAATCAAACGAGCAGTTTGTAGACAGAAGGTGCAATATGCTTTTATATTGTTTCTTGAAAATTTAATATTTTTACACAACATATTAAAAAAATCAGCGATCAGTTTTTTGCGTTTTTGAGCTATATATTTTTGAATTTTTCTAGTTTTGGGTTTTCGCTGAATACTCCTATGCGACTAGACTACTACTACTACTAGTATAGATAATGCGACCATGTTACAGTCGCTATAAATCAATGGAGACGCATGTTAGTCTAGTCACATAGCAGTATTGAGCAAAAGAAGAAGAAGATCAACGATTTTAAAGTGACCCTGTATTTGGTATTCATTGATAAAAAAAAATCTTTCAACTGACTCAATCACGAGAATCTACGGAGTGCCTAGAGGGAGTTCCGAAAACCTTATTGCTGCGCAGTATGAGACTAACGCTTAGATTTCTGCATAACAAAGGTTTTTCCGCATTTATTCCGAGTAGTGGTGGGGTGGAGACAACTGAGGTATGGATTAGGATCCAGTTTTCGATTGGCTGATTGGTTAATTTTCATGTTAATGATTATTTTTATATGTTTTAAATATGTACAAAATTTCTGTCAGAACTGTTTGTATTTATTAAGTTCTGATAATGTTCAACAGAAACTGTTAATTTGTGATGTTTTTTTTTCACTGTGCATTGTTTTCTGTTGTTTCCTACAACTTTGTCTCAGACATCATTCCGATTAGATGAGCCGTTTCCTGCTGATTTATTGAAAAATATCCAATACGACATTTTGAAAAATTAAGCGAGAGTCAAAATGTCCAAATTCCAGCACAAACTTTGTTTATTGTCCCTAGTGAACAATTATGCGAATATAATTCGGAGGGGTTTAAATTAAATCGATTCGTCAGTTGACGTTAATTTTTCTCAATACTATTGTGATTTCATTTTGAAAAACCCGATGTAGACAAGCGCAGGTACAATATAAACCAATTCCCCTCTCTTCCACTGCCACTAGGATATATTGCAGGCTGAGCTGCTAGGACAGTAACTCCCCGCAGTGTTGCTAGTACTTTCATCAGCACTCACAGTCATTCACTCCAATCAGCCAAGTGTTAAAACCGAATTACAGTCTAAAAAATCCTTATCTGGACCAGGAATCGAACCCACCGCCTGCAACATGTTTTTTTTCGCGGGAAAGCTGAATTTCAATTATAAACAACATAAATTGATACCCAAAGCCACCAATCGTACAAAAAGACAAACCTAACACAAACCCTATTCGTTGAACTGAGAAATATTTTTCCATCAGTTTCCAACTTCCTCCCGGCGGTGACATATCCTTCCCATCCACCTCATTCTCAACGGCCCACCCATCCGACTCTCATGGGTCGCATAAAACCACGACATATCCTCATCATTTACCATCTTCGTCTTGGTCTTATTTTTTTTGTTTTCCTCTTCTCGTTGGGATCAACTCTCCTCCCGAATCCTTCCCATCACAACGATGAACAAAAAAGTATTTTTCATTTTCCTCGGTCCTTTTCTCCCCGTTCCGGTCTCGCTTCTTTGTTTGAAATAACACAATTAAGAAATTGTATATTTTTTCGCCTTGCTCCTTCCGTCGGTCGGACTTCTGTTTCTTGTTTAAGGTAGAACACTTCCACGGTAAACGACTAATCGATCAGATTCGACCCTCTCGAACTTCTGTGAAACTTTGATCGCTATGGACAATTAATTCGAGGTTTTGAATATTTAATATCGAATGGCTGAATTTTACCAAAAATTTCAAAGATTGACCACAGTGAAAGAATGTGCAAAGTTTCATAGAAACCGAAGAGAGTTGAGTTTGAGTTTCGTTTTTTTTTGTTTTCTATTTGTCATGGAAATGCTCTCGGTAGATTTTTGTTCAAGACTGTTTGAGTGAGACTTTTGATTCTAGAAGTTTGACGCATATATGTGTAAAGATGCTTTTGTGTGTTGGTAGCATCAATGGATACTGGAATGAGAAAAATGAAAAATATTTGTCCCATGTGTCGATGGTGATTTTCATCAGACGGTGAGTTCCATACAGTCGTGGCGTAATTTTAGCAGAAGATTTTTTACTAGCTATTTGAAAACAAAAAGTGCTCATCATTATCTTTGATTACACTCTCTTTTTTTTTTAAATTAATTACCGTTTGATCGAAAGATCAAATAAATGTTCTGCTGTCATGCAAATTGTTGACTTCTAAGAAGAAGTAGTATAATCCGAGAACTCGTCCCATTGTCACGGGTTTTGATTCTACCAAATACATGCTTCACTCATAAAACCAATCAACTTGAAACTCATTGAAAATTTGAACCACTCAGATTTTCCTCAATCCACGAGGAAACATCCAACCGAAAATGGCTGATGAAAAGCAAACAGAACACATCTCAATTTCCGCTGCAATGGGTCAGCATTTTTTCAAACGCTTCCTCTCAGTCTCACTCCCCACTTCCACGACACTAGAATAGTGTAGCTATTTGCAGTATCCAACCGCAACGATTTCTTTGTTTTGATTCCGCTTCGGTCTCGGCAAGCACTCCACGGAAATGTTTTGTTCTGCCAAAAATGGGAAATGCCCCCACCACCCACCACACTCTCCCCACAATTCGGCGTTCGCCAGTCACAACAGACAGTGTTCTACTCTAGTTCTTCGAACCAAAACGCGTAGGACGTGTTACGGTGATAGGGCGGCGATAGTGAGTAGCAACTCTGGTGACTGGCACGTTTCCCTGGCAAGGAAGAAAGTGGATTTTAAGTCGAGGAAAACGCTCCATTTCATGCGTTGAAAGTGCAATTTTCACCCTCGATTGAGCCGACGACGATGATGATGATGATGATTATGATGATGGCGGGAGCAGAGAGCGACGTTCCCGTATTGGTAATTGTGATCTAATTCAGTTCGGCGATTGAAACTGGTAGAAGAATGAAAGCAGCAAGGGTGGAGACGAGATATTGATTCATTGCAAAGATTGTTTAATTAAGATTGAGATCCACAACAAAAGATGCTCGACGGGGACGGTCTTGAGATTGATTGATTCGATGATTTCAAATCGGGAACTTGTTTGAACAAAGGATGTTTGTGGCAGGTTGGCATTTCTTTACAATTCTTCAAATTTTTTCTTGCAGTTGTTGATTTGTTCGATCTGGATGAAAAAAAAAATGAATATATATTGAAATCATTTAAAACTCTAACAGTAACTGAATTGGACTAATTGAAGGAAGCAGGCAGTATTAAAATTAATTACTGAAATATATATGGAGTTATGGAACGAATAGCAAACCATGATAAACACAAATACCAACCACAAGTGCATTTCTCGTACCCACTGGATTTATTTCCAGCTATGTATGCGTCATTGTATAAAAGAAATCACGTTTACAAATAATGCAATTGGGAAAATCAAGTGAAAAAATAGCATACGTTGCATATAAATGCTCTTTTACTGCGACATATTCACTGTCCTGCCCATGTTTTTTTGACCTAGGATTTTTTTTTACTATAGTAGGAGTCATATAAGGCGAAATCGAAAATGAGGCATGTAACGAAAATGGGACATTTTTCAAACGCATATTTCTCAAAACTATATATGGGAAATCTGTCATGCAAAATGTTATTCGAAGGAGAAATTATTCAGCAATTTTTTGGTGCATAGTACAAATAGTGGAAATAGTCAAACAACTAAGAAATTTAACGAACACAACTAAAAACCAAACTCGCACAGCTCCAGCCCATGTTCTAACGGCGGAGTTGATCGGAGCTCAGAGTAACGCTATAATGAGAGGAGGCGAAGAATAGCGCCCATAAAAAAACGACTGCCAAATCGCTTCCACCGTCATCACATTCTCTATTTAGCCGTCAAGCTGCTTGGGATTGGGCGATATTCACGGAAAGATCGATCTCGACGGATCGATTTTATTCACGGTACTAGAATCGATCCGTCGATTAAATTGGTAACAAATAATCGATCTTTGCAGGATCGATCTTTTTTGGGGTCTCCCTTAGGTAGCTCAGTCGGTAAATGCGCAGCTACAAAGCAAGATCATGCTGGAGGTGGCTGGGTTCGATTTCCGGTCTGATCTAGGAAATTCTGGGTTGGAAATTTTCGACTTGTTCTTGCCACTCAATTATACAAATGCAAAAATGGTACAGGCATCGAAAACTCCCATCACGCGGTTTTTTCGCAGTGTCGTAGCGTTCATGAGCAATGGATTCGTCGTCGGATGAAGAAGAGATACTTTTGCTAGTTTCGTTAAAAGCAGAGGAAAATGCGTTGAAGTCGGAAATCTGTCATCTGGTCTGCCTGCAACATTTTTCATAGAATTTTAAAGAAAGTTAGACAGACAGACAGACAGACAGACAGACAGACAGACAGACAGACAGATAGACAGACAGACAGACAGACAGACAGACAGACAGACAGACAGACAGACAGACAGACAGACAGACAGACAGACAGACAGACAGACAGACAGACAGACAGACAGACAGACAGACAGACAGACAGACAGACAGACAGACAGACAGACAGACAGACAGACAGACAGACAGACAGACAGACAGACAGACAGACAGACAGACAGACAGACAGACAGACAGACAGACAGACAGACAGACAGACAGACAGACAGACAGACAGACAGACAGACAGACAGACAGACAGACAGACAGACAGACAGACAGACAGACAGACAGACAGACAGACAGACAGACAGACAGACAGACAGACAGACAGACAGACAGACAGACAGACAGACAGACAGACAGACAGACAGACAGACAGACAGACAGACAGACAGACAGACAGACAGACAGACAGACAGACAGACAGACAGACAGACAGACAGACAGACAGACAGACAGACAGACAGACAGACAGACAGACAGACAGACAGACAGACAGACAGACAGACAGACAGACAGACAGACAGACAGACAGACAGACAGACAGACAGACAGACAGACAGACAGACAGACAGACAGACAGACAGACAGACAGACAGACAGACAGACAGACAGACAGACAGACAGACAGACAGACAGACAGACAGACAGACAGACAGACAGACAGACTGCGAATGTGCACTGATGGTATCAAGCTGATGGCAGCAAAGAACCACTACAAGGCCGTTGAACTAATGTTGAAGCAGAAAAAATTGGAGTATTTCTCCCACGATATCGTGGCAGATAAGCCGCTCAAGGTGTTCTCGCGTAAACTGCCCAACATGCGAACCGCTGCGCTGTCGGAGGTACTGAAGGAGCACGGTCTTCGAATTTAATCGGTACGACACCTCCCGTAAGTATCGTGACCAGCTGTATTAGGTCCACCTCGAGCGAAACTCAACGTGTCTCAATGACCTTCAGTGCATTCGGGCCCTTTTCCACATCTTGATTAGTTGGGAACGTTATGAACCGCACAACCGTAACATTACCCTCATTACATTGCTCAAAATTCCTAATGTTTGGGCACTGGACCAAAAATTGCCACATAGCTCATGCAACATGCACATGGCTCAAGCAACATGCACATTTTCCAAAACGTACGGAATTTATGAATACCCGCAAAAGGGCCTCCACGCAAAACCAGCTAGGTCGGCAGAAGGTTCCAGCACGCAACGAGTAGAAATTCCCCGCCATTACCCAATGGCGTCTGATTCCGGTGCTTCCGCCACTTCCACTCAACAACCGTTTTGCTGGTGCTGTATCGGTCTTGCCAACAGCTGGGGTGCATAACACTCCGGTAAACTCAACTCAACCGCTGCATTTCTAAGCACCTCTCCACCTCCGGTGCTATCGTGGCAGCATTTAGGTTAGGTGCTCCCCCTTCACCAGCGATCGAGAATGCACACACTCTGCTTTTAACGGTGGAACTTGCTACACTCGTGACAGAAATCATCATGATCCAGCGCACCTGAAGGACCCAAGCAGAACAGTTTCATGCTGCCATATGCTTCATCAATAAGTATGGACCGTGAAGTCATCAAAATTGTCAAATGGAACGCTTGTTTGAATTCCTCAACGAACGAAACATCGATATCGCCATAATCACCGAAACGCACCTGAAGCCCAAGATTAACGTCTTTCTTCCCGATTTCCGGCTTGTGAGTATGGATCGAACCAGCTGTGGGGGAGGAGGAGTAGCCATCGCTCTAACGCGGAACATCAACTGTCGGCTGCTGCCGAGTTTCCTGCTGAAGTTTATCGAAGCCGTAGGGGGTGGAAGTTTCTACTCCTGTAGGCTCCTTCACCATCGTTACTGCCCCAAACAAGTCAACACCAGGGATGGGTTCGGCAGCAGACCTGCGAATAGTTATTGTCAAGCTAACAGGACGGCGGGAAAACTTCATCATCGCTGGTGACCTGAACGTCAAACATCGTCGACGCAATCAAAACGGCAGCATCCTGAACAACGACCTGCAGGAAGCGCAGTACAACATCTTGAGTCCGCATACTCCCACCCGGTTGAGTCGGTCCATCGATATCTTCATCAACAAAATGGCCAACAACATCTCGCAACCTGTGGTTTACCAAGGACTCAGTTCGGACTACTATCCGGTGGTGGCCGAAGTGGGTTCCTCCGTGAACCGATTCGAAGTTTCCCGACGCAACTATCACCGCGTTGACACCAGTGTCGACTATGACGTCCAGCCGGAAACGACCGACGTCTTCGCTCCATCGATGAAGCGATTTTTGGCACGCTGTATGGAGTGACCAACCCCTTGGATTGACCACTAAAGGCTGACTAAAAGTTAATTGGTACGCACAAAAAAAAACCTGTAATTCGTAATTCGATAAGTTGAAAAAGTCCATTCATGGTTGCTTTACAGTACTTCTATTAAAGTTTCAAATTTACAGCATTAGATGGTTACATTTCTCTAGTTCGAACAAAATCTCGAACTTTCCTCTTGATGGAGCCCATCAGCGCCCGCACAGTGGAAACGGACACGGAATCAGCGCATTTCTTCCATTTTGCTCGCATTTGATGGATGTCCTTGACTGCCCTACCGCTTCATCGAAGTCGCTGCTTTGAAATTGCCCAGTATTTTTCGATTGGCTGAAATTCCGGGCAATTTGGAGGATTCATTAGCTTGAGGAAAAATCGATCTTGTTGGCAGCATACCACTCCAGAACCACATTGGAGTAGTGGCAGCTGGCTAAATCGGGTCAAAAGATGACTTTGCCACTATGCTTGCGGATGAACGGCAATACACGCTTTTTCAGGCATTCTTCGATGTAAACTTGGGATGTCATCGTCGAGGATGTGACGAATGGTTCCGTTTTCAGGCCATAGCTGCAAATCGCTTGCCAAATCATGGCCTTCATCGTGAACTTGTTGGCAAACACAAACTTGAATCTTACCGGCACATCCCCACGTCCAGGCGCAAATGTAAAACTTTTGACCGGGAAGCTGCTTAAAATCGAGTTTGACGTATGTTTTGTCATCGATCAAAGTGCAACCCTTGTGTTTCGTCAAAACACGATCGTACAAGAGCCTTGCACGCTTTTTGGCCATGGAATTCTACTGGCTTTATACGATTTGTATCCTTCCCTGGAAGGATGTTCCGCACCGTTTGAAAGTTGGCGTTGTACCTTCTGGCCACATCTCGGATCGAAAGACCGGGGTTGGCTTTAACGCACCTCAACACCTTGCTGCGCAGCTGACGATCCCTGGTTCCAGTTTTTTCGTAGGTCCGCTGATTCCTTTCCACACTCATGGTTTGCTTGTTGGTTTTGAGCACTCGACAAACTGTTGTTTTCGGCATCTTCAGCACTTTAGCCAACTTGGAACCGGACCACTCAGGATTTTCCAGGTGTTTGTGCACAATATTTTTCTTCTTTCGACTTCCATTTGACGTTATTTCTGAATGCGATCGACTACTTTGATCAAACTTGCACCAGTTGTTCTCTATAGAAGTGTAAACAAACCACTGTCAAAGACTTTCGATTCCCAACACTAGAGGCGTGCTAGCGGCACGCGAGGAGCGTATGAATTAACTTTTAAGCAGCCTTTATTACGGATGTTCTGTATCTTCCGGAGAACGGTCCTATGGCCATCCGAGTCCAAGTTTATGTCACGACCCCAAATTCTTTCTTATATCAATATAATATTTTCTAAAAACTCCAGAGCTCCAGGGTCAGTTTCGTGGATCGACCACGTTTACGGATGTTCTGGATCTTGTCTCCAGGATCAAAAATCAAAATTATATATATATATATATATTCAGCAACTAGTAAAACCTATAAACACATCTTAGAAAAAACGTGCACCGACTCTTTTCGTTGAAGTTGGGGACCCTATTTTCAGTATATTTACAATCAAATTAATCTACAGACTTTTAGAATTCAAGTGTCAAAATTCACCAAGAAATGGCTAAGTGAACAATGACGTATAGCTTAAGATCATCTGCATAAATGAGCTTGCATTTAACTTCCAACAAAGCTGCTACATCGTTGAAGAATAACGTAAACACAAGTGGACCCAGGTTACTTCCCTGAGGCACCCCAGAGGTGCTGGTAAACGTAGAAGAGACACAAGATCCTAGTCGTACTGGAAGAGTTCGTCCAGTCAAGTAGGAATGTAACCACGACCTAAGTTGCTCAGACGCTCCTAGTCGGGAAAGCTTGCATAATAATACTTTCTGGTCGATTTTGTCGAATGCGGCTTTCAGATCAGTATATATGACGTCGACTTGTGCCTTATCCTCCATCCGGTGATGCATTTACTGGTGAAATCCAAAAGGTTAGTAGCTACCGATCTATCGGGAATAAATCCATGCTGGTCAGTTGAAATGTAGTTCTTCGAGCGATTCAGGACAGATTCGCTCAAGATGATCTCAAACAGTTTGGACGCTGCCGAAAGACTGGACTGGTGATACCTCGATAGTTCTTAATATCCCGTTTATTGCCAGCTTTGAAAACAGGAAACATATACGACTGCTTCCACAATGTTGGGAATATTCCTTGCTCAAAAGATGCATTAAATATGGCTGCTAAAGGTTTTTCTAAGGCAGCTGAGCAACGGCAGAACACTACTGCCGGAATTCCATCTGGACCAGGAGAGAGTGAGGTTTTCAGTCTCCTTGCTGCTGAAAGTACTACATATATCCCGAGTTATTTCGAATGTGCTCAGTTCCACTAAGTCACTAGGCATATCAGAGGCAGCAGATTCAGCTTCAACGTTACTTCCCAAGTAAAATTGTAAGTTTTATAGTGGTTTTAAAGCATGCTACAAGTCTAAATCATGGTCTACAGAACCCTCATAAAACCAACATTGTTACTTGGGTTGTCATATTTTCATCGAAGACAGATGCAAAGTTTTTAGCAAACATCTCACACGCTTCGCTAAGAGAAGTGGACTCTTTCCCATCGAGTAGCATGTTGGACGGTATACTCGAATCTTTCCTTTTGTTGTTGCCAAAGCTCCAAAAATTTCGGGGGTTACGCCGCAAATTCCACTGGACTCTGAGGACGTGTGATTTGTACAAGGCACTGTTAAGTTTAATGTAAGCGATACTGGTCACGCTTCGTGTCAGCTGTTCTATGATGACGTAGCTTTCTCTGGACTGCGTTACGCTCACGCTTCAGCACTCTAAGCTGAGGAGTACTCCAAGCTGGGGAAATTGGTCGTCTTTTGAGAGAAACATTTGTTCCAACCAAGGTTGAATATTGCTACAGAAACGCACAGTCAAATCATGAACATCAATGCATTCAAACACATCGGCCCAGTCTTGATCAAAAAGATACTGCAGTAATGAGACATAATCAATTTTCTAGAAGTCTAGAAGCCCTGCTCTATCATCCACGTTGCAAGCTGGGTGAGATGGCCAGTCAAGTGGATAAGGTAGCGCCAGAATTAAGGAAGGATGGTGAGCATCAATAGGTAAAAGCGGCACAGCGGATTCATCGATATCGAAATCATTTTCACTGTTGCAAAATACCAAATCCAGCGTGCGGCCAAGTTCATTTCGGACTGTATTGTGTTGACTGAGATTAACGAAATCCATTCCATCAACGAGAGCAATACTTGCAGCGGTCAGTGAAGATGTTTCGGTGAGGTAGACCCTGTTGTCATCGATTCCCCACTGCAGACGAGGCTGATTATAATCGCCACAAACAAGAATCTTATCATCACAAAATGCCTTGTCGCACAACTCTTTAAGGCAATATGGGCTTCCATAACTTCGACGTCGCGACTTCGGTCGGGTGGGATTACACAGCGCATAAATATAGTCTATAGCCATGTAAGTCCAGTGATACACAGACTTGTTCCAGTCTAGTACCGTGTCTGACATTCGCAAATGAGCTGACATAACGTTGCGTCACAGCTATCAGCACGTCACCAAAGCATGTTTTATCGCTGTTGCGTAAGTTGCGATCATAGCGAAACACGTTGTAGCCAGGTCCAAAAATCTGAGTCAAATTGATTCTATCGTCAAGTCCGCTTTCAATCAATATGATAACGTCATACTCGCAACCAGCAGCAGCCAGGAATAGATCATCAATTTTTGTCCGAATACCTCGTACATTTTGGTAGTACAACCAGATCCGATTTTCAGTCGAACCAGCCGGTTGTTGCTCTTGAAGCGGTGAGGCGCTGGAAGCAACGGACGAATCAAGAGCGGAACTGGTGATGACTCGAACATAGTTGCCTTGAGTTGCGCCCACCCACAGGTCCAGGACGACTGCAGGACGATGACTGGATTAACTCGACTGTGGCGGGAGAGGAAGGGGCTTCCGTAGTGCCAACTTCAATGCGTCCCAGAGTGCTCAGGTGACAGACGGGCGATGGATGGTTGAAGGCAAAGATGGTCAAAGATGCTGGAGCTACGCTAGTCGTTACCGGAGAGCTATGACGGTGAAGTGCATCATTTAAAGCTGCTGAACATCTTTCGTTTGGTAGACCTGGCCATAAATAGGGTAGAGAACTACTTCGGCCTAATCGCCCATTTTAGGCCTATCGAGCAGAAAACTTCAAATAAATCCATGATTTCAGAGTTAACAAGTCAATTAAACGTTTGGTACGATACTTTAGTTAATAAGCTACCGAACGAAATCAATTAGAACGTGTTATATGAAGGTTTGCACCCATTATTCCCAAAAACAAAAGAAGCGCTCCGACTGAATCCATTTTTATCTTCATCCGATAGGCCGAAGTGAATTCAATGGCGTTTCAATTACGTTTCAATGCATTAGGCCAAGTTTAGAATCAGTAGGCCGAGTTTGGCGTCAAGAAGCAGTGTTAGACTGACAATATCTCAACGATTGGTTTCTCTTTATCAAATCTTACGGTACGTAAGGAAAGGTAAATAAATTTGGAAGCCATCAGTAATAATAACATTCCTAAACTGTGCTAGATTAAGAAAGAGTAAGTGCGGGTTGTGCTTAATAGGCTGGAAATGGGGTAGTTAACCCTAGTGCCGCGTTTTGACGAACAGATACATTGGAAACACTGAAACGGTCTGAAAACCTAGGGCTTTTAGAATCAATGCGCTTGGCAGGAAGATAAGAGATGTGGCTTTCCGGATGCTAAAAGTACGGTGTGGATGGTAATCAGCCTCGATCGGCCTAAATGATTTCAGTTATCGTCACACGGTCTAGGTCCTAATGGATGGAATTTGCATCTATAACACAACGATCCAATTCAAATAAACGAGTAACGGATGAAAGATTCTCATGATTATCCGCTAGACTGATTCCTGTAATACGGTGATCATGGTTACTTATGCAACCAAGGCGTGGAATGCTTGAAAGTGCAAGGAGAATGTGCGTCAACATTCAATTAGTTTCCGAAATAGCAGAAATCATCACTTTATATGTGCCTTATAGGTATACAAATAAGAAGTAGATTTTTTTTGCAAAAAATGGATTAGCTCCTTGGTAAGCGAACGAAATCCCAGACGGTATTATATAAACAAACAAATTAAATTTGTCTAGCAAGGATGGTAACAAACTAAAGCTAAATGTTTCTTAAGTATTTTTTAGTATTTCCAGGAAGCTTAGATATCAGTATGAACTTTCTCTGTGCAACGCGAGAAATACATTGTTTAGAGTGGGATTCCCCTAGCAGACATAGATTAAAACGATTTTTTTGCGATGAAAAAAACAGATTGAAAAAAAAAATTGCATTACTATAGCACCAGCTCTGGAGTGAGAAGAGGGATTCTCACTCCGTGTTGCCAGAACCAACAGAGTGCAAGATGTAGTGTTGTCCAGAAAGCATTCGATTTATCATACTAACACAACACTAATTACCTTGAAGTCTAATAAAAAAGCGATCTGCAGCAAAATTTTAGCTGATAAAATTTCACATGAGAATCTATAGCAAGATAATCCGTAAATTATTATGATCAAGGGCTAGAACGATGAGAAAACAAAAAGTTCACTTTTCCCATAGTAATTTCCATATAAATACAGAGGGCCAGTGCAGTATGTAGTTCACATTCAAATAAGCCCAAATTTTAGAGAGATTTATCACAACCTGATTTGGGATCGATTGAGCTTAAGCCAGTAGATAGTCTGACCCCGCCGAAATCATCCACTTACTCACCTCCTCCACCACCCGATCGTACTTCCTCAGCAGCGGCTTATTATCGATGAGTCTACATTCCTTCTCCAGTTCGGAATTCTCCTTCCTGAGCTGCTTCTTCCTCTGCCACAACTCACACAAATACTCCAGATGCTCCTCGTTCGCTCCACGAACCTCGTTCAAAACTTCCGACTTTGTGTGGAGCTCATTTTGAATCGCACACCACTTTTCCCGAACATGCACCACCTTCGATAAGTCACTCTCGTACTGGGACTTAGCCACAGCCACCTGTTTGATTATTTCGTCTATTTTCTCCCCCTTTAGACTAACCTCCACCTGCAGATAGTTGAGGTTTTCCCGACGGATCTTGATTTTGTACCGCTTTTCAAGCTGTTGGTCGCGAGTTTTTAGCAGAGCCTTTTCGTGTAAGTTCGAGAGCAGCTTTTGACGATGTTGACTCAGAACGACTCTGGCTGAGTTCATTTGGTCCAAGAGGGCTTCGATCGCGGCAGGGGATTTTGATTGGCCAGTTTTGTCTACGGTTGAAAATCCTAGCTTGAGAAGTTTTTCCCTGTTTGTTTCCAACGATTTATTGAAATTTGTCACCATTTGAGCGTGTTTGTCCTGTAGAGGTTTCAAAGTTTCCGGGGAAAAGTTGATGTACGATTTACGCGGTGACTGTGACGCAGTATCAAATCGATTATTGCTCATTTTTCGAGTGCTTTGAGAACTCAGTAAATTCCGTGGAATGCTCGACTGCCGTCGAATTCTCGCTTTGGTGCCTGATTCCTCATCAGTTTCCTTCTTCCCTGCCTTTAGCTCTTTGTTTTCGATTTCCAGGCTGCCTTTGGATAACGATTCTGTTGAAAAATTAGCTTCAATCAACTGTCGAACTCATCACATATTTGGATAGAAAACATACTTTTATCGGGCGTATCATCGCCAAAAAGGGCTGTCAGTATGTTAAAGCTTGTAGAAGCTTGAGCTTCAGACGATTCTAGGATGATGGGCATTTCTGAGTTAAAATCAAATGACGTTGAAAATGTCGGCACACACCGTTCTGAGCCTACTTATGAGCAGCAGAAAATAAACAAAACAAATCACGTTCCTCTTCTGGAAATTCCCTCCCATTACACAACCCATAATTAACCACAAATCATCCACATCCCCCTGTCCCCATCGTCCAACGAATGTCCTCACCTAAATGTCCTTGCCAACCGTGGATAAAAACACGTTCATTACGATAACGACAGCTTAATTAAATCACTCCAGAATCGATAAATCATTAAAATGCTCGGGACAAAAACGCTAACCATTACGTAACATATGTTCCCATTAGTGGGACCCTCCTTCCCTACGAGTAGACAACGGCGACCACGCACAAATGAGTCCTTCCTGGCCGGCAGCTTATCTGTCTTATCTATATCGTCGTAACACGTTTCAACCCCGCATGCATAGCGCGTAATGAACGACACCCTCCGGGGCGGCTGACCAGTCCTCCCCCTTCCCCCACCCCATCAAGGATATTCCTTCGTGCTCAGCCGTAAAGTAGGATCAAACGCATCAACGACAGCCATAATGTACGTAATCATGTCCAGCCAGTGAGGCAAAGTGCAAACAACCACTGCTAATGAAAATAGACCAGCGATGGTCGTAAATTATTTCCAGACGAGAGATAATTAGAAGGCGACAACATGTTTTCCCAACAAACGACATACGTTGGTTGGAAGAGCTCAACAAGTAGACTTCATCAAGATGTTGTAGGAAGTGCAGATGATGATGGTGATCAAATTCCGTAGGATGCGAAAGTTTGGCGTCTTTCTTGGAAAATGGTCAGGGCTGTCGGGCTGGAGGAATGTTTCGGTCGACTGGACGTAAGATGAAAGGACTTCCAAGTAGGTGTTTGGTTCACTTGTTTTGGTTAATTTGAATGGACAAGTTGTGAGAATGTAAATTACAGAGCAGGGTTTTTTTTTTATGTATTCTCGTCAATCCAAACATTTGTATGGTGCTTTTTTAATGAATAATGTTGATTTATACAAGGTGTTTGTTTGGTTGCGTTTGATTGCTTTAAAACTTCTCAGGTGAACGGCAACCTGTTTATATTCAGCATAATTTCCATTTAGAGATGGACAAAACAGCTCTGTTTACTGAACGGTTATGAGCCGTTCAGTTCACTGTAAATAACTAGTTCTTTTGAACAGTAGTTCTTCCGGTCCTTTGGAAACTAAATTTTATCATGCGCTTTTAGGTAACTTTTTTTTTCCTATTTAAAATGCGTTTGATTTTTTTTTGTCTGGGATATAAATATACAATATGTATACGTTAAAATAGAGTAAAATTTGCACGTCAATCTATCCATTGGGACAAACTTAACAAATTTCAAAGTTGATACGTGTTTTGAAATGTACCAATAGCGTACCATAGTTACCTTCAAGGATTTTAAACGTACCTCGTTGCCGGAAAACCCGTGTCCCGCTGGATAGACATACGATTTCAGCAATGACCAAGTCGATCGACCAGATTTCTATGGAAATGTAACGTACCAAATTCGTAGTTTACGAATCTGTAATTCACTTTTAACGTATCACTTATTTTCACTTAAATGCTTATACTAATCTTTTTAAATCGATTTATATATGAATTCTGGACACGGAATTGGATTCCTCGGAAAATTTAAGCCCGGTTTCATATAAAAAACATTATACTTAAGTGCAATCTAGCCAATTTGAGGACCAAAAACCGTTATACTAATTTCGAACAAAACCGTTAATTTCATGAATAATTATGGAGACGCACGGTGCTGCATTGAAAACTCCATCATGAGAAATGCCTTGATAACTTTCTGATCGGTAATGACCAACGTACCTAACTAGAATGCACTTTCTGATATAATTTACCAGTGATTAAAAAAAAATAATATTATTAATTTATTAGTATATTTTTCAAGGATGCAAATAAAAAAATAAACTGTTTTTGGTCTTCAAATTGGCTAGAATGCACTTAAGTATAATGTTTTTTTATATGAAATCGAGCTTAAAATTTTCAAGAAATCCAATTCCGTGCCCAGAATTCATATATAAACCGATTTAAAAAGTTTACTATAAGCATTCAAGTGAAAATAAGAGGTACGTTAAAAATGAATGACAGATTCGTAAAGTACGCATTTGGTACGTCACATTTCCGTAGAAATCTGGTCGATCGACTTGGTCATTGCTGAAATCGTATGTCCATCCAGCGGGACACGGGTTTTCCGGGAAGCTTTGAGGTATGTTCAAAATCCTTGAAAGTACGCTATGGTACGCTATTGGTACATTCCAAAACACGTATCAACATTGAAATTCGTTAAGTTTGTCCCGCTGGATAGATTGACGTAAAATTTGCACCAACTAACAGTGTTCACTCGGCTGTCGACAGAAACAGGCCACTCTTGATGTGTGCCACGCGATCGTCTGTTAACTCGGCAGCAACCATTGTGTGGACCTCCTCATTGATCTTCATCAGTAGTTCTAGTAGTAGTAGTTCAATCCGTGCATCGTCGACTTTGGAAAGCAACCGTTTCGTGATGAGTGTGTGAGAGCTGACCACGTTTTGCGTCCATTACTGCAATGGAAGCGCTCTGCCCCCCGTTGGTGATACTGCCATACAACTAAACCACTGCAAGCGGCTCCAGTGTTTATTGTGTTGTACCTTTTGACTATAGTTTTACGATGTTTTGTATAGTTAACAAGAATCCTCGGCTCCGTAAACTTAATTCGATTGAGCCTTATCAAATAAATTAATAAACAACACGCCGACTGACGAAACGATTTTATTTTGCCCTCTCCGAACTCTATGAAACTTCGCGTAATTGTTCGCTAGGAGCAATGAACCAAGTTTGTGCTGAGATTAGGACATTTTGACTCTTTCCTAATTTTTTCAAAATAACGTGTTCGATATTTTCAATGAGTCATAGTAAGAAAACGGTTCATCCAGCAAGCCATATAGAAAAAAATAGGCTTGACCTTCTCCGATTTGCATGAAACATTGCACAATTGATTGTTATGAAAACATTTGTCACATTTGATGATTGTATGATGATATGGAACTACCTCAACTGTCGATAGACTGTGGATAAATGAGAATTTCCTTCCAACTATAGAATCATACAACCGGTCAAAAGACAGGCGATACAACAGGAGGATGCTTCAAATAGTAGGGAGAAGAGCCTGCTCTCTATTCCCGAAATGTTAAAGACAGTGAGTTGAAATTTCGACTCTTCCCATCCATTTCGCTTCAATCGGGTGCCCTGGTGGACCCTCCCCAACCCAGCATTTAGCAATTCATATAATAATATAATATCAATTATATAAAAAAAATTACTTACTTTTATGATGAAGTAACTTACTTACCGAAACTTACTTTTTTTGTCCTTTGTGAAATGCACGCAGAGCTTGTTTCCTTTAATATAAGTACTTAAGCGATTCAAAAGTTCTCTGCTAAAGTATTTTGAGCGTGCATCTTACAATTCGAGTTCCCATTAACTGCGTTCCTATTCTTCTTGGCAGTTTCTTTACTATTTTTTCTTTGTTTTCAATTAACCGAAAGTAAAATTTAACTCAAAATGTATCATGAAATAGATAAGTGAAACCCATAGCATCCATGGGTTTAAAAGGTTTTGGCGTCCTGAACATCATTGCAGAAACCAGCAAATTTGTGGATAGTAAAGATCTCGAGTTATCGAATCAGCATTTACAAAAAAATAATAAGAACACTAGTGTCTAGTGAGAGAATTACGAACTTAATTGTCCACAATTCAAATGGCTTTAGCCTACACACTTAGAAATTTTCGCCGACTTCGGTAATTTTTACCGAAATCTGAACAGCTGAACTGTTCGGTAAAATTTATGCAATTTAATTCAATTGCTTTTCAGTTACTTTTAAACAAAATCTACACTAAAATGACAAGGTTTGATCGTTTAAACAAGGTTGAACATGTTTTGAAATTATTTTGGTAATTTAATGGACTTTAAAATGAAGGTCAAAGTTTTACCGAACGTTCAGCTGTTCTGATTTCGGTAAAATTTACCGAACACGAAAACAAAATCTGTGTGTGTACTGAACAACAATATAAAAAAACAGCAACTTTGTATTTAGCAAAGATCACGAAAGGTCGCGCAGTATTTACACAAAATTTATAAGAACACTTGTGCAACATGGCGAGAAAATTCCGTATACAGCATGTACACGAAATTTATAAGAACACTAGTGAGAATTCCGAACTTAACTGTCATCAATTGAAAATGCCTTTACCTCCTGAACAACATTGTAGAAAACAGCATATTTGTATCTAGAAAGGATCTCGAAATATCGACCTAGCATTTATACGAAATTTATAAGAACGCTATTGCCTGCTAGCGAGAGAATTTCAAACTAAACTGTTAGCACTGCAAAAGGTTTTAGCCTCAAGAACAACAATGCAGAACACAGCAAAGATCTCGATATGTCTACACAGAATTTTCAAGAAATTTATAAGAATACTAGTGCAACCTTCAGAGATTATTTCGAACTGAATTGTACACAATTCAAAAAGCCAAGACTTCCTGAACAACAGTGCAGAAAACAGTACCTTTGTAAACAGCAAAGGTCTCGATATATCGACCCAGCACTGACGTGAAATTCATAAGAACACTAGTGCCACAAGAGAACACTTACAGCTTTGTATGAGATGAACTAGCCTTCGGCTAAAAATCTCTATAATAAAGAAAAAACGTTTAATTGAGCGATAGTAAATTTCTAAGTGTACACCTCCCTTAAGCAAACAATTTTATCACTCAAATAAAGTACTCAAACAATTCTAGATAGAGCTGGAATTAGGGCGAAACAGCTTTTGTAAACAATGACTTCTCTCGATGATCTCTAGAAAGCCAAGGCTCGCTCACTCAAATCAAGGTCACCATCTGGTAGGGTAAGGCTTCACCTTCCCGTTGGTTATGTTGGTTTGCGTGGGCGTGCATCGAGTTTCGAGAAATCAACGAGAGAAGTCATTTTTTTTACAAAAGCTGTTACGCCCTAATTCCAGCTCTATCAAAAATTAAGAAATATTCTACAAGACATCAAATTGCTACACTCAATAGTTTCGTCGCAAATAGCCATCTCCAATGATGCAAAATATCATGACACTCACTCGCACTTGTCACCGCATCAACCGACTATCGCCGACAGAACGTTTTGTAACGCAGTGAGAGGTAAAGCCATGGCAAACATCAATCACCAGTAATGGTTGCTGCTCACAGGCAAAACGCAACACTCGCTGCTGATGATGTGAAGCACAACGAAAATTGTAAAGACTAATAGTGAATTCGTTTATTTGTTTTTAAAACCCAGCTCAGGTTGAGGTTCGCACTGACAAAAAATTCGGTTTCGCACTGGGTTGGAACTGGTTCCAACCCCGATAATAAACGAATTCACTATAGGTCTAAGACTAAGTCTTCTGCAGTACGATGATGAGAAAAAGCGAAACGACAGAAGAAAATGTAAACAATGCCTACGCATTCCAAGTTCGTCTCGGCACGCACGACTGTGTGAGTTACAAACAAAGCTGGAAAAATTAAACGGAAGCTGTTGACCTCACTCACCAACACACTCACATAAGCAAGCAAAGCAGCAACTGCTGCAAAACGAGGCCAGATGAGTGCCGTGATTGTCGGGAATGACCAGATCGGTGATGGATCACCACCGAAGACGACATTCACCAGTTGCTTTTTTCTTCTTTCGTCAACTTGAGGCATGGTCATGGAGAGAGCTTCGACGAGCACATTGATAGGAATGTACAAAGCGTTACTACCATCAGCTGTTTGACGATCGTTGTTATTGTGATAGGTTGCAACTATGGCCATGTCCCACTCAGAGTCATGTTATAATAAGAGTCTCGCCAAGAGTGAAGCCAGAAATACCAATCGAACTGTCAAGCGGGGCACCATACAACTGAAGTAAATAAACATTATTGTTCCCACAGCTAGTGAACTACAAGTATTGCATTCATTACTGACAATATTTTAGTAATTTTAGATAAAACACATTTCTTTGCATTATTTAGTACATTGTGGTATTTATAAGTTATACCAAGCACTTGCTTGAACATTTTTCAGGTTCTATAATTGTTTTTGTCTCCCAGAAGCTCCATTATCGACATGCAATTTTTCACTTTTACCGTATGCGTGATAATGTTTGCACCATCGTACAAATACACTCATAAAATAAATCACATAACCAGTGGAAAATATTCATGTGAATTTCACATAACTTTCATGTGATCCCATAATTGGAAATTGCACCACTAAATCACATGAACGTTATGTGTCCAATGAAATCAATATGATTTCTCATATATATATATATATATAAAATCATTATTCTTGTTATTGGAAAAATATGGTGTGCATTCCTAATAGAAACTACGTGAAAAGTTTTTTCAGTGTAAGGTTCCCGTTTCACCTGTGCATACAATGCCTTGGTTTTCTTTGCATGCACGTAACCTATAGCTCATACCGTAGTAGGCTGTGTATAAAAGAAAATGATTTACTTGGTTTGACAGTTGCCCCATGACGAAGTGGCAGCGTATTCGTGATTTGTCCCACGTGCAAATGTCGCAAAAAGACATTTCAATCGCCGTGGGAGTGTCCCTGTGGACCGTCAAAAGGGTTTTAGACCGAGAAAAGAAAGGACAACTATTCGCGAAGGCGGCAACAGGTCGTCCGAGGTCAGCTCGGGTTCCGAGGGTTATCGCTGCTATCAAAAGGAAGATTCGGGTGAATCCAGTGCGTTCAATAAGAAAAATGGCAAAGGAATACGGGATCAGTGACTTTACGGCACGGAAGATCGTAAAGGAAGATTGCGGGGCTAAGTCGAGGGCACGGAAAAAACTCATATGATTACCAACCGCATCCGGGAGCTACGAGTCGAACGATGCAAGACAATTTTGAACTTGTTCAAGCGAAAAAATCCGGTAATCCTGTTCACCGACGAGAGCATGTTTACCGTCGATCCCATATCAAATTCCAGAACCGACCGGTATATTAGTTCTCTTCCGGTAAAAGACGTGGCCGACGAGCACAAGAACGTGTATCTGGCCAAGCATCCTGCTAGCGTTATGGTGTTTGGATTGGTGGCTTCCGATGTCAAAAAAATGGACCCGGTGTTCATTCCAGAAGGCGACAAGGTCAGCACGGAGGTCTACATTGGGATTTTAAGCAAGTATGTTCTTCCGTGGACCAAATGTGGTATTTCAACAAGATGGGGCTCCGTGCCACACCTCGAACCGCACTCAGAAGTGGTTGCAGGAACATCTTCCGTTCTGGGCGAAGGATATGTGGCCGCCATCCAGCCCCGATCTTAATCCGCTGGATTACTCAATATGGTGCGTCATGCGGGCCAAGGCCTGTTCTAAACGCCACCCGACTACAGCAAGCCTCAGACAAACATTGATCCGTTCCTGAAGAGAAATGGATCCAGGCTACATTATTAGAACCTGCCGTGCATTCCGGAAGCGTGTGGCGGCCGTAATTACAGCAAGTGGAAACTAGTTTAAGACTCTGAGAAACATCCCCCCTTTGAATAAATAAAAAAACTCGAAAACGAAAATTTTGAGATTTTTTTTAAATTTTGACATTTTTTAATGGTGCAAACATTATCACGCATACGGTACTCTGACGAAAAATAATTCACAAACAGTGCTGCTTGTTCGCAACACTTTCTTTTGGTGGGACTCTTATTATAACATCGACTCTGGTCCCACTGAGTGCTCCTCCGACTAAAAAACTACAAGGGACAGCCCTATGGGGTTGTACGCAATGGTGTCGTCGGACTACGTGGTCCTATATAATAAATCTTATTTGTTAACTGCTGCAGGAGCTTGTGTTTTGTGTAGGAATAGGAATTTGAGCGGGGTTCTCTCTGTTTATACTCTCTAGTATGACGCGCTTGACATAGATGGCCCACAGCGACTCACGAAGAGCTACTGATTCCGATCAATAGCGGTGCGGCTTCTTCCTCCTTCTATGGATGCTCATGTGGGCTGCAACTCGCTGCGTGCAGGCAGCTTTTCGTTGTGTATTGGAGAACACCACCACTCACCACGCGTTGATTGAATAAACACCGATTGGTGAGACTGGATGGAATACAACTTTGAAATCCGTGTTAGGGAAAAAAAAATATCATTGCAGCAGTTACACATTCGTGCAATTTTCAATAGTGAAATATTGAAAAATTATAGTCATAAATTTTTACAGGTACGTGGAAATATTTCTGATCGATTGGTGATAAAGCTATTGAAATTGGTCTCGGGGCAGCTAAGTTATTAATGTTCAAAATCTTTCATAATTTTGTTACATGTGCCATTTTCGGTTTTCACATAGTGTATCCCCATATAGAAATCACAGACGTAGTCCTACGTCAAAAACAAGGGCAGGACAGTAAATTTGAGTAGCTGCGCTGGAAAGGAGATTTTTCCAAGGTTTATGGAGCATTACATCGTATCAATGTTACAAAAACCATTGTCCCCATACCACATAGGAAAGTAACATATCCTATTTTATTCAATTCTGTTCTAATGAGACCTCGACACCGACAACAAAACCTCACTTCAACTGTCAGTCCCTTTTTACATCGCTTCCAATTAACGTGACGTGTGAAAAATCATGCATCACACTCTTTCGCTGTCTCTCTCTCACACACACACAACACCTACAAATCATCATCCTTCGTCACCTGAATGGCAAACGTGAAACCCCCCCCCCCTGGAATTCGGTTTGCAACGCGGGGGTGACGACGACGAATGATATGTCTGTATATCCAACGTAGAACCGTTTTGCCAGTCTAACTAGAGCGGAACAACCCCAACCAGCCGGGGACTGTGAAACGTGATTGATGATATCATACGAAAATTATAATCATCATCGCTTCCATCCCTCATCCCCCACACCCTCTCTCCAAAACACACTCGTCGTCGATGGTGTTGAAGTCGTCCTCTCGAGTGCTTTGCAATATGTTGTGCACCTTTGTCATTCCATAGGGGAAAAGTAATTAAAGCGCCTCCACCCCCTGCATTTTCCCGAAACCCACCGAGAGGTGCTCGTTAGCGCACAGAAATACCAGCCACCACCGTCAGAAGTGCCACTAATCACTCGAGGCATAAATTATGAAATCAAATCATCATTCATCATAATGATTATCATCATCCGTGCGTACAGTATAATACGGACGCTTTTCTCGCGCATTGGATCCGAATCTTCACGACGGACGAACGATGACGAACGATACGATTCCGTTCGATCCGCTTCCATACATAATTAATTCAAAATCTATAATTCCACCCTCATTTAACGAAGCATTTTCGGTGGCTGTCCCGCATTGTCTGGAACTGTTTTTGCATCCACATTCGTTATCCGTTTGCTCGGACGTGGCATTTGTCTGTAGGTCTGCGGCCTGTTTCAAGGGCCTGTTCCCTTTTGGGGACGTGGGCCGCTCGATTGGCATACGCTGGAGGGCCACGATAAATCCAATCTCGGCACTCATTACTCATTCATTCATTCGATCATTCGTGCGATTCATCATACTGGCGGTGGCTTTGCACTGGAAGAATCACTCCGAGAGTGTGAATTTGATGCTGATGAGGAGTTTCAGACACAACCGACCGACAGTTCAGTCAGATGACTACGGGGTGTGACAACCAATATGATGAAAAGCAATCAAATTAAAACTTAAGGAATGAGCAAATGAGTGATTTGAATATGGTTCTTTAGTTTTGAAAAATTTATCGGTTATTATACATCATCTGAAAGAGCATCGTTTGCTGAATATAATGATATTTTGTTCGATCGTGAAGACTCTCATGTCGTATTTTTATAAATCAAGATTTAAAGCAAAATAACAACTTCACTTTTTGTCACTGAACTGATAAATTGACAGCATGTTCCCATACAAAGGCTCACAGAGGGGCACTAAGATGGTGAATTTTGCTAATGTAATTGTACTTATTGATAATAGTACAAGTAGTAGTAGTAATTGCAGACAGATTTGGTCCGGGAACAGATACAGCGTTGAACATTTCTCGCGTCACTTTTTAAATAGACCAATGTAACATATCCGTCAATCTGAATAAGACAGAGCTCAAAATTCTAGTACTATACAATGTTTGTTTTGATTCGCTATGAAAGTTTGACAGATAAAATGAGGGGTTATTGGATTTTTCTATATTTCGAGGGGTGAATCGATTAGCTTGGGACCGAAGATACTACCAGAGCTGAGCCAAAAAGTTGAGCACGTTTCTTCGGGACCTACTAGTCCCCTAGCAGCACACTTGTCACTGAACAATTGTGGACACTTGTGTACAACTGATTCCGGTCACAATCAAGTATCAGCAACTTATTTCGATCGAATTGTGCCGCTTGGGTCTTAGAGTTACCTCTATGGACGTAGGACTACGTGGTCTTATATAGTAAATCTTATTTGTTAACTGCAGCAGGAGCTTGTGTTTTGTGTAGGAATAGGAATTTGAGCGAGGTTCTCTCTGTTTATACTCTTTAGTATGACGCGCTTGACATAGATGACCCACAGCGACTCACGAAGAGCTACTGATTCCGATCAATAGCGGTGCGGCTTCTTCCTCCTTCTATGAATGCTCACCTGGGCTGCAGTTCGCTGCTTCAAGGCAGCCATTCGTTGTGTACTGGAGAATAATGATCATTGCCACGCGCCGAAAGCACTGCTGCTGCTGATGCCGACGACCGGACATCACCACACACGATAATTTGAACTGAATCCGATCAGCGGTTGTGGGCAGCCTTGATAGCTAACTGCTTGCGGGGAGCCTTTTGTTGTGTTCTGGAGAACACCACCACTCACCACGCTGTGATTGAATAAACACCGTTTGGTGAGACCGGATGGAATTCGACTTTTAAATCTGTGTTAGAAAAATCGCTTTTCGCAGGCAGTCGGTGATAATTTTAATTATGATAGCAACAGTTGCACATTCGTGCAATTTTCAGTAGCGACATTTTAAAAAAAATGTTTAAGTCTTAAATTTAACAGATGCGTAGAAATATTTCTAATATATTGGTGATAATATTATTGAAATTGGTTCACCGGCAGCTGAATTATTAACGATCAAAATCTTTCATAATTTTGTTACATGTTCCATTTTCGGTTTTCACAAAGTGTACCCCCATATAGATATCAAAGACGTAGTCCTACGTCAAAATACTCAACTTCAAAATACAATGCAGCATCCTTTAAAAATCGCATTACTGCTGCCAGTGTTGAGGGATCATCACACAGCATGTCGCGTATGCTATTTGGAAGCCCGTGGAATTCCCGCACGTTCTGATACTGAGGGCATACGCATAGAATGTGCTCGAGGCTGGAGTTATACAACCGACGCAAGTCCTGTGGAACGGCGTTCCACCGAAATTGTGCGAGATCCCGCTGATTCAACTGTTCTGTCCATTTCCTCGTTGTCTCTTTGATCCGTCTGATGAAGAGGGAGTGGTTTTGGGCCCACTCTGCGTCCCAAGCTTCCCGTACTGTGCTCACGATCCAGCGCTTGACATCGTGTAACGGTACTTTGTTGGTATAGCGAGGGGCAGATGGTTCAGCTCCAGCTAGAAAGTCAGCTTCAGAGTTGCCTGGTATTCCGCAGAGCCCCGGAACCCAGCAGAATACCGTGTTTGGTGGCGCGGACTTCATTGTCGCCTGTACCCAGGGATGAGTCGGGGCCTCGGATGTCGTCAGGGCTTGTACGATGCTGTGCGAACCCGTGAGGACCAGGATCGGTCGGTCGGAGTGTGTTGTACCAGCGATGAAGATGGCAGCAGCTAAGTTTGCGGCGGTAAGCTGCAGCTGGTTGGTGTGATGTTTCCGGCTAGACCGATACAGTTCAGCTACAGTCCTTTTCATGGCCACGGAATTGTCTCCGGCTTTGAACCTGTCCTTAATCCGGCTTTCGATTTTCGGTAATGGTGTTTGTCAGCATTTGTCTCCATGCCAGTGGACCCTGGCCACTGGGGGAGATCTTCGTTGGCAGTCGTGCGGAGGAGTCTGTTCCCCTCATCGAGGAGGAAGATCCCTTGATTTCCGGATGTCTTCGAGATGAAAGCAGCGGCTTTGGTTGCAATAGCTGCGGTTATACGGAAGCGGAAAGGTAGGATGCCTGCGTCGATGCATGCAGCGTCAGCGGGCGTGGATGGCAGCAGCCCAGAGACAATCCGGAGGTAGGTGTTGTAAGCTGGTGCTAACGTAGCCAAAAGCTTATCCGTATAGAAGGCGACTGTCAATAATTGCACTTGCCACGTGAAAACGGATGCTGTGGTCGTTCGATCTATTCTGTCGGGAAATGCACCGGATGAGATTGCGGCAATATTTCTTGACTGCACTGAAATGCTGTTCAAAGTTGAGGAATCGGTCAACGAGAACTCCCAGAACTCGGACGGTCTTCTTCAGCGGTATGGACTGGTCATCGATTTTGATCGTTGGTGCGCTAATCCTGATGCTTTTAGAGGCTGATAATTCAAAGCCTACTGAGTGGGGCTCTCATCCTTGTACGTACTGGCGTGGGTCCGGTGGTGACGATGAGGATGTCGTCGGCGTAGACGAACACATATATGTTTTTCGGTAGTTGACGGAAGACTCCGTTGATCGCCACGAGGAACAGGGTAACGGCGATAGCCGATCCTTGTGGGACACCGGTTTCCTCAGGGAAAATCCGGGATTTGGTGTCGCCGACTGCGACCCGAAACGAGCGGTTGGACAAGAAGTTCTGGATGAAGTGAACGATGGGCCCGTTAAGACCCCAGTCGATTAGTTGCTTAAGGACGAGGGGCGCCCACGTTCTGTTGGAGGCCTTCGATATGTCGAGCGATACTATCTTGGTGGGCAGATCACTGTCGTAGGCGTTCTTGAGAACTTCCTCTAGGGTTGCGAAATAGGTGGACGTTCCAAAACCTTCTCGGAAAGCGTGCTGTCTTTGATTGACCATACGCTCTAGGACTTGGGCCATACAACATGTTAGCGCTATTGGACGAAACTTGCTGACTTAACGGGTGGCTACTCCGGCTTTCGGGATGGGAACCACCAAGCTTTCCTTCCATACTGCTGGGTACCCGTTAGTGAGCCAGAGCTTGTGGAAGTGGGTTAGCATCCATAGCTGTCCTGGTACCGGTAGCCTCTTGAGTAGAGGATATCCGATTTCGTCGGGTCCCGCCGACTTCCTGTTGCTGCAGCGAAGGGCATGCTGCAGTTCCAGCCAAAAGAAAGCTTGGTTTATACCGGTACTGGCGGTGTCGGGGGTGGATCGATGCGGTCGATGGCTTGGTTTTCTGCTTGAACTTGTTGTCATACTTGTCAATGGTTGCGAGCTCGGCGAAGTAGGTACCGAGCTCATCAGCTACCGTTTCCGGATCGGAAACCGTGGAATCATTAACCTGGACGTGAAGTGGTGCCGTGCGTCGTTTCCCACTAAGGGCGTTGATTCGCTGCCAGAGATCGGCCGAGGATTGCGATGCGTTCATCCCTTCCAGTAAAATCCATCCAGCTGGATCGCTTGGCATCACGGATTTCTTGACGGCATTGCATATGTAGTTCACGGTAGTGACAAAGGGCATCCTCTCTGTCGTGGTGTCCGATGGGGAGCCGCTTTACACGTCGAAGTGCCTTGCGGCGGGCTTTAACTGCCTTCTTCGTATCTTCATTCCACCAGCGGAGGGCTTTTCTCCCCGGTACGCTGCTGTTCTTGGGGATGGTGGCCGTTGCTAGTAGTAGAGTCTCCACAGTGGCGCCGTAGCTTTCCTAGTCCGAATGTTCATACCGCCTCGCAGCCTCCGTGTTAACGCCGGAAAGAAGGTCGCTGAGAGTTGAATTTGTATGGGGTAGTGGTCACTACCGTACAGGTCAGAGTTAACGTTCCACTGCGTATCTCCCGTTGAAATACGTTGGAGCACCATCGTTCAAGATTACCATATCTTCTTTCTCGAATATGTTCACGAGGTCCGTGCCACGAAGGTCCGACCGAGGGCATCCCCAAGTTGAGTGTTTGACAGATTATTATTTTAACTGTTTAGAAATGTTTGACCTATGATTATCTATATAGGGGAAATGGAAGTAATGTCGGCCTAAATGCCCCTAATTTGGGCCCATATATAAATTCAGCAATCGACTAAATTTTCAATTGCGACCAAAAATATCCATTAGTAACCTCCCGACACGTTCATCTAGATAACATTGATAAATAGCAGATTCTTAGCGATGGGCCCAATCGTAGATCCATGGGCCAACATTAGAGCCATTTCCCCTATATAAAAATGAATTTCTGTCTGTCTGTCTGACCCTTATATACTCGGAAACTACTGAACCGATCGTTGTGAAAATTTGTATGCATGGGTTTTTAGGGCCGGGAAAGATTCTTATGATGGTTTGAGACCCCTCCCCCTCTGTAAAGGGGGGGGGGGGGTTTCCCATACAGAAATTTTTGCATAACTATTCTATTAAGTTTTCGTTCATTAGTTGCAAGCGTAGCAACGCTCGCTGGTCTTAAAATAAATGAAAGTAAATTTGGATGGGTGTTTTTGTATCACATAAAATGATAGAAGGGCAATAGTTTCGCTTAACTCGATTTGTTTACATTTGTTACTTAGGACCTTTTGTAAAAGTGACGCGAGATTTCTATTTGTAAAACCTCGTCTCTAAAACACTACCGCCATCTGTCGTCTGTGTGGTCTGTCACTGTGAAATGCAAAACACTCAACAGATGACTGTAGTGTGTAAACTTGAACCGCAAGGGAATTGATTATGCGTGCCACAAGTGGCGGTACTACCAACTAGTAAACATTTAAATTTACCGTTAAAGCGATTCCGATGGACATTCTAAGGGTGTTATGTCTGCTTGTCTCTGATCATATCTTCGCGTTCGCAACTTCGGGAAATCCGAGAAAGTACATTTTTCTCAGGCATTTCGATCTAACTGTAATCACTTTCTCATACTCGAAATGGGCCACGACCAAGTTAGCACAACGACGCCCTATATCTTTGACCAAAGTGAAGGGTAGCAGATTATAAATATGCAATTTCCTCAAAACCACTAAAGAACCCAATGAAAAAAAAAAACTTCAAATGACAAAAAAAATATGATGGAATACTGAAACATTTAAACGATAAAACCAAGATAAACAACTGACAATTTGCACCAGAAACCCCTTCGCAACTGCTCAATTATCGCACCCTCGTCCCAAGTGGGTGTGCCTCATTGTGATTAATTGTGAAACTTGTTAAAATCCCCTCCAGCCAGGAAGCAACAGGTTAATTAAAACGGGGTCGAACAACCCTTTCAGTAGATGGAAATCCGAGAGCAGACAGTTTTATAAAGAGAGGGGAGCCATTTGACAATATTTTGCCTCTCACTTTGCTGGGGTGTTGACTGAGCTGGAGATTGTTGGAGTAGGAGTTGGTAGCATATTTTTACAGCATCATTAGACCGGATAATTATCACCCAAGTATCGTTCAGTACGGTGCTAATCACTGTGGGAGAATTTCACCCCTCTGTAATTAAACTGCTTGCTCCACGAAGGGTATGGATGTCTAGAAATGAAGGGATGAATTTAGGATTCATACAGATTTTGCATCGCTTATGGATAGAAGTTTTGAGTTATTGAACATTATCAGAATGATCCCGATAACTGATCGTTAAATTGATCAATGGCCTCATTTTTATTACTATACATTGCATTTTTATCGATCGGAGATTCAATTACCATTCATCCCGCCAACGGAACCTTGCCATCCGTAATCTCATCAGATAAAAATACCTAAATTGACCGTTTAATAATTAACGACAATAGCAATCGAGCCCCCTAGGAACGAAAAAGACAAAAACTTCCTTTCTTCTTCATAGCCCACACCACCTGATCCTGCCACAATGCAAAGAGATACGACTCCATAATCCTTGAGACGACCAAAGTCCTTTGCAAACAATAGCAAATAATCATAATCATAGCTTCCTCATCGTCATCATCGCATCGGCGGCGGTCGTCTTTCGCATCCAGGGAGATAATTTTTGGTCCAGTGCAGCGCCGGGTCAGGCATCACAAAAGAGCAGGAGCAGAACAAAAGAAATCCTGCGAGGAGGACGTAAGATATTGCGAAGATAATAATCAGCCCATGTCCCGTGCCACCCTCCGGCAAGACGCGGTAAGTGAAGCAAAAACGGAAGGATTCACCACCGGGGGTGGATGGAAAAATTAGAAGTAATGGCGTCGTAAGGAGCAGCGAAAAAAGGACTAATAAAGACCGGGCCAAGTTATGCACGTAAACACGAAATTATGTTATTATTATCTTTACTGCCAATTATGATTTTCCTTCGCTTCTTTTTTTTGTAGAGCAGTGAAGAGTTGCCAAGTGACTTTAATCGACGCTTGTTTGGTAAATTTTGGGAGTGTCAGTTTCGTTTTAATTCATTGTTGAATTTCGGTCAGCGAACTAGCTGATTTTATGCTAGTTATTGGTGGCCAATCGACAACAGAATGTGACACAAACATTCATCAGATTTAGGTCCGCCAACAACAACATTCTGTACTAGTCCACAATCTGGAGTGACACAAGCCTTCTTCACTGAAGGATGACTGAAGTCACTACTGAAAATGCTCAAAAACTCTAAACAGCTTTCCCTGATGACTATGAAGGTTGATGTGAATTGAGGGGGTTCAGGTTGATGTGACTGCTGAAGTAGTGTTAAGCGGTGGAAGACTGCACAAAAGCAGTTCAAATCATTAGAAAAATTCTCTCCAATTGTTATTGCCCCACTCGACACCACCGGCTTTTAGGATTAATGTCGGCTTCGGCACCTATTGACTGTTTTCGGCAACCAAAATTTAAACGTTAATTTCATTGTATTTTCCCATCAAAACACTTCGCTGAATGTATTGACACGATTGAGGAGTCTTTTCTTTGAATAATTTCTTTAAAGTTCAAATGGAAAGGTTGTTGAAGAAAAAAAGGCTGCTGACAATAGTCACACTCACCTGAGAAGTTTGGAGAGTTGTAAAAATGCTTTCAAACAGTTTTGGACAATTTTTTCGATCAGAATCCCAAGTAACAATTTTGGTTTTATAAGGGTTCTGTAGACCATGGTTTAGGCTTGTAGCATGCTTTAAACCTCCATAAAACTTGCAATGTTACTTGGGAATGGATAGAGAAGCAAGCAGTAGATAAATGTAAACAAACAAACATGTCATATGTGTGCGTGACGCTGATACAATGTCAATAGAAGCGCAGACGAGAATTTGTAAATTCCACTATATAGTATCTGTTAGTGTACAAGAATCGTTGGATTAGTAACTCAATGCTAGAATATTTGTTAATCATTCACCAGAATACCAGAATGTTTGGAATTCATATCCGATTATCCAGCTAGTCCCAACACTAGCTTAAACGTCGGTTGCAGTGGTTTACTTTGATATACGGGGCTCAGTGACCTGGCGGTGACTGTTTTTGCTTACTGAGCAAAAAAATCGTTGGTTCAACTCCAGGCTTCTTGCTATTCTCAACGAGATGTGACCACAACCGTAATCACATCGTTTATTATGGTGAATCTTTATCCAGATCTACAACCCTCTAGCATTAACCCCTTCTGTGACCTTCGTGGGGACGCCGAAGGACAGTGGTCAGAGAAATACCAAATCGTGGCATAAATTAATAGGCTTGCATTGTGGATGCTTGCATTCAGAATCCCACCACTAGGGCCGCTGTTACTAACCTTTGTGTGCCTAACGTCTAAATTTGCATACATTTCTAAATTCAATTAGCTCTAAAAACATCATTTATCAAACTTTTTCTGCACAACATGTTGCATTTTGTCGAGAATCTATTCAAGTTTTTTTTTTAAATTAGATCATTGCTCCGAAGTTATTCCAATTTCCGTTGGGGTCACTCTGAGACGGCATTTGGGTTTACTGTTCTGTAATAGTTATAAACATGGTGAACATGATATTTTCGCACTTAAATGATGTAATTGGACCAATGGCGGCTATACCGATAGTCCATGATCACAATTGGCATCCCGGAAAAATTCAAAGTCAACATGAACCAAAACCCGTCATGCGACATATAAAACTTCATGATTTTACAAAACTTGGCCGATAATGACCTTAATGACAGTTCATGGCCCCTCCCGGGCATGTTCTGGTGCCTCTGATAATGTTCCGCTGTCTCAGGTGGCCAATTCTCAACAAGAACAAAACCCCGTCGTGCGACACATCAAACTTCATGATTTTAGAAAACTTGGCTGCTAATGGTCTTATTTACAGTCCACGGTCACACTAGCCCTCCCGAACATGTTCCGGAGCCTCTGAGAAAGTGGCCAATTCTCGAAAAGAACCAAAACCCGTCGTGCGACATATCAAACTTCTCGGTTTTTCAAAACTTGGCCTGTAATGGCCTTGTTGAGCGTTCATGGTCACATTGGCCTTCTCGGATCTGTTTCGCTGCCCTAGATGAAGTGGCCAATTCTCATCAAGAATTAAAAACCGTCATGCGACACATCAAGCTTTACGATTTTGCAGAAATTGGCCAGCAATAGCCTTATTGAAAGTCCACGTTCACACTAGTCTTCTCAAGCATGTTCCGATGACCCCGGAGAAGTGGGCCAATTCCCGTCAAGAACCTTAACCCGTCGTGCGACACATCAATTTTCATGATTTTACAAAACATAGCTGGTAATGGCCTTATTGTCAACGTGTGTCAACTGCGGTAGAAGCCACCAAGCCTCCAATCGCGGATGTCCCAAGCGAGTGGAGTTCATGAATATCCGACAGAAGGCTACAATCAACAATCAACCCGGTCACCTCCGTAATCATCGTTCGCCTACTGCACTCACGGAAGTCCATTACCCTGCTCCCCAGCCCTATGGACCGTGAAGCCATCATGATCGTAAATTGGAATGCTTGCTCCTCAACGAACGGCACATCGACATAGCCGTCATCACCGAGACTCACTTGACGTCCTTTCCAACTTTCGGCTCGTAAGGCTTGCCCGCACCAGCTCCGGGGGAGGGGGAGTGGCCATCGCTGCGAGACCGAACATCAGCTGCCGGCTACTAACAAGCTTCCAGCTGAAAACTATCGAAGCCATCGGAGTTGAGGTGAGCACATCGCTTGGTCCAATCACCATCATCGCGGTCTACTGCCCCAAGCAAACCAACATTAGCGACGGCTCGGCCGCAGACCTCCGAAGAGACATCATCAAGCTAACACAACGGCGGCAAAACTTCATCATCGCTAGCGACCTGAACGCCAAGCATCAAGCCTGGGGCAATAGTCGGCGAAACCAGAACTGTGTCCGGACACTCCCACCCGGTTGAGTCGATCCGGAGCTCATGCCACCATCGACATCTTCACCAGCAACATTGGCGATAACATCTCTCAACCTATCGCTTATCAGGAACTGAGCTCGGACCACTATCCGGTGGTGGCCGAAGAAGGATCCTCGGCCAATAGGTTTCAAGTTTCCCGGCCATCGTGTCAACTGGCAACAGTACCAGCGCTGTGTGGACACAGCAATCGACTACGACGTCCTACCGGAGTCGTTCGAAGAAGTCGATCGGTGTCTGCAAACCATCGAAGAGGCGATATCCCGTGCCAGGGAGCAACACGTACCAGCATCCAGACAGGTGAGTCCTACTCTGAACCTTGACAGCCCAACCAAAGATCTTATCAGGCTCCGTAACACCATTCGTAGGCAGTTCCAGCGTTCTAGGCTGCCCCATTTGAAGACCAATGTCAATAGGCTTACCAAAATTATCCAGGCCAGGATGGTGGAACTCAGAAATAACGATTTTGCAAACAAGATTCGTTCGCTCCCAGATTGTGCAAAACCATTTTGGAAGATGACCAAAATTTTGAAAAATAAGTCGAGACCGATCCCTCCGCTTTCCTTTGTTGACCAGAACTCGGACTAATCCCTACTCATAACCCCAGTTGAAAAGGCCAATACTCTTGGCCATCATTTTGTGATTTCACAACCATGGTGAGCAACCATGAGCCTGCCGTACTGGAGCCAATGTCTAAAGTCGCTGACACCCCCGTAGTAGTGCATGATGATAGTAGAAAATCGGTTGATCCTACCAGTGCCAAAAGCTATCGCCCCATCAGCCTCTTGCCCTCCATCTCGAAGCTATTCGAAAAGTTCATACTCAGCCTCAAATGATAATGATCTTTCTCGAAGAGCAATTCGGGTTTAGGAAAGGCCACTCTACCATCCACCAACTCGCACGGGTTATTAACATCATCAAGCGGAATAAGTCCGTTTCCAATACATCTGCCATGGCATTGTTGGACGTCGAGAAGGCGTTCGACAATGTCTGGCATGGTGGCCTAGTGTACAAGCTGCATCGATACAACTTTCCGATCTACCTCGTGAAGATCATCAAAAACTACTTGTCGGGCAGATCATTTCAGATCTACTTGAACAATGTTCCCTCTGATACGTCCAACGTTGATGCAAGGGGCCCTCAGGGTAGCCTGCTTGGGACTATTCTATTGCACATTTTCACGTCAGACGTTCCTCCCCTGCCGGGTGGTGATATCCTGTCAATGTTCGCAGATGACATCTATAAAGGTCGAGTGATCCGTGCTCTGGCGAGTAGACTTGGCTACTTCCCCTCGTGTTGGAAGTCAGCTAAAGTCATACCCATCCGGAAATCTGGGAAGGATCCGTCCTTTTCTTCAAGTTATCGACCAATCAGCCTTCTCTCAGGGTTATCAAATTTGTTCGAAAGAGCCTTCTACCACCGGCTCCTAACATCGGCCGAACAAAACAACATCTTACTCGAGGAACAGTTTGGTTTTCGGAAAGCTCGTTCGACCGTCCACCAGCTGACTCGAGTAACAAACATTCTCAGACGGAACAAGTCTGTTTCGAAAACATCTGCCATGGCGTTGTTGGACGTTGAAAAAGCGTTCGACAATGTCTGGCATGATGGCTTGGTGTTCAAATTGCAGCACTACGGTCTTCCAATCTTCCTAAAAAGCGAACACGAAATTATTGCGACACATTCAACAGGGCATAACTTTTTTACCATTGGGTAAAAATCAACCAAATTTTGCACACTTTCTCATTGATGTGTATTGTGTACATGCTGTCAAACTCGAAGTCGTGTTTTTCGATTCAACGAAAATGGAGGTGAACCAACGCGAGTTGAGAGGACAAATTCTTTCCAAACACCTGGAATTTCCTGACCTGTCGCACCGGCAGTTGGGAAAAATGTTGAACATTCACCATTCAACCGTCTCCAGAGTGTTGAAGCGGTTCCAGGAGCGGTTGACGTTGGACCACGGCAAAGGAGCTGGAAGAAAACCGGGACCGGAGAACAAAAAGACGGAGGGAAAGGTGAAGCGGATGATTAAAGCAAATCCCAACGTCTCAAGCCGTGATTTGGCTAAAAAGATCGGCATGTCGCAGAGCTACGTCCAGAATGCAAAGAAGAGAGCTGGACTACATACATACAAGGTACAGAACTTCCCAAACCGCGATGAGCGGCAACAATCGACGGCTAAAACTCGGGCACGGAAGCTCTACGAGAAGATGCTGACAAAATATGGCTGCTGTGTGATGGACGACGAAACGTATATAAAAGCCGATTTTAAGCAAATTCCGGGGTTGGAGTTTTTCACCGGCAAGAGCAAGTTCGATGTGGACGACAAATTTAAAAAGAAGAAAATGTTGAAGTTCGCCTCCAAATATCTCATTTGGCAGGCCATCTGCTCTTGCGGACTGAGGAGTGAGCCTTTCGTGACAAAGGGCCCAGTAAATGGCGAGATCTACAAATCTGAGTGCCTCGAGAAGCGCCTTTTGCCGTTCTTGCAGCAGCACGATGAAGCTCCGCTATTTTGGCCAGATTTGGCATCATGCCACTATTCTAAAAGTGTCCTGGAGTGGTATGAGGCCAATTCTGTCCATTTTGTTCCAAAGGACATGAATCCGCCAAACTGTCCGGAGCTGCGCCCGGTGGAGCAGTACTGGGCAATAATGAAGCGGGAACTTCGGAAGAGCAAGAAGACAGTCAAAGACGAGAAGGACATGTTAAGAAAATGGAAACAAACTGAGAAACTGGTACCGGATGACACTGTAAAGACTTTGATGGAGGGCATCAAGCGAAAATGCGTTCAATTTTACACTCAAGGCTCCATCGATTAACTTTTCTTTTGATTTTTGAAGTAAATATATGTATAAAACTACCCTAAAATTTTGGTTTGATTCTAAACATTATAAGAAAATTGGCATGACATTTTCGGTGTCGCAATAATTTCGTGTTAGCCCTTTAGTGAAGATAATAAACAACTTTCGATCGCATAGGATGTTCCGAGTCTCTCTGAATACCATCACATCGGATACTTTCAACATCGGTGCCGGGGTTCCACAAGGAAGCATCCTTGGCCCCATTCTATTCAACCTGTTCACCTCCGATATTCCGGCTCTCCCTGATGGTGGATCGTTGTCTCTGTTCGCAGATGACACATCCATCGTTTACAAGGGTAGGGTCATCGGAGCTCTGACTGCCAAACTTCAGAGAGGCCTGGACGTCCTGTCTGAATATTTCAACAGCTGGAAGATCCGTATCAACGCGGCAAAGACCCAGGTCATCATCTTTCCACACTCAAAATCTCCCAGACTTGTTCCGTCTGAAAATAATAAGATCTGCTTAAACCCAAGTAGCACAATTCTGTCCCAAAAAGTTGCAGCAACTTGTTTATAACTGAAATAAGTCGTATATAAGTATTGCAAGACCAATTTATAACAAGGGTGCTACTAGGGAACGGCTAAGTGGTGGAATGGTCCAAAGAGGTCGTGTACCTCGGGCTAACACTAGACAGCAAGCTTCTTTTCAGGGAGCACGTTGACAAAATCAAAACCAAGTGCAACAGCTTGATAAGATCGTTATATTCACTCATCAACAAAAGGTCTACCCTGTCCCTGAAAAATAAGCTTGCTGTCTACAAACAAATCATCGTTCCCGTAATAGAATACGGGATGCCAATCTGGGAGAGTTGCGCCAAATGCCATCACCTCAAACTCCAAAGGATCCAAAACAAGATCCTTATGATGATCCTTAACAGTCCCACGCGGACTAGAAATTCTGAGGTCCACCGCCTGGCTGGTCTGAAACACTGGAGTTACGGAGAGCTGACTCCATTGCAAGGTTCAGAGATTGCTGTAGGCGATCCGATCAACAGATCGTCAGGGATCTGGCACGTTATGTTAAGTTAGGTTAAGTAGGTAGAATAACAAATTAATACATTCAAACATCATACTTCACACGAAGAAAATTGAAAAACATTACGCAGTAAAAAACAACATGTTCAACACAAAATCAAAAAGTCCACCAAAGATAAAGAGCCCTTCTGGCTAACCTCTTGCCCTATATTAGCAGTTGTAAACCACATAACAAATCAAAATAAAGAAGAATTTTACTACTACTACTACTGCTCTGGCGAGTAAACTACAATCAGGCCTGGATGTTCTGTCCGAATATTTCAAGAGCTGGAAGATTTTTATCAATGCAGCTACAACACAAACCATTCTGTTTACACACTCGAATTCACCTCGGCTTGTTCCGCCTGCTAGCGTCAAGGTCCATGTTGATAGCACTCCTATTGAATGGTCGAGTGGAGAAGTCTACCTTGGTCTCACGCTCGATAGCAAATTGCTATTCCGATCCCATGTGGACAAGACATCCACCAAGTGTAACATCTTGATCAGGTCGCTCTACCCTCTGATAAACAGGAAGTTCACTCTGTCCCTCAAAAACAAGCTTGCTGTCCACAAGCAGATCATTCTGCCGGCTATTGAGTATGGTATGCCAATCTGGGAGAGTTGTGCTAAGTGCCACCACCTAAAGCTTCAGAGGATCCAAAACAAGATCCTCAGAATGATCCTTAACAGTCCACCGTGAACTCGTAATTCTGAGATTCACCACCTGGCCGGTCTTCAAACACTCGAGGAGCGAAAGACTTCCATGCTGGAAAGGTTCAGAGTCGCCTGTCTGTGATCAAACCACCTGATCATTCGTGATTTGGCAACCTACCCAACTAACAATTTTAGCTGCAGATAAGCTTATACAGCCAAAATTTGCCTTCTGCAGCTAATTTTTGCTTGTATAAGCTGATCGGCAGCTAAAATTGTTTGTTGGGTAGTTTAAGTAGTTTGGTAGGTTCCTGTGCTCAAGTAGGTAGGTTATCAAATTTTTAATCAAACGGAAACAATCCCTTAAAAGGGAATCCTGTAAATTAGCGCTAAACGCACTCACCACATTAGAATAACCAATTAACTAGAACAAAGATGAAGAGCCAAAGGCTACCCAATTGAAATATTTAATATAATAAGTATTTTCTCATTTTAAATATTTCAAAATACTGAAACATCTCGTGGTCCATCTTGTGGTGGATCTTGCGGGTCGAAAATCCCACGTTTCGTAACAGCCGCCAACTAACCTTTCCATAAGACAGAGAATAAAGAAAGATTTCACCCGAAGGTGAACGGACGTCACATCTCAAACGACGTCAAACAAAAGATCCGAATAAAATATGATTTTAATTATATTTCTCCATTTCTTTTGTTCTGATGACCGGAGCCGGATCAACAAGATATCCGAAGGATGAACCTTATTCGCCCTCCCCGCTGTTGTCAACATGGTCGTCTCCGGGTGGATAATGGATGCTCTACACACACTCATCTCTTTTCCCTCCGCTGTCTTTCCGAGGAAAAAAAAAAATCACACACAACACCGAATGCCTGAGAAAAGTGATTCTTTTGCGCAACATTAAAAGGTTCCTTCCATCAGGACTGTGCTCTGCCTCTTCCGCCGCTGCCATTCAGTCAGTGGTGAATGTGGTTTGTGTTTTATTTTTGTGCCCTGGAACTGAGGGTGTGGAGGGGGCAGCCGGAAAAAATAGCACATGTGGGTGATAGTAAAACACCCACGAGAGAGTAAGTTGATACACGGAATGGACGGATTTTTATTAGGTTTTCGGGAAATATGATATGAAAATTTATTTCTCCATGGGTCGACCGTGTTGTTTTTTTCTTTTTTATTTCTGCCTCTGTTTAATGTGGCTAATGCTTTTGTCGCATTTGGATGATTTTATTTGCCGAACGCATTACCAGGATGATTCAGTTCCAGAAGTATTGTGCTAATAGCGTGGTTGTGGTGGGTTTTGTCTATCCAGCACATTTCATACCTTTTCCGTCTGTTCGGAAGTAAATCATAGCATATTTTATTGATTTTGTCCTCCTCCCCAGACACCGGGGGTGGCGCGAGGAGAGCCTTCGCTGGAAAACCCTTCAACCGTACAAGTACCGACTGTCCCAACTGTCGCTTTGATTTATCAGTATTCCAAGCGCAGCGAAACAAGGACGACGGATTCCACGATTCTTGATAGCCGTGCGGAAAGGCCAAACTCATCGCATGGCTCACGGAAAGAAGACGAAGAAAATCGAAAGGACAGAAAAATAAAATAAAATAAATCCGGAAAATGCTCATTCTCCTCGGTTCTGCACTCTTCGGTGCACATTAGCGCACAAGGAGCAGCTCATAGTTCGTCCCGTCTGCTCCAATTCCCGCTGCCGCTCCCCACCTCACACAAACTTTCCTTCGTTGGATTTTCTAAATGGAAAATCTATAAGAGAAAGTAAAATAAAATGTATGTACCCGACCGACGTCAGTCTCAACGACGATCTCGAGCTAAGAGAATTCGCTGACAGAAAAAAAGGAAAGCCAGAAAACTGCCATCCAGCTCTGCACCCATCCTCCACTTTTATCGATGGATCTTTATGTATTTTCATTAAAACACAATATATGCTAACATCCTTCGCTTTCCTCAACTCGTGTGACACACCAAACACCCCCGCCTCCCTCCTCGAAATGCTTTATCCTTTTCCTCGTTTACTTCGCTCGAAAGTCCCCTCTTTCCAAAGCAGGGGGCACACGGTTCGAGATAAAAACAGAGAAGCAGCGTCTTGAGCTTTCCATCTACATCCATTTAGTGCTGCTTCTTCTTCCTAGCCTTCCTGGTCTTGCTCTTGCGTTGCCATCCTACACCACTAGGTATACACTTTTTTTTATTCCTTTCTTAGTTCAATCTCAAGTAGTATGTATGCTTATACTCCGCCGCACACATGCCGAGCACACATGTGTGTACGGGGAGGGGATATTTGCGTTTTAAATCCATTTTTTTTACCCTCGCAACTCTCCGACGACCGACCGCCTGATGCCTTTTCTTTTAGTCACCTACCCACCCCATCGAATGCAGGATACACCGGTCTCATCTCATTGTGTCGTTCTCTTTCTCTCTCTCTCTCTCACTCGGTGGTGGCTGGCTGCAGAGAACATAAGTGTGTATGATGGCCTGTGTTTGCACTGAGCGGGACGGGAAGTACCTTCTCTATAGCTACGTGTATGGAATTTCCACTTTCTACTCATTCTCCTTCTCTGACGGTTGGTTCATTTGCATTTTCCTCTATGATGGCGACGACGACGACGACGACTGCCAACAGGGAACGTGGGATGCTGCTGCTGGTGGACTAGTCTTTATGATAGCCGTTGTATGGTCGCTTTTCGGTTACTAAGAAACGGCAGCGAACCCTTCGTTGAATAGCTCGAGGTGATTGTATTGTCATTAAATTGTGAGGTATTTTTGGATGTAGCGGAAAATGTACGATTAGAAGCAATAATCAATACAACTTACAAATGGTTGAAAGAAATGCAGCCCAAAAGCAGGCACAGTGGGGTCATGCGCCCTCTTTAAGGAGCGACTATAATTGTAATTTGGGTTTCCCAAATTCTCCTAAAGTTCAGCTGGCTACTCCTCAGATGACTTTCTGGATGATCTCTGATATTTTCTGAACATCCCTTAAGTCATAGATCATCATAAAAGTTACTGCAGTTTCCTTGAAGCTGATGGTTCCGCCTTGAAGCTGAAGCTGATATGCCTAAAATTTTACAGAAGTTCCCTTATTTCCCGCAGCCTGTTCTTGAAACATTCCCGAAATTGTCGGTGTGAACCCTCTTGAGTTTCTCTTATCTTTTCTGAAGTTCTTGCTACTCTTATGATGATGGTACTGGAATTGACCTGAAAGCAATACAATTGCCCTAAACAGTGTTCACTCGGCTGTCGACAGAAGCAGACTACTCTCAATGTGTGTCACGCGATCGTCTGTTTACTCGGCAGCAACCATTGTGTGGTCCTCCTCATTGTTCTTCATCAGCGGTTCTTTCAGTCGATGCGTCATCGACTTTGGAAAGCAACCGTTTCGTGATGAATGTGTGAGTTGCTGACCACGTTTTGCGTCCATTGCTGCAATGGAAGTACTCTGACCCCCGTTGGTGAATCTGCCATACAATGAAACCACTGGAAGCGGCTCCCGTTCTGGTGGAGGAGGCTTATTGGATAGCGGAAGATAAAATATTTACTGTACAACACTACATAACTACAACACAACACTTTTGACTATAATTTTAATATGTATTAGTGAACAAGAATCCTCGGCTCTGTAAAGTTAGTTTGATTGAGCCTTATCAAATGAATTATTAAACAAACAAAATTGCCCTAAACATCTTTAAAAATACCAACGTTTTTTGAATCTCCGTGAATTTCTCGCAACTTTAGTGAAGTTTTCGAATTTTTTCTTGTTCCTAATCTTTCTGATAAAAACCGGGAAACTGAGAAAATCGTGAAATTTTTTTCGATTATTCTTCGATCGAAAAGATTACATAATAATGACATTGTTATACTTATGACTATTATTTCAGAAAACTCTTCTAAACCATCAAATAATTAGAACTAATTGATTCAATTTTCCCATCAAATTTCCAAGAAATTGTGTGTGTTTTTTTTATAGTAAAAAGAAAGGTTAAAGCCTGACCCCGTTGTGTAGTGTTGGTATGCAGTAAACCAGTTTATAGTTCTGAAATATCTTGGTATTTTTAAAGATAATTAAATAATTCCCTGATCTTCAACAGGACTTCCCTGAGCTTCGGCAGAACTTCTCTGAACTTCTGCAGGACTTCCCTGAACTTTAGCAGAACTTCAGTGATTTCCAAGAATTGAAATGGCAGGCCTGCCCAGAAGATCGGCAGGCCTTCCCTGAACTTTGGCACGCCTTCCCTGAACTTCGGAAGGATTTTCCTGAACGTCTGCAGAACTTCCCTGAACTTTGACAGGACTTCCCTGATTTCCAAGAATTAAAATGGCAGAACATTCCTGAACTTCGGCTAAACTTCTCTGAACTTCGGCAAAACTTTCCTGAAATTCGACAGAACTTCAGCAGAACTTCCCTGATCTTCGGCAGGCCTTCCCTGTAGTATGGCAGGACTTCCCTGAACTTCGGCAGGACTTTCCTGAAGTTCGGTAGGCCTTCCCTGAACTTCGGCATGCCTTCCCTGAACTTCGGCAGGCCTTCCTTGAACTTCAGCAGGACTTCTCTGATTTCCAAGAGTTGAAATGGCAGGACTTCCCTGAACTTCGGCAGGCCTTCCCTGAACTTCGACAGGAGCTCCCTGAGCTGCGGCAGGAGCTCCCTGAGCTTCAGCAGGAGCAGTGATGCAAAATATCATGACACTCACGTGACACTCGTCTACGCATCAACCGACTATCGCTGACAGAACGTTTTATGCCGCAGTGAGAGGTAGAGCCATGGCAAACAACTATCATCAGTAATGGTCGCTGCTCACAAGCAATACTTTACACTCGAAAAGCACAACGAAAATAGTGAAGACTTCTGCAGTACGATCATGAGAAAAAGCGAAACGACAGAAGAAAATGAAAGCAATGCCTACGCATTCCAAATTCGTCTCGGCAGGCGCGACTGTGTGAGTTACAAACAAAGCAGGGAACATTAAACGGAAGCTGTTGGGCTTACTCACATAAGCAAGCAAAGCAGCAACTGCTTCAAAACGAGCACAGATGAGTGTGGTGATTGTCGGGAATGACCAGATTGGTGATGGATCAAAACCGAAGACGACATTCACCAGTTGCTTTTTAATTCTTTCGTCAAGAGAGAGCTCCGACGAGCACATTGCTAGGAATGTACAAAGCGTTACTACGATCAGCTGTTTGACGATCGTAATTGTGATAGGTCGCACCTCTGGGCAGGACTTCCCTAAACTTTTACCGGACTTCGCTGATTTCCAAGAATTGAAACGACAGGACTTTCCTGAATTTCGGCAGAACTTACCTGAACTACGGCAGGACTTCCCTGAACTTCAGCAGACTATCCATGAACTTCAGCAGACCACCCATGTAACCGTAGGCACGTTATTTGGCCTTGTTGGATATATACAGCTGAACAACGGCTATACCAGTGATTGTAATTTCTGATGTGGCCCAAATATAGCCAAAAAGGCGAACTAATGTGCCTATCGTTACTTGGCCATCCCTGAACTTCACCAGGACTCCCCTGAACTTCGGTAGAACTAATCTGAACTTCGACAGCACTTCGCTCAACTTCAGCAGGACTTCCCTGAACTTCATCAAGACTTCCCTGATTTCCAAGAATTGAAATGACTTAACATCCCTGAACTTCGGCAGGTCTTCCCTGAACTTCAGCAGGACTTCCCTGAGGACTTTCACGAAGTTTGGTAGGCCTTCCCTGACCATTGTATGTGTGTTTTTTTGTTTTTTATTGGCATGACTTTCCTGAATTTCAGCAAAAATTCCCAGAACTTCGACCCAAATATAGCTAAAAAGGCTAAATAACGTGTCTATCGTTACTTGTCCATCCCTGAGCGTCGGCAAGACTTCCCTGAACTTCGGCAGAACTAATCTGAACTTCGACAGGACACTTAGTTAGGAGTTATCTTCACCCTTTCGCCACTGTGTGTGTCTGCATACCTTCGACGTTGTCTCCCTCTTCCTCGCGTATGGTGTAAGTGGCCAGGTCGTTGGGTCATGCTCCGGGAAGAGTCCCTCCATGATGACCTTCAGCTTATCTGGACACATTTCAACGTTGATGTCAACTTGCTCAAGGAGAACAGGGCGTTCTTGCAAAATATTCGCAATTAGCAATGCCCTTGCAATGGACCGACACAGGGGGTTCCAGATGGATCTCAGATCAACTTTTTTGACACCGTTGTTGTAGTGAGGAGTCCATACAATCGAGCAGTATTCTATTATGGAGCGAGACAAGGAGCAGTAGAACGATTTAAGGCAGTAGATATGCGTGAAGTCTTCGGCAATCCTGAAGATAAACCCTAGAATTCTGGAAGCTTTGTCGACGCCATACGAGATGTGCTACTTGAAAGAGAGTTGTGTATCCAGAATCACACCAAGGTTCTTAATTTGGCTGACGCGTCCAATTTCAGTGCCTAACAAAACAGACTTGAACATTATAGTCTCTTTCGTGCGCGGAAAAGAGATAACCGAGCATTTGGACGGGTTAACCTCCATACGATTCAGAATACACCAACAGTCTTCAGTGAATTCGAAGGAAGAGTTTAAGTCATCTGCGTAATCGCGGTTCCTCAAATACCAGATTCACGTCGTTGGAGTAAATCAGGAAAATCAGCGGTCCCAGGTAACTACCCTGGAGTATGCCGGACGTGGCAGCGAACATACAGAACTGGTGACCACCAATGACAACAGGAAGATAGTGATCGATGAGGTATGACTGAAACCCTTGCAAAAGGCAGTTGTGGATACCAAGCCTGTCCAGTTTTGCGATTGGTATGCGGTGATTCAATTTATCGAAGGCAGCAGATAAGTCAGTATAAATGACATCCGTCTGAGCCCGATCCGACATACTGTTAGAGATGCAAGAAGTAAGGCACAGCAAATTAGTCGCAGTGGAATGACCAGCCATGAAACAATGCTGGTCGATACTAATATACGGCTTACAGTGAGCGAGTAACGGTTCTATAACAACGAGTTCGAACAATTTTGCAACAGCACTGAGCGAAGTGATGTCACGGTAGTTGTCAACGTCCTGTATGTTGCCCTTCTTGTGTACTGGAAACATGTGCGCTAGCATCCAACAGGATGGGAAAACGCCGACGTTCACGGACTGTTGAAAAACGTGCAGCAGTGGAGACAACAAACTGTCCAAGTGTGTTTTGAGGAACGCCGATAGAATTCCGTCAGGACCCGGATTGTACTTCTCGGGATCGATGTCAATTCTGCTCATGGTTTGGCCAGAGAGTGGTACGTAACTCGCAGCCAGTCGGGCATGGTCGTCACTCAGCCTCTCGTCCGTGACACTAGCAAATTTTTCAGAGAACAGCTGACAGATATCTTGCGTAGATAATGCCACGTTATCATTATGTATCATAGACAACGGCAGATCAGCTTCATGACGTTGTTTGTTGACAAACTTCCAAAACTGCTTGGGACGTGACTTAAGCTTTCTCTGCAATCCACATCGATACTGAAGAAAGCACCGTTTCGCAACTCGTTTGTATTCGTGATTGATCCTGATATAGTGACGTTGAAGGGATAGTGTGCAGTGCTTGGTGAATTTCCTACGCGCGGCTCTCTTTCTGGATTTCAGTCAACGATATTCGCTCGTATGCCATGGTAGATGGGTCGTACGATGATGAATCTTTTTCGGAACGTGTCTGTCAATGACATATGCCAAGACATTGGAAATAGTTTGAGCGGCTGACTCGCCGATCACCTGACGAGAGAGCCTGCGTGGATCCAACCATGTTTCCGTGAGAACAATGATGTCGTAGCCAAGATCCGAGGTAGCTACGCGAAAATCGTCGACATCACAATTGATACCACCGACGTTCTGGTAGTAGACGGATATCTCATGCTGGCAGTTGGCAGGATGGATGCATGAACTGGATGTGGCTAGTACTGAGGCTGCAGAACCGGAAACACAGCTAGAAGTTGAAGCGGTATCAGGCAAAGGAGAGGCTGAATCGTCAATATACTCGCCAGTAATAGCTGGTTGGAAGACCACAGGTATTCCCACAGTATTCCGTTCCACTGCCCAAGCATTGAAGTCTCCTCCGATGGCTACCGGTATTCATCCGATCAGCTCTTTGGTAAGTCCATCCAGCTTGTGATGGAACTGCTCCATCGTCCGTCTGGGGTGCTTAGCAACTACATATGAAGAAACCTTCGTATGAGCTCGCAATCATTTCTTGAGTGGGGTATCTACCCATAACTTAATCTGTAGCCATCCCAGATCTATCCTCCATCATTATTGGGAGGAGCTCGATAAAGTTCTGCAACGTCGCACTTGGTTTCCATTGTCGACTGCCAGAACAGTTACTGTGCAGTGTCGTAATGATTGAAATGTATTTAGGTTAGGTTCGCTCGGCGTTTGAAAGCCTCCTGTCATATGGTCGATTCCATTTTCATTTTTACAGAGCATGCACAATAGCAAAGAAACCATAGGTTTCTGTCGTAAAAATTATTTTTACAGCAAACAGAAATTCAAAACTTTATGAATATGTCCCCTACTAGCTGGTGTTGTTAGTTTCTGTGAGTGAGCTAGCAGTTACCACAAATCGTCGATTGAAGTGATTATTTACAAAAGCAGATACGTCGATTTGAATAGTTACGCTTGAATTGACCTTTTAAACGGTAAAATCATTCTAATTATATTAATGTAAATAAATTAAAACGTAAAAGGAACATTGATTAAAAGACCTGTGCGTTGAGTAGGACCTCACTTCCCCTAATATTCACATTTCTGCAAAAAGTTAAATTAAAAATAGTTCAGAGCAAAAAGTTTGAAATTTCATGTTTAAATTCTAAAAAAATACTGAAATCTGCACACTTCGATTTCTTTGCCGAATCTCGGCTTTTTTAGTAAAACATGTGATCTTCTGGTTTAGTTATTCCGAAAAACTTTGTTTAGCTGAAATGAGTATTTGCAACCTATGCTATGCTCACAATGAAATTGAAAACTCGGCAAAAAATGTACACGGGAAAAAAAGAGTTCCCATATTCGTGAACCACAGCCGTGAACCATAGTTCACGGTGTATATTTGAGAAAATTTTGTTCTGGATAGTTGGCCGTGATTTTTAGTTCACGGTCCGTTCCCGAAACCGGAATTTTTTTTCCGAGCATGTAAACAAAAATGTAAATTGCGTTTGAAATATCACGATTTCGTTTGTCTACGGTGTAAAATTTGTGAAGCTCATTTGTGTTCAACTCTTTTAACTAACTTTAGAAAATTTTGAGGCTTATTTTTTTACTGAAAATTGTTCATAAATTACCAACAAAAAGAAATAGCACCAGCTTTATCTGGTGATTGGTGAAGATGATATTGTTGCGCGACCAAAGAGAAATTAGATCAGTTAATGTTAGTGAATTTCATTTTTCAGTTTTCACCAATATTGAAACGACCAATCGTCTCCACGAATGTTGCTTTTCGACCACCTATCATAAACCGACCGCCATAATATGAGAACACTTAATTTTTTCCTCACTAATACTACTCCTAAATCATTTCTCGTGCGTTCCATTGCCGAAAAGATAAAATCATTTTCCACACAAAATAGCAAAAAGAGCCCGTTGATCTCTCGGTTTTCCATTCACCACAGAAAGATACACGGTACATTTTTTTCAACCTTCACCCACACTAGCCCTGAGGGGGGAAATGGAAAATAAAAATTAATAATAATAATAATACTAATAATGTAAGAAGAGAGCCAGGAGCCCTTTTTTCTTCTTTTTGGTAGAGTAAACAAAAGATGAGAGTGAAGAAAAAATATATGAAATAGCCTCGCCGAAGAAAAGAAACTACAGAAGAAAAGGGGACTTGGAAAATTATAGAATTTTATGTGAGCAGCCGTGTCCCTTCACCACACGCCATACATGCAACCCCTCCCCTCCCCCCTTCTCACTTCTAGAAAAGACGACGGCGGAAGGTTTATGAAGTCTCATATCGTGCCACATGGGATTTGGTGGGTTTGCTGGGATGCCAATCAACATTTTTTTTCGCTCCTGTTGTTGTCCATCCCGATTTTGTTCTTTCCTCATGTTTTTATGTGTTGGTGTTTCAATGGACGGGGAATTAGTTCAGAAATTACATACTTGCATTCTTTTGGGGCCGAGTGGGGTGATGTAGAAAAATACTCATCGGAAGCTTACCTGGAATGAGAGGGGAAAAAAACATAAAATTATTATACTTTTCCGTATAATTTGATTTCTCGAGAAACATAAATACCCCAAGCCCACGCGATTTCTCCGGAAAGGGTATTGATTACGTCAACCAAGGGAAAACAGACAATTGCGCAAGCAGCAATAAAACTCGATTAATTTCCTTGATCCTTTCTAATCAACAGTTTTGTTCTCGGTAAATTTGATTATCTTATGCGATATTTATGAGCTCAGCCGTAGTCGTTGCCACCAGAAGGAGGGTGCTTACTCCTTTTCGGTAGCGGGAAAATGAATCCCTCGAGTTGTGTGGTTTCTGTTTAGGGGGGAGACCAGGGGGTGTGGGGACTTGAGTGGGAATTGTTCGGAAAAGAGATACGATCCTTATAATGCAATTGTAATTCCGGATAAAACATTCCCCAACCCGTCTATTTTGGCTTTTGGTCCCATTTGTCCAGGCTGTTTAGCGCCTTCGTTGGATGAATGGAGAAGAAGAATAGTTCTTATCGACGTTGTATTGATTCCATTTCATTAGGGTAAATTGATCTGGTTCGAACTGGAATGAGAGGTTTTAGTTTTCGAAATGAGCAACTGTTAAGACTTTTATATAGATGACATCCAAAATCTTTTCATGCCTCGAATCTAACTACCGTGGACCCTCGGTAATCTGCCCTGTTCTGGTATTTTTTTTAAATTTAAACCTCGTCAATCTGCACGCCGTGCAAACTTATAGCGAATTTGTCTATTATCGAGGTGGGAACCAGTTTCAACCCGTGCGAACCCGAGCTTTTCGTCAGTGCGAACCTCAACCCGAGCTAGATTACAAAAGCAAACGTTTTCACTGACGTTTGACAGACAACAAGTCGACCCAATCTTGATACCCGATCCAGGGTGGAACTGAATCATAAACAATAAATTCGTTCCAACGTCATTTAGCAGGTATGGGAGTAAAGTGAAATGGAACGGGTACCAGAAGCACGCTTTTTTGATGCTCCCAACTAGAAGCTCAAACTAAAAATGAACACCGAATGAAGTGTCGTTCAGATTAGCGGGGGTCTTATGTGATTTTTAAGAGATATGCTTAGGAACTACATGAACTGTATTTTGAATTATATAAAGGCTGACTAAAAGTAAATTGGTACGCACAAAAAGGCCTGTAATTCGTGATTCAATAAGTTTAAAAAGCCCATTAATGGTTGCTTTACAGTACTTTTATTATAACTTCAAAGTTATAGCATTAGATGGTTACATTTCTCCAGTTCGAACGAAATCTCGAACCTTTCTCTTGATGGAGCCCGTCAGCGCCCGCACAGTTGAAACGGACACGGAATCAGCGCATTTCTTCCATTTTGCCCGCATTTACTGGATGTCCTTGACTGTCCCGTATTTTTCGATTGGTCGAAATTCCGGGCAATTCGGAGGATTCATTAGCTTGGGGACAAAATCGATCTTGTTGGCAGCATACTACTCTCGAACCACCTTGGAGTAGTGAAAGCTGGCGAAATCGGGCCAAAAGATGACGTTGCTCCTATGCTTGCGGATGAACGACAATACACGCTTTTTCATGCATTCTTCGATGTAAACTTGGAATGTAATCACCGAGGATGTGACGAATGGTTCCGTTTTTAGGCCGCAACTGCAAATTGCTTGCCAAATCATGGCCTTCTTCGCGAACTTGTCGGCATACACGAACTTGAATCTTCCCAGCACATCCCCACTAGTAACCCTCTATATACAGATTCGCGGAAGCGGCCATCTTGAGCCCATCGAACAGCAAGAACTGTCACAATGTGAGCCAAACGAGCATTATGATTAGAAAATGTTAAGAAGATTTCTTATTGGGTTGAAAAGTATTGTAATCGGGATGAAATAAATTCAAACAAAATTTTTATAAATTTAAAAATATATATAGCTGTAAAATGAGTATGTTAGCATAATAGAGTTTTAGGCATGATTAACAATTATATAATAAATTGTGAATGGATAATTTTTATACATTTTTCAGTTCGGTTGGTGATTGCATCTGCAACTGGACAGCCCAAAAATGCAATAAAGTGTGGTAATAGTGCACGATGGTGTCTTCGGAGCACTTATTGCTCGTATCATAAGAAATGAGTGCACCGAAAAAATCAAGACGATTAGAAGAAAACTCGCACTTTTATCATCCTTTTTAATAAGTAAAAACACACTAATTTGTCAAGTTTGGTGTGAAGTGCGCAATATAACCACCGACAAACTGACATGAAACTTAAGCCTAACTCATGATTGAGAATCCATAACGGCCGATTTAAATTTGCAGCGATCCCATCTGTCAAAGCATAGAAATGATTTATCTAGATAAAAATAATTTGCCGAAATAGATTAGACACGAACCAACTCATAAATTTTGTGAGCGTGCGGATAAATATTTTCCGCGAACACGGCGGCAGATGTCAGTTTTGTGCTTTGATCAGAAATTTCTTTGTAATTTGTATGATCATTCATGTCAGTTTGTCGGTGATAAAACAATTCGCAATAATTCTGTTTGTTTTTTCCAGCAATATATATATTAATTCTTTAGCAAAATACAATTGCGTGTGCTAGAAGTGGTAATGGAAGAAGCATTAAATTTTAACTAAATAGATACCATCCAATAATTACCATTGTAACATACACTGCACAAACACATAGAATCCACTAGGGAAAAGTCTGACGGTAGTCCGCAAAACTCCGCCATTTTTGGCGAAGTTCAGTGTTTTTCGGAAACCGGAAAAAACTTCACATTTTTTGCAATTGGGTGTACTTCCACGACCGCGGTTCACCAGTTCACTAAAGGGCCACCCACATTAGATCCGTTTGCGTTGCGTTGACGTAAATTTGACAGTCAGACAGGATATTTAGCTGTCACTTTGCTGCAGCGCGTCTGATCCGGATCTAATCCCAACAAAGATTGAATGTTGAATAAAAGCTTATTCAGGCAAATAATTGCTCCTTCAGCTGAAAATTGCTTATCCAGCTTTTAATCAGCTCAAATTGTTTGTTGGGATGTGCGTGGGCCTTAAGAATTCAAACAACGTAAATAATCAAACTCATACAGTAAATAACGATAAAGTCACGCACAAAGCTGGAACATTTTGCTCCGCGGCAAGTGTTGGCTGCTTGTGTAAACAAAACGAATCACGTTGCCAAATTGGCTGATAATATTTCCGCGAAACTCTGTTTATAGGATTACTAATCCCCACGACCAATCGCGATGTAAAACTTTTGACCAGGAAGCTGCTTTAAATCGACTTTGACGTATGTTTCTTCATCGATCAAAGTGCAGCCCTTGTGTTTCGTCAAAACACGGTCGTACAAGAGCCTTGCACGCTTTTTGGCCACGGAATTCTGCTTCATGTGCCGGTTCGGATGTTTACTGGCTTTGTACGACTTGTATCCTTCCCTGGCGTTGTACCTTCTGGCCACATCTCGGATCAAAAGATAAAGTTGGCTTTAACGCACCTCAACATCTTACTGACGATCCCTGGTTCCAGTTTTTTTTTGTAGGTCCACTGATTACTTTCCACACTGTTGTTTTTGGCGTCTTCAGCACTTTAGCCAACTTGGAAACGAACAACTCCGGATTTTCCAGGTGTTCTTTCGAGTTCCATTTGACGTTATTTCTGAGCGCGATCGACTACTTTGATCAAACTTGCACCAGTTGTTCTCTATAGAAGTTTAAACAAAGCAACGATTTTCGATTTCCAACACTAGAGGCATGCTAGCGGCGTGCGAGTGGCGTACCAATTTGTTTTAGTCAGCCTCCTTAACGCATTTAATTAATAGCATTCTTATTAAAAAAAACCTGGAAATGCTTCGACGATGTACCCCTCCAACCTCGGGTGAGCAGTGAGTATTCGGCCCAAATTCAATTAGGCATAGAGTTAAGTGAACTTTGTTATAAACAATGAACAAAGCAACATGTCTTCCGAACAAGTGAGATTCAAAATTTATTTTCCCAAAAATTCCATATTCCGGTTCGGTGTCTTCGGAAAAGTTTTAGAAAATATCAAATCAAAAAAGTTGGCTGAAAACTATAGGTGGCTATTTCTTCATTTTATTGAAATATGGAACGTTTTTGGTGGAAAACCTCCTAATAAAAGTTTCTACTTAATAATTAATTTCTTTAAACTTCTACTGGTTTGAAATGTTCTACAAAATTGTTCAAAACATTAATGCACATAAGTTTGATGAATATCATAGCACACTAGATCGCTAAATAGGTGAGTTATTATTGGTTTTGCTCCAAAAATATAATTTTTAGCCACATAATTACGATTTAATACCATTTCCCACCATATCCCACGACAAAACCAATAGAAATAGAAGTATTTAAGTCTGTTTTCTTCAAAACATTCAACATTGCTTGCAGAAACATTAATTATATGTGAAATACTGCATGACTTGGGACGTTTTTTTTTATGGAAAACCCCTTAATAGTTATTTTTTCCTAGATAAAACATTATTTGAACCTCCACTGCTTCGAAGGGTCCAAATTGATCAAAACATCAGTATACACATATTTTCTCAATATTCCACCGCAATACGTTCTGAAATAGGCAAGTAATTCGCCAAGTAATTGCCGAAGACACCGAACCGGAATATGGAATTTTTGGAAAAAATAATTTTTGAATCTCACTTCTAGGAGGATTAATCATTGATTTGTCAATGTCAAAAGAAGGGCCTTTTTATATCCAAAAACTTTTCTGAACACGCTACTAGTCTAAAATGCAAGATTCATGAGATAATGACTTTTGACCGTCTTTTCACAGTTCTAGACCACTGTGCGTCGTCTCTCTTACTCAACACAACCGGTAGAACAACATTCGAGCAAAAAGAAAATTATCAAATAACTATCATAAGACATGCACACTAAGAAATAATTAATTTTACACGTGATGGAATCCATTTTTGACATAAAAAATGAGTCGTAAACAAACATGTCATGTAGACTACCTCTGCCGACCATTCCACCACTGTGCCGTTCAGGCAGATCTTATTATACTCCGACGGAACAAGTCTAGGAGATTTAGAGTGTGGAAAGCTGATGACCTGGGTCTTTGCGCGTTAATGCCAGCTGTTGAAATATTCAGACAGGATGTCCAGGCCTCTCTGAAGTTTGGCAGTCAGAGCTCCGATGACCCTACCCTTGTAGACGATGGACGTGTCATCTGTGAACAGAGACAACGATCTACCATCACGGAGAGCCAGCATATCGGAGGTGAACAGGTTGAATAGATGTTGAAAGCATCCGATGTGATGCCATTCAGAGAGACTCGGAACGTTCTGTTCGATAGGTAAGGCCTGTACTCGAAAAAAAAAATGCACCAGACAAAAGTGTTCGCCAAAAAACTAATACATATAAATTATGTTTCGGCATAATTACTTTATTCAATTTCCTTTCCATCGCTGAAAGCCCGCACCTTTCCCTTAAGACCCCTCATTACATTTTGTGCAATGGTGGAGCCGACGTTTTTAGTTACTTTCATCCATTCTTTCTTCAACTCCAGCTCGTTCTTAAACACCTTGGACGATTTTCGAACTTTGACCTTCATTATGGCCCAAAATCTTTCCACCGGACGAATCTCTGGTGAATTTGGGGGGTTGGCGGTTTTTGGTACAAAAACAACGTTATTGTCTCTGTACCAATCCAACGTCGATCGCGCGTAATGGCATGATGCCAGGTCCGGCCAAAATAAATAATGGAAGGGCAACAGACGCTTCTGGAGGCACTCGGTGCGGTAAATTTCGCTGTTGATGGTACCCATTGTGATGTACGGTTTACTCAGTTTACCGCATTGGCATATGGCCTGCCAGACCAAGTATTTTTTGGCGAATTTGTCCACTTTCTTCTTCCTTATGTCTTCCGGAACATCAAACCGTGATTTGGCAACGTAGAACTCCAGCCCCGGTATCTGCTTTGCGTCTGCCTTGATGTAGGTTTCGTCATCCATAACCACACACATCGGTTTCGTTAACCACTCTCGATACAGCTTCCTTGCGCGGGATTTGGTCGCCGTGTTTTGTTGTTCACACCGGTTCGGTGCCTTCCGGACCTTGAATACACGAAGCCCAGCTCGTTTCATGGTTTGCTGAACGAACCAGGCGGAACACTTTGCCTTCAGAGCCGCGTCGCAAATCGAAAGGTTCGGATTACGCTTGATATAATCCAACACCTTTCACAGGATCAGCTGTCTTCGATTTTCTTCCACTTCCAGCCCGCCGCTCGGTCGTCTGGGACTCCTTAAACGATTTTACCACCCGATACACAGTTGGGTGATTCCCAGTTGTCTTCCGATCCATCTCATGGTCGCAGTCGGATTTTCCATGACGGCGCGCAAAATTCTCCGGCGATTTTCTTCTTGTTTCGATGACATCTCAATAACCACTGAACCGATTGTTATGAAATTTTGCACATGTAAACAATTCACTTCAAACTAGTTTTACCCAGATTTTCATCAATTTTTACCCACGGATAAAAAAGTTATACACGGATAAAAATGGTGCATTTTTTCGAGTACAAGCCTTAGTTGTTAATTATCTTCACTAGGAAGATTGGAAGACCGTACTGCTGCAATTTGAACACCAGGCCATCATGCCAGACATTGTCGAACACTTTTTCAAAGTCCAACAACGCCATGGCAGATGTTTTCGAAACAGACTTGTTCCGTCTGAGAATGTTTGTTACTCGAGTCAGCTGGTGGACGGTCGAATGACTTTTCCGAAAACCAAACCGTTCCTCGAGTAACAAGTTGTTTTCTTCGGCAGATGTTAGGAGCCGGTGGTATACTGCTCTTTCGAACAGTTTTGATAACCCTGAGAGAAGGCTGATTGGTCGATAACTTGAAGGAGAGGACGGATCCTTCCCAGGTTTCCGGATGGGTATAACCTTAGCTGACTTCCAACACGAGGGAAAGTAGCCAATTCGGAGACACAGATTAAAAATCAGTGTCAGATGGTTGTAGAATCTGGAACTCAAGTGTTTGAGCTCCAGATTCAGGATGTTGTCGAAACCCGGGGCCTTCATGCTTTTAGATGATTTGATATAGGTGAACAGTTCGTCAGCCGTAATCTCGGATTCCTCGGAAAAAAATATTGGGAATCTGATGGAGGTTGATTGCGTTTTCAGCAACCTCAGATTCATGAGGGCTGACGATGTTTTGTCCGACATTATGGGAGCTGACGAAGTGTTGACCTATAGTGGCAGCCTCCTCTTCAGGAGTTATCAGATGAACCACTGGGTCGCCGGGACTATCCAGTGGGGTTAGTGGTGGAATGGGTCTTGGCTTATTTTTAAGGATTTTGGTTAGTTTCCAAAAGGGTTTTGCACAATCTGGGAGATAACGAATCCTGTTATCGCTTTCAATGTAAGTAACATAGATTTTATAGTCAAACGAAACCTCATTATGGCTTTCAATCCTTTTCACAGACATATCACCGCTCTTTCAAGTTGTTTAAAATTCGTTTTGTCCCGTTTTCGTTAATTTTTGACGTAGAACTAAGTCTTTGTCGACTATACTGGGGTGAAAATCAAAATATATGTATTGAGAAAAAGTGTTAGGTTTTGAACGCTTGTAACTTTGTCATTTATAGTTGAAATTAAAATCCAAATACGCCAATCGATAGGATATTACTTTACAAATCTGCTGCAATAAATTAATATATATTTCCAATCTTCCATAAAAAAAACTTTTTGAAAAATGTACAAGTGATAATTTTATCACTGTTTTCATGAAATAAACGCTTTCCCCAAACCCAGTCGTCATAATCGAGTACCCTTGGTTCCACATCTGCTTGAACCTTGAAAGATATAAAACAGCGCTGCTATCGTGTCTCTGCTCTGCTGCGGATTAAAAAAAAGTGTCTCTGCTCATTTTCGCTTTGGACGGCGTGGCGCTAGCAAATCCGCACAGATGTTAACACCTCTTTAGTTCACCATCTACTGGATGGGACGCTGCCCAACTAACATTTTCAGCTTTATAAGCCAGCTTTTCCAGCATGGTGCTGTGAAGTAGCTGAAAAAAAGCTGTAGATACAGCTAAAAGCAGAAGCTAGCAAAATAGTTTTGGAGAGCGTTTACTCAACTTTGTCACAACCATTATTAAATTTGTCAGTCGCACTGAATAACAGCAGCCAATAAACACTAATGTCACTTCTATGCAAATATTAATCAACTTTCAACTGGTAGCTGCAAAACAAAGCTAATAAAGTGAATATATTACTCATTTGATGGCTGGTGCTTTTTCAACAACTAAACAACCTGTACTCAGCTAATAAACTGTGTTAGTGCTACTTCGGAAGCATTTTTACAGTCAACTAGGTTTATTTTTAGACGTGTGCAGTTTTACAGCTTTTACTCTGCTCCTTTACAAAACTGAAGTAACTAGTCGAGAAAAGTGATTCATGTGCACTATTAAAGCCTCTACTCAACGATATTATTGTAGAAGGGCATGTATATTTGTTTACGTCAGTTCAAAGTGTCGGCGTAGCGGAGTTGGTAGTGTCAAGGTTTGCCAATACGGTCGTCTCGAGTTCGATTCCAGGTTCCGGTGCAGGGTAAATAATTTGGTGGTGTGCTTTTATAACTAATTTCGATTAATTTGATTCTCACAGCAAAATAGAATCAATCAATTCCTCCAACAAAAAAAGCGTAAGCAATATTTAAACCGGCTTCAACAGAAAGCTTGTGCAGTGAATATTGGGAAACCGGAAAAAGGTTGAATAAGCGCCTTTCAAGTTCGCACACAACTAAACAGCAGGATAACAGCTGTTTAGAAGCGTAAATGGAAATCCAATAAGAGCTTGATCCAACTGTCCCAACAGCCATAAGTAGCTGACTAAGTTCGCCAGATTTGCTTGTAAAGAGCTTGAGTAAAGGTTTCCTCATATCGTATAACATTTGAATACAGCTTGAGGCTGTATTAATGAAATGAGTAAAGCGTTTACATTGCGAAAATTGTTAGTTGGGTGGAGAAATTCAAATTAATTTGTAACAACCTATGGAGTTATGAATTTTGGTTGGACCTATTTTTACCAGCGCAAATTTAGTCCACGAATGCCTAAGAAACTTCTTCTGCAAGCTCATTACTATAAAGAAAAAGATTTGTTTTTATGATTAACGTTATTTTGATTTTATTATGTTCTCAAAAATAGCTCACTTTTAACTAATTTTCCCATCAACATGGTTCACTTTAGAACGTCCGCAAGAGGAATGTTTACTTACATTTTCAAATTGTGCAGTTTAATACTGCTTAAAGATGTAAAATTCATGCTTGCATTAATTTTATTGAAAAGATTGAATATTTGGCAAAATTTCTAATGTATATTTGTATCATGGTTGGACCTAGTTATTTCTTGCATTGGCTGTCATGTGTGCTTCGGTTTGTTTACAATTTCCTTGGCACGCAGCAACATAATTTTTTGTTTACTTTCCTAGTCACAACTTTCTTAAACAGAGCATAGAGGAAGTAGCTGAATTCTCATGTGATTTGAAGCATCGCATAATGGATTAAGATTCAAGACTTTCCTAGGGGTTTCTGGTAATTGACTGGATCCTGGCTATTCCTAATAACTGCCATTGAACTGGTTCTTGAATTTTAATGTGATTCAATGGTTTTAGATCATATTCAGAAACTGGTCACTTTCCAAAGGTATCGAAACATGGCCAGGTGTGGCCAATGTGAAACAGGGCCCCCAAATGACTACAATTGAACTTTGTGGTGTCACATGATAAGTTTTACTCGTTTGAGGTCGCAATTTGCCTCATGCCTTCAATAATTGAATCCCCCTAATTTTCAATTAATGTTGTAGTTATTGGAAACCAAACGTTTGATTTGAGAAAATACACAGTATTCTATTTTGCATCATTCTTTCGAACACGCTGTTAAGTACATAATGATGATGCATGATAATTTTATGTTAGGGTTGTCCTCCGAATTGGAGAACAAAGAGGTGCTTAAACCCCGTATGATCGTTATACCCCTTCCTTCCCTACTTCGTTGACATATGAACCAACATTTTGTTCAATATTTAAAGTAGCGTCTTCTGACAAGTAAAACAACTGGCTGTTGCGTTATCATAAAATGCAATCTTCACTTTCTTCTCTGCTTCAGAAATCTAATTTAAAACGAATGATGGAGCCACTAAAAAAATGTATTTTTTGGCAATTGTTTTATTCTACAACATGCATGGCGGCTTTGTGGACTATATTGGGATGCTACTCCAAAATATATAAAGGCTTGTTTAGGATTCCACATTTGAATTTTCATAGTTTATTACATTTAAGGAAAAATACTTGAACCAAAATTAAACCATAACCGAAACAATGAAATACTTGAAAAGATTAAGACAAAGTAAAGTAGCCAAAAATGCATGACAAACATCAATTCTGCGTAGTTCTACGTCATGCTGCCGTCGTGTCTAGAATACAACCCTTTAATTTTTTTTAGATAAATATGTGGATGGAAGATAAATTGAACATATTACGTGTAATCTTCAAGTGATTTCCCGTGAGAAATGCTTCAAATATATATTTTAATTTTCCGCCATATACGTCATGAAACCTCTGTTGTTGTGTTTCATGAAAGACGAAACTATCAAAGTCGAGCACTCTTTCGCTCGTCCGTTTCACCGAAGTTTAAAAGAAAGACCAATGGAGCGACGGGACATAGAGAGACAAGCGATTGAACATTTGTTTGTGCACGCCGACTGAGGTTCTAGAATGCTGCGAAGCTGTTCGACTTCAACAGAAAAAGAAAGCCAGCTGTCCCGTTGATTTGATCGATTGAAGCTGATATTGACGCCCTTCTGATTACCAGCCCTGAGAGATGTTTTGGGGGGTTTTAAAAACATTTTGGTAACTTCAGACACGTTTAGAAAATTCTCCACAAAGATTCAGGAGCAGTTTTGGAAACATCAAGAAATTTATTGAACGTCACCAACTTTCTGCCGAAAAAGATATGTAACATAGGGGAAATGGCCTATTGTTGGCCTATGGATCTAAGATTGGGCCCATCGTTAAAAATCTGCTATTTATAAATTTTATCTAGATGAACGCGTCATTGGGACGGTACTAATGGATATTTTTGGTCGCTATTGAAAATTTAGTCGATTGCTGAATTTATGTATGGGCCCAAATTAGGGGAATTTAGGCTCATCGATTTGCCCTATCCAAATAGTTTACTTTGCCTCTCCTCACCATCAAAATTTCTCGCAACCTGATATGCATAGATTTTATTTGTAATGCCCAGCATTGCCGATATGACAGATTATCAGATGGATTTCAGAGTGCTCCACAAATTTTATAAAATTAAATAAATCAAGATCCCATTCCTTAGAACTTCAAACATCTTTCAACTCTAGGAAATATTCCATTTCATTCCATTGACATTTAAATTTACCTATCATTCACCGCTAGCAATTCATTCAAATATTAATAAAAATCATCATCCCGCGAAGCAAATTCACATCAGCCATCAGCTTCCGAGCCCAAAATTTGATTGAAACCTACCTCACCTCCTTCCCTCTTCCCACCTAAGTCGACGTCGTCGTCTCTTCGTCTCCAAACTCCCCCTCAAAGCTCAAAGCGAACCGTCGTCGACTGCGTTCTGGAATGAAAGTCGAACGCGGGGAACACTTTGTGGTATACAATCAATCCCCATCGGGCAACCAAATTCCTGTATTGCGTTCAATTTCAATCGGTTTAGCAGCGATGAAGCGATGGGTGGTGGGGGCGCGGTGGTAGTGGGATGATGGCGAGGTAAAAATTGGCAAGAAAGTTGAAAGGAAAATTGGAAACCCAGAACCCCGGCGTGTGTGTTGGCTGGAGGCTTCTTTTTGCGCGTGTATAGCTACTACTCGTTACCGGCCACGGCCACCCCTTTTTCACTCACAGTTTGTTCTCCCGGAGGTTGATGGATGGGGGTGACGGTGGAAGAGGCAGGGTGGTACATGCATGATGGATTTTCCTTATTTAGCTGGGCGTTTGCCTCACACATAGCGATAGGAGGATTGGGTTTGGAGGGGGGAAAGCAAACGAATTGAGGGAAAATTCATGTACATGTGTGTGCGCGTGAGTATGGTAACGCTAAATCATTTTTTTCTTTTTTCGGTGGGTTCTTTCTCCTGGAGGCATGTTTTTTAATAATGTAGCGGATGCTGGGAGTTAGATTTTTTTTTCGGTTTCTTGAAAGAAGGGGTTACTGGGAAAATGAAAAATGTGTCGCTTTCTGCTTGGACTGAGCGATGTGTGCTTAGAAGAAAAATTGTTGTAAAGCACGCATGTTTAATGAACGCCACTCGTACTGTTTCTTCTATTGCCTCAAAGTCTATTATGGTCCAGTTTAAAACTGTTAATGTCTTTCGTCTCAAGGTTGGAGTCAGTCCCAAAATGAAGTCAAAAGCTGCGTTTCTTTCGTCTTGACTTCAAGGAATCCAATGTCGGGATTTCACCAAGGACGATACAAAAGTTCAGCTTGTTTGGAAACCAGTACATAACGCAGATTGTACTTGTAATTCTAATTGTAATATTATTATCATCACGTTAGCCTGTCGGTTATACCAGATTCAGGTCAGTTGATCAGCGCATAGAACCAGCCTGTACCTCACACCTCTTCTACTATTTTGCTAAACTCAAATCTCATGTAGAAGTTAATTCGCCTTCGAGTTTAGCTTTTCGAGATTAAACTTCGCAATAATCACCGATGAGATTATCGATTCCAAAAATGAGGGTAAACTAGCAAAAAATACTTGTACAAAACATACATATTAATTGACGTGAATATGCATGAGATTCAGAGCGTGTGCTTTGGACAGTAGATTCGCATTCGATTAAATTAATGAAATTTGAGAACGATTTTCTGAGCACTGCACTCTGCCCGGAATCATCTAGTGCTTTTAGTTAAAACTTCGCTCTCCTTACCATATGACGGTTCCCTTTACCCTTCGGTTGAGATTCTGAAGCTCACGATGAACTTTTGCGTACAGCTTCGTGCCTACCGATAAACAAAAAAACAACATCGTCTGTAAGTAGGGTAGAAAACTACTTCGGCCTAAGCGCCCACATTGGGCCTTTTAAGCAGAAACATCAAATAAATCTTCTTCTTCTTCTTCTTTTCCTTTATTTAACGTCGGTCTCTGTTCCACAATCTAGTGCCAATCACCGACGGACATCGATTGCCATCCATTGACGGTAACCGAATGTGCAGGAAGGCAGCTTCCACACCTGCGTAGGATATCGCACCCATTTACAACACACATGGGCCGGGACCAACGGCTTTACTTCCCTTCCGAAGGAAGACGTGACCAGAGACTTTTATGCCTCAGAAAAATCCCACCGACCTCGGCTGAGATTGAACCCAGACCCATTGGGGTGTTAGAAAGCAGTCACGCTTACCACTACACCACCGGCGCCGGCTATCAAATAAATCGATGATTTCGACGTTAACAGGTAAATTATGGTTTTGGTACGATACTTTAGTTTAAACGCTACCAAACGAAGTCAATAAGAACGCGTGACATGAATATTTGCACCCAATATTCTCTAAAACAAATGAAGCGCTCCGACCGAATCAACCTTTATCTTCATCCGATAGGCCGAAGTGAACTCATTGACGTTTCAATGCGTTAGGCCGAGTTTAGAATCCGTAGGCCGAGTTTGGCGTCAATAAGCAGTGTTAGACTTTTAACAATATCTCAACAATTTGTTTCTCTTTATCAAATCTTACGGTACCTACATTAAGGTAAATACATCTTAAAGTCATCAGTAATAATAACATTCCATTTGGTGCTAAACTACGCAAGATTAAGAAAGACTAAGTGCGGGTTGTGCTTAATAGGCCGGAAATGGGGTGGTTAACCCTATTTTTTCCTCTGCTGTCCGAAGAAGTCGTCTCCACTCTACTCGATCTATAGCCACACGTCACCAGCCTTGTTGTCTGCGAAGGGTCTTAAGGTCGCCTTCTACTTGGTCGATCCACCTTGCCCGCTCGGTCGCTTCGTGAACAATTTTCACTAGGTTGCGTGCGGCATGCTTACGACGTGCCCAGCCCACCGTAGTCGCGCAAATTTTTGCAATGTGGACGACGGATGGTTCTCCCAGCAGCTGATGCAATTCGTGGTTCATTCGCCTCCTCCACGTTCCGTCTTCCATCTGCACTCCACCGTTCTGCACCAAGGGCGCGTTGATCCTCCACGAGCATAGTCCAGGTCTCGTGGCCGTAGAGGACCACCGGTCTAATCAGCGTCTTTTAGATAGTCAACTTCGTGCGGCGGCGAATTTGATTGGACCGGAGAGTACAAAGTAGGCACGATTCCCTGACAAAATGCGTCTTTGAATTTCTCTGCTGGTATCGTTTTCGGCGGTCACCAGTGAGCCCAAATACACGAACTCGCCGACCACCTCGATTTCGTCACCGTCAACCTGAACTCGGGGTGGGAGGCTTCCATTTTCTTTCCTAGAACCTCTTCCTTTCATGTATTTCGTCTTCGATGCGTTGATGGCAAGTCCAATCCACCTAGCTTCAGCCTTCAGCCTGATGTACGTTTCCGCCATCGTCTCAAAGTTCTGTGCCATAATGTCAATGTCATCGGCGAAGCCAAGAAACTGGATGGACTTCCTGAAGATCGTGCCACTCGTGTCTATCCCAGTACTTCTGATCATACCTTCTAACGCGATGTTGAATAGCAGACACGAAAGTTCATCACCTTGCCGTAACCCCCTTCTAGATTCAAAGGGACCCGATAGTATCCCCGATACTCGAACAACGCACTTCACTCGATCCATCGTCGCCTTGACCAATCGCGTCGTGTATAATTTACCATAGCTGATCTTGATCGATTGTGTCGTATGTGGATTTGAAATCGATGAACAAATGATGTGTGGGCATTTGGTCCCACCTGGTATTGCCCCACGAACTCTCTTGCAAATGGTGACAGGCGGCGGCATAGAATTTGGGAGAGTACCTTGTAGGCGGCGCTCAGCAGTGTGATCGCGCGGTAGTTGCAGCAATCCAACTTGTCGCCCTTTTTGTAGATTGGGCATACGACACCTTCCATCCACTCCTCCGGTAATATCTCCTCCTCCCAAATCTTGGCAATTACCCAGTGCAGCGCTCTAGCCAGTGCTTCACCACCGTATTTCAATAGCTCACTTGGTAGTTGATCTACACCAGTTGCTTTGTTGTTCTTCAGCCGACCAATCTCCTCCTCAACTTCTTGAAGATCAGGGGCCGGTAGCCTGTCGTCTTCTGCGCGTGCTCCAAGGTCTGTTGCCGTGCCACCTTCGTTTTCTGCTGCTTCACCGTTGAGGTGCTCGTCATAGTACTGCTTCCACTTCTCAATCACCTCACACTCGTTCGTGAGAAGGTTACCGTCCAAGTCCTTGCACATATCGGCTCGCGGCACGTAGCCTTTTGAGCGAACTATTGAGCTTTTCGTAGAACTTCCGTCTGTAGTCTACGCGGTACAGATTTTCCACCGCCTCGCGATCTCGGTCTTCCTGCTGACGCTTCTTTCTTCGGAAAACTGAGTTTTGTCTGTTCCGCGCTTGACTGTATCGCTCCACATTCAATCTAGTGCGGTGTTGCAACATTCTCGCCCGTGCTGCATTCTTCTCCTCTACTAACAGTTTGCAATCGCCGTCAAACCAGTCATTTCTTCGGTCCGGGATTGCAGAACCTAGTGCCGCTGCAGCAGTACTACCGATGGCGGAACGGATGTCCCTCCAGCCATCTTCAAGAGAAGCTGCGCCAAGGTGCTCTTCCGTGGGTAGTGCAACTTCCAGCTGCTGCACGTAGTCCTGGGCAACTCCAGCGTCCCGTAGTTGCTCAATGTTCGGTCGCGGCGTTCGACTTCGACGGGTGTTATTATCCGTTGAGAGTTTTGAGCGCATGCTCACTGCAACTAGGTAGTGGTCCGAATCTATGTTCGCACTGCGGTACGTGCGGACGTTGATAATGTTGGAGAAGAATTTCCCTTCGATTAGAACGTGATCGATTTGGTTTTCTGTGTGTTGGTCAGGTGATCTCCAGGTGGCTTTGTGGATATCCTTGCGGGGGAAAAAGGTACTTCGAACTACCATACCCCGGGAGGCTGCAAAGTTCACGCATCGTTGGCCGTTGTCTTTGGATACGGCATGCAGGGTGTTTGGCCCGATTGCCGGTCTATACATTGCCTCCCGTTCTACCTGAGCGTTCATGTCGCCGATGACGATTTTGGCGTCCCGTTGCGAACAGCCGTCGTACACCTGCTCCAGCTGCGCATAGAACGCTTCTTTCTCGTCGTCGGGTCTCCCTTCGTGTGGGCAGTGCACGTTGATGATACTGTAGTTGAAGAAACGGCCCTTAATCCTCAACTTGCACATCCTCGCGTTGATCGGCTGCCAACCAATCACGCGTTGGCGCATCTTACCAAGCACTACAAAGCCGGTTCCCAGCTCGTTGGTGGTGCCACAGCTGTGGTAGAAAGTAGCCGCTCGATGTCCACTTTTCCATACCTTTTGTCTCGTCCAGCAAAGTTCCTGCAGTGCTACGACTTCGAAGTTGCGTGGTTGAAGTTCGTCATAGATTAACCTATCGCAGCCCGGGAAGCCGAGAGATTTGCAGTTCCATGTTCCGAGTTTCCAATCGTAGTCCTTATTTCGTCGCGTAGGTCTGCAACGATTGTTTCGATCCATATTTCTTTCTTCAGGATTTTTTTTCCAGGACGGAACGTTGCATAGGTTACAGGATATTCTTTCAGACATCCTTCCTAATCAGCAGGTACGATTCAAAAGATCTCCAGATATACGAAGATATTAGTAAAGTACATTTGATACTTTTTCAAGACTTCTGGTTGATGAAAAAAAAAAAAATACAAATGAAGTCTCTCATATACTATTTTAAGACTGCAGGTTGGTCAGAAAGTATTCAAAAGTACTGTTGATTTAGCATTTTTTTCAAGAATTAGCACGATATAGTGTGTATGGTTAAGAACATTGAATATTGGTAATAACAAATAAAAATAACGAAATAGCTCTTATCCGTATATATGACGAGTAAATAATAAATTGGCACCTAATAGGTTCAACCAAAACTAACTAAATTTCAAATAAAAAAATAAAATGAAATAACCCAATAAGCTTCCGTAGAAAGAAATTAAAATAGTATCTAGCTTCAAACAGGGGCACAATCATACAAGTTAAGAGTTCATCCCTTTCGATTGGAATGAAAGTTAAATTAGGGACTTCAATCTTGATTTTATATCTAACTCCGTGATCTTGAAAGTTAGCTAGTCAGAGGTATAGAATTTGTTTTTCTAGATAAATGTTTTATAATTTTATTTTTTCATCAAACATTAGAATCTGAAAAGCATGTGGGTTTGGGATCTCTAATCAATTATTATTTTAACTATCAGAATTTTAAGGATTGTTCATTGGCATATATTTTGAACAATTTCCTATGTCCTAAATGTATTTATTCTATGTGCACAATGCGATAATTCAAAGCCCGAAATTTTTAAAATTGAGGAGGTTAGAAGGAAAGGGATGTAAGTTACTTTGATCGATTCTCTTCATCGACTTTCCCATTCGTTAATAATTCGATTGCAATCAAATTCTTTGATTTGTGTGCCATTCTGGATGCTAGATGAGAAAATCCTTTATCAAAATACGTGGAAGAAATAGTGCAAAATCTATTTATAAAGCTGTGGCTATCAAAAGAGAAAGTCGATGAAGAGAATCGATCAAAGTCACTTACACCCCTTTCCGTCTAACCCTCTCAATTATAAATTAAAAGTCCTAGAATTAAGTGGTGGTACCTATGTCTGAGATTTGATTGACATGAAGATGGGTAATTATGGTGTTTTGTATCATTCTCCCAGTTCTAGTAACCAGCGTTTTGTTGAAGTTTTAAAGAACTGGCTTGAGACATTCCTTGATTCTAGTAAATCAAATATATTGGCTGATGATTTTAATATTAATTGGCGTGATAACCATAATTCGAATCATTTGAAGCGTTTAGCTGAGTTTTTTTTTAATTTAAAGCAAACGGTAAATGAATATACGCGTATTTCCCGGCACAGTTGAACTTTAATTGACCACGTTTATTCCAATTTTGATTCCATTTGTTAAGGGGGATTTCCGGTTCAATTGACCTAAACTTTGAATTTTTTTCCAGGGAACTGGTAAGAGTTAGAGACCTGAGTTTTTTGTCAAATCTTGATTCATTCTTGCTCTACAACTGGAAATTTTTTTCAAGTCCAAAAATCCAAAATGGCGTCCAATATGGCGGCTGCCCGGCGGGTACTTCCCAAAACTGCGAGCAGCCTAGAGGTCGCAAATCGTCACCTAAAAAAAAAATCGGCTCAGTTTCTTGAAGAGTATAGTTCAGAGAATGGAGTGAACTAGAATCTTTGAAAAATCTCAAAATTTGACGAAATGGCGGGCATTTGAAAAAAAGTCGTTTTTTTCGGTCGTTTTTTGACTTTGACAGGCTGTGAAAAATCGAAAGTTGCACATTTTTCCTTGAGTCTATAGTTCATTCCATGAAGAAAAGTGTTTTCAATAAGGGAAGCAAAGAACGAAGTCAATTGGTTGAAACGTTCAAAAGCTAGAGTGCTCGCAGTTTTGAAAAATGTAGTTTCGAGAAAAACGCGTTTAAAGTTTGCGAAACATTCCATACCGCTCGGGAGGTCGATGCACTAAAAGGCCTGTCGTAAATATTTGCCGGATCGAAATATTCTTTTACCCACATATTCTAGACATGTTTAGCTTTGATTTCATGCAAAAAAAAAAATCGATTTTTTGAAAATATTGAACCGGAAATCCCCCTTAAGTTACGGATACTGATTTGAAAATAACCGATCATGCGACCTTAGTGATTAATGTCTTAGACCATGTTAACGATAACGATAGTTTTGTAAAATTGAAGTGCTGGAGGAAATATTCGAAGCAAGCTGTTTCGAATCTTGTTGAGAGGAGCGTGGATTTTCCATTTGCGGTCGGTAACTTAGATGAATCTTCAGCTGTTCTTAATAGCACTTTAAAAACGTGTACTAACTAAAAGTTTGTTTCTTTGAAGAACTCGAACAGCTGGTACAATTTGGATCTTTTGCGTCTTAAACGGAAAAGGGACAAATGGTACAAAAAGGTATGTAGATCAAATAATTACAATCATTGGAATAGGTACACAATCGCGCATAATAAGTATTCACAATCGATAAAGAAAACTCGTAGTGAACATGTTCAAAGGAAGATTGATCAGCATCAAAACAACAGCAAAGAGTTATGGAAAATTTTGAAATCTTTATTAAAACCTAGGAATTTCAAACCGCGGTCCATAACTTTTAATGGCACATTAGAACAGTCAGAACAAGTAATTGCAGCTAAGTTTAATGATTATTTTGTAGACAGTGATTGAATCCATTGAATTCGATGAATCTGACGAAATAAAACAGCCAGTTAATAGAAGTTGTAAATTTGAAGCTTTTACCCAATTACATTAGATGGACTAAGAGTTATTTGCTTTTCATTATGAAAATCAGCTGGAGAAGACAGAGGTTATGCTAGAGTTATTCAAGATTGCTTTCATGTCATTGGCCACATATTGCTGGACTTTATTAATGAATCATTGCAAACTGGATATGTGCCACAAATTTGGAAGGAATCCTTAGTGGTCCCTATTGAAAAAGTTGCTGGAACGATTAAAGCCGAAGAGTTTCGTCCCATCAACAGGTTGCACACATTAGAGAAAATTTTAGAACTTGTTGTTAAAGGCCAGCTGTTGGAGTATTTAAATAGTAATAGTTTGTTGATACCAGAACAATCGGGATATCGGGAAGGTCATTCTTGTGAAACCGCGTTGAATTTGTTATTAGCGAAGTGGAAAAATAACTTGGAGTTTAAAAATACCATTGTTGCTGTTTTTTGGATCTTAAACGCGCTTTCGAAACAATTTCTAGGCCCTTATTGTTAAGACCAATTAAGCGCTTTGGAATTACGAGTACTGCATATAAATGGTTTGAAAGCTATTTGTCTGACAGAACTCAACGGACTGTTTTTGATGATTCTGTGTCCAGTCCCGTGGGGAATAACCTTGGATTGCCCCAGGGAAGTGTATTGGGGCCCCTGTTATTTACTATGTATATTAATGACTTGCGACGTGTTTTAAGATTTTGCGACATTTATCTTTTTGCAGATGATACTGTGTTATTCATTGCAGCTAAGGATTTAGATGATGCCGTTTTACACTTGAATGAAGATTTGTGTTCTCTAAGTAGATGGTTGAAGTATAAGCAGTTGAAATTGAATACAAGTATAGTATGGTTATGGTAATTTCGCGGAATCGAGTAAATGAGAACGTCTCTGTTGTAATTGATGGTGAGACTGTTGATCGCGTTCGCGAGATTAAATATCTTGGCGTGATTATTATTGACAAACTTAAGTTCAACTCTAACATTGACAATGTCATCAAGAAAATTGCCAAGAAGTATGGAATTCTATGTCGACTGAAAAACGATTAAATATTTCTAGTAAAATACAGCTATACAAATCAATCATCTCTCTTCATCTAAACTTTTGCCCTTCCATTTTATTTCTGGCCAATGCAACACAAATATCGAGATTACAGCGCTTGCAGAATAAAATAATGCGTTTGATTTTGAGATGTAATAGATTCACTTCCTCAACTTTGATGCTAGATGCCTTACAGTGGTTGTCGGTGAAGCAAAGAATTGTATATTTGACTATGGTGCTCATTTTTAAAGTAGTTAACGGTTTGCTGCCTCGATATTTGTGTGATCGAATTGAAAGAGGAAGTGACTTTCATAGATATAATACTAGAAACGCGGTTGAAATAAGAACACCACATTTTTTGACTTGTGCTTCACAAAATTCATTATATTTTAAAGGAATAAATGTTTTCAATTCGATTCCTAGACATATCAAACGTTCAGCAACACTTTCAGAATTTAAAAGAAACTGCATTTTACACGTTAAAACTATCTTTTGAACAGTTTTCCAGTGTTTTTTTATGAATTGGCAAATTATGTATTTTGACGAAGTTATCTCTAACGGATTATTTTATATGGATAGCTGTCATAACGACTTTTTTAATAATTATTGTAGCACTGTAAAAACTTTTTCTGTTCGCCACGATGGTGATGATGGATTTTTAATATTTGATTTAATTCTAGATTAATTTAAAAAAAAAGTAATCTACAAAGATTTGAGCCTCGTGCGCGTATTACGGCTATAGAGGACTGAATTTAACATTTGATAAAAAAAAAAAAATGCAATTTTGAAGCTTATTTGCAAAATACCTTGAGTTAGTAGTAAGTTTTCTGGCAAATGTTGGGGGTTCGTGAGCATTACTGAAAATTACGAGAGCATCAAATTGCGGGGTTGCTAGTGTAATAGGATGCTTTGTTGATTGTTCATTAACTCTTGATTGCTTGTACTACTTATGAATATTTTAGGTGGACAAAAAGGCGAACTAAGACGTGGACGCCTAAGCTTTTCCACATTTATATCGCTTTGAAGCAACTGTAAACTCTAGAGGGAATTTTTATCTGTAACTGAAATCAGTTCTATTTTGTTTGCTAACCTGTTTAAATTGTCATATTTAATTATCTTAAAGATAAATCGTCCTGCTCAAACCTTTGTAAGGGTAAGAGGTGGGACCATCATCATCATCATCATTGATGATTAAATATGGATCATCTCATTAAAATCTAGTTACAAAATTCTATCTAACCCTTAGAATTATCTAACATTAGTTTGAGATCCTTGAATGGTTAAATCCAACTTTCAAACAATTAAACTGAACTGCCTAAATTTGACCGAACACTTCAGCTGTTGAAATTTTAAACAATTATTAATTGTGTTTAACAGGATCTGGATGTTCTGGTTGAGTACTTCAACGACTGGAACTAAATCTTAATCCCCATGACTGATTCCATCTGATTTTGTGAGGGTTCGCTTGGGAGGCTCCATTATTGAATGGTCCAGATCGGTATATTGAGTTTACCTTGGACAGCAAGTTGATCTTCAGGTTTCATATGGACAAAACCTCAACACGCTGCAAATTGCTCATCTACCGTTAAAACGACATTAGAGAGCTATCATTCAACATCTATGGAAATGCTCAAATAATGCTATGTTCATGCCAAGAAAATCAAGATGATGTGGAGAAAAAAAAAAACCAGTTCAGTATATCCCAAACAGAATAAAACCATTAATTCAAGTTATCGAAACTGTCGTCGGGATTGCACCGTCGTCGTCCTCTTGGAGCCATTTCCGATGGAAATGAAAATATAGCACCATGGTAATCGCTGCTCGTTATTACTTAAACATTTTGCGACTTGCGACACACGAAAAAAAAAAATATCAACCGTCATAAAACCATAACCAGAAAAACGCTCACCCTCTTACCTTGGAAGGGACGCACGTGGCGTGGAAGGGAGGGGAAAAAATCATTCACCTCCATAAAACACTCATAAATACTTGAATCCAGCGATTTCCCAACCATCTTTCTTTTATTTTCCCGAGCTAACCCTCCAAAAACAACTGCAAAAAAAAAGATACACACAGTTCCGATGAGTGCCGAGTGCTCTCGCTGACTTCATAATGATTATTTTAGTACCATTCCACAGAATGATTCCAGCAAGCCAACCATCGACCATGTCGTTTGTTTTAATAATGACGGCAGGTGAAATAAAACACTAAAATTCTGTGCTTGGTTATTGTGTTCGGAAAAAAAATGGGAAGGGAGACGGAGCCTACCACTTACATAACATGATCATTTTTTGAAGTCGGAAACCGGCAACCTAGTAAATCGACTGCTTCACATGTAACACAAAGTTAGTTTAGTGTGGTATTCTAGCTGATACAATTCGTGAATTTTAAATACTTTTGGTTGTTAATTTTGTAATGCAATCAAATTTTATGCCTTCTCGAACGCTCATTCGAATACGAGTAACACTCTTTCGAGTTTTCCTCCTCGTCACTCCAGCCAAATTGTATGCAAATAATAACAAAGAAGAAATGACTGACATAAATAATACCAATCTGGGCTTCATTTCCATTTCACTGCATAAAATCGTGACCTCTCCCTTCTAACCCCCCCCCCCTCCATACCTTTGCAGTGCACCCCTACCGACCTACCACCGACTTTCGGAGTGCACTGCAACTACACGACGATGATGCAGTCAGCAAGCAGGTAATAGGTTTTGCTCCCATTCGTCTCCTGTTCCAAATTTCGTCCTCCCCACTGCTCCCCCCCCCCCCCAGCAACAACAATATGCAGTTCATTTAGATATCCATCAAAAGCTATTGATTGCACTGTTTCTCATATATCATATTACAAAATGCAACACTGAGAAACAATCCCCGACTCCCGGGGCTGGCATCCTTCCGCAGTCAGTAGCAGTGCAGCAGGACCGAGCCATCATCGTAGAGATACCATCGAAGGAAAGCCAACCATCGGAATATGCCACGCGCTGCTGCACCGGCTGTGATTTTTCGTGTGTACTACGTGGTATGTACCTACACCGGTCTATTCGGTAAATTATTTGTAAATATGATGCACCTTCGCTATCTGTCTGTCTGAGTTGCAGGGCGCGGGGGAGGTCTACCACGCTAGGCCTTCCTGCACTATTTTTCCATCATTGCAAAACGCCGAAAAAATCTTATTATTATGCACTCCCTTTGCCCTCCCCCAAACCAGGACGAATGCAGTTTTCGCATGCATATAAAGTAGCAATGTGCAACTCTTGCCGTTGCACGACGACGACGACGGTTCCGAATTGCATGGTCCTTCCACCTACTCGCGTACTCCAGTTACGAATGCAGTAATCATCGTTTCAAGACCCGTGAACTGCAGCAGAATGGGATCTTTCCGACAAATAACCAGCAAATAATAAATGGAAAAGCGCGCTGGGCTGCAAACAATTTCGGCCCATATGACGATGAAATGCAATACCGAAAGGTACAGTAGGTATGCGATGTATCGAATCGGCGATGTAGGTACAAGATAAAAATGAATGTGAATGCAGTTTTGAATTCTTTTGAAGGAAAACTGCAGTTTATGAGGAAGATCCTCTGTTGACTTTACTGATGGATAGATTTTTATTAAAGGAACCGTTTGTTGATTTTGAAGATTTGTTAAATTTTCAGATGATTAATTGATTGTAAACTAAATGTATGAAAATTATCTTCGGGCATCTTCACGAGCTATCAAGCACAGATCGCTCCAAGAAGTAAACTGAAAGTCTCCTGAATAAAGACATAGGGTTAACTACCCCATTTCTGGCCTATTTAGCACAACCCGCACTTAGTATTTCTTAATCTAGCGCAGTTTAGCACCAAACGGAATGTTATTATTACTGATGGCTTTCAAATTTATTTACCTTTCCGTACGTACCGTAAGATTTGATAAAGAGAAACCAACCGTTGAGATATTGTCAAAAGTCTAACACTGCTTATTGAGGCCAAACTCGGCCTACGGATTCTAAACTCGGCCTAACGCATTGAAACGCCATTGAATCGCCATTGAAACGCCAATGAATTCACTTCGGCCTATCGGACGAAGATAAAGATTGATTCGGTCGGAGCGCTTCTTTTGTTTTTGGGAATAATGGGTGCAAACCTTCATACCACGTGTTCTCATTGACTTTGTTTGGTAGCTTATTAACTAAAGCATCGTACTAAACGCATAATTGACTTGTTATTTCTGAAATCATGGATTTATTTGAAGTTTTCTGCTCGATAGGCCCAAAATAACGATTAAGCCGAAGTAGTTCTCTATCCTATATATAAAAAAAACTAAATTTACTAAACTGCTTTCTTTGTTGCTATGGTGGTTCTTCCCGAAGACAGCACGAAACTAGCAACTTTTTTCATGAATCAATACAGGGTCCGGCAATTAAGGTATAGCATGTAAACATTTTGTTGATTAAAATGATGAAAACATGTGTTATTCTTTCAAATTTTTATAGATGGGAATTATCTCTGTAACAGTTCAAAAAAAAAGATATGTTTGTTCAAATTCTAGGATGATTTAAGGGTGGATGAGCCAGTAGAAGAGGAACTTTCGCAATTTAAATATTAAAAATAAATATACGATGTACATTAGGGTGCTACATTTCGAAAAAAGTGACGAATTTCTGAAAGACCACCCTCCAGTTCGTATCATTGCACCGAAATATGAACCTGTGCAAAAATGGTAAAGATTGATGAAGGTTTAAAGGTCGCCCAAATGATTTGAAATTTGCATGGGAATTACTATAGAAGAGTTTAAAAATCACTTATATAACTATGTCAATGAAGTTATCCAGTACCATACCATCCAGCATGTACTTTTTTTTTTTTTTTTTTTTTTTTTTTTTTTAACTCTTTATTTGTTCCAAATTCAAAATAAATTACATTTCATTTTAACCTAGGTGCTCCAGTTACTGCAGTAACTTACCAGCCTTAATTGTTATGATATATATCTAAGTGTTTTTACATTGTTCATGTTTTGGCAATTCAGTATTTTAAACAGGTTTTTTTTTAACCTGCATGTCAGTATAACAATTGATATCTTAAAACTAAAAACTAAAACTAAATCTTATCTAAGTATAAAGGGAATTAATCGTTGCAATTGAGGATTGCAACGATTTTTGCCTGAAATTATTAATTATTTTGTTGGACATTTGTGCTAAAGTCTCAACATTCGAAATTCTATGTACTTCGGTTGTACTGTACCAGGGAGGCAACTTCAAAATCATTTTCAGAATTTTGTTCTGAATCCTTTGAAGTGCTTTTTTCCTGGTAGTGCAGCAACTAGACCATATTGGTACAGCGTAAAGCATGGCCGGTCTAAAAACTTGTTTAAATATTAGAAGTTTATTCGTCAGGCAAAGTTTGGATTTCCTGTTTATAAGAGGATACAAACATTTAATATGTTTGTTACATTTGGCTTATCCAGCATGTACTAATTTATAGTACACTGAGGCAAATAGACTTAAGAATGTCATAAGGATTGACTCATGAAAGATTTGTGTCTTAGATAAGGTAGGACTCATACACCTTTAGCTATTCAATTTTTCCAGATGTTGACAGACGAGTGGACCAGACACAGTACCCGTAATCTCAACGTCCATAGTTCGGTACCAGTCTGCTCCGGTAAACTTTTTTTGTGTCGACATTATTTTTCATAAGGAAAAACTATGAAATTCATAGCGATTTCTTGTGGCTAAAATTTATAAGTGGTTCTTATGGAATTCTTACGTTCTTTTGCATCGGTATATAGGAAGCCATCCAGTACCATACCATTCAGCATGCATAATAAATCAAATATTGCATACTTCACGGCGTGGCAGTGCCGGTGGTGCAGTAGTAAGCGTGATTACCTCTCACCCCAGCAGGCCAGGGTTCAATCCCAGTCGGCATCGCCGGGATGTTCTGAGGCGTCTCTGATCACGTCTTCCTTCGGAAGGGAAGAAAAACCGTTGGTCCCCGGTTCATGAGTTGATGGGTCGATAGGTATGGTCCAGGTGTGGGAGCTGCCTCCCTAGCGTCGGTAGCATTGGTGCTCAGCACGGAAAACAAGATCGACGGAAAGCAAATCAAGGAAAAAAAAAACACACACATAGATACGTAGCGTTTTATATCACTGTTCCACAAAATTTAGTTTTTTTTTTCAATTTTAATCGCATATTTAAAAAAGAACCATAGGTTTTAGAAGGCTATAATGTTCTACAAACTTTTTTATAGTAGCAAAATTAAACTTTGTTGCAGACACCCAAATGGTTTCGGTTACACAGGCTGAGTTATTGACAAATTTAGTATACAAATTGACATATTTTGTGCCCTCACAGACGAAAATCCGGCAAAATCTGGCAGATGAGGCTTGAATATGATGAAAGCTTGTTCAAAAGTAATCTCAAATTCAATGGAAGCATTAATTGTCCCTTTTAGTATCCTCGTTGATTATTTCGCATTTCAAAAAGGTCGTTACGCAGCTCAGTGACAGCGCGTATTTGTCAAAGACTGAATCAAAGTAGGCTCAGTGATAATATTACAAAGTTTGGTCGCACATTGATCGTTTTTGCTGCATTAAAACGTATATTACATAGAAAATAATCATTCAAAAAGGTTAAATTAAGTCATCATTTTGTGAAGTCGACATGCAAATATAAATAAAAAAAAACTGTGGGACAACCACAACCGGACCATGTGCTTGAAAGCAATCGTGGCTATTTCGATAACCCCTTCAAACTACCACAGAAAGTTATTGATCGTATCCCTTGTACTTCTGGACCTTCCCGTCGTGATGGAAAATCTTTGGCAGCGAGGTTGTCAGGAGACGCAAGATGCCTGCATTGCGGTCTAACTACCCAACAGATGAACTTGCATTTGCAACCCACATGAAATTACGTGAGGATGGCAAAGAAGATACAGCGTTCATTATAAAACAGGCATCGCAAACAACTCCGACAAGAGCCGTGAAAATGGTTTCGGCTATTGCGTTAATATTGGACCTTAATTTATCGACGGACCAATACTAAAAGCTTTGTAAAGGAGCTCTGGATCGGAATGTGCCTTTGTATCCGTCCTACTACAATGTGCTACAAGCTTAAAAGTTCGGTTTCCCAATACCTACAGGGATGGTAGTTTCGGAAACGTCTGCAGAAGTGAAACTAAAGTATCTCTTGGAGCACATTGCAATGAGGATTGTTGATACGAATGCGTGCATGCTGGGAAAGTTCAGTGATGACGAATTGGAGAAAATCACTTTAACGATTAAGAGGGGATTCGATGGCACAATAGGATTAAGCAAACACAAGCAAGCATTTGGCTATGATGACGGAACGAAATCCGATGCAAAAAGCCATTGTGCCAGTCAAACTGGCAACAAAATGGGAATATTTTTTTCAGAACACACGTCAATCCACTGCATCGTCTCCTGGAATCGTCTGATCCACTAATCAGCAGCCTTAGAACATCTCGAAACAAGCCGATAAATGACCTCTGTAGCGATGTGAAATACATGCTTGATGTGGAAGAGGAAGACGAAAATGATTTTGATAACAATACTGTAAGACCTTTGTTTATATTTTTGACATATTTATATATACATACATAAAATGATGTATAACGTATTATTTTAAATCATTTAATTACAATATAATAATAGCTAACAAAACATTATACATTACTTTCAAGTAGCCTACATTGAAGAGTATTATGTCAAATGATCTGTTGTCCGTGCACGCTCATTCATGAGAATTCTACTCACTTTCGATAAAAGTGGAACTACTCTAAAGTGAGTATACACATAGTTACTCACTTTTGAGTAATGGATGCATCTATCAAATTTAGAGTAATTTCTACTCAGTTCTGGTTTTAAAAAAGTAGCGGAACTGAGAAAATATTACTCAGTTCTTGTTTAATTGGTCAGTTTATAAAATGAGTCAATTGAATTGCCATTGAAAGAAAGTGGGAAAAAACAGCATATTTATTACAAGACAATAACAATAAAGTTACATTGCATTTATTTGAAGATTTTGGTGGAAGAACATGTGGTGTACATCAGCCTTCCCGACAACGTGGGATGTTTTGTACTCCTGAAATTAAATTTAATTCGATCTATCAACAATTCCTCGATACCCCGATCACAGAATAAGAGCTACACCTACCATTATGTCAAACATGCTAGTGACGGAATTGCTCCGAATACTACGAGCACACGCACGCTGGTTTTTCTTGAAATGGTTACGGCCGACTGACAAAACAGGTGTGGTCTTCCAACAACAATAGTTGTTTTTGCCTTTCACGATTTTGCTCCTCTTTTGGTAGAATCAAATCTTCCTCTTGTTGACCGAGAATTTGACCTTGAACTTAAAATCGTCAGTTTCAGAAGAAGTTGCAATGAAACGATGCAACGATGCAACTGCAGTTTGTCAACGTGAATTCCACACTTTTTAATTATTAATTCTCGATTACTTTTTCAAAGGGACGTATCAGCTTTTTTAAACAATGTATTTGATCGTCGATTTGGTGTAACTGGTAGCTCGCCCACGCATGCTAACACTACCATCAGATAGGGAAACCCCTTCCTGTTAGTAAGCGTGTGCGAGCTACCAGTTACGCCAAATCGACGATAAAATGCATTGTTTACTAAAGCTGATACGTCCCTTTGAAAAAGTAATCGAGATTTACAGTTTGATGCAAAGGTTTTTATCGGAACAAAAATTTTATAAGTCTTTGCCAAAAGCCCGAAGAGTGATTTTTGTTGTTGATCACTCAAAAGTGAGTAAACATTAATTTAAGATAAATAGAGTTAAAGTTACTCAGTTTGGTAAATCAATGTTACTCAATTTTTGACATTATGTCTAAAATATTAAACTGAGTAGAAGTTACTCACTTTAGAGTTAAACAAAACAAGCGTGTGGTCACTGAGCTGCGGAATGACCTGCAAAAATGCAAAATAACTAACGAGGATACTAAAAGAGTCAAATGTTTTATTTGAATTTGAGATCACTTTTGAACAAGCTTTCATTCTATTTAAGGCTCACCTGCTGAATTTTACCGGATTTTTGTCTGTGAGGGCTCAAAATATGTCATTTATTCACTAAATTTGTCAATAACAATAAACGGCCGAAACGTCGGGCAATGCACAACTAACTGTTTGGATTACCCTAGACTGAGAAAGCCAAAAAAATGAAATTTGTCAATAACTTTGCCTGTGTAATTGATACCATTTGGACGTCTTCAATAAAGTTGGGTATTTTCGAAGATAACAAATAAAGAAGACTAGCAACTTTTCCATTTTCTCATACGAACCCTATGAGACAGGTACACTCGCGTCATCTGCCGCTCAAAGGTAAATGCTTCGAACGAATTTGATAGCAAAGATTACATCCTCAGAAGAAGGGTTTGTGTATTTGCTCATTTTTCTATGCGTTGCTTCCACCTTCACTCAAGTGAAGCGCCATTGTATCTGTCGCTTGCATTCTGGCAAAGTTGTCAGTCTTCTTGATTTGTTGTCTTCGGTATTTTGCTAATATTAAAAGATTTGTACAACATTATAAGCTTCCAAAACCTATAGTTTTTTTTAATATGTGATAAAAACTAAATGTTGTGAAACAGTCATATAAAACACTATATATCGCAAAAAATATGGCATATAGAGGATTGGTGTGTTCAGCAAAGATTTTTGTATTAAACTACCACTTTGCTGAAGACACCACATATCTTGTGAATGTAAAATTTAGATTTTGCAGTGCCGCCTGTGAAGGAGTTTCGAACTAAAGCTTATCACTTGAAGTTGTAGGTAGTTAAATACATTGAAAGAAAAAAAAAACTTTGTGAATTAATATTAAAAAACGTAAAACGCCAGGGCCAGGGCCAGGGCTAAGGATTACGATGAAGTGATGAGCCTACTGAAGGAAAAATACACGGATCTGGAGTGCACTCGAGAAGAAATGATATAAATCTAGATAAACATTTCAAAAGGTCCTATCTGCATTGATCGATTCTCTTCAATGTTAGTACAAACATGTTTTCTACGCTATTACTATTATCGTCGATGGTGAACCAAGAAATAATGGTTTTGCAGCGAGTAACAGCGTACTAATTATAAGCTGCTAGTCTGCAAAATGTACTATTTGAGGTACTAGCATAAATGAGTACAATGATAGTACAAACATAGAGGTAATTCTAAGACTAGAAGGTCCAGAAGAAACGAGCTCAACTTTTTGGCGCTCTGGTACTATCTTCGGTCCCAAGCTAATCGGTGCACCCCTCGAAACATAGGAAAATCCACGAACCCCTCATTTTATCTGTCAAACTTTCATAGCGAATCAAAACAAACATTGTGTAGTACTAGAATTTTGACTAAAATTGGGTACGTTAATCGATTTGCTTGGGACCAATAGGCTAGTCAAGTAGTGAGCCAATTTAAAATCGTTAGTTTCAACCGGTTGGTATTACCCTAATCTTGGCCCGTACAAAGAATCATGGATGAATCCAGTGTCGACAGATATACTGCAGCACAAGTAAGATTTATATTTTTTCAACACCACAAAAAGGAAAAATTAAACACAATTCTCATTTTTTTCTTTCCAGATGAACGATTTGGTCGCCGAACATGAAATATGATGTTGCCCTAGTTCCAAAGCAGGGCATGAACTGAGAGCAGAGTTAGTAGATACAGTTGTTAAATTCTACGAAGATGACGATATAAGCAACCGGTCAGCACTCGTATTTATTTCAGTTACCGTGGAGACGTAATTTGTGATTAGTCCCGGTCCCTTTTATTTGTCTCATTATTTATTAACGGCCCTCATACTTGAAATGACGTTTCAAATTCATCGATTAATCGATTAACGAACCGAAAAGTAAAATATTTGTAATCGGTTATATCATACCGATATATGTAAGCATTAACTTCTCCAAAGAATCATAATCCATCGTTTCAAACATGTGCTGCACTCTAATTGGGTAAAAATGACAGCACAGCGAACAACAAATAATCGATTAGTTGTTAATCGAGTAATTAAAAAATGGGACATTTCGAATTTTGATGTGATTGTTTTGATAAAAAAAACGCATCATTTCAACTCTACCGAGGGGGCAGCATAACCACAACATCACCTTGCATACGGGGGGTATTTACTGGATGAAAGAGACCGTGAACGAGGACCCTAAAATAGAATGTTTTTCTTACGACTGTTTCATCTAAGCCGGTAAGAGACACGAAAATGAAATTAGCGCCAGCGAAAGATAAAAACTACAAGGGACAGCCCTATGGGGTTGTACGCAATGGTGACGTAGGTCTACGTGGCATTATATAAGTAATCTTATTTATTAACGGCAGCCCTACTTTTGCTCAATAAAACAGATGAAATTATCCTTAATAAGTAAAAAAAATCTCCTTAAAATAGATCGGGTTGCTCCTTAAATGATTGATCAAAATACGTTAAAAATCTTAAAATGCTCAGTAAATATTTAAAGTACGCTCCCTAAAATAGAGAAAACTGTACATTAAGTATTTGAAAATGCTCCTTAGTACGCACCGCTTTGCACCATTTTGACGTGTAATTGTACCATATATCATCGGAAAAGCTGCTGTAGAAAGGTTAATAAGAACCATAAAATTAGCTGAAATGTTCAGTAAATCATTGTGTGCATTTGTGCAAAAATGCTGAACATTTCAGCTGATTTCATGGTACTTATTAACCTTTCTACAGCAGCTTTTCCGATTATATATGGTACAATTACACTTCAAAATGGTGCAAAGCGGTGCATACTAAGGAGCATTTTCAAATGCTTAATGTACAGTTTTCTCTATTTTAAGGAGCGTACTTTAAATATTTACTGAGCATTTTAAGATTTTTAACGTATTTTGATCAATCATTTAAGGAGCAACCCGATCTATTTTAAGGAGATTTTTTTTACTTAATAAGGAACATCGTCATTGTTTAATGATTCATTTACCTTTTTACCTTTATTAACTGCGGCAGGAGCGTGTGTTTTGTGTACGAATATGAATTTGAGCGGGGTTCTCTCTGTTTATTCTCTTTAGTATAACGCGCTTGACATAGATGGTCCACAGCTACTCACGAAGAGCTACTGATTCCTATCAATAGCGGTGCGGCTTCTCCCTCCTTCTAAGGATACTCATGTTGGCTGCAGCTCGCTGCTTGCAGGCAGCCTTTCGTTGTGTACTGGAAAACGCCACCACTCACCACGCGGTGATTAAATAAACACCTTTTGGTGAGACCGGATGGAATTCAACTTTGAAATCTGTGTTAGTTGTTGTTGAAATCGCTTTTCGCAGGCAATCGGTGATAATTTAAAAAAAATTTAAGTCGTAATTTTAACAGATTCGTAGAAAAAATTCTTATCGATCGGCGTATTAGGAATTAAAATCCATTATCTCTGAATCAAAATCAGACCACTTTCATGCCGCGACCGACTTTGGTTTTTGAAATTGCACCCCCAATATTGCCTTCAAAAACATGGTATGTTAGATTTAAGCGTATCTAGATAGAGCGGCGTAACAGGCGTAACAGCTTTTGTAAACAATGACTTCTCTCGATGATTTTTGGGAATTCAAGGCCTACGCACGCAAACCAACATTACCGTCGGGTAGGGGAAGTCTTACCTTACCTGATGGTGATGTCGATTTGCGTGGGCGAGCCTTGACTTTCAAGACATCATCGAAAGAAGTCATTGATTACAAAAGTTATTACGCCCTAATTCCAGCTCTATCTTGATATGGGAACTGACATTCGATTGATGACCTTGACAAATAGCATAGCATAGCATAGCATAGCATAAACCAGGTTGCACAATGTCGTAGGTGGTACGAGTTCTAAGCTGTTGTTAAGAAGGAGGCGCATCCTCATCCGTTGCTGATAGATAGTAATTTGTGATTAATTACTACCTCTTAGATAAAGGATGTGTTTCCCTCCAACAGACCAGAGCTGTCCTGGCCACGTCCTTGCATCTGGTGGGGATGGGGGAGGAATGTTAGTCCGACACTTACTTAAGAGAGATGCAGAGAACTCTACGACCCCTCATAAGTGTCACGGGAAGGGTGGAATTTTGTTAGTAGGGAGGGTAAGCCATAGGATACGCCCAGCCGGCGTTGCTGGCAATCGTTATATCAGGTATTTAAAAAAAAACCATGTAAATCATTTATCCGTTGACCGTTGTTGCTGCCCATTACCTAAACATATTATTCAAAACAGTCTTCATATTCCGGAATTGCGATACGTTAACGCTCGATCCTGTTGCTCCTTTGGCCCAAAAATTCGGTTGTTCCTAAACATATGCACAATCCATTCTGATCGATAAGATGTTCTCATGTGCCGATTGATGACCTTGACAAATGTCCAAAAAATGCTCTTTTACATATTTATGGTGCTCCTGAAAAAGGACCGTTTTGTCGTGATAGTTGAGTAATGCTGAGTTATTAGGGCGTTAAACACAGATGATGCTGGTGAGCTGTATGTTGTTTGGAATGAGGGTGACACGCTTGGCACAGATGGCCCACAGTGATTCACGAAAAGCTACTGATTCCGATCAATAGCGGTGCGGCTTCTCCCTCCTTCTATGGATGCTGCTGCTTCTGCTAATGCCGACGACTGGATACCACCACACACGGTGATTGGATCTTAATCCGATCAGCGGTTGAGGCCAACTTTGATAACAAACTGCTTCGTTGCGTACTGGAGAACAACACCACTCACCATGCGGTGATTGAATAAACACCGTTTGGTGAGACCGGATGAAATTTAACTTTGAAATCTGTGTTGGGGAAATCGCTTTTCGCAGGCAATCGGTGTTAATTTTAATTATCATAGCAACAGTTGCACATTCGTGCAATTTTCAATATCGACATTTTAAAAAATGCTTAAGTCTTAAATTAAACAGATGCGTAGAAATATTTCTGATCGAAGCGTGATAAAATTATTGAAATTGGTCCTGGGACAGCTGAGCTATTACCGTTTAAAATCTTTCATTATTTTGTTACATGTCCCATTTTCGGTTTTCACAAAGTGTACCCCATATAGAAATTACAGACGCAGTCCTACGTCAAAAGTATTGACCAGTGTTCACTCGGCTGTCGACAGAAGCAGATCACTCTCAATGTGTGTCATGCGATCGTCTGTTTACTCGGCAACAACCATTGTGTGGTCATCCTCATTGTTCTTCATCAGCAGTTATTTCAGTCGATGCGTCGTCGACTTTGGAAAGCAACCGTTTCGTGTTGAGTGTGTGAGTGCTGACCATGTTTTGCGTCCATTGCTACAATATAAGCGCTCTGACCCTCGTTGGCGAATCTGCCATAGAATAAAACCACTGGAAGCGGCTCCCGTTCTGGTGGAGGAGGCTTATTGGACAGCGGAAGATAAAATGTTTATTGTGTTGTACCTTTTGACTATAGTTTTGAGATGTATTGTATAGTGAACAAGAATCCTTGGCTCTGTAAAGTTAATTCGGTTGAGCCTTATCAAATAAATTAATTAAAAAAAAAAAAAAATCGTAAGAAAAATTGTCATTACCCTGACAATAGTTTTGCCTTATTTTTTTCCACCGTGAAAATCTTTCGTAGACAAAAGATTTCAGATAAGATTTTTAATGAATTGCTGAGATAATTTCCGTATCATTTTACTGTTAAACATTCTTTCTACGATGCTTGATTCTTGAGTTAATGAATTTACTTGATGTCCTTTTGATTTGTATTCCGCCGATTTTGTTTTCCGTGCTGAGCACCAATACTACCGACCCCAGGGAGGCATCTCCCACACCTGAACCCTACCAATCGACCCATCAACTCATGAACCAGGGACCAATGGCTTTACTTCCCTTTACTTCTGAAGGAAGGCGTGATCAGAGATGTTATGCCTCAGAACATCCCGGCGGCGCCAACTGGGATTGAACCCAGGCCTGCTGGGGTGAGAGGTAATTACGCTTACCACTACACCACCGACACCGCTATCAGCCCAAACCTGTTTGTTAGAAAAAATCTCAATGGCAATGGAAGTACGAAACCCACCAAAGGTAAAATTGCTAATTTCGTTAATGCACTGGATGCGGGTCCCATTCAGATGCAAGCAACATACTGGATTGTAGTTCAGAAAATACTTTTAATAAAGATTAAGTCTAAATATTCAATGCTTCTTGCATTGAAGTTTAACTCAGTGGATTTGATTTGTTATAATGCAAATGGAAAGGAAGTGGAGGTACATATGCATATTGCATGGTAACGTGTATGATCTGCCAACTGAAGATTCGAACGTTAAGCTGTCCTGCCCCATTGCGGGAAGCTCAAAAGCAGGTCGAATAAAAGCTCGATGAGCATGATAATTTGCCGCAGATCCAGCCTCTCAAAGGCTGTGTACAAACAAATCTAAATTATTGCGAAAATAAAATGCTGATCATATCGTATGGAGTCATAAGTCGGCATTATGTCAATGAAAAATGGTTCTTAATTTTGATAGCCTGGGCGATGTTCCCCCTCCCGTAAATTCGAGCCTGCATACATGTACAAGAAGTTTAAACGTATTTTAGAATAAGGCCACCAATAATGAATTCACTCACCTGATCCAAACTTTACCCACCAACAAGCAACATTTTAACTTTCATTTTTATAAATTCTTATCTCATATTCAATTCGTGAGCAACCGGCAAGACTAGTTCTCCTAACCCAAACGTTATTTTTAAGATAATGCACCTTATTTCATCGTTCAAAACAAAAATCTCTAAATTATTACCACCTTGGCAATTTCATTCTTCCCAATGGTTGAACAGCCCAGCACCGTAAACCGTCTTTTCGCACACCTTCATTCGCTTCCTTCTGCTGTAACTTGGCCACGTGCACCGAAAGGTGAAAAATAGCTTCTTCTGGTGCCAACATTTTGTTGTTTTTACCATCACCGTCTTTGCTCAAACAACTTCATCACCACCCCATCGCTTCTCTGATAGCCCTGGTCACAAACATGTATGAGAAGGATGGTAAGGTTGGTTGTGTTGGTGGCAAAATTTTTCATAAAAAGCAAACATTTACAGCATCCCGTGGTTCTTCGTCGTCGTCGTCTCCGTCACTGCCCGAAGAAAGATGAAGGGAGCTAATCTTTGCCAGAAGCAGCCACAGCAGCGGCCGAGGGAAAAAATGAATCGAACGCGCTTGCCAGGACGATAAAAGATTAAAAAAGGAGCTCGGAAAAAGGAGGAAAAATTGAACATTATTCATAAATGAGCACACATTATATACATTTTTTTCTCGACAGGGGGAGCGGATGGTTCGAGGTGGAAGGCGATGGACCAGCCGAGATAAAAACAGAGAAAAACTAATATATAATTTATATCCGGAAAAGCAGATACTGGAACTGCTGTCGGGGCATATGATGAAACAAAAAAAAAAAAAGAATCTGATCTCGCACGTGAGCGCACCCATTATACGTGTGTATCTTAATCCAATTAAAATTATTTATGATTCGTATTATTAACGGCAAGGACGGGCACCTTCTGCCGTTGTAATCGCTTTTATGGCTCGGCGTTGGTTAAATTTGAATCAGAATTGGGCTTTATGGGTACGTGAGCTGTTTTTGTTTTACCGCCGCTTTGAGGTAGGCTTCGAATCGATTTTCTTCTCAGATGTAGGAACTAGATGGCATTCCTGCTGACGCACGCACTCGACCATTCCGGTAAATGCCATCATCAAAAAAATATATATATATAAAGAAAAGAGGAGCAGATACCAAAACAAGATTTCAAGTCATTCAAAACGGATTCGAGTCTCGTTCCTTTTCGTCTATTCTGGTCCCGTGGTGCCGTAGCCTATAATACACCGATTGAATTTTTGCGAACGTTGAGATTCGATTGTACACGAAACTGACCATGACCTTTCTGTCTTCAAGCGGAAAAAGGGGAAAAACCGATGCCGACCGAGGTGGAGGTGGTTCTCTTGAAGGTTACTCTTCAGATGGACAGTCTCAAATCACTTTACACACTCACATACACCCACCTACTTTCTTATCCGACGGTGGTCGGTGTTTTGGAACGTAGACTAACCGATCCGAATGATGCTTGAACGCATTTTTCAATCTCTTTGTCGGTGGCTTTCGTCAGGCCAGAATCGATTTTCCACTGGTGTGGATTTTTAAAGCACCCGTACTGGGAAACTAAAGCTGGAACCTCCTATGGGTGAACTGCTTGTCAAAGCGCTAAACGAGCTACTTTTCAACTTAGCTTCCCTGGGACAGAGAATAAAATTCGATCCGTGACATCCGCGGTTTATTAAAACAAATTCGCGATTTGAAATACTAATCCGCGACAAATAAGAAACTGTTTTCATTGCTTAAAAATAACATTTGTATTACTACTACATGGCATTTCAAGATTATTGCTTATAGAATATTTTGTTTTTGTCTGCTCTCAAAACTTAGTGTTCTTAGGATGTGCTTCAACCACATTTTCATTGAGAGCTTTCTATGCCTGTACCATCCTATGCTCAAGGAAGTTGAAACATTTTCTAGCCCGAAAAATTAATAGACCGGACATGAATCGTGCATAGAACGAATTAACATTCAATAATTTAAATTTGAGGTTTTACTTTTCAAGAAAAAACAATACTGAACATAATTCTTCTTAGAATTATTTAAAAAGAGTTTAAAGTAAAATTTGAAGGTAATTCGAAGGGAAGCGAATTTTGAATTCCGAGGATAGTGGCCCATATGCCTATTCAGTAAAATTGCATGTGTGCTCATGCCACGTCCTTGGAGGCAAAGTACGGAATATCGTTAGAGACACATCGTGCCCATAAGTAAATGGAGACTCAACTTCGGAGGAGATACAAGAGGACCAACGTAATTCATAAACCATGTAGAAATTTTGGCTAGAAACAACACGTCAATCTATTCAGCGGGGCATACTTAACGAATTTCATGGTTGATACGTGTGGAATGTACGAATAGCATACCAAGAGCATACCATAGCGTACCTTCAAGGATTTTGAACGTACCTAAAAAAAACCGTGTTCCCGGAAAACCCGCGTCCCGCTGGATAGACATACGATTTTGGCAATGACCGATCGACCAGATTTCCACGGAAATGTGATGTCCCAAATGCGTACTTTACGAATATGTAATTCATTTTTAACGTGCCTCTAATTTTCACTTAAATGCTTGAATAAACATTTTTTTAAACCGGTTTATATATAAATTCTGAACATGGAATTGAATCTCTCGAAAGTTTTTAGCCCGATTTCATATAAAAGACATTATACTTATCAAGTGACACAGATGCGTCTTTTCAACTTTAGTTCTTTTGATATTTTAATTATTATTAATTACAGTTCCTAGTCCTATCAGGCCTGTTTTAAGAATGACCACCTTGGTGGGATTGGTTTGTTTTAAATTTGAAAAATTTGACTACTTATAACTACTATTTACAACTATAACTAACCTACAACTACTATATACACCTAATCTACTATATACGAATTGCTTATCAAAGCATGTTCTGATAAATTAAATTTCTGTGCAAATTTAGTCTTAATTTCGTTAATTCTGTAATCTATTTTGGCAATGCCTGCCTCTTCGTGTAAATTTGTTATTCTAGTGTCGAAAGGACGATCAAGAACCATCCTCAGCACTCTATTCTGAGTGACTTGGATTTTGTTCCTGTGAGTCTGTGCACATGATTCCCACACCGGAGCTGCGTAGAGGATCGCAGGTGCTATGATTTGTTTGTAGACAGCCAGTTTGTTCACCCTTGAAAGGTAGGATCTGCGGCAAATCAGCGGATACAGACACCTAACCAAGGTAGAACACTTGACTACTGTTTTCTCTACATGCGAACAGAGGAGGAGCTTTTCATCGAAGAACATCCCGAGATAGGTTACTTCGGCATACCACTCAACCCTTGTGCCATCCATGATTACAGTACAAGATGGAGCCGGTTTCAGTTTGGGCGATTGCCGATGGAGGAACATGATCGCTTGTGTTTTGGAGGCATTGATTTTGATTTTCTACGTGGTGGCATAATCAGCAAATGCGTAAAGGCATCGTTGAAGTTTGTTCGTTATTTCTCGAGGTATCCTTTGACGGCTATTGCGGTATCATCTGCGAACAGGAAAAACACGCAACCGTCTCCGAGGGGAGGAATGTCGGAAGTGTAAATGCTGTAAAGCAAGGGGCCCAGCAGACTGCATTGCGGGACTCCTGCTGGGATGGAAAACGTGTCTGAAAGACAACCATTCAACGATACCTTAAACGACCTTTGCTGGAGGTAGTTACGGGTGATTTTAACCAGATGTAATGGGAAGTTGAAGGTACAAAGCTTGTACACAAGTCCGTCATGTCAAACATTGTCAAACGCCTTTTCAACGTCCAACAAGGCCATGGCTGTGGACTTGGATACAGCTTTGTTACTTCGGATGTTATTCATCACCCGTACTAGCTGGTGATTGGTGGAGTGCCCCTTTCTGAACCCAAACTGTTCCGGAAGGAGAATGTTATTTTCCTCGACAAACTTGAGCAAACGATTGAGAATGAGTTTCTCGAACAATTTGCTCAGCGCTGAAAGGAGGCTGATTGGTCTGTAGCTTGAAGACAATGTTGGATCCTTACCGGGTTTGCGGATTGGTATGATTTTTGCTACTTTCCAGATGCTTGGAAAGTAGTGCAGTTCCAAGCATCTGTTGAAGATAGCGGTTAGGAGAGACTGCACTTTCATGCTGAGTCTCTTCAAGATCAAGTTGAATATACCGTCAAACCCAGGGGCCTTCATGTTCTTGGTGCATTTCAGCGCTGAGCAAATTTGTTGTACTGTAATCATATCCGCCGGAGGCACGACACAAGGGGAGGCATCTTGGTTTGGAACGCATTGCGCAACCTGATCATCGAGCGGACTTTGGATAGTCGAGCCAAGCAAATGCGATGAAGCAACATGCTTGCCGATCGCATTTGCTTTCTCCTGTGGGGTGATTAAAAGCCGAGCGTCATCATTTTCGACTCTAAGAGGTGGAACTGGTTTGGGATGAGTTTTCAGGACCTTGGCTACCTTACAGGATGGTCTGGAGCAGTCGTCCAGATTCTGGACAACACGCCCGAAACTTTCATTTCGGAGGGAGTCCATTCTGGAAGCAATCTGCCTGTTCAGATCGGCCATTTCACTGACGTCTACGAACATTTCTGAACCGAATCAGTTATTGGGTGTGGGAATCAATAGCAACAATCTTACCCCTCACAGGAACTTGTCGAACGCATGTCTCGTCAGCCACAGATATGGCCTGTTGGAGTCCTTTTAACGCCCGTTCGATGTCATCTACGGTGTCGAGCAGTGGATTTTCATCGATGTTGCTGTCCACCATTCGACCGTACTGCACCCAGTTGACATGGTGGTAGTCTTTACGCAGGCAGCTTCTAGCAGGAACCACGTTGACACCGACTTCAGTCACCACCGGTTGGTGGTCGGAGCTGAGATCGTTGTGCGCCTCCGGCTTGGATAGTCCGATGTTTGTCAGGAAAAAGTCCAGAGTGGAGGGATTTCCCGCCGGAGAGATGAAAGTGGGTTCGTCCGGAAATTGCACAGTGTACAGTCCATGTTGTACGTGGTCGAACAATAGACATCCGTTCCGGTTCCGCTGGTAGTTCCGCCAAGCTTCATGGCGGGCGTTCAGGTCGCCCCCAACGATGAATCGGGAGCTAATACGAGTGATGGCGGTCAGGTCGTTCTTGAATTGGATTCCTAGTCCACTGTTCGCGGTGCACTGGCGTGGGCAGTAAACAGCGATGAACCGGACAGTTCCAGTTGGTGATTGCATCTCCACACTAACGGCCTCGATGATAGAAGTGCGGACGTGGGGCAGAGTGCAGAACTTGATTCCCTTTCTGACGATGACCGCTACAGCACCCCCCCCCCCCCTGGAGCTGGTGCGATCAAGCCGGATAATGTTGTGGTCAGGAAACCAGAAGCTGTCACCGGACTTTAGGTGGGTCTCGGTTAGAAGAACCACGTCGATGCTATGCTTCCGGAGGAAGTCGGCAAGCTCAATCTGTTTTGCTCTTACAGAGCAAGCGTTCCAAGTAGCGATGGTTAGCGGTTTAGACACCATACTGGATGATGAACTTACCGAGCACTTGGATCTGTTCGGGCTTATTGCGGCACTTACGTAGAGCACCGGTCATGTTGACGAAAATTTCCATCAGTTCATCCGCTGAAAACAGATCGGGGTTGTTGTTTTGCGCTGGTGGTTGTCTCCAGAATCCAGGGGGGGATGGAGAGCTTTGGCCAGCAGAATCACCAGAAGTTGCTTGAGCGGAATGCACCCGCGAATTCTCTTGCCTTTGCTGAGGAGCACGAAGAGGCGGGAAATCCTCCGTCCGAAATGCCGGGACTTTGTCCTTCTTGCGTCCTGGTTGGTTGTTAGTTGCCGCCTGTTTTCGGATGCGTTTGAAGTCCTCGCGTTTGGAGCACTGTCTGTCGGAACCTTGGTGAGCACCACCACAGTTGGCGCATTTTAACGCCACGGCTCCATCCGCAGGGCAGTCGGAAGTGGCGTGGTCTTGAGCGCAATTGCCGCAGCGTGGCTTAATGTTGCAGTTGCGGGTGCCGTGTCCAAAGTTCAGACACCGTTATCACTGAGTCACATCACGATGGCCGCCACGGTATGGCTCCCAGCGGACGATGATGCAATTGATGGAGCGGATGGCTTTCAGCGCGTTGAGCGTCACCGTTCCCTTCTGGAAGTGTACCAGGAAAAGGCAATCCGGATACTCCTTCACATTCTCGTCTCTTCTTGTCATCCGATAGACGGCACTTGGGGCCAGCTTGTACCGGTCCCTGATTTCAGCTTCGATAAACTTCGGGTCGAAGTTTGGTAGGCCCCTGATGACGACCTTGAATGGCTTCTCACCGGGAATGTCGTGGGTGAAGAATTCCACCTTGGAAGTCCTCAGGTGGGCGACGACCAAGTCATACTCCGCTTTGGTACGGAGCACCACCTTGGTGCCGACTCTGAACAACTTGTATTCGGCTTTAACGCCCAGCGTCGCGTCGCTAGATCCGCGATGAGCTCATTAAGATGGGCATTTTTCAGTACCAATGGGGCAGAATTTTCGTTGTCGATGGCGTCGCCGAAATCACCGATGTTGCTGGCGTTCGTTGCTGTGACGTCATCACGTCCACTCGCACCATCGGACTGGCCTTGGTTTTTCTTCCTCTTCTTGGATCGCTTCACCGTGGCAGAGGTGGTATTCCCAATATCGGTGGGAAGAGTAGCGTACTTAATTGAAATAGGTACACTCGTGCTACTCTCACCACTGTTCTTCTCCGTTTTCTCTCGGAGCTTGCTCCGGGAGCGCTGTCTTCCTATCACACGATGCGACAACTCGAAAGAGCGAGCAAGCACCGGACTGAACTGCTTGACGGACAAGCAGAGAATCATGGTGGCAACTGGTTCTTGGGCATTACAGTTGTACGTGGCATGAAGATGAGTATTTATGGTATTTTGTATCATTCTCCCAGTTCTACTGACCAGCGACCAATCAACTAGGTGAGCCAAAGTTTGTTTCTTTGAAAAACTCGAACAGCTGGTACAATTTGGATCTTTTGCATCTTAAACGTAAGAGGGACAAATGAGGGACACAATCGCGCGTAATAAGTATTCAAAATCGATCAAGAAAACTCTATGTGAATATGTACAATGGAAGATTGATCAGCATCAAAACAACAGCAAAGAGTTATGGAAAATTTTGAAATCTTTATTAAAACCTAGGAATTGCAAACCGCGGTCCATAACTTTTAATGGCACATCAGAACAGTCAGATCAAGTAATTGCATCTAAATTTAATGAATATTTTGTCGACAGTGATTGAATCCATTGAATTCGCTGAATCTGACGAAATAAAACAGCCAGTTAATAGAAGTTGTAAATTTGAAGGTTTTTACCCAATTACATTAGATGAACTAAGAGTTAATTGCTTTTCATTCCGAAAATCGGCTGGAGAAGACAGAGGTTATGCTAGAGTTATTCAAGGTTGCTTTCATGTCATTAGCCACATCTTGCTGGACTTTATTAATGAATCATTGCAAACTAGACATGTGCCACAAATTTGGAAGGAATCCTTAGTGGTTCCTATTCAAAAAGTTGTTGGAACTATTAAAGCCGAAGAGTTTCGTCCCATCAACACGTTGCACACTTTAGAGAAAATTGTAGAACATGTTGTTAAAGGCCAGCTGTTGGAGTATTTAAATAGTAATAGTTTGTTGATATCAGAACAATCGGGATATCGGGAAGGTCATTCTTGTGAAACAGCGTTGAATTTGGTATAAGAGAAGTGGAAGTAAGGATACGATTGTTGTTTTTTTGGATCTAAAACGCGCTGTTGAAACAATTTCTAGGCCCATATTATTAAGATCAATCAAGCGCTTTGGAATTACGAGTACTGCATATAAATGGTTTGAAAGCTATTTGTCTGACAGAACTTAACGGACTATTTTTAATGATTCTGTTTCCAGCCCCGTGGAGAATAACCTTGGAGTGTCCCAGAGAAGAGTATTAGGGCCACTGTTATTTATTATGTATATTAATGACATGCGACGTGTTTTAAGATGTTGCCACATTAACATTTTTGCAGATGATACTGTGTTATTCATTGCAGCTAAAGATTTAGATGATGCCGTTTTACAGTTGAATGAAGATTTGCGTTCTCTAAGTAGATATTTGAAGTATAAGCAGTTGAAATTGAATACAAGTAAAACTAAATTTATGGTAATTTCGAGGAATCGAGTAAATGAGAACGTCTCTGTTGTAATGATGGGATTGAACCCAGGCCTGGAAGTCCCTTGTTGGCATAGAATATCGATTTTGACGTCACATTCGATCGAAACGGGATTTCCATTCATTACTATTTTCAATTTGTTCTCCAACTATTTCGTAAGCTAAATGCAGCTAGACTATATCTTTCTTGATTAGTGCACCTATGGCGGTTGTGGTCCCAGCGTCTGATTGGAAGATGTCCAAGATCTTGGAAGCTTTCGACTTTCTCTGATACTGGCAAAAATACCGCAAAGATGGAAGGGTTGTCCTTGTTGACCTGCACCAACGATTTGTTCTCATCGTTAACGTTGATGATGAGACCCTCAGCAGTGGTGCTAAGTTACTCTATGTCCTAAAAGTGCACCGTACCGGATTCGTTGAGAAAGTTTAGTAAGTTTAGACAAAATGCAGCTTGAAACATATAAATACCCATGCATTCATTCAAACCCCTAACATATGCTGCATCTAAAGCTGTAATGAAAAGGCGTGCTAAAATTACTATCATTACTGCTGCCGGCTACCACCCTGTATGGCTGGCTGCTGCTGCATCACTGCTATTATTCATTTGCCAGTTTGAAACAAAGTTGAAATTACGCCACAACCACAACCACACCATCTTTTCACTGACACTGGCCTCTGGCACCTTCCAACTACAGTCCAACAGTCCGGATGGCAAGCAAGACTTCGTCCGCCGTTCATTATTCATGGTATCTGCAAGGGGTGGAGCACTTTGGGCGTTCTCCGGTGGCTGGCTGGTCTGATCCCCATCCCAACCTGCTACTCGGTAGCCAACTTGTGCCATCACATTTCTTGGCACCACCACCCCGCCGAACCGGTTTCGTTGGTCGGTTTTAATTTGATTGCGGAAACTTTTAGAAAGCTCTTCAGATAATTACATTCAATCGATACCAGGGTGAGACGGAAAGGGGTTAAAAGTACTTTGAGGTCAACCTTCGCTCCTCTCCTCCAGTTTGAAACGAGCATGAAAAGTTGCTCGTCCGTTTGAAGCCGGGAAAAATTTTACATTTTTGAGTTGCAAGTATTTAATCGGTTTAAAATTGAAAAGAACCACTTCCAGGAGCGCTGAATGAGCAATCAGCAAAGTGAAATCGAGTGAAAGTTCTTTCGGAGGGAAAAACTACCGAAGCCTCCCAGTGGCGGAAAATGTGCAAGGTGGGAAGGGGACGAAAACAAACAACCGATAATCGATGTAATTGAACACAAAAGAGGAACGTGTTTCGTGCATTTCCTTGCCACGAGTCGAGTGTGTTCATCGAGGGGTCACCCGGAGCAGAAGAAAAACTGTTTGTTGTCGTTTTGGTCGGCGCGGACAAACACACAAAATGTGTGAAATCTCACATCATCCTCCTCCACCTTCAATTCACCAGCGAATGTTATACGGACGTTGCGTTAGGAGACAATAAGACGACTCGGGGCGGAATTCCTAAGGCGAGCTATAAGTTTCGATGTTACGGTCAGTGCAAGATAAATACGGCATATCTCATCATCTGGTTCAGGGGGGGGCGAGAAAACAGAAAGAGAGAGAGAGAGAGAAAGTAGGAAAAAACATGACCACCAAGATGCCGGAGGAAAATTGAACGAAGCTAAAAAGAAGTGTACCAGACGAGCAGTTCAGGGTTCAGTACGTGAAAAACTCAACACGTTGCGGAGGCAGGTAGCGTGTGAATGGCATTCTGAAGGATTCGTTCTTATCTTCGCCACGGTCACCCTCTCGACACTCGTTCGGAAGTTGTTGAGACGGAACGTAGTTTGGTTTTTTTTTTATTGCGATACGCTTGGGGCAATTGTGGATGGGATTTGTATCAGTTTCTCTAGTTTGGTTGAGCGGATCTTGTTTGTTTCGTCAGTTTAATGAAGATTCAAATTTTTGGCTGGTGCAGTAAAAGAGTTTTACTGGTGTGAATTCTGAATTCTTGATTTAGGCATTAGGTAAACTGCGCACATATAACTAGTTTTACACGTGAAGGAATTCATCTTTGACATAAAGGATGAGACGCGAACAAACATTTCATGTAACATCAAGTGCTTCGAGACTGAAAAGTTCGTTAGTTTGTTTTAAAATTGACGTTCGTATATGTCAGTTTTATTGCACCTAAATTTAAATGAGTTTTTGAAGTGTACGATATAGATTTATCGTACATTTTATCTCAAATTTATCAAAAATCCGTAATGGTTTGATGAACTAATCACTTTCACATTTTGGAGCTCATCTATTTGAATATAAGCTCAATGTTAGTCAGCTTATTATGTAAGCTGTAAAAGGCATCTTAATTTATGCACTTGACTTCCCTTAGAAATCCAACCCTATGTTGAGCAATCAACGCTGCCACAAATGAACTGAACTGAGAAAATTTAATTTATTCATAGACCTTCAACCCTTTCATAATCCTGCCTTCTCCGGCCATCATCGCTCGTCTTCTCTAATGAATAATCCCCCGTAAGAATATTAATTGCGTGTAATTTCCTTAGTTTCCCCTCCCCTCTCCTCGGAGCAATCTCGACCACGACGACAACGATGGTGATTATATTCCTGTACTGGTACTCATTGTATCCGATCCCATTGTATCATGGGCTGGAACGGGATGGAGTGATTAAACAATCTGGCCATTCGCTCAGTGCTTTGTGGGAAAACTCCTCCCGGACGTGCGAGGTACCTTGATTGGATCCGACCCTCGGGCCAATTTGCTTCCGTCTGTACCGAGTTGGGTGTTTGATGTTGCTAAATGAGTGGCATGGTCCATTTTCCTAAGGGGACACGATTAGTCCAGACGACCGCTTCCGGGGGAATATTATTTTAATTAGAATTATATTTATGCACGCGTGACGATGAATGGGAAAACGGTATCAAGTTACGGAGATGTGTGAAATTATTCCGATGTTTACATGCGTGTTTAATCCACTTGTCTTTGGGGTGGATTGAGCGAGTGTCGAGCAGAAAGGGGTGACACTGATTTACATTGCTGATAAGGTTAATTAAGAAAGTTGAACGGGATTTTACATGAAGTGTATATTGATGATTGATGATAAGTCGGTTTTAGATAGCCTAGGCAGTAAAGGAAAGATATTATGAAGCCAAAGCGGCCGAACCAGTCTAGAAACTCTATCGGGTTCGAAATGTTCTCCACTTCCTTGGGCATAGAGCATCATTGTACTTGCCACCAGCGTTGCCAGGTCATTTTCAGAAAAATCTGGACCAGGTAAAATATAAAATCTGGAAAAATCTGAAATGCTCCAAAAAATCCTCTTTTTAACATAATGCTATTGAAATCTCTCGTGAAAATAGGTCAGTATGATCTGGAATTTATTTAAAGTACTAGAATGGTTATAAATTACATGTTTAAATAAATTAAATAAAGCAAATAACTTGTTGTCATTGCTAAAATCATCCAAAAGTTGTAAATACTGACACGGTGTGCTCAAAAAGGTCAAATATCCATTACGCAGCATTTCAAAAATTGAGTTAAATGTGGGTAAAAACAGCAGAAAATATGGTTAGAATTGTTTTTTAAACTGTAACTTTTTTAAAAAGAATGAGAAGCAAAGAATTGAGGAAATTTGATGAGATGGATTTTTGAACTAATAGTCGATGTAGTCCTTACTAGTTGATGCAGTACCAGAATTCAAAGACTTTACTAGTTCTAAATAATTCTAATATTACTCTGAGGTTGATCAGATTTACAGTTTAATTCTTGACATCATACAACACACAACACCTAGCAGATCAGTAGGCAATTTTATTTTGAAGCAAAATTCACCGGGCTGAAGTGGGAATCAAAGCCTAACATCGTGGAACTCACACACACTTTACCTAAAATACGGGTAACTCCACTATTCGTATGACCATAATGCCGAAGAATAATTTTATTTTATTACTAAAATGATAGTCTGATAGCTTCATTTTTGAAGTCTCAGGATCTTGCAATGATTCTAAATTTCGGAATTTATATTTTTTCTGCGTCCCAAATCATGAATTTTTTTGTTGGTCTTAATTTACTTGGAACTCTTTACAGGATATCTTCGCCTTTTTTTAGTTCAATTCGAATCATCCTACAAGTCCATCATATTTATTTTCTATATTCCCCTAAAATAATCTTGAAAACAACTTAACTTTTCCAGTAACACTCTAAGAGTTGTTTGCATTACCTCTTGTAATCTCTTATAAATTACTCTTCAATCCCACAACTCCCTCAAATTGGTAATAATTCCCAAGAATTGGCTCAATTTTGTGTCCATTTTTCTCTATGAAATTCTTAAAATGTTCTTAACAATTTCCTTGGTACACTCTTCAGAATGACCGTCACACTCTTCTCAGACTTATCCGATAATTCTCTTTAAATTGCTTTGTAGGTAAAGTCAGAATTGTTTTAAATTCCTTTTCAGTATTACCTAAGTACTCAAGTTCTTTGCCAAAATGGTTTTGAAAGTCTCCCAGAAATTGCGCTTAAAATTTTATTAAAATTAATCTCCATAGAAACATTGGACAGAATTCCATTGAAATTATTCTCACGATTCCTATCAGCATACTCTTAGTTTCATCATAAGAATTTTCTATGATTTCTCTTCCGGATTGTATTTCCTTTATTGGCAAAATCTTCATGCAATTGTCATCAGAGTTGACAAGACAATTGACACCGTCTTCAACCAGAGGTTGCACAGACTGAATATGTAACACTAGATAACGGACAACTCACCACACCCATTAGACCAGTAGGGACATTTTCAGGTTGCCAAAATTAGCACTGGCTGAAGCGGGAATCGAACCCTCACTTCGTGGCACTCACAATACGCCTAAATGATGGGTGACGCCGCACGACCCCGAAGCCCACAAAGATGGATGTAATTCTACTCAGAAGTAGCTTGAAATTCTCCTTTGATTTCACAAAGAATTCGCCTCACACTTAACTGTGAACTATTTTCAGAATTACCTTAAAATTCCAATAACGTCCAACGTTGATGGCCTTTAATAATTAAAGTAGCAAGTTTGGCTTTTTATTTTTTTTATTAGAGGGTAAATCAAATGCAGTTATATTAAAAAAAAAAACATGTTCAAAAAATCTGGGCAACTCTGGAAAATATTTAAAAAAAAATCTGGAAATATACGTGGTTAGTCTGTGTATCTGGCAAGACGACTAAAAATCTGGAAAATCCAGATAAATCTGGAATACTGGCAACGCTGCTTGCCACACAATATACAAATTCATGCATTGGTTGGCATATGATGTGCTCAATTAATAACTGTGAAAGTGCTTCAAAGAACACTAAGGGGGCATTCAATAATTACGTAAGCATGATTTCCAATATTTCAGACCCCCCCCCTCCCCCCCTTGTAAGACATAGTAAGATTTTTCAATACCACCCCTCCCCCCCTGTAAGATCTTACCAACTTTTTTTTTTTTTCTTAAATCGGTATTTCGAAAGAATCGGCTTTTTGGTGATCAAAACAACACTTTTTTTTATTCAAACAACCATTTAAAAGGCAAAAAGAACTTCACCGATCAGTTGAAGCAGCCTGATTTAAAATAAACGTACAGTATAAGGTAAATGAGATATGTTAAAATGTATGTGTTGTTACTTACTTTACTGAAAAATAACGCATAACTGCTGCGTTTTCTCAGTTTCATTGCTTCAAATTTTTGAATTTTGATACTGACTGCATTTTGCAAGTCGTCAAACGATTTATTGGCTTCTTTGATTTCTCGCCAAACATCATTCGCTTTTTGTTGTGCAACAGCTGCTGAAAATTCCGAATGAGCTTCCTTAAAAGCCCGCTGCAGCTTGATGTGTAGGTCCCCTCGTTTAGACATACCGTTTAAAAAACGATAACAAGACAAAAACATTTTAAAAATTACGGAAATTACAAAACTGTGTACTTAAATCGATCAATTTCTATCACACCAAAAGAACTTGCAACTCTCGACGTAACCAACAAAACAATCGCCATATTGTTATCAGTAAGTTTCGAGCAAGGTTTTAGAAAATCAAATACCAGGTAAAAAACGATTTATAATAGTAATAGTCCTTGACGTTTTGGTATTCATTATTGAAGTATTGTTTAGAGCATTGGTAAACTGGAAGAGTGGATGACATTATTAATAAACGATCCATTAACGGGAAGATTATCGCCGGGTCCGTAGAAATCGACCTTGACGCGCATTTTATTTTTTCTAAAATTCTTTCAAAAAAATATCAAAAATTCAAAAACATCCGTTTTTTTTTCGTAGATTTCAAAGAAAATTTACGCATAAAACATTTTTTTATCTCATTATTTAAAAAAGCTTGATATAAAACAAATTAAAAAATCTGATTTTTCGATATTTTATATCCAACTTTTTTAGATACAGAAAAAATTTGTAATACGTCAATTTCCTTTGAATTGTGCGGAGAAAAACTGATGTTTTTACAGATTTTTGGTATCTTTTTCCAATATTTTTAGAAAAATATAAACGTGAATTTTTCGGCGGTGGCGGTAAGTTTATTTCCGCTTAAGCTGATGGCGAAAGTTAGGATATTCAAATTTTACATAGGTATCTTCGATGTCTCTTTAAATATTGCTTCTTGCGGTGAGAAAATAAATTTTTTGTTTTTTTTTTCGTAGACTACGTCTTACGGGAAGGTACTGGGGGTAAATCGAAAATCTAAAATTGCGACCGTCACGAAAAGGTGTTATTTTTTGAACGCTATAAGCTTTGTCATTTTTAGATGAAATTAAAATCCGAACACACCAATCGATAGGAAATACCTTTCGTAAGCTGTTCCAAAAATCTTTTTTTTTTTTTTCAATTTTTCATAAAAATCTGTTTTAAAAATGGACAAATAAAAAGTGATAATTTTATCACTGTTTTCATGAAATAATCGTTCTCCCCAAACCCAGTCCTCATAATCAAGTACAATTTGGTTGAACATCGTGCTGCTTGAATCAGAAAAGTTATAAAACAGCGCTGCTAATGTGCCTCAACTCATTTTCGTTTCGGACGGCGGGTAGGCAGGTAGCAGCAGTAGGAAGGCGGTTCCTGTCAAGCTCGCAGAGTTCGAGTTTTGCACCTCGAACTGTGCGCGTCATTCCCGTCGAGATCATTGGCTGCTGGCAGTGACGTCGCCTCGATGGCGCAAGCGCTCCTTGCCTGAATGATAACTACAAATCTCGATTACTTTTCGGAAGGACATATAAGCTTTTGTAAACAACGCATTTTATCGTCAGATTGGCATAACTAATAGCTCGCCCCACATACTAACACCGCTAACAGTTTAGAAAAATGTTCCCTTATCTGATGGTAGTACTAGAATGCGTGGGCGAGCTACCAGTTGCGCCAAATCGACAATCAAATGCGTTTCTGATACCACAAACGAAGTGACAGACGACTAACTGGCGAAGAAATCAATTAAAATAATGTGGTTCGCTGTAATAGAATTTTCTTAGAAGCTTGTGTCATCATCCACCAGATGGGATAGTATTTTTGTTTTGGTTTTGCACAAAGTTGATTTTGTGTACAATGATTCTTTGACAGTGTGCAAAGAGTGTATCATTTTGTCATTTTTTTATGCATTTATGTTTTGAGTAGAGTGAAAGAGATAGAACCAAAACATTCTAGTACATTTGGTGAAAATGCTAGTTCAATCCAGTAGTAGTGTTGCCACGTGGTACAATCCAGTAGTAGTGGTGTTACCATGTGGTACACTGAAAAATTGCAATAGCAGGTTAGTCACCAAAGTTTTCGAGCCGCTCCGTCTGTCACTTCGTTTGTGCTGATACGTTCCTTCGAAAAAGTAATCGAGAAATACTTCTTGGGCTGTGTACCAATTGCCGAGTTAAATTTAACTCGTGGTTAAACATGACATTTCGTAAGTTATTTTCAATGTTCGAAAATGCCGGAAATTGATCAGTTTTCAAACAGAACTCAGCCACGGGTACCAAAATTTAACTTCTAGTCAGTCAGAAATAACCACGCTCGTATAGCAGGGTTATTCGATAACTCATCTGTCACTTTTAACCACGAGTTAAATTCAACTCACCCATTACGACACAGCCTTGGAAGTAAAATTAGTTGCCTCTTCATAAATTCAGGCTCTTTAGGTTGGACCTTCATGCGAAATTTCGGTATTGGTAGTCAATATTTCACGATCAGAACATTTAAGCTTGAAATCCCTCCATTTAATTCTCGGTACATCTTTAATCTATTGATGGAATTAAAAAAATCTTAATATGAATCCTGATGAATGTGGGCGTCTTAGTGGAATACCTGTATAATGAGATTATATCTTATCCCCAACCCGACTTGAAAAGACGATTATATCTCATTATATCTTAATATGGTTTTTTAAGATTTCGTGCGTTTTGTGAACGCACATTCATTATTTTGCATAAGAACACGGGTGTTTCTGTGGTGATAAAAAGGATAAATTATCAGACGGTACCTCTATTTATGTATGAATATATATTCGCATTTTTATGAGGTCCTGAATTTAACTAAGTAGGAAATCCAAAATACGTACATAGGACCGAAATCAAAGGTTACTTCTACTGTATTTTAAATCAATATCTAGAAAAAATGCACGAGAATTTCACTACACAGCTTAACGTAGTCTACGTCAACCCTGCGGTCGTGTCTTGTACACAACCCCACCATTGTTGGTATTATTCTTTGGTATTTTTCCTCTTATGTCATGCTGGTCAATACCAAATTTTGGTACCAGATCAGAATTAGGTATTCATTAGTTATTTTCTCCTGCTCGGGTAATGGTGATTACTGTCAGAAGTACGGACCAGCAAATTGAACATTAAACGCAATTCTAGGAAATACTAGAATTTGTTATTTGGAAAGCTGCACTAACAATCTTTTTCTTACGTAAGATTTGTATGAACCCCCCCTCCCCCCATCATAAGAGATCGTAAGAAATTTGAAAACCCCCCCTCCCCCCCTATATGCTTACGTAATTATTGAATGGTCCCTAAGTTGAAAGCAGGCAAAGCTCGAGCGAAGCGTAGTGTTTTAAAGAGAGTCTTTTTTTATAAATTAGTTTAAAAATGCCTACAAGTCGCCTTGAAAAACTATTACTACTACACGCAAACCAAAAATCTATTACAATGAATGTTAGTTCCATTTCCTATCATCCTCTGTTCATGAACATCGCAGCGAATGTTAGAAGTTGACCTTGCAGGCGATGTAATGGTTTTTTGCCTTTTTACCCTTCTTACAAAGAAGGGTATAGATATCACTTGAAAAACCGACTATCGATCCGAGGCCCGGAGGGCCGAGTGTCATATACCATTCGACTCAGCTCGACGAGATCGGAACATGTCTGTGTGTGTGTGTGTATGTGTGTATGTGTGTATGTGTGTATGTGTGTGTGTATGTAACGAAATGAATGCGCTCACGTTTCTCAGCAACCTGTTCGCGACGCGAAGACTTTGAAAAACTTTGTTCAGCACTTATTGAACAAATGAACGCGAAGGATAGACGTTCGCGGCGAACGGTTTTTAATGGTGCGCTCAATCCGTCAGGATTGCTTAGACACAACTTTCAATTCTCAATTATGTTAAAGTTCTTTTAAACTTATAGGATAGTTGCTCTACCAAAGTGAGAGCTTATTCCTATATCTGAATAATTAGAAACTTTAACAAACTGAAAAAAGTATCTTAGCATCAAGATCAACCCTCAATTCAAATCAAAGGCTAAGACCTCACTAAAACGTAGGCTTGTGCTTCTTCGACGAATGAATTGAAACGATACCTGATGAAAATACTTACGAAAGGGATTGTTCGGACTTCACAAATGGACCGATTGAGCCTTACCAACGAACTAACTTTATTTAACAATTCATTTTCCTTATATAGCTAATCTTAAACCTAAAAAGTTTAACAGGTAAAATCTAATGGGTGATCTAGTCCTTCGTATAATGTGTCGTAGGTAAATTCTCTGCTATGTTTTTCTATGGCACATTTCCATCTTCTGGGGTTTTTCCAACAATCTTTATTTACGACACATTTCCTTCTTCTAGGCAGGTAATCACTTCATTCTTTAAAAGTTACCAGGTAATGCGCATAGAGAAATATTTATTGCTTGCGCTTTTGTTGCCTGCGCCTAGCTGGTGATATGTTTATTATTTTTATTTCAAAGAGAGGTGAAAACAATAATCATTATTTTGAATAGAACTAATTAATTCGTCGCGTTCCCAACATTCCGGCCTCCGTAAATTCAATTAATTTACTCATTTATTAGCGACGATAGTTTCTTCTAATCATAAATCATAAATGCCTTTTATTCTCTACAAATCGTGATTTTCAATTTCTTTTTGAACTGTATGTGATATTAATTTTATTTATTTATTTATTTTATAATTAAAAAATAAAGTATGTTTATGTTCAGCTTCCTTTGCAGTTACCACATCCTCGTTTTTGTCTTCTTCATTTGTTTGGTATTCGTGGGTAAATTGGTCCTCGATACGGAGAATCCGTATTAGCTTCATCTTCTGATGGTGCAGTCGTCTTGGAGAAAACGGTTGGCTCGTTTATCATCTTGTTATCATATTCTCTAGTCGTTGTCTTCTGAATATTCCTGAGCGTGTTCCGGTGGGTTAAAAATGATGTCATTGAATCCCAGAATGATGCTAATAACTGCCATCCGAAACCGTAGATGTCGTAGAGAATTCTTCCATGCATTACCGTGTCAATGATGAATTTTATGCTCCGTCCAATTACGTAGAGTCCAATCGCTGTTGAAGTCAAGTTTCCTAGCCATGTTGACCATGAAATTAATTTACTCCAATATTTATTGATGACGGTGTCAATAATTTTTTCCGATACTAATGCGTCGAAGTAAAAGCCTTGCCGACTTGGGTTATGTCCGGTCAATATCTTGTGAACAATATTGGATGCAATTCGCCGATCTCCTTGGTCATATATCATGCTACGCATTTTTTGCAAACTGTCGTTGTCATATACACCGCTTTCCATCAGATTAGGTAACGGTGTGTAAGTCCATTTCGTTATTAAATCCGTTGTAATTTTTTGAGGTGGAATGGCTTCTCTTATTCTACCATCAATGGTAAACCATCTTCCGCCGAATTGAAACTTTGCTGGAAGCAATGGTGTACATTCGATTTCCGTACCTCTGATCTGTAATGTACGTGTGACCGGTGTCAAAAACATCGTTACATTTCCATGTTTGACCGGTAGCTCTTGATAGCATCTATCCATAGCAAAGGGCTTCACGTAGACCGGCTTGCATTCTAACACGTGCAGCACTTCACCTGCTACTACTGCTGTAAATCCAGATCTTCTCATTAGGCTTGTTACGAATTCTGTTGGATTTAAACGAGCTAGTGTTAACTTTGTCTCTAACAATGCTTTGTCTAATTTGCACATTTCTGTCATTACTGTGGTATACACGTCGTTTAATTGCTGCCCAATGTAATTTTCAACTAATGTAATCTTTGAGTTGAAATATGTGAAAAGATCATGGTTCTTTGCGTTTGATGCTCTCCGATGAAAGGGTGATTTGAATTCGACCAATTCCAAAATAAATATCCTGGGATGATCAGTACTATAACCAGTGTAACCACAGATTTTTGTACTTCCTTTTGTTTTTATGGAGAATAAATGTGAATCCGATATCGATGTATACACAATTTGTTGATCTTTTCTGTCGGAATCCATGTTAATAGTTTTGTTGACATGACCTTCATAGATAACTTCGAAATCTGTTTCTTCGCAATTTTTGTTTAAACTTATATCCCAAGTGGAATATCCGTCTTCAGAATCTAAACACTTCCCATGCGAATATGGACACACTATTCCATGTCGTAGAAGTATTTGGTCATTCTCGTTGTCTACTGTGGCTTCGTAGTTGTATAGAGCGATCTCATACTCAAAGTAAACTAACGCATTTGTCCATGTGTACTCAGGAGTTTTGTATTCTCCACCGCTGCATGAACTACCCCATAAACTTCCTACGACCAATGTTTTGCCTCTAGTGGTAGTATTTCTCTTCAGTTCATCTATTCTGCTGTTATGAGTTAGTGTTACAGATCCCGTTAGATGTGTGTTTCTGCACTCCTCCGCAGTGAATTCCTTTACCATATAGGAATATCCACGTTCGTAGTCTGAGGTGTGTGAATGTATTCCACAATGCCGGATGAATCTCTTGATGATTACTTTACATTGATATACTATTGTAGTACTCATTGTGTTGCGCTGCAATACTTGGATTGGCATTTCGATGCTTGATAAATTCTTTGATGATGGTAAACAGGATGACACGTCCGTGAGCGAATAGCTAGTCATATTTATCTCAGGACTCGCACAATCATACGCAATCAATCCGTGAGTTTGTAATCCGAGTGCACAGCATAAGCACCATAAAAACATGATTATTGCGATATGCCAATATGTTGCTCTTATTATACATGGTTTTTTAGATCGTGAAGGCTTCATTGCGGATATTGTGTCCCTTATCTCTTTGACCTTATCGATGTCGATTTTTTGACGTTTTCCCCACGAATCGAAATTGATCTTAGCTTTTGATACAATCGGTAGGTCCTCCTGTTCGCTTGGAATATTTTTTTCAGGGTTAATTATAATCTCCTTACTAAACGGATTGTAATGCCGTTTTGATCCTTTTGGTTGCCGTTGTTGTCTAAATCCTTCTTCACGATGGTGATTTACTTGATGTTCTTCTGTTAACTGACTTGTGTTGTTCTTTTTTATGACTTCTCCTTTTACATCCAGTACAGCTACCTTTACTGATGGTCTTTTATATACACCTTTTGCCGTTTGAATGTCCACGGAACGGACTTGGCCGTCTGATGCTGTATGCGTTTTAATGACTCGTCCCTTAAGCCACTGGTAATGAGGTGTATTATTATCCGTTATCAGCACGATGTCACCTTCCTTTATTGGTTCTGCCTTGCTAGTCCATTTTTGTCGTTTTATTATGGTTGGTAGGTACTCTTTCCTCCATCTATCCCAAAAATGTCGTGCATAGTGTTGTACTAATCTCCATTTATCTCGAGACAGCTCTCCTGCCGATGGATCATACGGTGGTGAGTATTCACCTGCTCTACCAATAAGAAAGTGAAATGGCGTTAGCACTTCTTCTTCAATATTCTCAATAGGTATGTGAGTAAGAGGACGTGAATTGAGTATGAATTCAGCTTGAATTAATGCCGATCTTAGTACTTCTAGCTGTAGTTTTCGATTTTTACATGCTTGAAACATTTCATAAAGACAATTCTTTATTATTTGTATGAGACGTTCCCATACACCTCCGAAATGTGATGCTGCTGGTGGATTGAATGACCAAGATATTTCCATAGCGGCTGCTTCACCTCTGCTCATTTTGTTGTTTATTTCTATTACGAGTGAATTTAATTCCTTTTCTGCTCCTACAAAATTTGTGCCGTTATCACTATAAATATGAGTGATTTTTCCTCTCCTATTCTGGAAATTTCGTAAGCACATGATGAATGCATCAGTATCCAGCCGATCAGCTAACTCAATATGCGTAGCACGTGTCGTTAAACAGGTAAATATTACTCCCCATCTTTTTTCAATGGAACGCTTAACTATCACTTCGATAGGTCCAAAATAATCCACACCAGTGTGTGAAAATGGGTGGGCATAAATATTTAGACGACATTCTGGCAAGGCTGCCATTTGAGGAGGAATTGGTGTTGCTTTTCTATTTTTACACTGTTGGCAATTGGCTTTTACATTGTTTAATACCACTCTGGATCTTAAAATCCAATATTTTTGATGTACTGCTCCCAACACGACGTTATTTCCTTGATGAAGGTATTTTTCATGATACATCCTCATGATTAATCTTGTAACATGATTTTTGTTAGACAAGATTACTGGTTGCCTTACTGATAATGGAACTATCTTGGTATTTTGTAATCGACTGCGTGATACCATGACTCCATATTCGTTCAGCATTGGAGTTAATTCTGATAACTTGCTGGATTTTGTCAAATGCCCATTTTTTGTTAAGTCCTCCATTTCCTCGGTAAAGTCGTCCCATTGTGCTTTTCGTATAATCGCTCGTTCGGCTGCTTTTCTATCGCCGTAGTTGATGTGTGCGTTGAAATTATTCTTATTTTTTATCCAGTCTGCGAACTTTTTTAGAATGCTTATGTGATGTACCAATTTGTTCCAATTCGAATAACGATGCTCTTGAATAAATTCAAACTCTGGATCATCATATCGATGAAACATAACTGAATTTTTAATCTCTTCCTTGGTATTTCTCATGAACCTGGATTGTGGCCAATTTTGTTCAGGTCTCTTCAAAAAGGTTGGTCCTGTCAGCCATTTGGATTCTCCTGATGTTTCCTTTGTTCCTTCATCCGCAGGGTTAGACTCTGATGGTACGTAACGCCATTGCTGTTTAAGAGTATTATCAATTATCTCTTGTGCTTTTATTACCTCCTTGGACTGCGGAAGAGTTTGAGGAATCTTTACACCAAAGTCCTCCAGTGAAAAGTATCTGTCCATGATTGTACACATTTCTTCTTGATGCTGGATTACGCATACATGATCTGCTTGGACTGACTCCGTCAAATGGTTTCCGTATAACAGCCATCCTAATTTAGTCTTTATAGCTATGGGCTTGTCTTCTCCTCCAGTCCTATTCTCGAAAGGAAGTATAAGATGACTGTGGTTCAATCCAATCAAAATATGTGGTTGAACACTACCATGACTTTTAATTGGTAGCCCTTGTAGATATTCAAATTTTTCGGCCAACAGATCAAATTCAACGGACTGCGACGGTAGATGTAAGCTTTTTACAGTCCTCACGTCTTTCAAGGAATACTTCTTCTGAGAATTTCCACTAATGCTTAATTGCACACGCATGCTTTCCTTCTCTTCTCTGGAGAAGTTTTGTGTCCACTTTAGTTTAAGTGGATCAGATCGTCCATTAATCCTTAACTCTTCAGCAATGCTTTCATCAAGCAGAGTTAAAGATGATCCTGGATCTAAGAACGCATAGGTGTCAACCTTGCGTTGCTCGTTCCATAACGTCACTGGAAGGATTTGATAGTAAATGTTATTCTTTGGGCCCTGATGAACATTTGATGTCCCTTCTTGTGGATTTGATTTTATGGATTGTTCCTTTGATGATTGCTGACTTGATGTTCCTTCTTCTGGATTTGTATTCGAAGACTGTTTCTTTGATGCCTGTTTTTTCACACCCTTTTGATAACTATTTCGATGTAGTAAACTGTTATGACTAGCAATGCAACCATTCTCACCGCACTTTCTATTAGAAAAACATTTAGCTGCTGTATGGTTATCGCCTAGACATTTGAAACATAACTTGTGTTTCATTACGGTCTGATAGCGTGTTTCATTATTCATTGATTTAAATTGACTGCAATGAATTAACTTGTGACTGTCCTTACAGACCACACATGCATGTTTGTTCTCTTGATGCATGTTCACTCTATTTCTCATTTCATGTTTTTCTTGCTGATGGGATTGTACGTACAATAATCTCTGAGTTGTTGCGCGTGGCTTCAACCATAAACTCAAATCTTTGAGGGTGGGTGAGTTTTCATTTTTTATCAACAATTCCGCCCACTGCACTTGCATGTTATAAGGCAACTTGCGTACAGTGTCTTCGACCAACCGAGGATCATTCAGATATCCGACCTTATTTATGGCCTCTAGATTGCAGACCATGTTTTCTAAAGCATCAGAAATTTCTATTATTACATCTTTATGGTCTTTCCTGATTTTTAAGAACTCGTTTAGCAAATCCTTGTATATTTGCTCTGGTCGTCCGAAATTTTGTTCCAATCTTTCAATGATGCTTGGAACATTTGTTGGGTCTAGCATAAGAGGCTGAACGCTTCTTGCGGCACTCCCTACCAGTACTTGTTGTAATCGGTTGAGATTTTCTATATCAGTAAATTCTCCTTCGTTGGTAGTTTCGTCATAAATCTTTTTAAATTTCGGCCAGTCCTTCGCTGAACCGTTGAATTTTGGCAAGCTCATCAGTGCTGGACGTTTAAGAAATACCGTCCAGCTAGGATCTTCCGATTCTTCTTGTTTTTTCTTCTTTGCTTGTTGTTGCTCTTGATTCATATTCTGAATCGCTTTTATCACACCAGCCATTGCTTCGACTTGCATGCTGAGAACATCCTCTGGCTTTGGATTTTCAAGTTTGATTTCCGTAAGATTTTTAACTTGTTCTTGTAATTTTTTAATTTGCCCTTGTTGTATATGGAGTTGTTCTTTTTGTTTAAACTCATGTTCTTTAATCCATACACATTTGACACAAATCCAACTTTCTTCTTTTGTTGGTTCACGTGTGAGCTTTGCGCAACTAATGTGAAACCACCTTGTACACTCATCACATCCGACCATATTTTCTTTTTCATCGCTGTTTGTGCATAACTGGCAATGTCCGTTTTTGTTTTCAACGAAGAAGGTCGACATTTTGCTTTCTTTAAACTTCTTTAAATTCAACACTCACTTCGTTTTTCTTAACGATCTTTAACTGTTCACTTGATTTCTCGTGACTTTTTAGGTAACGATCTTAAATGTTGGCATTTACACCATTCACTTTTCGTGTGAGTTCTTCTGTTCCTCTCTGGAGCCACCAATGTTCGCGACGCGAAGACTTTGAAAAACTTTGTTCAGCACTTATTGAACAAATGAACGCGAAGGATAGACGTTCGCGGCGAACGGTTTTTAATGGTGCGCTCAATCCGTCAGGATTGCTTAGACACAACTTTCAATTCTCAATTATGTTAAAGTTCTTTTAAACTTATAGGATAGTTGCTCTACCAAAGTGAGAGCTTATTCCTATATCTGAATAATTAGAAACTTTAACAAACTGAAAAAAGTATCTTAGCATCAAGATCAACCCTCAATTCAACTCAAAGGCTAAGACCTCACTAAAACGTAGGCTTGTGCTTCTTCGACGAATGAATTGAAACGATACCTGATGAAAATACTTACGAAAGGGATTGTTCGGACTTCACAAATGGACCGATTGAGCCTTACCAACGAACTAACTTTATTTAACAATTCATTTTCCTTATATAGCTAATCTTAAACCTAAAAAGTTTAACAGGTAAAATCTAATGGGTGATCTAGTCCTTCGTATAATGTGTCGTAGGTAAATTCTCTGCTATGTTTTTCTATGGCACATTTCCATCTTCTGGGGTTTTTCCAACAATCTTTATTTACGACACATTTCCTTCTTCTAGGCAGGTAATCACTTCATTCTTTAAAAGTTACCAGGTAATGCGCATAGAGAAATATTTATTGCTTGCGCTTTTGTTGCCTGCGCCTAGCTGGTGATATGTTTATTATTTTTATTTCAAAGAGAGGTGAAAACAATAATCATTATTTTGAATAGAACTAATTAATTCGTCGCGTTCCCAACAAACCGCTCAACCGATTTGGACAAACTCGGCGCCAAATGATAGGTCTTGGGGTCTCATTGAACGCTATTGAACGGTTTTGGAATCGGTGAACCGGTTCCGGAGATATGGCCGGAATAAGATCCAGTGAATATGGGCCTTCACGCTGGATTTAACGGAAAACGTATCAAAACCATCATATACCATTCGACTCAGCTTGACGAGATCGGAACATGTCTGTGTGTGTGTGTGTGTGTGTGTGTGTGTGTGTATGTGTGTATGTGTGTATGTGTGTGTGTATGTAACGAAATGAATGCGCTCACGTTTCTCAGCAACCGCTCAACCGATTTGGACAAACTCGGCGCCAAATTATAGGTCTTGGGGTCCCATTGAACGCTATTGCACGGTTTTGGAATCGGTGAACCGGTTCCGGAGATATGGCCGGAATAAGATCCGGTGAATATGGGCCTTCACGCTGGATTTAACGGAAAACGTATCAAAACCATCATGCGACACATCAAATTACTACAGAATTCAAAAATAAGATCAATGCAAGTCGTGTTAAGTGTTCCAGTCCATTGGACACACTTGGACATGTTCCGGGTACCCCGGGGAAGTTGCTTGAATATGAATTGAATTAAAACGTATTAAATCACATTAAAATACGATGATAAGGTGATTGGTAGCCTCACCAAATAGACTACACCCGGATATATTTCGGGTACCCCCAGGCAGTGGCGTAGCGTCACTGGATGACACGGGGGTGGGGGGCTTGGTCACTGATAATGACAATAAAATAAATAAACTTGAATAAGTAAGAAGGGTCTGATCACACCATAGGTGGATAAATTCGGGTTTTTATTTCGTGTTCTGTCTGTGCTTTCACCTACACAAGCAAGCATTTGCCTTGATTTTTATGTATAACATGGTAGAACGACGCACACCCTTGCCTCGAATCTCTCCAGCAGTAAAAGCATACGAAGTCGAGTGTGAGAGGAAATGAACGCTTCATGTTTGCTTTTAGGCTATCCATATTCAGAAGCATGGAGAGAGCAGTGGAGAAAGCACAGGTCTGATAATCGCAACGTTCGTTGTTCGAGTCCAGTCAGCAACCTTTTTCCTATTTTTTTTTCGACATAATTAATTTACCTCACTAATACACTCTACATTTTTCGGTCTCCATTTTTCTTGCATTGGACCGCAGCTAGGTATATCGCATCCTCGGTTCATGCGGTCTATTGATTGCTGACATCGGTGACAATAATGCCTTAATTTTTGGGACTCATGAAAACTTGCGACGTCTTGGACAGGCAATGTATTGGGTTGCATATGGTACGTTTGCCACAGTTCCATGTTTGTTTCGGCAACTCATCACTGTTCATGGAAGTATCGCTCCCTCACATCAACAGACGGTTCCGCTAGTATTCATTCTGGTGACAACAAAAACGGAGTCATTGTATCGAAAAGTATGGGAGGTAATCCTGGAAGCAGCAGGTATGTTTTATATAATTGAATGAAAAACCACAGCATTCTCATTTCATGAGCTGTTCTTTGGCATCATCTCTTATTCAACCTTAGCTGTTTTTTTTTGTGATTGAATGAAAAATCACAGAATTCACCATTCATTATTTCATGAGCTGTTCTTTGAGGAAAACCTTTTCTTCTTTGACAATTTCAATGTGTGTGTAAGAATATATTACAACAAATGTGTGATTTGTTTATTTCTAGCTGCGATTGATTTCAAGATATAGTTCAAAACTATGCTAAGTTTATATTGCCAGATTACTTAACCCGTATCGCTACTAATCTTGGTTCTAAGTAAATATGTAGCTACGTCACTTATGATATGATAAATAATTGATTCAAAACTTCTTCTCCTTCTTCTTATTCGCATTTCAAGCTTATTGCTTAGTGCATATTAGCTTATTGCGTGCTCTCAACTTAGTGTTCTAAATACACTTCCTCAGTTATTAATTGAGAGCTTTCGATGCCAATTACCAATGCATGAATTTGTATATTGTGTGGCAAGCACAATGATACTCTATGCCCAGGGAAGTCGAGAAAATTTCCTACCCAAAAGATTTCCTCGACCGGACCGGGAATCGAAACCGCCGCCTCCGGCTTGGTAATACCGTGCCTTTACTGACTAGGCTATGAGGCCCCTAACTGTGCTTATTAAATAAACTATGTTTGTATGACTTGTATCATCTTTTATTCAACGCTTAGCCTAATTTAAGCATTGTGTACCATGCTCGGAACAGGTTTCTATAGTTGCACAGCAGCAAGGTATTTTATGCCTAACGTCCATTATGCCTAACGTATATTATCCCTAACGTCCATTATGCCTAACGTCCGCATGCCTAACGTATTTATGCCTAATGGGGTACACTCAGTACTGTACCAGGGAGGCAACTTCAAAATCTTCTTCAAAACTTTGTTCTGAATCCTTTGAAGTGCTTTTTTTTCCGGGTAGTACAACAACAAGACTATATTGGCACAGCGTAAAGCATGGCCGGTCTAAGAACTAAGTTTGGATTTCCTGTTTATCAGAGGATATAAACATTTTATATATTTGTTACATTTGGCTTGAATGCCCTCAATGTGATCTTTAAAAGTTAATTTTTGGACAAGTATTAATCCAAGATATTTCACTTGGTTTGACCAAGAAATTAGAACTCCGTTCATAGTGACTATGGACTATTACTAGGTTTCAAAAAGGAAGCTCTAGGCTTATGTGGAAATATTATAAGTTGAGTTTTGGAAGCGTTGGGCGAAATCTTCCATTTATGTAAATAAGGAAAGGAAATATCTAAACTTTTCTGCAGTCTGCTTCAAATAACACGATGATTTCTTTCTTTAGCGGAAATGCTTGTGTCATCGGCGAACAAAGATTTGTGGCAACTCGACTTCCTTGAAGGGAAAACTTTGTACAATGTAGCCCGAAGAATGCTATCTTGAGGAACTCCTGCTCTAACAGGTAGTTGTTCAGATTGTATAATTTACCTGCAAAGTTTATGTCAGTTAAAGAATTTTGAACTAATTTCATAACATAGAGTGGAAAATTACACTTTTTCAATTTAGCAATCAAACCTTCATGCCAAACACTGTCAAATGCTTTTTCTATGTTTAGTTGAGCCGCCTTCGGATTAGTTTGAACTAATTAAATTCGTAACTCTTAAGAGTTGATGAGTAGTTGAATGCCCATGCCGAAATCCAAACTGCTCATCTGCAAAAATTGAGTTCGTATTGATTGAAGCATCATTCTAATCAAAATTATCTTTTAATAAGTTTACTTATTGAAGAAATTAAACTTATTGGACGGTAGCTAGAAGCTTCAGCTGGATTTTTATCCAGCTTCAAAATTGGAACAAATTTTGCCTTTTTATTTATCAGGATATGCCAAATGGAAACATCTGTTAAATAATTTTACCAAGAAATACTTGGAGTTTTTTGATGAGGATAAAGAAGATTCCATCATCACCTGGAGCTTTCATATTTTGAATTTTTAGTTATAGATCTTAATTCGTTAAAATTAGTCCTGGCATCAAAAATATTTTCCCGAGAAAAAATATTCCGATAATGTCGAGTAACCTGATTCTTAGTAGGACTAGTAAGACCCAAACTGAAATTATGGGAACTCTCGAATTGCTTAGCAAGTTTCTGAGCTTTTTTTTTTTTTTAATTTATCATAAACGTTTTCAGGCCTTCTTTAAGCGCTGGAATTAGAATAATGTTGGCAAGAATTTTAATATCTACTAGCTCTACTACTACTATATTTACACGCTGAAAATTGTTAGCAGGGGAGCAGTTATACATGAAGAATTTGAAGCAGAGGTGATGTTGGTACCTACGGTTACGAATATAGAATTTGTTCCTCGCTGACCGTTGTTAACAACAGAGAAATTAGTAACTAGTCGGTACCGCGGAGCGTTTTCTACCTGTCGCTTGGAATGAGATTGTAGGATCGCTTTGCGAGTATAACATTCCCAAAAATTGGAATTGTGGTTTTCACCACAATTTGAACATTTAAATGTCTTAGGATCTTCCTTCACAAGACAGTTGTCTTTAGTGTGCGCCATCATTGGCACTTAAGGTGAACGTTAATGCTTTTCCGTTGATACTGAATCCACACCCGTTCAAACCACACCCAAATTCGAAATGCACCAATACCAACAAGCATTGCAAATTAGAAAAATGGGAAGTATTGAAATTTTGATTCGTAAACACAATATTATTGTATAATTATAATAATTCTACTACTGAAATGACAACTTCAATTCCAAGATTCCAATTTCAGGGTAGTCCTACTAATGCTCAGAGAAGTCTTGCCATAGTTCAGGGAAGGCCTGTCGTACTTCAGCGAAGTCCTGATGAAGTTCAGGGAAGCCCTGCCGAAAGTCCTGCTGAAAGCCCTGCCAAAGTTCAGGAAAGTCCTTCCGAAGTTCAGGGAAGCCTTGCCGAAGTTCAGGGAAGCCTTGCCGAAGTTCAGGGAAACCTTGCCGAAGTTCAGGGAAGTCTTGCTGAAGTTCATTGAAGTTCTGTTGAAGTTCAGGGATGTTCTGTCGATGTTCAGGGAAGTTTTTCCGAACTTTAGGGAAGTCCTACCAATGTTCAGAGAACTCCTGCCGAAGTTCAGAGAAGTTCTACCGAAGTTCTGGGAAATCCTGCTGAAGTTCAGAGAAGTCCTGCCGAAGTTCAGAGAAGTTCTGCCGAAGTTCAGGGAAGTCCTTTCATTTCAATTCTTGGAAATCAGGGAAGTCCTGATGAAGTTCAGGGAACTCATGCCGAAGTTCAGCGAAAGCCTGCCGAACCTCAAGGAAGTCCTGTCGTAGTTCAGGGAAGGCCTGTCAAAGTTCAGGGAACTCCTGCTGAAGTTCAGCGAAGTCCTGCCCAAATTCTACCGATGTTCAGGGAAGTCATGCCGAAGTTCGTGAAATTATCTAATTATCTTTAAAAATACCAGGATATATCAGAATACTTTCATCAAAAGGGCTGAAATTTTCACAGAGTATCATGAAATACTTGTGAAACAACTTGTGAAAATTGAGGAACCTTTTGATTTGAAAAATATTTCATTTAGCAATGGTAAAGGTGGGTGATTTCTAAAATAGTTCCATTTATCTTTAAAAATATCCAGATATATCAGAAAACCTCCATCAAATAAGCTGAAACATTCACAGAGTATTAGCTTACACATACACACATACTTGAATTTGTTTTTATTATTTCACAAATACACGCGTTTCCAACACGACTTAGAAATACTCTCAATTTAGAAATATTTAACTATTTATTTTCAAGCACTTTCATAATGGAGTTCTTGCGATAACGCATAGATGACGTTGCAGAATAGCATCCGCTTTTAATTATCGATAATTTTTGCAAAATAATTCGAATTGAAATACCAAAAGATATCTTACAATATGCATCAATTATTAGATTGAGCCTGTACAAATAAAATAATTATTAAAAAAAAATGCATCAATTATTGTGAATGAAACACGTTACGCGCGAGCTTGATCCTGCTGACGGTGCTGATGGTTTTTCTTGCTAATTCATTCATGCACCGAAAACAGTTTTCATGTAGCTTCCATTATTGTTTCATCCATAATCAAAATTAATGGAATTCATCTGAATTTGTAACTTTCGAAGAAGTTTCCACCTAGAAATGATGGCTTGGTGAGAAATTTGAACTAAGATCTACAGGAATATTGTCAGTAAATGTAAATAATCATGCAAAGAAAGTTTGAATTATATAAAGAAAAAAACGATTAAATGCAATAAATTAAATTAAATTAAATTTTGAAATTATCTAGCTGAAAGAGGATATAATTCGTTGTCACGCTGTCCTGAAAAAAAAAAACAATTTCAGAAGACTAGCATGGTGCAAAAATATGGGATGTGCTGCCAAATGAGACGGATTGTATCTCTTTTGAGCATTGTAGAAGCAGCTAGGGCCATCTAAAATCTAGGTAGTGTTAGGGCGACTCGCATGTTCGAATTCGACCGGGCTGCCGATACTCGAACCCAACTGCTCGAACGCACGAAGTGAGCCGAAGGCGCGCAGACTCAGGCGATCGAGGATGGCGTGATGATCGTACGATGAGTTGGAATGCTACCTAACTTATCTTGGCAAAGCTATATAAGCTCACTTCACCCCCACAAAAGTCTCCTAATCCTGGGAAGTGAAGTTATACGGAGTGTTTCAAAAGTTCGACAAAATTTTCTAAAAAAAAATCAGAACAGAAGTTCTTTTGCCGCGTTACCTTTGATCGGTCGCTAAACGTCAAGGAGTGTTCTCGCGTTCGAGTAACGTTGTGCCCAATTCCAACCGTGTTCCGCAAACTTAGAAAGTGGTCCTGTGAATCTTATGGACATTTTTTCTAAACGACACGTGTTGAAGAGCGTGCAGTGATAGTTGGTAGCGGCAGCCCTAAGTTTGCACCTTTAGAATTGATAAAACGATCCATAACAAATTGAAAAACGTTCCATTAAAAACATCCAAATGATCCATAAAACATCGGAGAAAATCCCTAAAAAAGTGTGGATGATCCATAAAAAATATCAATATTATCAATATTTTATGTGAAATTTAGCAACACAATTGTAAAAATGTACCACTAAATTTCTAAATAATGAGCATTGGAATTGTACGAATTACCCATAAACATATTGCAATTGATCCATAAAACATTCAGCAATAAACCTTAAACTAAAGAAAGTGATCCATAAAAAATCAAGTTTGCACACTTAAAAACATAGGCATGATCCATAAATTAGACGTATATTATTCATGTTTAGGACACTATTTTTTAAATTTTGATCCATAAACCTTGAAAAATTGCTCCACTGCTTATCTACTTATATTTACTGTCCTGCCGACGGGCAAGCGTCTAGAATTAGCATCCAAAAAGAAGAATCTATAGTAATATTCTTAAGAAGCTTCCTATGGAAGCTTCATTTAGAAACTTTTTAAGAAGCTTATTCTAGACGCTCACTCATCGTTCTGCTCTTCTGACAAAAAAAAACACGGGCAGAACAGTAAACCTGAGTAGCTACGCAGTAATGTAGCAATTTTCCAAGGTTTATTGATCAAATAAAAAAAAACATATGTATATAGACCGAGGGGGGCGACTCTAGCTACGATGCAGGAAAAATTGTGTTTTGTTTCGGCTAGCTGCGCACACGCTAAGTAGATAGAAAGAAGATTGATGACGATTCTGAAGATTTCCTGTTAAAAGATGAGGCCCGATGCAATAGATGCGAGAAATGAAAGAATATTTTTCGAAGATTGATTCGCTAGTGGTAGATCTGTTGAGCATCTAGAGTTGAGATTTGGATGTGTCGGGTGTCGACGGGGGCCCTCGATATAGACTATAATTGGAACACACCAAAATAAGCACGTCTACCAACAACTGGAACACCTACCCTAGGTATGATCCATAAAATTAACATTTATTGTTCATTTTTTCTTAAGAAGATTATTATAGAAGCTTCTTTTGGAAGCTAATTCTAGACGCTTGACCATCGCTCGCACATCTACCTAAAAACACGGCAGGACAGTAAATCTAAGTAGTTAAGCAGTAATGGAGCAATTTTCCATGGCTCATGAATCAAAATTAATAATACAGTGTCCAAAACGTGAATACCCTGTACCGCCAAACCCAGTGACAACCCTGTGGGAGATTCAGAGAGCTACGGTAACGGTCGCTGTCAGAAATGACAGACGTCAGGTTTGGTTCAACGGAACTGTGTTCACGGTCACAGTTCCGTTGAACCAAACCTTAAATAGGTCGGAGTATGAACGAGAAAAAAGAAGAAAAGAAGATACAATTCCAAACCATCTAAAAAACGTTTTACAGCTAAATTATTTTAATTGCCTAAATTTGTTAATATACATATCGTTTAATTAAATTGTAGTTATTTGTAGTGAACTAGCTACCAACAATCAATACGAAACTAACGATTTTAAATTGGCTCACTACTTGACTTGCCTATTGGTCCCAAGCAAATCGATTAACGTACCCCATTCTAGTCAAAATTCTAGTACTACACTATGTTTGTTTTGATTCGCTATGAAAGTTTGACAGATAAAATGAGGGGTTCGTGGATTTTCGCGTGTTTTATAGGGGTGCATCGATAAGCTTGGGACCGAAGATAGTACCAGAGCTTAGACAAAAAGTTGAGCACATTTCTTCGGGACCTTCTGTACTTAAAGCAACCTCTATGTAGCTACTGAAGTAGGTTAGTTGGAGGTGGAATTCGTGCAAATATTGAATTTAATAACCCTATATTTGCTTAATCTAGATACTACAATTTGATCCTAAAATCTGGTAACCTACAATTTGTTCCTAAACGCTATATACATGATTTACCCTAAGTAACTAGTAAGTAGCTCATTCTACATCGTTTGCGTGCTTAACTAAAATAATAATTGAATCCCTAAATGCTAAATCTAGCCAAATCTTTGTTGAAAGAGTGACGGAAGATAACTCTCGGTTTGAAAATCTCCCGCTCAACCTCCTATCGCTTTTCATGGAGGAATTTCTCTTGCTCCAGCGCTTTCTTATTTGCGCTTTTCTCCTGCAGCAACTGGTCTAGGGATTCTTCCAGGCTGACCTCATTGGTACTTCCTTTTCCAGATTCGGTTGCGGCATCACTCCTCGCTCTATTATTTCTGCTAGGTGGTTTCTTTGGGACAGACTTCTTGGTTCCTTTTGCCACCTTCAGCATATTTGTGCACTTAGAGCACGTCTACGGAACCTCCTTTACAGCTGTGGTCTTACCAGCACAACTATAATGGGTCCAGAAATCGCAGACATCACACTGGACCATATCATCTACGTGGTCGTGGCCTTCACAAAGCGTACAGTTTCTATCGCTGTTCTGTTCTTCACTCAACGGTGGTGTTGATCCCTCTGACATTTTGAGGTTATATCCGATGTTGTTCTTCAAGAATGTTCGGATTAATGAAAGCAACTTCCTCAGAGCAGTCTCGTTTTGGACAGCTTGAAGCTGAAAAAGGTTTTATTATAAGCATTAAGATTGGTTTTGATTTTATATTAGTTTAATAAAACCTATTTCAGCTTCAAGCTGTCTAAAACGAGACTGCTCTGAGGAAGTTGCTTTCATTAATACAAACATGGCTACATTTTTAAGTGCGCAAACATGATTTTCTATGGATCACTTTCTTTAGTTTAAGGTTCACTGCTGAATGTATTATGGATCAATTGCAATATGTTTATGGGTAATTCGTACAATTTCAATGCTCATTCCTTAGAAATTTAGCGGTACATTTTTACAATTGTGTTGCTAAATTTTACATTAAATATGGATCATATTGATATTTTTTATGGATCATTCACACTTTTTTAAGGATTTTCTCCGAAGTTTTATTGATCATTTGGATGTTTTTTATGGAACGTTTTCCAATATTTTATGGATCATTTATTGGTATTTATGTTCAAAAATATGTTTGCCGTTGGTAGCTATCGGTCAGAAGCCAAATAGTTCCGGAGTGCTATCCATGCTAGACCGCTTCCCAGGCTGTCGAACGGACCGTCCGTCACCATACGGTCCTCTCCAAAAACTCCATCAACGCACCGTACCATCGGAAAGTGCGAAGAAGCTAGCGGTTTCATCGAGGAGGCGTGTTTGGCGGTCGGCCGAGCGCGGGAACGAGGTCAGCGATCCACGTGGTGCACCACCAACGAGGCAGCGGTAGCACTGAGCAGCATCAACGAGAGAACAGTGAGTCAAAAGTGTCCAAAAAAGTTCCAATTCCATTTTGAATAAATTTTTAAAAGTTTAAAATTCAATCTAATTTGCTTGTGTCGCGATTATCTTTTGCATGCACCAAAGAAATCGATCTAGTGTGGTTTCCTTTACGATCGTTGGAGTGTTTCGCCTTGAGTCTTTTCCTAGCGTGGTTTTGTGCCGACCCTGAGTTTTATTATTTGGTGAGCTAGTCCGGCAAACTAGTAAAGACGGCCGTCCCGGCAACGGGTGGAAGTCTTCATTAGTTACAAACTTCACATAATATTTATGCGATCACATTAATTTTATATGATTTTTCATATGAATTTCATGGACCTCATAGTATTCATGTGATTTTGTGGTGTGATTTGCCGCTATAGGAAAGCTATGTGAAAATCATTAGATATGTGATAAATTTTTTGAGTGTGGATCGTCCTATCGTGTGGCTTTTTTTTCGCTTCTCTGTTTTGTGCGAGGGTTTTTCAAATCTCATTGTTTTTCAACCTGGAGCTACTTACGGACAGATACATGCAAAAGCCAGTTGATTGCTTAGGAAAACAAAATCTAATGCTTGGAAATGCGTTACAAAAAAATGGTTTGCATTGAAATAATGCATTTTACAGGTAGGTATGTTGTCTTCGGAGGAAATGTTCCTAATAATTTTGAAAAGATCATCGGGAGTGAAATATGACCTTTCATACGAAATACTTGTGTAATTGATGAGCAAAGTTAGCGACCACTATGATTGTGGTCCTAAAAGTGAACTTAGAAAATGGTTTACAGAAAGTTGAAGCAATAAATCTATCTTGTAAAAATTCCTAGAGATAGCAAATTTAGTTCTTTAATTTTGCACGGAAGAGTTTTTTTTTCGATTGAGCGCTGCGTTGTTTTGTAAAAAATCGATTAAGTGAGTGATTCTAAACAGACCCACTTTCAACTTAAGGCACTGGGTGGGTTTTGGAAATTTCCTCCAGTCTTCCTGAAGTGTTTCCACTTCACTTGGATATGGAGCATAAGGCTAGCTTTTTCTAAGGCCTTAATGTTGTTTAGTTCACTAGACTTGAAGTGAACTAAATAAAAATCATTAGAAATCTCGCGAATCGCCAGGACGGGATTTCATTTTCATTTTGATTACTTGGATTGGTTCAACTCCACGTAATTTTGTCAATTTATCTTTCATCTGATTCATGTATTCACCAATGGGCAGACCTTTCAAGACAACCTTGAACAGACGTTCAATTGTAGAAACTTATATCCGACTCATTTCAGTCATAAACAAGTTGCTGTAACTTATTGTGATGAAAGTGTGCTACTCGGGATTTCACCGAATTTCAATTATGAATCAATATACAATTAAAATTAATTTGGAACGCATTTAAATAATAGATTTTCCCATGTAAAGCAATTCGAAAGAACTGCTCATGTTTAAAAGAGGAAAGCATTCCTATAAATCCAAAAAAAATCCTTGATTTGTTTTAAGTCGATCTTATATTCCGTGCTGAGCACTAATGCTACCGACAACAGGGACGCAGCTCCCACACCTGGACCCTACCTATCGACCCATCAACTCATGAACCGGGGACCAACGGCTTTACTTCCCTGAAGGAAGGCGTGACCAGAGATGTTGTGCCTCAGAACATCCCGGGCCTGCTGGGGTGAGAGACAAACGCGGTTACCACTACACCACCGGCGCCGCTAAATCAAAAATATTGATTATTTAAAAATTTCTGAAATCAGCACAACATGAAAGAGCTTGTTTTTAAAAGAAGGAAGCATTCATATAAATCAAAAACATCTATTTTTAAAATTTCTGAAATTGAACCGTCTTAATATTGTTTTCGAGATAGATTTCAAAATTTACTGAGCTTTCAGAAAAGTTCAAAACCGTAAAAAATGGCTTGCTCTTCGGCAAATGTCCTTCGGCAAGATGATCTTCGGCGAAACGTCCTTCGGCGAAATGTCCCACTCTCGTTTTGTATATTTTGGACGAGTTCCGGGTCGTTTTCTGCCATTCCTGAATCAAGTGCAATTTGAATTCATAATGTATAAATTCGAACTATTGGACCACAATCATGGTTGGATTTGGTGAGTTTGTTCCAGTTGAATAAAGTTCTTATACATTTGCTATCATTGTTCTTGATTTCTTTATTTTGTGAGTTTTTGATATTGGCTTTTCGCTCATCGGAGTATGTGATTGGGATTGCTGATTAAGGTTTGGCGAGTGAAAACTATATGGACGTATCGTTATTCATATCAGATTAAAAATTAACAGCACAACATTTGTGACTCAGCCATTGGATCTATTGATTTGGAGATTTTCAGAAGTTTCCTTAATTTATGTTTATGTTTAGCTCTGCGATGACGAGAAATTTTTAGATGCACTCTTTTTTCAGCCTTCGTTCAGGTTGAGTTTATTGATTAAAATTTATTTTTAACACTCCGATGATGGATCTTGGTTGGTTGTATTTATTAAGGAATTTTTCAGCCAGACGCTGGTTCATCTCCGGTGATTGAACTTCTTTAGATTTCTATTATACACCCGTATTCCTGTTTTCGTTCAAACCGTGTTTTACATGAAAAACAAAAAGTTTAATCGCGTTTATCTCCTTAATTAAGACTTTATAGCGATTTGAGGGGTTGTGGGAGTCTTAGTTATCTCCTTAATTAAGGCCTAAATTTCGGGTTTTACATCTAGCCGATAAAGGGTGGAAGTATTTACGCGTGAAATTTCAAAATTTTAGTTCACTATTTTTTAGTATATAAATAACGACGTGATAAAGTTGGGGGAGGTTGTTCATTGAAACTTCCGGTCCGCTTCGTAGCATAGTGCTTGCTAAGATGTGCCAGGTGGTAACCCACTGATTACCTGACGATCGGCCAAATTTGGAAGACGTCTGCATTGAATTGTCTCACATTGTAATATTCCGCCCACTAATATCACAATCAATTGCGAGTAGCTGAGCGGAATGGAGACAAGGAAAGCATTTGGTACAGGACCAAGTCTCTCCCGGGTGGCGCCAAAACAATGAACCTGGAAGCAACTGGATCAAGTTGTCATGGGGCACGAAATGATCCTGTTGCATGGCTTGGAGCTGTTGCAACCGAGGAAGTGGGGGGGGGGGGGGGGTTGGTGCTAATGTTTAATTTGTTTTTATATAATTTCAGGTGTTAAGGTGGTTCGCTGCCTCTGGATAGTGGGTGGGAGGGTGGTTCAGCAAGAATAATATCGTGTCAAATTAACTGCATTGGTAACGAAAACACAGAGGAGCGTACACCAGATATCACACACTAAGGTGATGGTAATAAGGTGGGTGATAATATGACATTTACACAAAAGCGGAGATCAAAACAGATTGGTCAACGTACCAAAATTCGAAACTTCGATTAAAACGTGGAATCTGTGCAGCACCAGTGGAGAACACTCAAAAGCTGCAGGTCTCGTCAACCGCTGCCTGCGGTATATAACTTGTGGCTGGTGGCCTCACAAATGGATGTCAGATGTAAATGTCACCAGAAGCCGATAGCAATAGAAATTAAGTCTGCAGAGACATCAACATCGCAGCAAAGGCAAATACTAAGGTGGCGGAGCTAAAATTTCTCTTGGAAGAGCAGAGGTGTTCTCGGCTTTCATTAAAGCGAGTATTACGTCAACATATTCCCACCCATTCCTTTCTTGACCAGCCGGCATGTTTTAGATCACCAGTCCCCCTTATTCTGCGCCGCGAGTGAGGTGAGGTGACTCGCTGTCACTAGTGAGGTGACAAAAGTCACCGCGACTAAGGTGACTCTCCGTGCAAATCAAATGGAGAGTCACCTCACTCGCGGTGACTTTTGTCACCTCACCTCACTCGCGGCGCAGAATAAAGGGGAGTATTTACACATTGAGGATGGTTGCTAGTTCCAAGCAGCATCTATTGATTCTCTGTGTAATTACAGCTGATCTGGCAATAACGGAGTTGGATCCTCGGGCGGTCAATCATGTTTATGAAAACAAATCTTAAAGAAACTTTATTAAATAGTATTTTATTTGTGCTAAGGTTAAAAAAACTGGAATTCACTGTTTCATTTTAATAAAATCTTTGATAAAAGGTCGTCCCAAAACTAATCGACTATGTGACTAATTGAATTTTTACAATGGAAGTAATTGATGAACACTATGGTGAGATAAGACAAAAGTTCCAGTTCGAACATATCAAATCAAGATGAAGAAATGAAAAACACTCTTAAAGGAAAATACTATAGTTTAATCTCAACAAACAGTGCTCAAATTATCATCAACATGTTATTTACACATCATTCATAAACCCATTTCTAATGAAAATTTGCTGACATCTCACCGAAAGCATCGCAGCGTTCCATTAAAAATAAATTCAATTCAAATATAATTTCATATTTCACACGTTCGACGTCAAGTCCCGACTCGCTCGCTTGCTCAAACCCCTCCATTCACAACCCAACCACCCAGTCCACCAACTGTTGGTACAGCATTCTACTTTCCATCCGACTCCCATCCCCGCGAACATCATTCCCAAGAGCATTCCTCGGTTCGCTATCTTTGACTCCAGGCGAAAGCGAAGCGCCGAACGAGAGCAGGTTCTTATTAAACTTTACTTCCTTCTTTGGGTGAAAAATTTCCAACTTTCCTCAGCCACTTGCCGATGCATCCCCGCATTCCTGCCCCACTGTCGTCGGTCGTCGGTCGTCATCGTCGTCGGAGAAAGCGCACCAAGAAAACGGTATTGATTTTTTAAGGGATTTTTTCCCGCTTTCCTCCCTTTTTTATCCCCTGACAACACACACAACACACTCATATTATATATGCAATAAATTATGCTGAGTAGAAAAATTTTCCCTCCCAACCCCCTTCCACACACCCAGCCACCCAGCCACCCACCACCCCTCGGGAGACTCATGAGAAATACATAAATATACGACAACAATTACACAGGAGGGAAATGCTGCCTGCCCGTCTTTCATCGTAGTCTTGGCGCGCATCGGGACGAACACAACCATGGTCGAGGCGAAATTTGTCCTAGCTTCCAAGTCGTCGTCCGTAGATAGGGGAAATTTTTTGTCTCATTTCCAGCTGTATACACTTTTTTTTGCAACGAGTAATTTTTTTCTTCCTTTTCCAAGTAGCGCAAAAAAATACAAATTCGCGAGAGTAAATGAGTCCACCGCCGCCGATGGGAACGGGACGGAAGATGACTGGCACCAATACCAGGACAGCTTAGGACCGATAAAGCACGTTTACAATTACACAGTCAACCGCAGCTGGGCAGGAGAGCGCTGGCTTGATTTTCATATTTTCCCTTTTTCCGCGTTTAATAAACACCAATGATAAGCTCACTGCTAAAAGATTGTTTATGTAATTATGATTAGTTCGGGAGCCGCTGGAGCTGGCCAAGCATGTGTTGGTAACTGTTCTCGGGTGAGAGTACGCCGAATCCCGTTCTTGTGGATGTGTGAGCGTTGCGAATTTCTCTCCAAGATGCCCATCTTGGGGAAATCGAACGATTGGGGAAAATTCGCTCCCGATTTGCTTGGAAACTGCATTCAACCCACACAGGCAAACATTCGTCAAGAACAAAAAAGAAGCATCAACAGCAGCAGCATAAGTGGAAAATCTTATCCCTTTTCGTCGCAGCTCTCATCCCGATCGTCGTCGGAACTTCGATGGCTGTGTAGAAACCGGAGAGTCGTCTTTGGAGTAGGACGGCTGACTGCGGCCGTTCATTCGCGCAGTAGGAGCGCAAATTTTTATACATAAACATTAAGACAAATTCCGTACTTCTGCACTAAGTAGAGACGCGAGCGAGCAGGCAGCGGTGACAGCAATAATAGCAATGGCAGCACCAGGATATGAGACAAAATTAGAGGAGAGTGTGTGCTTATGTGATTGTGTCTGAGCGTGTGTGGAAACTAAGAAAATGATAAAAAAAATAAAAGTCATGTACGAGCTTTTGTATGCAAAAATGGATCTCGCTGGGCTTGGAGAGTGAAATGGGCGATGGGTTGGGTGGTGGTCATTAGCGTGTGGCAATGGTGAGCAGTTAAATTTTTCGTTGATCGCTGAGATGGTTGTCTGGTGAAATTTAGATTCATAAGTTTTGTTGATTTTAAGAATAATGTTGATTAGCTGAGATAATGGAAGTAATTGATCTTTACCTTACGTTACTCATATTGCGGTGACTCTTTGGGATGTAATAAAATTTGTTGTTCGCTTATTGGGTGGCAACCTAACTCAAAAGCAGTTTTCCGTCAGAATATTGAGTCAAAACAATCTTCATATGCCATTATTGATACCAGGCTTGATGACGCCCGAAAATAAGTTTTTGGAATTATGAAGTCATTAGATCTTCTTCTCTTCTCCTTCGCATTTCAAGCTAATTGCTTAACGCATATTTGATTATTGCATGCTCTCAACTTAGTGTTCTACATGCACTTCCACAGTTATTTTGCATTAGTATAGTTTTGTGGCAAGTACAATCAATTGCCTCGAAGTTCGAATTGAGGGGTGTCGAGAAATTTTCCAACTCGAAAAATTCCTAGACCGGACTAGGAATCAAACCCAATTACCTCCAGCATGATATTGCTTTGTACTATGGGAGCTATTGAGCTATGGGAGACAGTGTTGTTAAAGGCTGACTAAATGTAAATTGGTACGCACAAAAATACAGGTCTTTTCGTGATTCAATAAGTTTAAAAAGTCCATTATTGTTTGCTTTACAGTACTTTGGGGCCTCCCTTAGCTCAGTCGGTAAAGGCACAGCTACAAAGCAAGACCATGCTGGAGGTGGCTGGGTTCGATTTCCGGTCCGGTCTAGGAATTTTTCGGATTGGAAAATTTCTCGACTTCCCTGGGCATAAGAAGAAGTTTACAGTACTTTTATTAAAACTTCAAAGTTGCAGCATTAGATGGTTACATTTCTCCAGTTCGAGTGAAATCCCGAACCTTCCTTTTGATGGAGCCCATCAGCGCCCGCACAGTGGAAACGGACACGGAATCAGCACATTTCTTCCATTTGGCTCGCATTTTCTATATGTTCTTGACTGCCCCGCCGCTTCGTCGAAGTCGACAGTATTTTTCGATTGGTCGAAATTCCGGGCAATTCGGAGGATTCATTAGCTTGGGGACGAAATCGATCTTGTTGGCAGCACACCACTCCAGAACCACCTTGGAGTAGTGGCAGCTGGCCAAATTGGACCGAAAGATGACTTTGCCCCTATGCTTGCGGATTTTGCCCCGTGTCGTGGACATTTACCATTGCGACCAGTGTTTTGATCTATTGTGGTGTATTCTTGTGGATAAACGGTAATACACGCTTTTTCAGGCATTCTTCGATGTAAACTTGGGATGTCATCGTCGAGGAGGTGACGAATGGTTCCATTTTCAGGCCACAACTGCAAATGGCTTGCCAAATTATGGTCTTCTTCGCGAACTTGTCGGTAAACACGAATTTGAATTTTCCCGGTATATCCTCACGTCCAGTCATCATTTGATCGATAACAAAACATACGTCAAACTCGATTTTAAGCAGCTTCCCGGTCAAAGTTTTACATCGCGGATCAAAGTGCAGCCCTTGTGTTTCGTCAAAACACGGTCGTACAAGAGCCTTGCACGCTTTTTGGCCACGGAATTCTGCATAATGTGCTGGTTCGGATGTTTACTGGCTTTGTACGACTTGTATCCTTCCATGGAAGGATGTTCCGCACCGTTTGAAAGTTGGTGTTTTACCTTCTGGCCACATCTCGGATCGAAAGACTTTAACGCACCTTAAAACCTTGCTGCGCAGCTGACGATCCCTGGTTTCAGTTTTTTCGTGCATCCACTGATTCCTTTCCACACTCAAGGTTTCCTCGTAGGTTTTGAGCACTCGACAAACTGTTGTTTTCGGTATCTTCAGCACTTTAGACAGCTTGGAACCGGACCAATCTGGATTTTCCAGGAGTTTGTGAACAATATTTTTTCTTTTTCGAGTTCCATTTGACGTTATTTCTGAACGCAATCGACTACTTCGATGAAACTTGCACCAGTTCAGGGGAAACATGTCAGAAGGGTCTAACTCGAAACGTAAACAATAACTTGGATACTCACTCAAACTAACTAAATCATCTGACAGAGAAATGTTTGTTATATGAGCTAGTGAGATATCGACGTACAAAGTCATTGTTCACGTTTCGAGTTATACCCTTCTGACATGTTTCCCCTGAGTTGTTCTCTATAGAAGTGTAAACAAACCACTGTCAAAGATTTTCGATTCCCAACACTAGAGGCTTGCTAGCGGCGCGCGAGGGGCGTACCAATTTACTTTTAGTCAGCCTTGAACTTTTCATGGAGTACGATCCGTTGATAGGTAAATTTGTTTCCATTGCGTTAATTATTGCTACATTTAATGACCACCAAGAGCGGGGGATGAGCCGAAAATTTTAGAATCCGTACAATATCTTCGACAGTTTAAGAGAAAATCCCTAAAAATCAGGAAAATCCGTAGAATTTAATGATCGGGTCGTAGATCCGTAGTAAATCTTTAAATCCGTAGAACTAACCACTAGACTGCCAGCGAAAATGGTAATTTTTAATTTCGCTAACAAAAAATATACAAAATGTTTATTGCCTCGAAAAATGACCCTATGCAAAATTTGAGCTCAACCGGATATGATTTAGGGGTGGCGCAAACGCGTCAAAGTTTGACTTTTTTCACTCTCGAAAATCTCCCAAGGGGGGTACATGAAATTTGGGAAATCAAAAAAACTTTTTTTGGTGCCAAAAATCTTAAAAATGCATGAAACGTCAAGATTTGGTGTTACCTCTAAAAATTTTTTTTTTTTCAAAAATCGACTTTCTGGGACTTACATTTTTTTTCATGAGTTCTATATGGAATTCGGCTTCTAAAACTGTTCACAATTGTCTCCAACCTGCTTATATACCGAATTAAACCACCATTTAGGATCTAATACGAAATAATTCACTAGGGTGGTCCAATTATTCTTCATTAAGGTGTTCCAAAAATCAAAATAGGTATGTAAAAACCATTACTTTTTACCAAACACATGTATCTGAAAATATCATCATGTTGTGTTTTGGAATTTTTAAGAATCCAAACTTCAAAACATTTGATGATATTACTTTTTAGTATCTGAGACCACGTAAACATAAATCGTAGAATAATTCCGAAAATTGTACAGGACAACAGTTAGTGCTGTTTAGTTTACAGTACAATCTGACGAAAGTACAATGACTTTTTAACATATCCACACGCCCTTTATATGTGTTTCTTTCTTTTTTTTTCGAGAGTGAAAAAAGTCAAACTTTGACGCGTTTGCGCCACCCCTAAATCATGTCCGATTGAGCTCAAATTTTACATAGGATCATTTTTCGAGGCAATAAACATTTTGTATATGGTTTGTTAGCGAAATTTGATGGTCAAATTTTTCCCATACATTCATTGGCAGTCTACTAACCACACTGATGGGAGGTCATTAGATGTTATTTTGTTGCGTAAGTAACAAAAAAAAACGTTGTAAAGTAGGTATGTGTTTGACATATGAAACCTGAGTACTATAGTACTATAGTCGCTATATTTATAGTCTGGCGGATAGAATTTCGATCCATCGAAAAGCGGAACCAATTCTATATATGTAGACTAACAATTGAAAAGGTACTATCAACATTTATAAGCAAAACGTTGATTATTCTTTCCTCGCCAATCGAACGCAAATTACCAGCATCATCGGATGGGGGGAAACTTGCCCCAAACCAAAGATGGTGTTAGTTTGCGTAGGCGAGCCTTGAGTCACGTGAAAACGGTTTACGAAGTTTTGTTCGCAATAGTTGATGTGCTCTTTTCTGTTGTTGGTCGTGATTTGATCGATTGGTTCCACTATTTGACAGCTCAATTGGTTCCCGATATTCTATCCACCAGGTTCAAACCAGGGGATGATTACTGTACTTGAATGGATTGAATAAGAGCTAGTTGAACAACTATGTTATTAAAACAATAGTGCACACTTTTTAGAAACCATAAGTGAAGGGAACTCATTCCGTTTCAACTAGAAGTGCATCCCAGGAATGAAAAGAGCTTTTCCAAATTTCGACCGTTATTGCAAATGGACTATTTTTGTAGCAAATTCTACGTAGATTATTTTCAAAGACGCACAATGGTCCGAAACGCAAGATTTAACGACAAAAATCGAAGAAATCTCGAAAACCATGCACTCAAGAGGATTGACATCCTGGAGAGAGTTTGTGTTTAAGCAAATATTATAAATTAACAATATGGTTCACTCTTCTATTATCCCCAAGACACGATTTTTCCCGACACTAGCGACTCTAGTGACGCGAAAAGTGACTAGTACACTGTAAATTGAGCGTAATAAGGCTATCAAAAACAACTCACTGTTGAGTAAAGTTTAACCTCACGGTAAGAAAAAAATAATCAATATTAAGTTTATATCTCAAGCGCCGCCGGGATTTTCTGAGGTACAAAATCTCTGATCACGAAGGGTGGGTGTGGAAGCTTCTTCTCGGGCGTCGGTAGCATTGGTTTGCAGTACGGAAAACAAATCAAGGAAAAAAAGTTTATTTCACTCAACTAGATACTATGTGGGAAGCCAAAGTATGTAAAGTCCCATCTACTCAATTAATCATTTTGTCAAGCTTCTGCATTCATGTTCCATCAGATATCACTGCTGTTGTTTGCAGTGACATTTATCGGAAACTACACACAATCTGTTTTCCTATAATTGTTCACAGAGGACACTGCAGTGCAAAACATGTCTGGTACCTCTATATATGCATTTAGATTATTATTCGAAGTCCCTCCTTTTTCACACATTCTGCACACAAAATAGCTCACCCCTCACAGAATTTCCCGCCGAATTTTATGTATGGGGCGGGGCAAAAAGTATCTTTTGCGCAGAATATGTATAAAATGAGGGACTGTGCATAGCAAAGCAAATACATACACTGAACGAATTTGACATATTCCTGTTATGTGGAAGTCTAATAAATTTGCGCTATAAGATAATCCATTGAAAATGATATGATTGAAAATGTGTCAGGTAAATTCTATATGAATATCTGATACATTTACAATGCTGATAATTTGGTAACTTTTATATGATCGTCATATGATAAATGAAAATCGATCAAATTATAATAATTAACTGAAATGGATTTGAAACCCATAAGCATAAGCTATACTTTTCAGCACAATATAATATATGTGTCATAAATCAATCGAAGTAAAGTTTATGTGAAAATAAGATGAAATTTACTTCTTCTTTTGACACATATATTTAATCGATTTCTAAAAATAAATTCGAAAAATAAACATCAGGCAGTCGGAGCTTTCACAGTTGTGCCTTTTTTTTTATTGAAGCTGATTTGGGATTCGATCAAGAACTGTTGAGGTGTGATGCTTTCGGTGTCTGTGCTCGATTCCACTGGGCCACGGCTGACTTCAAGATTGAGCTCGTTCAAATAGCATGAAGTAAGAACAGCTCTCCCGACATGGAATGTAGTGCAACTTTATGCTCGTTTTGCTAGAGTGAAGACAAATAGCACTGACAAATTTATGTTCCGTTTCGGTGGTGTGGTTTGTTCAAATCTTTCTTAATGCACCTGTGTGCAATAAATCAACGACTAAATTATATGATTTGATAGAACTGGCTCATGAAGTTCGAATACTTCTTAGGGCTGGAATCTGAATTAGCCGTGTAGAAGGCTTACAATTAAAATCATAGCAAAGTAAATATTACAGTAGAATCATTTTTTTTTCAATCTCAATACATTCTTTTCTGGAACCAATTATCATATGAAACAATAACAAACAAAGATTATTAAATACAGTATCATTGTTGTTAGTATTATTTAGTTCAACTAATACTTTTAATGAGTGTACGTTAACATCGTTGCAAATTGTTTCAATAATTTATAAAGAACAATCATGTAAGATGTATTTTATTTGGAGCGATATTCATCCCAGAAAAAACATGCAAAAACAAATGCTTGCTGTTGGATTTCTTAAAATGCATTTCTATATGACTATTTAATGATTGGGATAGATCTTTTTACAATCTTTAAACGTCAAAAATCAAAGCAAGCTATTACAATGAGATATACATGTTTTCCTATACTGCAAAGTTAAATGACAGTCCAATAGTTTCTACATGTCTATTTACACGCGACATATCAACAAACGTCAAAAATCAGTAAAAGCAACTCCAATAAAATATACATGATTATCTTATAAGATATATATTTTAGTGAGCAATATTCATCATGAAAACAGGTATATTTTACTGAATTTTCTCATAGTGCAAACTTATATGATTTTCCATTAGTTTCTAGATGTCTGTTCCCACCCATGACATATCAACAGTTTTTCACCATGAAATATATCAGACAATATTCATATACTTCTTACCTTCGCTAACCACGTTCGAAGCAAAGTATTATCAAGTACTAAGTATGTGAAATTACGATAGAAATCATTCCATATCGCAGTCATAGTTTTTAAGTGATAATCCAATGGAATCTATCAATCATCACATAGAATGAATAAATCTGCTGACATTGCTATGTTATAAGATGGATCCAATAAACGGTACATGTCGATTTGTTTCAGTGTATATAGAGGTACCAGACATGTGTTGTAGTGTCAGGTACTCTATTTTGTAATCTTTGAAAGGGAAATCACAAATCGAGTGTCAACAAAATACATGGCATGTTGAAAGATTGAGCACGTGAGAGAGAATTTCTCTCTCAAATTTGAATTTTTTTGGCTCTCTGGGGACTGGTAGTAAAGCAGGTAAAATTGTATGGGGAAAAATCATTTTTATTTAATTGTAGCTTGTTTAACATTAATTTCCGGGAAAAAACTGAACGAGAAAGCCCCTGACTAATTTCTTTAGGTTGTCGTTCACTTTTTTTGACCTGAATATGTACCGAAAGCGAATTATTCCCACTTCTCTCAATTTTTATATGGGGATTTTTATCACTTCCTACCAGCGGAACAGCGCCATCTCTGTGGAAAATGGTCGAACAAAATGCTTAATTAATCATGTTTTGTTGTTTTTGACATCATCCACATCCAGAGGGCCAGTCACTTTCGAATATATGGGAATGGTAGGAAACCATTTGGAAATGTATGAACATTTTCAGTTTTTATTCATTATCGTCTTTATGAGCAGTTTGGCAGTTGTCACAAATGACATCAAAATGCCTATCCAGAGTCAATTTTGTTCTGAATAGTTTTCAATCCGACAAGTAGGCTTACTGAGATTGGGCTTTTCCGCTTTTCGCGCTACCGTTCCGCTTCCACTGTAATTGCGTAATACATAATAAAGCGGAATGAAACGATGCAAAATGGAAAGCAGAATCAAAACAAAACCGCCAATAAGGCTACCAGAAACTCAAATTTCTAATGGTCATAGGTTTACAAGAAGTTCAAAATAAAAATAAACCCCGTTAATATGCACGAAGTGTCATTCAGATTAGCGGGGGTCCACAGTATTGTAGGATATTTGGACACCGCAAAAATCTCTCTTTTATACCTGTACCATTGTAAACATGCGATTATAACCATTTCCCCAGAATTTGGGTACATTTTACTCATCGTAATTAAACTGGTTTACTCAGATTCTGCCAACTCCTTACTGCACATAAGAATGGATACCGTCTACCCAGTTTCAGGGTACACAGAAAATGAAACTTACCCAAAACTTGAGTTTAAGCAACGCAAATTTAAGTAAAACCGCAGTAAACTCAGCACGGAAAACACGATTGACGGAAAACAAATCAAGAAGAAAAAATTCTCTATTAAATCTCTATAGTATTTAGTACTTACGACCACTATAAATTTCCAACGATTGCACATAAACACTCTCCATTGTCCAGTCCACAACACTCAATTTTATCGTTTTTGTTTTGAGCTATGATGGTTTTGATTAGAAACACTGGAATAAGAGACTACGGATTACTGGAATAAGAGATTACGGAGTACAATGGTACTACTCGGTATGTCGGTACAAGGTATTACGTATGATTGATAAATTATGTGGCATTTTAGGGGGTGGGTTCTGCAGAACTTGTGTCCGGCCATGTATTAAGTACAGAACAATACGCTACGAGTAGGAGCAAATTGTCTAGATTTAGTCCAAAATGCTACGTCATTTATGAATGTTCCCTTGTAACAAAAATTAATTCATGATCTATACTTAGCCACCCTTACTAATGTATGCTTTATAAATAAAGGTAAACCTGCTTTTTTGATTGATGAGAAAAATCCGGACTGCATACCCTCATTGTTTCCAGATTTACAGTATGAGAGCGAAATTACAGTAAGTATCGAATCACATGCCCATATAGCAAATAACCTCTTCTTTCTTATATCATTAATAAGACTAGGCTTTGCCTATCAAAACCTTTGTCAGTAATACCGACATACAGCAATGTTGCAAACCGGTCCAACACAAACTTTCTCAAATATGAATGCATTCCCTTAAAGCAAAATAATCGTTGTTGATTTTTTGTTTGTTAGTTGAGGTTACTGCGAAAAAGAGACGATATTCAATTGAGCTACAGCAATCTTTGACTGAAGTTGAAATTGAATTTGTTTATGTCAGATGTAGTTAAACTTTTGTTCAAAGCTTGCTTTGATGAAGCGAGCAATAAAAAAAAATGCCCACCACCTAGCTGTCATGATTACCTGGGTTTTGTCAAAAAAGTAAATATTATTGATGTGTGTACCGAAGAATAGAAGTGTAAACAAACCACTGTCAAAGATTTTCGATTCCCAACACTAGAGGCTTGCTAGCGGCGCGCGAGGGGCGTACCAATTTACTTTTAGTCAGCCTTGAATTTTTCATGGAGTACGATCCGTTTATAGGTAAATTTGTTTCCATTGCGTTAATTATTGCTACATTTAATGACCAATAATGTTTTTTAAAGTGATGAGCGGGGGATGAGCCGAAATTTTTAGAATTTGTACAATATCTTCGGCACTTTAAGAGAAAATCTCAAAAAATCAGGAAAATCCATAGAATTTAATGATCGGTTCGTAGATCCGTAGTAAATCTTAAAATCCGTAGAACTAACCACACTGATGGGAGGTCATTAGATGTTATTTTGTTGTGTAAGTAACAAAAAAAAAAAAACGCTGTAAAGTAGGTATGTGTTTGACATATGAAACCTATCAGTTTAGCTTTCAAAGAGTCAAAATCAGCGATTTTTTTTGACCGGTGAGTACTATAGTCGCTATATTTATAGTCTGGCAGATAGAATTTCGATCCATCAAAAAGCGGAACCAATTGATCATTTTGTCAAGCTTCTGCATTCATGTTCCATCAGATGTCACAGCTGTTGTTTGCGTTGACATCTATCGGAAACTAGACACAATCTGTTTTCCTATAATTGTTCACAGAGGACACTGCAGTGCAAAACATGTCTGGTACCTCTATATATGCATTTAGATTATTATTCGAAGTCCCTCCTTTTTTAAACATTCTGCACACAAAATATCTCACCCCTCACAGAATTTCCCGCCGAATTTTATGTATGGGGCGGGGCATAAAGTATCTTTTGCGCAGAATATGTAAAAAAGGAGGGACTTCAAATGTTAAAGCAAATGCATATATAGAGGTACCAGACATGTTTTGTAGTGTCAGGTACTCTATTTTGTAATCTGTGAAAGGGAAATCACAAATCGAGTGTCAACAAAATACATGGCATGTTGAGATATTAAGCTCGTGAGAGAGAATTTCTCTCTCCAATTTGAATTTTTTTGGGCTCTCTGGGGACTGGTAGTAAAGCAGGTAAAATTGTATGGGGAAAAATCATTTTTATTTAATTGTAGCTTGTTGAGCATTAATTTCCTGGAAAAAACTGAACGACAAAGCCCCTGACTAATTTCTTTAGGTTGTCGTTCACTTTTTTTGACCTGAATATGGACCGGAAGCGAATTATTCGCATTTCTCTCAATTTCTATATGGGGATTTTTATCACTTCCTACCAGCGGAACAGCGCCATCTCTGTGGAAAATGGTTGAGCAAAATGATTAATTCAATATATGTAGACTAACAATTGAAAAGGTACTATCAACTTTTATAAGCAAAACGTTGATTATTCTTTCCTCGCCAATCGAACGCAAATTACCAGCATCATCGGATGGGGGAAACTTGCCCCAAACCAAAGATGGTGTTGGTTTGCGTAGGCGAGCCTTGAGTCACGTGAAAATGGTTAACGAAGTTTTGTTCGCAATAGTTGATGTGCTCTTTTCTGTTGTTGGTCGTGATTTGCTCGATTGGTTCCACTATTTGACAGCTCAATTGGTTCCCGATATTCTATCCACCAGGTTCAAACCAGGGGATGATTACTGTACTTGAATGGATTGAATAAAAGCCAGTTGAACAACTATGTTATTCAAAAAATAGTGCACACTTTTTAGAAACCATAAGTGAAGGGAACTCATTTCGTTTCAACTAGAAGTGCATTCCAGGAATGAAAAGAGCTTTTCCAAATTTTGACCGTTATTGCAAATGGACTATTTTTGTAGCAAATTCTACGTAGATTATTTTCAAAGACGCACAATGGTCCGAAACGCAAGATTTAACGACAAAAATCGAAGAAATCTCGAAAACCATGCACTCAAGAGGATTGACATCCTGGAGAGAGTTTGTGTTTAAGAAAAGATCTTCTTTTTGGCGTAAGTGGTGGCTAAGGTGGTTCTCTTTTTTCAAATTATAAAATTTCAAGCTTTTTATTTCTAAGGTTAAGACGAATAATTGCATCTACAACGCAATATATAATTTCACTTGACTTTGCTCAAGAAATCAAAATTCTATCTCATAAACTTAGGTTGTTAGAGTGGCTCTGATGAAATAGTTCTTTTGCTTTAACTTTTCATTTTGAGAACCATCTTCGAAGGACTTCAAGAACATGAGAGGACGCATATTTTGAAGGCTTTTTGAAATGCTAGAAGGTGGCGCCGGTTGTGTAGTGGTAAGCGTGATTACCTCTTACTCCAGGCATAACATCTCTGATCACGCCTTCCTTCGAAAGGTAAGTAAAGCCGTTGATCCCCGGTTCATGAGTTGATGGGTCGATAGGTAGGGTCCAGGTGTGGAAAACAAGATCGACGGAAAACAAATCAAGGAATACGAAAAAGAGAAATGCTAGATAACATTCGTAAATGATGGCTTTTGAGTAAAAACTATCCATTTTTAAGGACATTTTTCTGCAAAAGAAGTGGAATGAAAAACATAATTTATCGTTTCTACACAAATACATTTTAGTTTCCCTAAAAAATATCTAGAAATTCATGCGTCCTCATATGTTTTTGAAGTCCTTTGAAGATAATTCTCAACACAAAATCTAAATAAAAAAAGTTAGAGCAAACAAAATAACCATTTTTTTAGAACCGCCCCAATATAATATCGAAAAATGTCCATAGAATGATAGGTTGATAAGATATAATTTTGATATGGAGACGAACCAGCCCAGGGCTGAAAGTCTGCTTAATAAAGATATACATTTTTTTTTTTATATCTTCAGCAAAGTTGCTTAAAATTATGTTATCTTTAACTTTTTAAGCGCATGGATTTTATTTTATTTTTACAAAATGAGGACCACCCTAGTCACCACCTACACCAAAAAGAAGATCATTTCTTGTGAACCAACTCTCTTAGAGGTGTCAAACTTTTTTGAAGAAATCAAAATTCTATCTCATCAAGAGCTTTTATAATTTAATTAGGGCGGTTCTGAAAAAAGAGTTTTATCTTTTTTATTTCGAAAACTTTTTTACAAGGACTTCAAGAACATGGGCAGATGCATATTTTGATGCTAGTCGATAATTACTAGATCTTGTTTTACGAAAGTTATGTCAGTTTTTTTGTAAAAACAATCAATATTATTTATCATTCCAATCATATTTTCTCATTAGGGGAACAAAAGGGGACAAATAATATTCCATCACGATGAACATTCCTTCTTTCAAACATAACTTGACTATCGCTTGTTTCGTTCGTCAAGTGCTTCAGTTCATTTCATTTGAAGCAAAGACTTGTTTCAATTGACGCATGAATTACTCGAAAACTGCTTCCTTCGTTTTTTCCACTTTCACTTCAATTCGGGCTCATACGACTTGTCAAGCATAAAAATATAGTAGGCGGCCATCGGGGTCAGGAAAAGTCTCAAATACCCTACAATATGGGTATTTTTGGAACGGGGACGACACAAAGGTGCCGAAAATCGATATCCAACGCCATTTCGGAATCCAGGTTTCAGAAAAATTGTCAAATACCCTACAATAGGATATTTTCCTCGATATTTTCGGAACGGGGATGGTTGATGCTGAAAATCGATACCCGACGCCATTTTGGAATTCAAAATAGTGAAAATCGGTGTTCGGAAGTGTCAAATACCCTAAGATATGGGTATTTTTGGAACGGGAACAACGCGTAGATGTCAAAAATCGATATCCGACGCTATGTTGGAGTCCAATATGGCGGTCATCAGGATTCAAAAAGTGTGGGTATATTCGGAACGGGGACGACGCGTAGAAGCCAAAAGCCGATATTCGACATCATTTTGAAATCCAAGACGGTGGTCATGCCAAAAATCGATATTCGATGCCATTTTGTAATCCAATCAGGTTTCAGCGTCAAATCAGTCAAGTGTCAAATACCCTAATATCAAGGTATTTTCGGAACGGGGACCTTTCCGATTCCTACGACGCGTAGATGTTGAAAATCGATATTCGTCATTTGACACTTCTTCTAAGATCGGAAGTCACCATCTTGAATTTCAAGATGGCGTCGGACAGCGATTTCTGACTTCTAGATGTCAACCCGATTCCAAAAAACCCACATTGATCGGTATTTGACAGTATTTCACAGTTTCTCTGAACCAAAGCCGTGATCTTGGATTTAAAGACGGTGTGGCATAAATTTTCGGCATCTACGTCTCATCCCTATTAAAAAAATAATCATATTTTAGGGTATTTAATACTTTTCCGCAAATCGGAAGTCGCCGTCTTGGATTTCAAAATGACGTCGGATATCGGTTTCCGGCCTCTAGACGCCATCCCGATTCCAAAAATATCTATATTGATGGGTATTTGACAATATTTCCCATTTGTTCTGAAATCGAAAGCCGCCATCTTGGATTTCTAAATGGCGTCGCATATCAATTTTCGAACTGTAGACTTCATACTGATTACATAAATGTCAAAATTGATGTGTATTTGTCTGTATTTCCACTTTTTATTAAGTTGGAAACCGCCATCTTTGATTTCAAAATGGCATCGGATATAGATTTTCATCCTCTAGACATCATCCCGATTCCAAAAATACCTTTATTGATAGGTGTTTGACAGTAATTCCCACTTTTTATTAAACTGAAAGCCGCCATCTTGGATTTAAAAATGGCGTCGCATATCAATTTTCGATCTCTAGACGTCACCTCGGTTAAAAATACCCATACCGATGCGTAAACAAACCGAATTTTAATTTTAGTTTATTTACGCGGTGATGATGTTGGTTCACTCGCAACTATTTTTGAAAAAATTAAGTGTTTTCGAACGAAAGTGTACCATAAGTGCTTCTGCTTCAACGTGTTTCGCAGTTGGGTGTGGTGAAATTCGTGCATTCCCGTTTGATTTTGGAAATCCGTATCACAAAATTGCCCACCGATTCCTTTTTTTGCCGTTCGACGACGACGGGTGTGCTTTCGCAACAGTGACGTTAATTGGATCCGTTTCTTTGCACGGGTTTGTTTTTTTTTTGTAACTAGCGTAAGTGTGCCTGCGATTTGCATCGAGTGACGGAGATTGTGAGTAAGCTGAGGGATGTCTCGCTGGATACGTCCAGGACTGGACGGGCGGTAGCTGGTGGCCGTGAGCGGTTCCTGGGGAGGGCACTAGATGCGAACCTCCTTCCAGATCACCATGGCAATACAAGAAGTATTACAACAAAGGTAAGTTCTATTAGATATTTTGCAAACAGTGACAGATAGCGGACATGAAGAACCAGTGGAGGCGCCGAACAATGGTGTTTATCCTAGACAAATGGTAAGTTACAAATTCTCTGTTGTCGTTGTCGTAGGCGCCGTCGTAGTCGCTGTCGTAATCGCCGTCGTAGTCGTAGGCAGTACCGTTAATATATTTAAAATTGAACATCAACCGTTGAAAATATGAATTATCGCGTATTTGTTCATTACATTCCAAGTGAAATTCGAGAACGTAATTTCATTTGAATAGCTTGTTTAACCAGGTCTTAAACAATCGTCACGTCGGTCATAGTTTGTTATGCTTGTCTGAACCATGCGTAAAAAGAAAATCGAAACATTGAACGTCGTGTGAAAGTGGATCTTAATGAAGGCCTAAGTACTCTTTCGTGGCTTTTAGTTTTAGGATTTTAAAGATCGTCGGTTGCAGTGGCTTGCATACTGAGGAGAAAAACGCGGTCCTAGATCCTTTCATATTAAAAATGCATGGTAAGATCGCTCGGTGGCCTTAGAGCAACCATTTTTGCTTACTGAGTAGAACATCATGAGTCTAATCTCAAGCCCATCCACATTCAAGATTCGTCAATGATTAAAAAGAAGCTCGTCTGCCTAGTGGCAAACGTTTTTGCTTACTGAGCAGAAGACCATGGGTTCAATCCCAAGCTCCTTCGCGTTATACGATCGTTAGGACATCAATTCGGCTTATCGTTTACCAAAACGAACCCTGCTGCTAGTGTAGCTAGAGAATGATCTTAGAAGAGGGTAGGTACATAGTAGTACGACAGTAAGAAAAATTGAATAGAAGTTGAAAATGAGCGAAGGGCCATTAATGCGACAGTGCAAGTCAAACGCACACTCTTTGCCTGACCCAAACGGTGTACGAGGAGATTTGAAGTATGTCTTCAAATCTACATGAAAAAAGTGTACGTTTGTCTTTGCTAAAATACTGCGTGAGGCTGTGAAAAAGTTCTAGCGACGTTTCATCTCCACGTAAATTAGTTGTTTATTTTAACTCCCTGACAATTTGGTGATAATCGGATACCTACTCGATATTTGAGAATGAATTTTGTGTGTGCGGATGATAAACGGTACACCCTTTAAAAGAAAATCATATTTCCATAAAACACTAATGGTGGTTTATGCATTAAGGTGGACTCATTTTGATAGTCAGCCCTGTATGAAAGAAATATTCTTGGCAATGGATGGTCGTTCGAAAGATACGAAACAATCGTGTTGAGCATGTATCGACTCATAAGGTCCATCTTAGATTACATACACTGATTTTCGACGTTGACTATGTCTTAAGGGAAAGTACTGGGGGTACGAAAAACTAAAATTGCGACCGTCACGAAAAGGTGTTAAGTTTTAACCGCTTATAACTTTGTCATTTATAGATGAAATTAAAATTCAAATACACCAATCGACAGGAAATAACTCTCAAAATCTGTTACAATAAATGCTGTTCCAATTTTCTTTAAAAAACTGTTGTACAAATAAAAAGTGATAATTTTATCACTGTTTTCATGAAATAAACGTTCTCCCCCGCGTTCTCTCCAAACCCAGTCGTCATAATCGAGTATCACTTGTTTGCACATCATTCTACTTGAATCTGAAAAGTTATTAAACAGCATTGCTGTCGTGCCTCAACAACAATGTTCAGCTTGAATATTTTCTGAAATTTGTTCAATGTAGTTCTGTAACAGGTTGTATTGGCCTCGGTATTGACTATCAAAAGCAACAGCAAACGCATCGAGAAATCGACAAAGAGCATGCACAAGGGCCCATGCGATGATTGATTCTCTTCATAGATTTTCTCTTTCAATTGCTACAGCTAAAGAAAGCAATTTTCTGAAATTTGTCCAATACAGTGCTATAACAGGCTGTATTGGCTATCAAAAGCAACAGCAAACGTACCGAGAAATGATAATCCAAGAGAGTTATTAACAAAATTGATCATCGCGGTTACGCCCTTATGCATACTCACTGTCGAATTTGTAATCTGTGATAGATATGGAAGTCACTTTTTATCACCACAGAAACGCCCTGTATTCTCGTGCCAAATGATACATGTGCGTCCACAAAACGCAAACGAAGTCTTAAAAAAAAACAGCAATATTTAGTACCGTAAAACGGGGTAGCATTGATAGTTTTTTGAAGTATATTCTAAATATTTTTTACAGCGTTCAATTTTTTTCAAATTTTTTTTTAAACTAGTACTGACGATCCTTGAGTCAATTCATTAGTAATATGCTTGACGGAAATTAAATCATTTGCACTATTTTTTTAGTCTGGTGACCGAACATCAGTATTTTGATTTGGGGTTACTTTGATAATGCTCGTTGAATGTAGCAGAAAATGCATGAAACTCAAATAATTTAGTTCTTGAAATATGCAACGTTGAATGAATATGTACTCAGAAAACATCATAAGTAATAAGAATACAACATTTAATTTGTCATGGCTATATTGGAAATACATTTCTGCATGCAAACCATTACATGGTTTGAGTGCTTTTTCAAGCAGGTAATAAACAAGAAAATTGAATTTTAATGTTTGTAAAATATGTAACACAAAAACATTAAAACTATACACCATATCAACGGAAATGCCCTAAGATACGAATGTTTCTAATTCGGAAAAGGCGCAGATAAAAGGTGTACCGAAAACTTATTGGGGGGATTTATGGCTAATCGAGATATTCCCGATCAACTATGAAATGCTGCATAACATTGGTGCAAAATTGTGCACTCCTTTTTTGTGTGTGCATTTTTTTAGCGTTTTGATGTTGAATCGCTGTGGAAACCTTATTTATGATTAATCTCATTGCCACCTTAAATTTCCAAGAGCACAAATATCAGCTCTTATAAAACTTATAACAAAGAAACTGGAACTTCACGTTTGCTGCAGTGCAGTAAGTCACAAGGAGTTTCAATTTCATGAGTGATGTCACAACCAAGATTTGTGCCCTAGAAATCTTGAAGTGATAGGTAATATCAGCCATCATGACGGTGATTGTTGCACGCTTCAATGAATTACCTGAAGAAAGTCCTACCTTGATATCTGATTGTAATTTAGGAGCCAAATGTAATAGAATATGTATTCGCTTTTTTATGAGATCCTGAATTTAACCAAGTTTTACTAAAAATAGGAAAAGAATAACGTAGTCTACTTCAACCATGTGGTCGTGTCTTGTACACAACCCCACCAATTTTTTAAAGAGCAGAACTCAGTACCATCATGCTTCACTCAAACACAAGAAGAAGTTCGAAGAGCTTGATTGAGATATTCGGAAGTCTTAATGTAGGTAGCTGGTGATATTTTCGAGATCATCATAAAATGTCATTTTCTATGCATGTTTTATAATTTATTAATTTAATTATCTTTATATATAATCATCAAGATTCAAAGTATCCACACTATGATAAAATTCCATATCAAATGCAAATAAGCCGTCTATCCGTTATAACAACGTTATCTTGAATTTGCTCGTGACAGACGAGCAGGAATCCATTAAAACTCGAAACAACATTCTAATCTTTCATTTCAACTGCTTCCCTCGCGCAATCACATTCAAATCATACATGATTTCCATTTTATAGCCCCGATCCCACCCGGCACCCCTCTCTCCCGGAGCGTAAGGGAAAAAAAATCAAACGAAATACACTAATATCGATCCACATTCTCGCCATCAGCGCTCAAGACTCGTTTGCTGAATTTGTCAGGATTCGGAGTAATTTCGCCATCCCTTCGATTTCTCGTATTTTTCTTATTGCTTTCCCCGCTGCTGGCTGCCTCCACCTCCGTCCAATTTCCACTCTTTTACTTTTTTCTTCTCGAATTGAAGGAGCAGCAGCAGCATCGTCGAAGTCGCAGTCAAAGCCCCGGGAAGAGAAAGGGAACCGGCAAAGCAAGAATAAGAAAAAGAATAAGAAGACGAAGAAATTTCTTCTCGCTAAATTCAATCGAGTTAAATGCAAATCACATATTTTCATACACACATACTCTTCCTTGGCTCTCGGTCGCTGTCACGTTTTCCCATCCTTATTTTGTGTGAACCACCTAGGCTTCCCGTTCCCCCCTGATGACGGCGAACACAACGCCGGTGGATCGCACCCGGATCGGAGAGGTGTACACAAAAACATATAAACACTGTCGTGTTGTTGTTGTTATTGTTGTTATTACTGCTTGCACCGAGGCAGAAGCGGCCAAGGATATTTCCCACATATGAGTCCGATGGGTGGTGGGCGAGTGGGCGAGTGGGGAGGGGGTGATTTTTTTTTGCGCCTGTTGTACCACATTTCCACCGACGACTGTGCTCTGTGTGCTAATGTATTCGCTAACGAACGACTCAAACTTCAGGCTTCATTTTTTTGGGACAATTTTTGTGGGTTGACTGAGCGATCGACCGGCGTGCGCGTTCGCTGAGGGTGGTAGAAGGACCTATATCTCGCCGGGTAGCAGTAGGAGGGTGGTTGGAAGTGTGGGCATCGAAGGATACTTTTGAGATTCGTTCAGTGGAATTAATTTTAATTTCTGATCTCGAGTCCTTCGATTCTAATGAGTAAAAATATTGTTAAATAAGGAGATTTTTTATTATCGGATTAAATGGGCCGAAGGGTGTCAGAATTTAATGACATTTTGCCCACAGATAGAGTTTATTGTAATATAAACGAAAACAAAATTAAAATTATCCGGAGTGGATAATTTTCCCGGAAAAATTTAGTTCCCGAATTTTCCCGAACATCACGTTACTCTGCAAATTCACATCAAGCATCGTGAAAAAACGCTGTTTAGTGAAATTATAAGGACTTATCACTGCAATAAAAAAGTCCAGAAAGTATAAAAAATCCCCATATTTCAATCTTCGTTAGAAGCGGCGCCAGTGGAGTAGTGATAAGCGTGATTGCCTCTTACTCCAAAAGGCCTTGTTTCAATCCCAGTCGGCACCGCCGGGATTTTCTGAGGCATAAAATCTCTGATCACGTTCTTCGGAAGGGAAGTAAAGCCGTTGGTCCCCGGTTCATGAGCTAATGGGTCGATATGTAGGATCCAGGTGGGGGAGTTGCCTCCCTGGCGTCGGTAGCATTGGTACTCAGTACGGAAAATAAAATCAACGGAAAACAAATCAAGGAAAACAAATTGTTCATCAGAATATTAGCACGAGTGATCCCCAATATGATTTAGCATTTTACTCTATTCCAGTAATTTTATACATTATCTCAGGCATAACATTTGATAACGGCTCAAAAACATTTGTAAACAAATTTTCTAAGGCCCTTTACACGCGAACCAAAGTATGACCACTCAAACCAATACCACTTTCGGAAAGGTGATAGTAGCCCCTATCCGATGATGTTGTTGGTTTGCGTGGGCGTACTTTGGTTCGCGTGTAAAGGGCCTTAGAAAGTTTGTTTACAAATATTTTTGTGCCGTTATCAAATGTTATGCCTTATCTGTTGTTGAACTGCTTATAATTTGACACTTATGCTCCTGTTTTGGCTATTGAAGGACCAACACAATACTTTTTTTTAAGGTGGAGTCATAACATTTTATAATTAATCATATAGTCAGGCCATCTTCCACGGGGATGGCGCTGTCCGCTGGTAGGAAGTAATAAAAATCACCGCAAATTCAAGAATGACCTGTGTTTCCGATGCAGCTAACGTTGGAATAAAAAACACTCCTTTTAGCGTAGATTTCACTCGCTTTAAGCTGCAAATTTTTATTATTTTAAGTAGATTTTAGGTAGGAATATCTATATTTAACTTACGTTTAGTGTTTAAGCAAATTTTAATAGTTTTAAGCAAGAAAATATAATAGTTTTATCGAATACAATGCAATTGAGATCCACGTTTCACAAAATATCTTCCCCTTTTGATTTCATGTAATCTTCGACGAATGACAGTTGCGCTGACGGCTGTAGCGATGACAAGCAGCGGTAGGGCTACCAGATTCCTCGCTGGTCCGTCCGTAACGAGTTCAAGGGGACTGCGGATGGCTCGTAGCAGTACCAACAACCTGTAATGATCATTCTTTGCTCAGTCCGCATCGTGCTCTCTTGCCGTGCGGATCTATTTGCTTTTTGCTGAAGGAAGTGTTACTACTACCTAAAGCTACAACAAATTTAAACAGCACTTTTCAGTGCTCAACCTGTAAAATTTCTACCTTGTTCAACTTTATTCCTCTTCGATCCTTGTTTGGACCCTACCCGAGGTAATCCTTCTTGGATATCGATTTGGAAAATTCCTCTTCGATCCTTCAGATTCTTATAGTAATCTGCTTGGAAGTCGATTTGGATAAAAATTTACTGCCGCCATGGCGCCTAAACGCAAAAGAAAGGGGCAAACTCTTGACCCCCCTTCTGAAGAAATTAGTTTGAGTAATCAATTTGATTTGCTCACGGATGATGAGAATGATCCATCATCCAAGAAAAATTCTAGTAAACTTTCCCGGCTTAATGCCAAGAAGGAAAAGATTCCCCCTATTGTGATAACCACTACCGATTTCCATGCTCTTCGCATGGAACTTTTGAATTTCGTGAAAGTTAAGTTTTCACTACAAATTGGACGTCGGGGTGAATGCCGTGTATTGGCTGAAACCTTGGACGGATTTAAATGTCTTCTCAAGTATCTTACTGAGAAAAAGCACAATTTTTTTACTTACGACACCAAAACTGAACGTGTGTTCAAGGTTGTCATGAAAGGACTGCCCAGTGGTGAATCCCTGGATCAGATCAAAAATGAACTGGCAAAATTACTTGGAGTTGTGCCACTCCAAGTAATCAAAATGAAAATGAAATCCCGTCCTGGCGATTCGCGCAACGGGATTTCTAATGATTTTTATTTAGTTCACTTCAAGTCTAGTGAACTAAACAACCTTAAGGCCTTAGAAAAAGCTAGCCTAATGCTCCATGTCCGAGTGAAGTGGGAACACTTCAGGAAGACTGGAGGAAATTTCCAAAACCTCACTCAGTGCCGTAAGTGCCAGGGATGGGGTCACGGAACTAAAAATTGCTACATGCCAGCTAAATGTATGAACTGTGGTGATTCCTCTCACGCAAAGGACGACTGTCCTGTGAAGGAAGATCCTAAGAAATTTAAATGTTCAAATTGTGGTGAAAACCACAAATCCAATTTTTGGGAATGTAAGACTCGCAAAGCGATCCTACAATCTCGTTCTAACCGACAGGTAAGAAACGCTCCACGTTTCCGACCAGGTACAAATTCCTCTGCTGTTAACAACGGTCAGCGAGGAACAAATTCTACATTCGTACCCGTAGGTACAAATATCACCCCTACTTCAAATTTTTCATCTGTACCTACTCCCCTCGCTGCTAACAATGTTCAGCGAGTTAATGGAGCTACCTATGCTGCTATTGCAACGGGTAGAAATCAAAATACTAACCAAAGTAATTCTAACGGAAATTTTGACAATTTTGACTTAGGAAGCATTACTGCCTCTAAAATGGAATTTTTACAGAAATCATTAATTGACATGATTTCTGATATGCTTAAATCTAACTCCATGTTTGATGCTATTCAAACTGGAGTAAAATTTGCAAATAATATTGTCATGACTTTAAAATTCAGTAATGGATTTTAAAGCATTAAATATTATAAATTGGAATGCTCGATCTCTTAAAGATAATGAAGACGAGCTATTTAACTTTTTGAGAGTTCATAACGTGCATATTGCCGTTATAACTGAAACGTTCCTTAAACCTGACCATAAGGTTAAGAAGGACGCAAATTACTTGATTTATAGAAATGATCGTCTTGATGGACCCTGTGGTGGCGTTGCCATCATTATTCAAAGACGAATCAAACATCAAATTCTTTCTTCATTTGAAACCAAAGTTTTTGAAACTTTGGGAGTTTCTGTTGAAACAAAATTTGGACAACTTACGTTTATAGCTGTCTATTTGCCATTCCAATGCGTAGGCCAGCAAAAGAATTTTCTCAAGGGTGACCTCCAGAAACTTACCCGTCATAGGTCTAAATTCTTCATTATTGGTGATTTTAATGCAAAACACCGCTCATGGAATAATGCTCAAAGCAATTCCAATGGTAATATTCTGTTTGATGATTGTTCTGCAGGTTATTACACTATTCAATATCCAAACAGCCCAACATGCTTTTCTTCTGCAAGAAATCCCTCCACTATTGATTTGGTCTTAACTGATTCATGTCAACTTTGTAGCCAATTGGTTACTCATGCTGACTTCGGTTCTGATCACCTTCCAGTAACTTTTGAAATATCCCAAGAAATAATTTCTAATCCCAACAGCTCTACTTTCAATTACCATAGAGCTGATTGGGAGCAGTATCGAACATTTATGGAATATAACTTCGATCCAAACATTCCTTTGCAAACCAAAGATGAAATTAATTATGCTCTTGAATCTCTGACTACTTCTATAGTTGAAGCAAGAGCTGCCTCAGTACCAAAATGCGAGGTTAAATTCAATTCAATTATAATAGACGATGATCTTCAGCTCTTGATCCGTCTTAAAAATGTCCGTAGGAGACAATATCAAAGAACACGCGATCCTACCATGAAAGTTATCTGGCGGGATTTGCAAAAACAAATTAAAAAGCGATTCTCTGCCCTGAGGAACAAAACTTTTGAAAATAATATTTCTAAATTAGACCCGAGTTCCAAACCCTTTTGGAAACTCACAAAAATTTTGAAAAAACCTCAAAAGCCTATTCCAGCGCTTAAAGAAGGTGGTAAAATTTTGATCACAAATTTGGAAAAAGCTCAGAAACTTGCTAAGCAATTCGAGAGTTCCCATAATTTCAGTTTGTGTCTTACTAGTCTTATTGAGAATCAGGTTGCTCGGGATTTTCTAAATATTTTCTCTCGGGAAAATATTTTTGATGATTCCTGGGGGACTGATTTGGACGAAGTAAGGTCTATAACTAAAAAGTTTCAAAATATGAAAGCTCCAGGTGATGATGGAATTTTGTATATCCTCATCAAAAAACTCCCAGAGAGTTCCTTGTCTTTCTTGGTAAAATTATTTAACAGATGTTTCCATTTGGCATACTTTCCTGATAGATGGAAAAATGCAAAAGTTGTTCCAATTTTGAAGCCGGATAAAAATCCAGCTGAAGCTTCTAGCTACCGCCCAATAAGTTTGCTTTCTTCAATAAGTAACCTTTTTAAAAAGATAATTTTGAATAGAATGATGCTTCACATCAATACGAACTCAATTTTTGCAGATGAGCAGTTTGGATTTCGCCATGGGCATTCAACTACTCATCAACTCTTAAGAGTAACCAATTTAATTCTTTCAAACAAATCTGAAGGCCACACAACTGGAGTTGCTCTTCTAGACATAGAAAAAGCATTCGACAGTGTTTGGCATGAAGGTTTGATTGCTAAATTGAAAAAGTTTAATTTTCCACTTTATATTATGAAATTAGTTCAAAATTATTTAACTGACAGAACTCTGCAGGTAAATTATCAAAATTCCAAATCTAATCGACTACCTGTTAGAGCAGGAGTTCCTCAGGGTAGCATTCTTGGGCCTATATTGTATAACATTTTCACTTCGGACCTCCCTGATTTGCCTCAGGGTTGCCACAAATCTTTGTTCGCTGATGACACAGGCATTTCCGCTAAAGGAAGAAGTCTTCGTGTTATTTGCAGCAGACTGCAGAAAAGTTTAGATATTTTCTCTTCTTATTTACAAAAATGGAAGATTTCTCCCAACGCTTCCAAAACTCAACTTATAATATTTCCACATAAGCCTAGAGCTTCGTTTTTGAAACCTAGTAGTAGTCACATAGTCATTATGAACGGAGTTCCAATTTCCTGGTCAAACCAAGTGAAATATCTTGGATTAATACTTGACCAAAAATTAACTTTTAAAGATCACATTGAGGGCATTCAAGCCAAATGTAACAAATATATAAAATGTTTGTATCCTCTTACAAACAGGAAATCCAAACTTTGCCTAACGAATAAACTTCTAATATTTAAACAAGTTTTTAGACCGGCCATGCTTTACGCTGTGCCAATATGGTCTTGTTGTTTCACTACCAGGAAAAAAAGCACTTCAAAGGATTCAGAACAAAGTTCTGAAAATGATTGAAGTTACCTCCCTGGTACAGTACTACCGAGGTACATAGAATTTCGAATGTTGAGACTTTAGAACAAATGTCCAACAAAATAATTAATAATTTCAGGCAAAAATCGTTGCAATCCTCAATTGCAACGATTAATTCCCTTCATACTTAGATAAGATTTAGTTTTAGTTTTTAGTTTTAAGATATCAATTGTTATACTGACATGCAGGTTAAAAAACCTGTTTAAAATACTTAATTGCCAAGATATGAACAATGTAAAAACACTTAGATATATATCATAACAATTAAGGCTGGTACGTTACTGCAGTAACTGGAGCACCTAGGTTAAAAATGAAATGTAATTTATTATGAATTTGGAACAAATAAAGAGTTAACAAAAAAAAAAAAAAATCATTCTTTGCTCGACTGCTGAGCTGTTCAGTTCCGGATTTTCGCTCGGGTTCTCGTTTTGATTTTGTTTCGATTTGTGCTGTCGCGTTGCGCCGTGGAAGTGTTGCCACCTTCTCGCGTTCTTGGAAAGTTTACTTGAACTTGCAAACACGAAACAAATGGTGCGTAAACTTGCCAATGAGACAGCAGTGGGCTCTTCAAAGAAGGTGCTAATCAAGCCCAGCGCGTCGCAGGATGACGCCGGAAAACGGGTACTGCAAACCAACCAGTATGCAGTACTCCCGGAAGAAAATGGTGATGGTGACGCCGTTCCCATTGCGAATTCCCCCACTTTTCACGCCGGTGAAGGATGTTGCCAAGCTGGGTGCCGAACTGGCAAAGCACAACCTGCTGCCTCGCTTCAAGCTTTGCAGCATTGGTACCAAAATCATGTGCTCCAGCCTGGAGGAGTACAAACATTATCTGCCATCGAGCAAGCCACTGAAGGTGGTTTTGCGTGAATAACCGTTGTTGGAGGCGGCTGCGGTGAAATCCGAGCTGAAGCGGCTTGGGCACAAACCTGAGGTGGTGTACTAGATGAACCGGCGTTCCAACAACAACACCCAGCTTTCGTGACCAGTTGTTCCTGGTGCACGTCACGAAGGGATCCACCAGTCTGCGGCTCTGAGATCCAAAATCCGGGACCAGTTTCAGGTCATCATCAGTTGGGAGCATTACAGACCCCAACATCGTGATGTTACGCAGTGTATGAACTGCCTCTCCTATGGCCATGGCACCAAAAACTGCCATATGAAGACAAACTGCGACAACTGTGTACTGGAACTCATTCAACTGCGTACTGTGAGCAAGATGATGACATCGATTACGCATGTCAACTGCGGTTACTAACAAGCTTCCAGATGAAAACTATCGAAACCATCGGAGTTGAGGTGAGCACATCGCTTGGTCCAATCACCATCATCGTGGTCCACTGCCCCAAGCAAACCAACATTAGGGACGGCTCGGCCGCAGACCTCCGAAGAGACATCATCAAGCTAACACGACGGCGGCAAAATTCCATCATCGCTGGTAACCTGAACGCCAAGCATCAAGCCTGGGGCAATAGTCAGTGAAACCAGAACGACACAATCTTGTACTACAATCTGCAGGAAGCCCACTACAACATTCTGTGTCCAGACACTCCCACCCGGTTGAGTCGATCCGGAGCTCATGCCACCATCAACATCTTCATCAACCACACTGGCGATAACATCTCTCAACCTATCGCCTAGGAACTGAACTCGGATCACTATCCGGTGGTGGCCGAAGTAGGTTCCTCGACCAATAGGTTTCAAGTTTCCCGGCGTAATTACCAATCACAGCCATCAATCAGTGGACACACTATAGAAGTCGTTCGAAGAAGTCGATCAGTGTCTGCAAACCATCGAAGAGGCGATATCCCGTGCCAGGAAGCAACACGTACCAGCTTCCAGACAGGTGAGCCATACTCTGAACCTTGACAGCCCAACCAAAGATCTTATCAGGCTCCGTAACACCATTCGTAGGCAGTTCCAGCGTTCTGGGCTGCCCCACTTGAAGACCAATGTCAATAAGCTAACCAAAATTTTCCAGGCCAGGATGGTGGAACTCAGAAATAACGATTTTGCCAACAAGATTCGCTCTCTCCCAGATTGTCCAAAGCCATTTTAGAAGATGACCAAAGTTTAGAAAAATAGGTCGAGACCGATCCCTCCGCTTTCCTCTGTTGACCAGAACTCAGACCCATCCCTACTCATAACCCCATTTGAAAAGGTCAATGCTCTTGGCCAACATTTTGTGATTTCACATAATCTTGGCCAAACCATGGTGAGCCCCCATGAGCCTGCCGTACTGGAGGCAGTTTCTAGAGCCGCTGACACCCCCGTAGTAGTGCATGATGATAGTAGAATATCGGCTGATGAGGTGATAGCAGCTGTTAGAAGTACTAAAAACATGAAGGCCGCGGGTATGGATGGTGTTGTCAACCTCGAGTTGAAAAACTTGAGTGTTGATTTCAACAATCTCACCGTTATCTTCAACAAATGTTTGGAGCTTGGCTACTTCCCTGCATGCTGGAAGTTAGCCAAAGTGATTCCAATACACAAGCCGGGCAAAGATCCTACTAGTGCCAAAATGTATCGCCCCATCAGCCTCTTGTCCTCCATCTCGAAGCTGTTCGAAAAGTTGATACTCAGCCGTCTGCTGGTGTTTTCAAATGACAATAACATCTTTCTCAAAGAGCAATTCGTGTTTAGGAAAGGCCACTCTACCATCCACCGGAATAAGTCCGTTTCCATTACATCTGCCATGGCATTCTTGGACGTCGAGAAGGCGTTCGACAATGTCTGGCATGATAGTCTGCATCGATACAACTTTCCGATGTACCTCGTCAAGATCATCGAAAACTACTTGTCGGGCGGATCATTCCAGGTCTACTTGAACAATGTCCCCTCTGATACGTTCAACGTTGATGCAGGAGTCCCTCAGGGTAGCCTGTTTGGGCCTATCCTATTCAACATCTTCACGTCAGACGTTCCTCCCCTGCCGGGTGATGGTATCCATCCTGTCAATGTTCGCAGATGACACCTCCATCATCTATAAGGGTCGAGTGATCCGTGCTCTGGCGAGTAAACTCCAATCAGGCCTGGATGTTCTGTCCGACTATTTTAAGAGCTGGAAGATTTGTATCAATGCAGCTAAAACACAAACCATTCTGTTTCCACACTCGAATTCACCTCGGCTTGTTCCACCTGCTAACGTCAAGGTCCATGTTGATAGCACTCCTATTGAATGGTCGAGTGAAGTAGTCTACCTTGGTCTCATCCTCGATAACAAATTGCTATTGCGATCCCATGTGGACAAGACATCCATTAAGTGTAACATCTTGATCAGGTCGCTCTACCCTCTGATAAACAGGAAGTCCACCCTGTCCCTCAAAAACAAGCTTGCTTGTCCACAAGCAGATCATTCCATTCATTCTGCGGGCTATTGAGTATGGTATGCCAATCTGGGGGAGTTGTGCTAAGTGCCACCACCTAAATCTTCATCCAAGATCCTCAGAATGATCCTCAACAGTTCACCGCTATTTCGTAATTCTGAGATTCACCACCTGGCCGGTCTTCAAACACTCGAGAAGCGAAAGACTTCCACGCTGGAAAGGTTCAGAGTCGCCTGTCTGCGATCAAACCACCAGATCATTCGTGATTTGGCAACCTAGTTTAATTAGTTAGGTAGGTTCCTGAGCTCAAGTAGGTAGGTTATCAAATTTTTAAATTCAAACGAAAACAATCCCATAAAAGGGTATCCTGTAAATTAGCGATAAACGCAAACATCACATTAGAATAACTAATTTACTAGAACAAAGATGAAGAGCCAAAGGCTAACTAATTGAAATATTTAAACCAAATGTTGAAACATAAAAAAACCAGCAAACAAACGTAAATTTTACTACTACTACAATGCGGCAAGGAAAGAAAGTAAAAGGACACACAGAGAGCAAGCTTTAAAATTTGCTTGCATCAACTATTGTGGAAAGCAAAGAAGTCAAAACATTCATGGCGATAAAATCGGAACATCATTGTAGCAACAATAAATAGATCTGACTGAAATATGTATTCTGTGAAACCATAACCTTTTTACCCGGGAAAATATTCCACCAAAAATGGCAACACTTTCCGTTCCCATCATTCGAAGTCATCCTTACATATATTACCTCCCGAGCCGCCATAGTGGGTGGGCGAACTTGTTATAAGTTTTTTTTTCTTCTTTAGATTTTTATTTCTTGAATTTATTAATAAGAGCAAAGAAAGTCGTACATTAGCAGCAGCAGCAGCAGCAGCACATGTGTGAACACCACCATCCACTGCTTTGTGTCACACGAACGTGGGCCGCTGCTGGTGTGTGAGCAGTGCCACATGACGACACAGCCCAACACATGCAAGAGTGTGAACCTTGTACTCCGCCGCACGTCGGTCTTAATGGGTGGTACACTCGCAGCCCCCGGATGCCAAAAAAAAAACCCCCCCCGACTTGAAAGAAGATATGCTTATGCGGGGAGGATTTCGCTTTTAGCCTCTCCCGGGTTAATACACACACATAACGTATATGAATTTATGTATATTGTCTCCCGGAATGGGAGCGAAATTGGAATTGGAAAATGTTAATGATGGAGGAAGCACTGAGCCGAGAGCGATTCGAGTGGATTCCAATGAAGTCTCCGGGATAAAAACGCGGAATCGTTTTTATTTTCGGGGTTTGTTTTTTGCATTTAGGGAGGAAGCGTGTGTGGATTCGTGGGAGTGTGAAAAATTGGTGGTACACAATGTACGGAGTGGAGTGACAGTGGGAAGCTGGAGTGTGCCTTTCTTTATATTTATCCCCTGTGAAACTGTTTTGCTGTGTTTCATTTGATCCAATTCCTAGCTCGTTAGCTGTTGTGACGTGGGGAAGATGATGTTTCCTTGTTTTAAGTGCTTTCTCTGTCTTCGTTTTCAGACAAGCTTGTTATGTGAAAGGTCTTAATGGGCGTTTCCCGCAATGGTGGCGAGACAATGGTACCGGGAAAATGATGAATTAATTAGGATTTCATCGTTTCTAGGAAATTCGAACTCTGCGAGGCATTATGTAATTTTGATGGCAAAAATAAGACACAGGAATTCAATATAATTTGTCATGCGGCCAAGTCGTTGCAGGGTTCTTTCTTTTTTTTTAAAGGATTTAATGGGCACGGCGAAGAGTGAGGTGGCGACACCTAGAGTTGTTTAGAAGATGATCAGGTTATCGTTTGAATCGGGTCAACGCCATGATTTTTGACAACGGGGAATTATAGACTATTTTCTTATGATGAAACGTACACCCAACCGGGGGATGTAAGATTCACTAACAATTATGTACGATTCATCATCAGAGAATGCTAGTGGAGACCGCAAGAACCGAGGATGTGATATACCGAGCTGTAGTCCCATGCAAGAAAATTGAGATAGAAAAATGTGGAGTGTATTAGTGAGTGAAATTAATCATGTCGAAAAACAAAGCGTCGACTGGGGACTCGAACCACTAACATTGCGATTATCAGACCTGTGCTTTCTCCACTGCTCTCTCCATGCTTCGAGATATAGATAGGCTAAAAGCAAACAAGAGGGCTCATTTCCTCGTATACTCGACTTCGTTTGCTTTTCTTCGGGAGAGAATCGAGGCAAGTGTGTACGTCGTTCTACCATGTTATGCACGTTATGCATAACAATCAAGGCAAATCCTTGCTTGCGTAGGTGAAAAAGATTAAAAATAATTGCATCGTCTGCAAGGTCAACTTCTAACATTCGCTGCGATGTCCATGAACAGAGGATGATAGTTAATGGAACTAACATTCATTGTAATAAATTTTTGGTTTGCGTGTAGTTCGAACTATTCCACAGGCGCAGACAGTATATGAGCAAAGGCGGGCGCACACTTTTTTGCCTGCAGATTGGAAGACATACTTCAAATCTCCGCGTACATCGTACGGGTTAGGCAAAAGGTGTGCGCGTTTGACTTTGTATTGTCGCATTAATGGCCCTTCGCTCATTTTCAACTTCTATTCACTTTTCATACTGCCGTACTCTAACGAAACTATCTACCTACCCTCTTCTAAGACCATTCTCTAGCTAATAAATTTTCACACTAAAGCGTCATGTTAGATAGCATTTCCAGCCAACCCTGAAAATCGCAAACTTCGCATATGAAGTAACATAAATCACTTTGAATGTTTTTTCTTATATTTTTGTTTTTGCTATAGACACTTTCACACTCTGGGGCAGGCATGGAAATCATTTACATTCATTTTCCTCTGTTTTCATCAACAGAATTTCGTAAAATGATGCATTAAGCTTTTGTAGGTTTTATCATTAGCTACAACTTTTGTGAATAATCCAAATCTGTATCATGATGAACTAGAACGGACAGAACTTGTTATTTTTTATCAGTGAATGTAATAGTGAGATTGCGAGCGACTTTCATTTATTTTATTTTTGAATACCTCAAATTCTGTGAGTCTCAAAATGCTCAAAAACTATTCATCTCTTAAAATTTCTTCTACTTGATATTCCTTCAGCCGGCACTGAGGTCGGTGGGATTTTTATGAGGCCTAAAAATTCCTGGTCACGTCTACCTTCGGAAGTGAAGTAAAGCCGTTGGTCCCAACCCATGTGTGTTGATGAATGGGTGTGATACTCTATGCATGTGTAGAAGCTGCCTTCCTGCACATTCGATTGCTGTCAATGGATGGCAATCGATGTCCGTCGGTGATTGGCATTAGATTGCGGAACAGAGACCGACGTTAAATTATGAAATGAATAATGAAGACGATATTCCTTCAACTAATGTTCTAATATTCACTGAAAAAAAAAAAACAAGTAGATCCATCAATCTGTTATTTTTGTTTCTGAAATTTATTTAATCTTCCCCTGGAATTTCCATCCATCTTACCCCATAAGTTATTTTTCGCTTCCTCCCGGACAGTTATTTTGACTACCATAGGAAGCTTCTTCTCGCTTCACTCGAAAGGTTTCATCCGACCCGGAACTTCAGATATGCTTCCAGAGTTTTATTGCGGTTTTGTTGGGTATGTTCTAAGAACTGTAATAACAAGTTCCGATAAATGAAAGACAGTTTCTTCACGTTCTATTAAAATTTGACAAACCAGTAAAGTGCAGAGAGCTCCAGTGAATTTAAGGAAACATCGGAAATATTTCGGAGACTTCACAAGTCCAAAAAACGTCAGGGTTTGATGACCGCATTAATTCATCTCAATTATTTGGCAGTCTATTCACGGTATTTCGAAACGACCTCAACCACCAGAATAGTACCAAATCGCGTGGGGGAGGCGTCTTGATTGCGGTATCCAAACGCCTAAGCTCCTGCATCGATCCTGCTCCAGTTTGCACTTCTCTAGAGCAGCTGTGGGTCAAAATAACGACGCCTCGTAGATCAATAAGTATTGGCGCTATGTATCTACCTCCAGACCGGAAATCTGATTCGAGCAGCATTGCAAACCACATCAGTTCGATTGGTACCGTGTTCTCTCGACTAAAACAAAACGACCTAGCTCTGGTAATTGGTGACTACAATCAGTCTGGGCTCTCATGGAACGTTCCTGCAAACGATCTTCCTAGCATTGATGTTCTTCGCTCGAACATGCCCGCATCCTGCTGTGCTCTCCTTGATGGTTTCAACCTGCATAGCTTGACGCAAATCAACTCGTTACTGAATAGCAACTCTCGGCTGCTTGATCTCGTTCTGGCGAACGAAGCTGCAGGACTGGAATGTTCTATCCTAGAAGTCCCAGAGCCTTTGATTGGCATCGACACCAATCATCCTGCGTTGGAAGTTTCCATCAACCTATCTGTTCCTGTTCGCTACGATAACCCCCCTGTTGATGTACATGAGCTCGACTTGCGTAGAGCAGATTTCGTCGCGCTGAGTCACTCGCTTGCCCAGGTAGATTGGCAGTTCCTTGACACGTGTTCATCTATTGATGAAGCCGTCAACTACTTCGCTGAGGTCGTTGGACGGGCAATAACTGATTCTGTCCCATTGAGGAAACCCTCTCCCAAACCCGCATGGTCCAATGCTCGACTACGGAATTTGAAGCGTCTGAGATCGAAGGCCCTCCGTAAATACTGTCGTACTCGTAACCCATTCACCAAACGATTATTTTCAACAGCGAGCAACGAATATCGCACATATAACCGCATTCTTTACAAGAGCTACACAAGGCGTGTGCAGGCTAATTTACGGCTCAATCCAAAGCAGTTCTGGTCATTCGTGAAAACCAAACTAAACGAGGAGGGGCTACCAGTCGAAATTCACCTGGGTGATAGAATCGCCAGCAATTTCCTCGAGAAATGTAATCTTCTGGCAGAACATTTCAAAAGCATTTTCAATGACACTACGGCTTCGTTGTTCCAAGTTGCTGAAGCGGTGAGGGACACTCCCAGTGATGCTTTCAATTTTTCGATTACCTCGGTTACAGTAGACCTCGTCGAATCCGCCATCAAGAAGCTGAAATTTTCTAATGCTGCTGGCCCTGACGGGATCCCCTTAAGCATCCTGAAGCAATGCTGTTCAGAGCTTACAATACCGCTTTCAAAGCTGTTCAATATTTCATTACAGCAGGGGGAGTTCCCTACGCGTTGGAAATCGTCATTCATGTTCCCGATCTACAAGAAGGAGACAAGAGAAACGTCGAAAATTACTGAGGGATCACATCACTCAGTGCCTGCTCGAAAGTTTTCGAAATCATCATCAACGACGCATTATTCTCTAACTGCAGAAATTACATTTCTCCTGACCAACACGGTTTTTATCCCAATAGATCAGTTTCAACAAATCTAGCTCCGTTCATTTCCTTATGCCTTCGGAGTATGGAAGCTGCAGCGCAGGTGGACGTTGTATATACAGATCTTAAGGCTGCATTTGACCGGGTTGACCACTCCATACTGCTAGCTAAACTTGAAAAACTCGGTGTATCCTCGGGTTTAACTCGTTGGTTCAAGTCCTATCTGACCAATCGGGAACTTTGTGATAGAATCGGATCAGAGCAATCGGACTATTTTACAAACAGCTCCGGTGTTCCCCAAGGTAGCAACTTGGGATCATTGCTATTCTCGATTTTTGTGAATGAGGCCGGACTGATCCTCACAACTGGTTGCCGATTGTTCTACGCGGATGATGTGAAGATCTATGTGATTGTTCGTAGCTTCGCCGATTGCTTGCTACCTCAGCACCTAATCGATACTTTCGAAGAGTGGTGCTCAAGAAACTGTCTCACGTTGAATGTACAAAAATGTAATATTATCTCATTTCATCACAAGCTGAAACCAGTGGCACGATAAATCACCAACTTCTGCAACGTGTGGACAATGTTCGTGACCTAGGAATCAGGCTGGACTGCGTCTTAACATTCAAGCTTCATTACTCGGGCATCGTGGCGAAAGCTAACAGGCAACTCGGGTTCATTTTCAAGATCGCTGACGAGTTTCGCGATCCTGCCTGTCTAAAAGCTCTATACTGCTCTCTAGTGCGATCGATCTTGGAATTCTGCTCGGTAGTATGGTGCCCGTATCAAGCAGTTTGGATAGCGAGGATTGAATCTGTTCAAAGGAAATTTGTTCAGTATGCCTTTCGTCACCTTCCTTGGAATGACCCTGTGAACCTTCCGCCGTACGAAGATCGTTGTCAACTCCTGGGTCTTGAAACACTAGAACATAGGCGGACGATTAGTCAGGCCGTGTTCACAGCGAAAGTACTTATTGGTGATTTCGACTCTCCAGGAATCTTGGCTGAATTCGAAATCTACGCACCCGAACGAGTTCTTCGGTCGAGGAGTTTCCTGCATCTTGGACCTCGTGCTGCGAACTACAGCTTGCATGACCCAATACGGTTCATGTTTGGGCGTTTCAAGGAGTTTTACTTTGCAGCGGAAACCTTTCGTCACCGTATTCAACGCAGGCTCCTGAGAAGGTGAGTAGCTGTCCATTTAATGTACACGTGAAGGATTGTGCTACCTGTTTATTTTTTGTTTACGGTTCAACTGCATGACGAGGACTTCAACCTGACTTACGGACAACTCTATGCCATAGGAGGATAACTTTTTTATGCTATAGACTTGATTAATTTTCGTTGTAATTGTATTATATTATTGTGATTCGTGTATTTCGAAAAGATATGGGGTTTTTACGCCTTTTCTAGGCTTTTCCCCATCAGGCTTCATTTAGACACGTTAAGTCCGATGAAGAAAAACAAATTAAATAAATAAAAGTCCAATGCGCAGAGGGGTTGAAAAATCGGGTCATTACTGTACCACATACTAATCTGCCGAATACAGAAGAAGAAAAAGTCGATTGGTCATTCCGCTTGTTGTGTAATATTACGCTGTACTATGTACACAGAATTTGTGAAAAAAATTATTTTAATGAGTGTAATATTGTACCCACTTGCGGCTAGAAAATCATCTCGAGAAGGTTTTATACAAAAATATGCATTCTGGGAAACCTTACTTGTACGCTGCAGTCTACTTCAAGAACTACCATCACATTTGTTGCACGTATGCAAAGGATGTAATAAATCCAACCTTACATTGGATGTGAGAGAATTTTGTTTTGCGTGTACTCATGGGTCAAAATTCAATTCACTGAAAAATCTTGAAACCTCTAATGGAATTGAGCCAGTTATTGCAAACCAATTCAAGTCACATATTTAAGCAAAAGCAATGACTATAACACAAATTTAACCTACCTTGTATGCTGTTATGAAGCTAAATTCACAAATTTACTCAAAAATTCTTCGCATCCAGGTGATTCTGCAAAAAGACGAAGAGAGAAAACCTCGTATCACTATCGACTGCATATCGTAGACATTCTTTTCACGCATAACTTTCACACCACCGTGGTCCTTTCCAACAGTCCATTATTTAAACACCTCACCGGTGCGAAACGGCTGGCCAAATCAGAGCTCCAACAACCCTTTGTGAGCCAAGGTTCCTACACACCTGTCCACCTGTGTGCACACAAGTTCATCGCCCCAAGCCATTCAGGTGTTTAATCAATAAAACTAATTATCACACTCCGAGCTACTGCCGCCACTTTGCCCCGTTTTCCCCCCATGTATGCAGTTTTGCACCAAGCAATTTCCCGCACTCACCATCAGCACTGAAACGTTGAAGCCTTTGCTGGTGCTGCTGCTGTGGTCATCGTCGTCGCGCGTAAAAAATAAAGCCAAACATAAATATATCGGCAAACGATTCGCTTTTCATATGATCATCATCGTCATCATCAATTTTCTGGTGGCCGTCGCTGCTTTTCCGTTTCTACCCGAGCCGCCAGGTGACCAAAACTGATGTTGTGTTTGTTGTTGACTGCTGCTGATGTTGTTATTCCCAATTCCGAACGAAAACGCGGACGGGCAGCCAGACGACGACAGGTGGCTGTGTGCTCTGAAGGGTGCGTCCGAATGTTTGTTTTGGTCAATCCTTTCACTCTTCACGTTCTGGTTTGTCCACTTCGAGCGGTGTGTTATTTTCGTTTTCTTCGTTTTCGCTCTTGACTGACTGACTGGCTGCCAAACAGCAGGAATCCCTCGTCAAGAGAGGGGTCGGTTTCCTTTGCTTGCTCTTCTTCTCCTTCTTCTTCTTCTTCTTCTTCTCCTGAATCTTCTTCTTGTTCACACGCACAACCCCTTTTCGCTACCATCACCACCCCTAGACGCTCCGCGCAGAGGCCCGAAATAAACAACAACCTCCGCAGCTGACCCCGGAGAAACGGTCAAGGAGCAGGCCTGCGAAAATACACCACTCTTCACATTCTACATTCGGACCGTCGTCGTCGTCATCGTCTCGACGACTGTTGATGGTGTTGTTGTTGTTGTTGTTGTTATCGTTGTTGTTGTTATCGCCGTCATCGTCGTCTAGGTCCTTACAAACAGACACGGCACTGCACCACTGCTGTTCGTTCACACACAAAAAGTAAACTGGTATTATCCTTTTGCTCAAAAATGCTTCAAATTATGCACCTGTGCCAAATGCACTCATCCACGGACACCGCGCGAGGGTTAACCGAAGCACTTGCTACGCACTTGGCCACAGTGTAACAAACACGGCAGCACTACTAATAATAATTATTGTAGGCTGGTGCCACTGGGCCACTAGCAAGCGCCAGGAGCGGCCCGAAAAAGGCTCCGCTGCGTTCGCTGCCTGATTCGCGTATGCATGCATAAACAAAGTGAGACAGCATAATGATGTAAAAAGTTACGAAGCAATTATTTCACACCAGAATGAAGTTATCACCGAATGAAATATTAAAAGGAAAAATTATTTTCGTATATAGAAATATATGCAAATTAAGACGGGCTCTCCCTCTCGCTCGGGCTCGAGAGCGACGCACTACCACACACGAAGCACGCTCTCGCTGGATCTCGCTCTCTCGCGACGGCACCAACACAATCTCGCAATCGAAGGATCCGACCGAGTGTTAACTACGAGCAAGGACGAACCCGCTCTCTTCCTTCGCTAGGCTGTGGGTGGTTAGTCCTTGCTTTCGCTGGGTGAGACACCGACCGATGACGACGACGACGACGGCGATGACGCTGATGATGGGTAGGGAGGCGAGAGAGAGGCCCGCGTGGAAACACGTCTCTCCCGGTTACTTGCTCACTTGCTATTGAACGGTCAAAGGAAGAAGGATTCCCGAACCTACCAGTAGTGCGATGCGGCGGTGATGAGTAGTTATGTTGATGAGCGAATGAGAGTGGGTGGTAGTGGGAAAGTTGTTTGTTGGCTCGCGAGTGAGATGGAATGGTAGTCTCACGTCAGCGGCAGTAAGAACTTGGCGGTGTTGTGAGGGGATGGAGAATGTAAAATGTGGACGACACTTTCTGTGATAGATGCGCCTTGTTGAACTCGAAGCGGTATACAAAAGCTGTTAAGATTCCTACTGAGCTATTAATGAGTATGTATTGTGAATGGTGGATGATTCAAATTGGGAACGGCCCGGCACACAGTGGTACGAAATCAAAAATAGTGGGACATGGCTATTTGCGACGAAACTATTGAGTGTAGTATTTTTATGTCTTCAAGAATGTACTTATGAGTACTTATTTTTAGAGATGAAAATTTTTGCTTCAGGTGGGCACATTCAGATTAAAAAAAAAATACTTTTTTTTATAACTTGTTAAAATCGATTAACATCTATGGAAACATTGTAGATGAAGTCATTTTAAGCAACTTTGTCGGAGACGGAAATTTTCGATCTTTCAAGTGGATGAAGTTATAGGGTGAATATGGAATACAAACAGTAGTACCCAACTAAAAAGCGTTTTTTACTTTAACTTTTTTTTAGAATATTACATTTTTTAAATTTTCTACAGAGGGGCTGCTCATTAACTATGAGACAGTTTTTTTTGGATTCTTGACCCCACCCTTCCTCCTGCGTAGACAAAACATACAAAGTCCATACAAAATTTTTAAAATTTGTATGGGCCGTGGATAATTGGCAAACTGTATACGTAGCTTATGAACAGCCTCAAAGATGTAAGTGCTTTGAAATTGGGTTGTTTAACTTTGAAAATGTACCGATTTTTATACATCATCTGATAGAGCACAACGATATTTTTATCGATCCCACAGACATTCATCTCGATTTTTAAATCAAGATTTAAATTTTTGATCGTTGACACTAAATCTATTTGATGACAGCTCGCTCCCATACAAATTCCCACCAAAGGGCGCTAAGATGGTGATTTTTACTAATGTTATCGTATTTATTTAAAATAGTTCCAGTGTATCAAAATTGATGAAATTTTGGATTTCGGATATATATGTATTTACCTCAATACCCCTAACAACCCAATTGCATATTTATGCAGAAGGAAGCAAATCGTTATTACTTCGTGGTAAGGATTTACGTCCATTTTTATAATTCTTTAACACTTTCTTTAAGTGGTGTATCTTGCAGTTTAGCAGACATAAGCAGCTAATCTCAACGTCATTTCGTTCTGAAACTTATACCCCATTGAGCGGTACCATACTAATACGCTAAACCATTTATTCGTGTACTTATTGATTTGGATGAAAATTTTCAGAAAAGTTCCTTTTGTCCAAAGGTTTCATTTTCCATCTTTATACCGCAATTTTGAATCAAGAATTAGTATTGAAAAGGACCTACAGAAAATATTAAGCTCATCTTCAAAAAACTGTTACTCGAAAATGGATTGTCAGATTGGTTTGATGCCATGAGCAATGAAGTAGGTAATTACTGGACTATTTGAAACACAATATGTGCGCTCAAAAAAAAAAATGCAGCATGGGATATTTGTCCCCAACCTCGGTCTAATATGAAGCCATCAATTACATTTTATGTCGTATCTTATGAAACAATTGAGATGCAGTCCATATTTCACTGTCAACAAGTAATATTAGATAAAGGGTGATACGGTTAAAATTTGGTCAATATCTACTTGACGTATTTCTTTCAATTTTGCATTTAAAAAACCTGAACACCCCTCATTTTGAAGGTGTGTGTGTGTAGAATGTTGCTCCTATTTTGATTTTGGAATTCACTCTTCAGTTGTCAAAATGCCGTCCAAGAAAGAAGAGCAGCGTATCAAAATTTTGCTCGCGCATCGCGAAAATCCGAGCTACTCGCACGCAAAGTTGGCAAAATCGCTAAAAGTTGCCAAATCAACCGTTACAAATGTAATTAAAGTGTTTGGGGAACGTTTGTCGACAGCCAGGAAGTCTGGATCGGGGGGAAATCGAAAACCGGAAGCCGCTGAGACGACAAAGAGAGTTGCCGGTAGTTTCAAGCGAAACCCTAACCTCTCTCTCCGAGATGCCGCAAATAAGCTGGGTGTATCGTCTACAACCGTGCATCGAGCCAAAAAACGAGCCGGACTATCGACTTACAAGAAGGTAGTGACTCCAAATCGCGATGATAAACAAAATACGACGGCCAAAGTGCGATCCCGGAGGCTGTACACGACGATGCTGACGAAGTTTGACTGCGTGGTAATGGACAACGAAACCTACGTCAAAGCCGACTACAAGCAGCTTCCGGGACAGGAGTTTTATACGGCAAAAGGAAGGGGAAAGGTAGCAGATGTTTTCAAGCACATGAAACTGTCAAAGTTCGCAAAGAAATATCTGGTTTGGCAAGCCATCTGTACCTGTGGCTTGAAAAGCAGCATTTTCATAGCTTCCGGGACTGTCAACCAAGAAATTTACGTGAAAGAGTGTTTGAATAAACGTCTGCTGCCTTTCCTGAAGAAACACGGTTGTTCCGTACTGTTTTGGCCGGATTTGGCATCTTGCCATTACGGTAAAAAGGCCATGGAGTGGTACGCCGCCAACAACGTGCAGGTGGTTCCCAAGGACAAGAACCCTCCCAACACGCCAGAGCTCCGCCCAATTGAGGCAAGGCAAGGCAAACTGGCTTTCTGCGGCGAAGAAGGTGGACAAGGTGGCTGTACAAAATCTGATGGCAGGGGTCAAGCGTAAGGCCCGGCAATTCGGATTTGGAAAAGCGGAAGCCTAACTGAATATTTTTACTGAATTTTATACTAATTGAACTTGAAAAAGAAATTTAATTTGATTTTTTAAATAAACGATTTCACCGATTTACACGCGTTTTCCCTTGACCAAATTTTGACCGTATCACCCTTTATCTGTATTATTTGGATATTAATGAGGCACGACTGAAAATTGTACAACTCACCATTTTAACATGAAATCTTTCCAGATACGTGGCAGTAAAGTTGGTCTTCTGGACTCACATTGGGTCTATACATGTATGCAACTTTGGCCAATCGAACATATGTCTCCAGCAAGGTGATAGATAACCTTAGTTTCACAAACCCACTTGCAAATAGTACACTGAAACAAATCGACATGTACGGTTTATTTGATCCATCTTATAACCAAGGTTGCAAAGACTCGTTTCAGCTAAAACAATGTTTTTCTAAATTATGAAATAATTAGATGCCATGATCAAATTTTGAATTGGTAGGATACAAGAAGAGGTTGCAAAGAATGTGTTTGACATATTAAACCTGTTTATTTCACTTCACGAGAGTCACAATCAGCGATTTTTCACAAACTCACTCACTCACTCACTCACTCACTCAGCGATCAGAAAATCGCTGATTGTGACTCATAGAAAGCAAAATTTACAGGTTTTATGTTTCCAACGCTTTCTTTGTAACCTCTTCTTGTAAGTTACAAGTAAAACATGCCATCATACCATCTTTTGGTTCTATTATTCCGAAAAACATTATTTTAGCTGAAATGAGTCTTTGCAACCTTGCTTATAACATAGCAATATCAGAAGATTTATTCATTCTATGTGATGATTGATAGATTCCATTGAATTATCACTTAATAACTATGACTGTGGTATGAAATGATTTATATCGTAATTTCACATACTTAGTACATAATAGTCCTTTACCTTGAACGTGGTTAGCGATGGGTAAGATGTATATGAATATTGTCTTATGTATATTATGGTGAAAAACTGTTACTTTGTCATGGGTGGGAACAGACATCTAGAAACTAATACAAATCCATATAAGTTAGCAATATAATAAAATCTAGTAAAATAAACCTGCTCACTAAAAGATATGTTTTATAAGATAATCATGTATATTTTATTGAAGTTGCTTTTAACTATTTTTGACGTTTGTTGATATGTCGCTTGTAAACAGACATGTAAAAACTATTGGACAGTCATTAAAGTTTGCACTATAGGAAAACATGTATATCTTATTGGAATAGCTTTCTTTGATTTTTGACGTTTGAAGATTGTAAACAGATCTATCCCAATCACAAGTTAGTCATATAGATTTTCCTTTTAGGAAACCCAACGGCAAACATTTGTTTTGGCATGGTTTTACATATTATATGATTGTTCTGCCTAAATTATTGAAATAATTTATAACGATGTTATTGTACTCATTGAACATGACTGTTATTTGAACTAAATATTGCTGAAAACAATGAAACTGCATTGAATCATCTTTATTTGTTATTGTCTCATAAAATAAGGGGCTCCAGAAAATAATGTATTGAGATTGAAAATAAAAATGATTCTACTGTAATAATTACTTTGCTAAGATTCTAATTATAAGTCTTCTACACGGCTTATACAGATTCCAGCACTAGTCCTGGAACTTCATGAACCAATATCATCAACTCATATAATTTAGTCGTTGTTTTATTGCACAAAGGTGCATTAATAAAGATTTGAACAAACGACACCACCGAAACATAAATTTGCCAGTGCTATTTGTCTTCACTCTAGCAAAACGAGCATAACGTTGCACTACATTCCATGTCGGGAGAGCTGTTCTTACTTCATGCTCTAACGAGCTCTACGTTGAAGCCAGCCGTGGCCCAGTGGAACCAAGCGAAGACACCGACAGCATCACACCTCATTAGTCCTGGGTCGAATCCCAAATAAGCTACAAAAAAAAAACGCAACTGTGAAAGCCTGAAGTTTATTTTTGAATTATTTTTAGATCCGATTGAATATATGTGTCAAAGCAATAAGTAAATTTCATGTGATTTTCATATAAATTTTAATTAGATTGATTTATGAAATGCATATGATATTGTAGTAAAAAGTAAAGCTTATGCTTGTAGGCTTCAAATCCATTTCCGTTAATTCTTATAATTTTACCAATTTTCATTTATAATATGACGATTATATAAAAGCAACCAACTTATCAGCATTGTAAATGTATCAGCCCAAATAACAATTCAGTAACTATTTGGCATCCACTCTGATTTATAATGGTTTTATAACGGTAATGAACAATCCATTTTGTTTCAATACAGCATGTCAAAGTAAAAAACATTCCTGCTCAGTAATTCAGCTTTTTGGTTCTTTTTTTTCCTTTGGTTTGTTTTTTCCGTCGATCTTGTTTTCCGTGCTGAGCACCAATGCTACCGACGTGCCAGGAAGGCAGCTCCCACACCTGGACCCTACCTATCGACCCATCAACTCATGAACCGGGGACCAACGGCTTTACTTCCCATCCGAAGGAAGGCGTGATCAGAGATGTTATGCCTCAGAACATCCCGGCGGCGCCGACTAGGATTGAACCCAGGCCTACTGGGGTGAGAGGTAATCACGCTTACCACTACACCACCGGCGCCGTTAAAGCTTTTTGTTGTTTTAAAAACCCAGGCTATGCAAGAAAGTAAAAAACTGTCTTGTTTTAAAAATAAATTAAAAACAGTTTTCAATCCCTTCTTAAAACTGTTCTGGAATTCAAGCATTAACGTCATTAGTAATTGTTTATTAATGTCTTGATAATATACTGTATAAACGTATTCTATTATTATAAAAGCAACCAGATAACCATTAGGTTTTTGAATAGAGCAAAAAGCATTTATTGTTGCTTTTTAGGCTTTTCACAGTGCATCATAAACTCCCCACTTACTCTGTTTACAAATTGAGCTTAAAAGATGGTTCCTCATAGCTACTAAAAGCCAAATTTATGACAAAGAAATCTCGAAGGAGTCGTCTAGGATGAAAAATTCAAGTCGATTTCAGCAAAATTTACTTCTTTAGAAGAACCAGCACACCATCAACGACTGACCATCTGGTGGAGAAGAGTAAAGTGAGCGTGGCCCTGGAATTCATAAAACATTGTCAAAAGTTTAAAGCATACCAGCCTTCTCCAGATCTTGCGAATAGATGACAACCGACAGCAAACTACTGAAACTTTTAATTAGCGGAGATTAGCTAATTTTCGATCCATAGCAGCGATTTTATTCGGCGCAAGAATCAAATTTCATTCAGGCGTAAATCCCTGCATCGTTGGATGGTGCACTTCTGTGGGATCTTTTTCGAGATCGTTCAAAATGCGAAATGTTGTAAAACAGTATCGCAAACTATCTGAGCAACTGCTCCCAATCCATCGGGAGAAAACCGCCTGGAAGAATCCTGGATCCCACAGCGCAACTATCGAAAGATAAACAAACTTTGACGTTTAACTTTTGCAGGCAACTTTGCCTCCATAAATGCTGCCATAAATCTGAACGGGTTAGAATCAAGCAAAATGGCTTTAGATAAATATAATTCAGCCTGCAAGTTTTCTTCATAAAAGCCATTTTAAAACCTTGCTTGTTTTTTTTACAATCTTCGATTTTCGATCTATATTTCTTTGGATATAACTATATTTTGGTAAATTTAGCAATGAGCAAACATTTAAATGCGAAAATCATAAAAAAATCTCAGGTTAGCTCGATCTGAAAAATAATTTATTTTTTTCAATGACGTTTTACGAGAGCGGCCCTATTTTTTTTTCGATGTTTTCACGTTTTCGCATAACATTTAATAAGGCACTTAAAACTAGGCCACTTAACGAGAAGTATTGTAACAAATTTGGAAATTCAACACGATTTTTATACCATCAGTTTCTATTTTAATTATTTTGATAAGATCGGATTCATAAATCCTTTTCTATCTTGATTGATACTTTCCTAGTGGATTTAGCAAGCGGCTAGGGGAAATAGCTCGGAAAGGGTTTTTATTTTTGCTAAATAGCATTTGTTGTAGTTCTCAAATGGTTCTCAATGCAGCAAATCAATCTTGAAGAGCTTCGAGAATACACCCTTCAGAACCTTCTCCAGGGTGGGCCAACTAGACATATTCTAGTCTTAATGAGGTTTTGGTGGGTGCATTAATGACTAAATAGCCTTGACCAGGGTTGTATGAATGTTGTTTTATATTTGCTTTGTAGTATTTCATAAAACTTAATATGTTACTTGGGCAGGTATTCATATAGAATTTTTTTTCCCTTGATTTGTTTTCCGTCGATCTTGTTTTCCGTGCTGAGCACCAATGCTACAGACGCCAAGAAGGCAGCTCCCACACCTGAACCCTAGCTATCGACCCATCAACTCATGAACCGGAGACCAACGGCTTTGCTTGCCCTTCCGAAGGAAGGCGTGATCAGAGATGTTATGCCTCAGAACATCCCGGTGGTGCCGACTGAGATTGAACCGAAGCCTGCTGGGGTGAGAGGTAATCACGCTTACCACTACACCACCGGTGCCACTACATATAGAATTTACCTAACACATTTGCAGTCATATCGTTTTCATTGGATTTTCTTATAGCGCAAATTTATTAGACTTCCACATAACAGGAATATGTCATATTGGTTCAGTGTAGATGTCACCACATGACGTAAACAAAGGGATTGTCGTTCACCGCCGCAACGGTATTTCTCTATGGAAAACCAACTTTTTGTTCCACCATGTGTGTATGTCAAACAACAGACAAGAATGCCATATGAAAAGAGCTAATTTATGGTTTTCGTGGTGTAATGAAATAAATCCATACAAATTGAACCGAGTTTCATCTTCTTATACAGGTGCGCCGCGAAGCTTTCCCAGGTGCACCGCGGGCCCATTGAAATATATGTATATTACAATCCAGTTAGGTAACGTAACTTTTTACAAATTCATTCATGACCAGTGTCTAATATTCAAACATGCAATAAAAAATTCAATGTATCCTATGTTCAGTTCTGTAGTTCAGAAGTGGTCTCAAATCTCTCCCCCTGCAATAGTGATATCCAACCAACTATGCTTTTGTCGTAGCGGTGATAAAAATGTAAAACATCTGTCAAACGTGACTCACATCAGAATTTTTACATGTTAAATTGGAAATTTGCCTTATTTTGTACTTTTTTGGTGATCAAAAAGCTTGTAAAATTGTAGGAAAAGCATATTAAAAAAAAAAAAAAAACATCATTCTCTATAAAGAAATCCGCCCTTCTTTTCTATCAAATATTGGTGTGCCGCGGTTTTCTCGAAAAATTTCCAAATGCGCCGCGGTAGCAAAAAGGTTGGAAACCACTGTTATATACCATCGAATGACAATAATAATACCATAGAGGTAACTCTAAGACTAGAAGGTCCCGAAGAACAGTGCTCAACTTTTTGGCTCAGCTCTGGTACTCTCTTCGGTCCCAAGCTAATTGATGCACTCCTCGAAACATAGGAAAATCCATGAGCCCCTCATTTTATCTGTCAAATTTTCATAGCGAATCAAAACAAACATTGCGTAGTACTAGAATTTTGACTAAAATTGGGTACGTTAATCGATTTGCTTGGGACCAATAGGCTAGTCAAGTAGTGAGCCAATTTAAAATCGTTAGTTTCCACCGGTGATTGTACTCTTTTAAGCTAGTACCTCAAATTGTACATTTTGCAGTACTAGCTGCGTATACATTATCTCCAACTAACGGGTTTAAATTGGCTCAATACTTGACTAGGCTATTCGTACCAGAGCTGAGTCAAAAAGTTGAGCACGTTTGTTCGGGACCTACTAGACTTAGATTTACCTCTATGGTATCTCCCCACTCCGGCTCTCTTTAATCCGACATCACGGTCTCTTATGGAGTTTTTTTTTTAATATATTGGTGAGATTATCAAATTTGTCGGATTTGCGGGGGGATACTGTAATAAGTACGCTCTTACTCGCTGCAAAACCATTCTTTTTTTTCATCATCGACAATAATAGCAATAGCGTCGGAATCATCGATAGTATCCTAGCTCAATTCTAATTTGTTTCGATTAATTCGATGACAAACACATATTTTCGTTTTATAAATCATATGTTTAAACTTTTGGTTCTGCTCTGCTCAAAGACACACAAGACTACAAAAAAACGCTTCATAAACTGATTATGAATTGTGCATACGACTGAAAATAAAAATTACATTTCTCGTTGGCATCACTGGACTTCCTATGTCACTAATGTTAATTTTGACGTCGAACGCGCGTTCCGGATTGGTGGGCGCGCAACAATGAGATGAATTTTAAGCTTGGATTTTATTTATTGTAGGTACATCATTTCCGCATTCGCATAGATGAATAGAAGGCAAAGAACAGCTGACAGCGGATTTGAGTTCAAAAACTATACCATCCGACCAAGCCTCCAACTGGAACTGCTCGAAGGCATACCATGCCGATGTCAATCATATGTAATGTATAATTGACATCGATACCATGCACGGTGGCGGCCGCTACACTAACCATGCCATCGTCCATCATGAAATCTAGACTAACATTTGAAAGGGGTGGAAGAGCCAAAATTTAAACAAACCATATTTTGCCACATATAGAGAGAACAGTTCACAAACTACTCGATAAACACGAAAAAGTAGAAGAAAATATCCCTTCAAATCATCAAAAAGGTTTCTTCTTTCATGGCGTATTTCCAACTTTCAACTCTAATGATGCATCTCGTTGTTAGGCTTTGCACCAGAACTACGAATTTTATTGTTTAATATGCCAAACGTATTGATTCTGAAGTATCTAGTCACGCCTGATTTATTTGAAATGCATTCGATTGATATTTAACGTGTAAACAACGAACAAAAAGAAGACCAAAAAAAAAATCTCCGGGCGTAATTCCACTCTCACAAAATTTGCGAACGAAGAACCAAGGCGGAACAACAAACAAAAAATCTCGAAGGTGTACTTCCACGGCGTAGGTATCACCAGTGTTGGCAGTTCAAAGGGTGGAAGATCCGGGAGCTAACAACATGTAAGAAATTATCAGGGCGTATGATGTTTTCTTCTCAATTTCACGACAAAGAAAACTTTTTTTTAGTTTTAAGTGATGCATGATGATAGATTACACTATTAACTATATGCAAAGCTTATAAAATCATCCGGAAAATGGAAAGTCGTGAAATAGGATTAATTTTTAGGTCATCCAAATTGGGAAGCGATTTTCTCGATATGGTAATTTTGGAGTTCCACCCTTTTCAAATGTTAGTCTAGAAATGTTGCAGGATCGTCTTGGTAAAATCCACCCGCAACACGCAGAAAATGCACTGAGGTGTAAATCAACAAAACATGTTGTTATAATTCAATCCAAAATTTCTATTTGTTCCAGCTCATAAAAAAATGAGTGCAGCAGTCCATTTAAATCAAACCAACAAAATTGTTTAAATTTAAATCGGTTTAAGTGCACGTTTCAAACCTCAGTCTGTTCATTGCTATTTATAGTTAAAAAGTTCCTCCTTATGGAAAAACTGCCTTCAAACTTTACCCGCATAAACAATAATCATAAGAAACGCCTAGCCACCAAATCGAACAGAACATGATTAAACAAGCCGAATTGCAGCAATTCCCGCTGGCGGTGCAGCGTCATCCTCAGCAGAAACTTTAACAGGAATACCATAATCAAAATCTAGGACTTGCCCACCAGGTTTCTCTGCTCCTGATGAGTCAACCACCGCTCACGGTACTGGTGAATTTTCCTCCATTTTCGGCCGCTGCATACGTTGGGTACCCTGTGAACCATCGAATTTCGAGGAGCAGAATCGGGTCAACTTCAATCAAGGTCTGGTTCCGGAAATTCAACAGAACCATCCCTTATTGAACCTGCATCTTCACCATCAGCAGCTCAGCAGCAGCAGAATCACTTACAGCAGCACAACAATCGTCAAAAAATTTACCAACAATAACAAATCAACACCATGGTGAACGGAAAATTTTATTTTTTAACTACTAGGGGAAAAGTTGGCTTCGGCAATACCTTAACCTATTATCGTCAGGGAGGTAAACAACGTTCTTGAGAGCTCAATTTTGGCATGTGGATACATTGTGTTTCAGAGCAACTATTGGCCAAATTTGAGTGCTCTAGGATCATCTCAGGATTAGAAAAAAAAAACAAAAAACAAGAGATGTCAAAATACTGGGTTGCCAAACAAGCCATTATTTAAAAGCAATCAAAAGTCAAATTAATGACTTCTCGGCACTGCCGGTACAGCTGCGGCACACTGAGAAAAAAAGTTGGCGCAAAATAAGTGTGTAGAGTGACCACTAGACTGATGCAAAATTTGAAATTTTCGCTCCACAGTGTTCAAACGGTATCAAATCGGGTCCTGATTAGCCTCCGAAAGGTTAAACTCATTTGATAAGAAACTGACTTGGCACAAACCATTTGAAGTTTATATGGAGATTACTATGGGAAAACAAAACTTTTTGTTCATTGTCATTTAGCCTTTTTACAAATTGTACTGTTAACAAATTCTATTGCTATTCTTATGGGAATTTTTATCAGCTACAACTTTGCAGAAAATCTTTTTTCAGCCAAACGTCAAATTAAATAGTTATTAATTGTTTAAGAGATTGATAATCTTATGGCAAGATTAAGCAACTATATTGTGAGCAACACTGTATTCTGCAGTGTGACATAGTAGCCAAGGGTTTTTCCTCTATTCTACGCGCCATAAACACCAATGTTGCCTGCTAAACAGATGATTGAGCATAATCTTAAGACATCAGCGACTTGAATCATTAATAACTTTTGTTCCTTGCATTTGATCGAAAACTGGTCCTCAACAAAGTTGTAGCTGTGAAAATTTTCAAGAAGCTCAGCTATCATTTTCTAAAGTAGAGTAAGCTGGTGAATTTTGAGATACATATGAATCGAAATTATGGTTTCTCCATAGTAATTCCCATATAAACTTCAAATGGTTTGTGCCAAGTCAGTTTCTCACTAAATGAGTTCAAATTTTGGAAGGCTAATCAGGGCCCAATTTGGAACCGTTTAAGCACTGTGGAGCGAAAATTTCAAATTTTGCATCAGTCTAGTGACCACCCCTTGGCCTGATCCGAAAAAAGTATCTCCTGAACAATTTTGATTTTGGTACTTCCGTCACATTGTTGTCACACGGCAGCACTATAATCGAGGTTTTCACCAGTCTTTCGACAGCGTCGAAACTGTTTGAGACCATCTTGAGTGAATTTGTCCTGAATCGCTCGAAGAACTACATTTCAACTGACCAGCATGGATTTATTCCCGGTAGATCGGTAGCTACTAACCTTTTGGATTTCATCAGTACAAGCATCACCGCAATGGAGGATAAGGCACAAGTCAACGTCATATATACTGATCTGAATGCTGCATTTGACAAAATCGACCAGAAGGTATTGTTATGCAAGCTTTTCCGACTAGGAGCGTCTGAGCAACTTAGGTCGTGGTTACATTCCTACTTGACTGGACGAACTCTTCGAATACGACTAGGATCTTGTGTCTCTTCTACGTTTACCAGCACCTCTGGAGTGCCTCAGGGAAGTAAACACTTTTGTTTACGTTATTCTTCAACGATGTAGCAGCTTTGTTGAGAGTTAAATGCAAGCTCGTTTATGCAGATGATCTTAAGCTATACGTCATAGTTCACACGATTGAGGATCGTCATCGTCTTCAAGCTCTGCTAGATTTGTTTGTGGATTGGTGCCGTCGCAATAAGCTCATTATCAGCGTTCCATAGTGTGCAGTGATGACGTTTCACCGCTCTAAGAGTTCAATCTGCAATATAACGCTTCGCAGAGTAGAACGTATGACTGATCTTGGTATTCTTTTGGACCCAAAATTGACCTTCAATCTTCACTATTCCTCGATCATCTCTAAGGCGAATCGTCAACTGGGCTTTTTTTTCGAAGATTGCACGAGATTTCAAAGACCCTCACTGCTTGAGGGCACTATATTGCTCTTTAGTTCGGCCCATACTTGAGAATGCATCTGTGATCTTGTGTCCATATGATCTAGTGTGGAATCTCCTAATAGAACGTGTTCAGAAAAGATTTTTGAGGTTGACTTTGCGCAGCCTGCCGTGGCGCGATCCAATGAATTTACCACCTTATGCATACCGATGCATGTTATTGGACCTGGACACATTGGAACACAGAAGAAAAATGCAACAAGTCTTATTTGTAGCGAAACTGCTTTCACAATTAAACTTCCGTGTTCCTCAAAGGATGTTGCGGCATTCACCCTTACTACAGCCAAGCTTCCATCGAACTGCATATGGATACCATGAACCAATGTCTGCGATGATTCGGGCATTCTTCGCTGTGGAAGAAGCATTTGAATTCGGAGAAACATCCCAAGCAACATTGTAAGTTAAATCGAGGTTTTAAAGTATTCTACAAGTCTAAATCATGGTCTTCAGAACACTCATAAAACCAAAATTGTTGCTTGAGATCGAACCAATTTCGAAACCGATTGAGAAGATTGTGATTTTTTGTAATCTGTTTATCTGTTGCTTTTTTGTGTATTATCTAAGTTTACTTCATTAAGGCAACTACTGTCAGATGAATTACAATAAATAAATAAATGAATAAATAATCACAGCAAATCTAGTCGGAAATTTCAATCGTCATTGCATTTCATTCCATCATTCCATTCTTCCCAAGCTGCTCATCGAGGAAAACCCCTAGCATATTTTCTCACCGCTCACTTCTCACTTGTCACTGGCAGGGAAACCTTGCCCACCTCCACCCGGACCTAGCACTTCCACTTGCAGACGCTGCTTGATTTTCCTCATTTGTGTAAAATTAGAAACGCGTTTGTTCATTGGCTAATGACCGTCAGAGCTAAGAGCTAGGAGTCCAAGAAGTGTGCTTGTTTGTGTTGTGTCTATATACGATTGCATACACATAGATGCTGGGCACGGAAAAGGGGAGCACCTACTACACACAGCCTGGGGCCAAAGCCACCGCAACTGCGCAGTTCAGACCTCCGAAGCGATGTTGGTTACTGCTCCTGTCTTTGGTTGTATTTAGAACGATTTTCCCCACCCACACATGCACCGGCACACAGACAAATTCCGAGCAGAGATCCCTCTGGCTGTTGTTGTGTATTAAATACTCTCAGTTTTCATAATTATTCCCGCATCCTTCCTCGATCCGTCCATCCTGACGCCAGTGCTGCTCCTGAGGGGAAGGGATGAAACAATGAGAATAATTATTTAATTTTTTCCTTCTCGCTCGCCGACACTTGCCTCGCCACACATACTCCACACTCGCGCTCGTATACATTCGAGATTTGTGGGTGTTGCCAACGATTGCGAGAGTGCGAAAAATTGCAAATAGCCAATACTTGACGCCGACTCATTTCTTCCCGGATCCCTTTTCCGTTGTACATAAGGTAAATTAATTAATTAAATGCTTCTCAAAGGGTGTTGGCTGGAAGCTGACCCCGGCTGACTTCATCTCAATAAAGCAGAGAAAATGTCTCTCTTCGACTGGCTTTTATGTGGGCAGGTCATTGCAATCCCGCCGAAAATCTTAATTACTTTAATTGCAAAAATCCTGAAACATTCGCTCATCGAAGGCGCTAGCTGGTGGCAGTCGTTTAACCCGAAAAATGGGAGATTTTTTCCCATATCTTTTCGCCCACTGGGCGAGAGTCACACCGGAAAAGAACCCATCCAAAGTCCACGCGCGCAAGTGCAACGAAATGCTCTCATCCTTTCGTGAGGTATACCCCTCCAGCGGAATTTTACTATATTTTCTTCACGATCTCCGTCCGTTACATGGACGACGCTCCAAGACAGACAGCACAGTTGCATCGAAACTAACACCGAGGCAAACACTATCGCGAGTTCCCCCCCTGGCAGTGGGTTGCATCTCCCATCTCCACCACTCGAGCGCCAGAAGGGACAGTGTATTGGTGCTAGGTGCAGAATGGAAGATGCATGTACTTTAATTATTAAACTTCCCCTCCCGGAAGTGACGGCAAAATAATATCGAGACAAGCTGGAGAGCATTCGGGATGAACAACGAATAACAACGAAAACAAACAGGGAGTGAGGAGTAGAAATGGGTGAAAAAGACTAAAAAAATATAAAACTTTGGAACAACGAGAGCAGCTTCAAGCTAGATGGCAGGATGAGGCAAAGAATAAAAAAAATCGTTGAATGAGGAAAAAGCATCCTCTTGCACAATGCTGCTCCAGGACTCTGCAGGCAAGAAATTATGCGGCACGGTGGGTTTGTGTGCGGGTTGTGTATTTGAAATATTAAAAATTATTGGAACTACAGGGCAGGTTGTATGAGCAAAACCAAATGAACTTTGAACCTTGAAGGATCAGAAGCTAAGATTTGCCAGCAGAAGAAAATATTTCAGCCATACAAAATTATCTTGATACCAGAAATGGTATGGATTAGCATGGCTTAGGAGGGAACATATCAAGAAATATTATCTGAAATGCCACAATATCGTTTCAATACCAAACACAGAGAGGTACCGTTGCACAGTGGGGGTTATAGGGACAAAAATGATTAAAATTGTCTGCTGCTGAAATCCCCCTATGTATAATTTGTTTCTTTTAGGTAAAGGGTGGAACGAGCAAAAAGTAGTCACACAAAATTAAGTGTAGAATTTTTTTGTTAGTACATTAATCATCTATATTATGTTATTTTGGGAGCTTACTCTTACATGAAGCCCTTATATTGTTGAGTTCACTCTATGTTTTGCCAAATACGAATTTACGAATTTCACGGTTGACCCCGTCCATTATGTTTTGCGCAACCTTATTGTATTGTTAAATTAAGTCATTTGATAATGTTCGCCATTTTTTTAACGTTGTCAATTTATTCAGGATCCTTCTTGAGGTTTCTCGTGATGATTGTTAAATTTTTTAAAAATGGCCGAAGTATAATGAATTTGGTGGGTTCTACAATTTTCGTTACAACTGCAACGTTGATGGTTTCAAACAAATTTCATGTAACTTTACCGCAGTGACAAGACACGAGATCAAGCCAATACAGCTTAGGGTATCAGTGGTTTCTAATAAAAAGCAATAAGCATTTGTTCAAACACTCGGGCACGTGCATATTCTGACTGCTGGTGCCAGTTGTCATAAAGACAATTGCTCTTCAGATCACCAGTGCAAATCACCTGCCCGACCAAATAGTTTTCTTGAAAATTACATCTGATTTTTTTGCCTAAGTTGCCATGAACTAGTTCTGTTCCAGTTGCCAGGAAGCTGACCAGGAAGCTGTTTCTCTTGTTTGGTAGCTTTCTTAAAAACTGAATTAAAAATTCCAAAACCAAAAATTGCAAGAGATCTCGTAGATACACACCTTCGACAATCAACGATTGTTATTTTTTAAAGTGTACGCTAAACAGAAATGTGCTATATTTAAGTTGAACACTTTTTGCTCGTTCCACCCTTTAATCAATTAAATGTATCCTTTTCGTAAGAAAGTTTGAACATACTGAGAGGCTAGCACATATCATCGGTAAGAGACTTGTATGTGAGAAAATTTGAGAACGCTTGCGCAAAAAGACTAGGGTGGGAAACGGATTCAAAACTCAAATGTCATTATCCAAATACATCCAATGTGCCCGTGTACTGAATGGGAATTGTGGGTTCGAATTCCACCGGTGCCCTTAGATTTTTTCGCAAATTTTCTCACACACACGTCTCTTACCGATGATATGTGCTAACCTCTCAGTGTGTTCAAACTTTCTTGCAAACAATTGAATGGACTGCAATTTTCTAAACCGTAAATCAAAAAAGATACCTTTTTGATTTACGGTTTAGCAAATTGCAGTCTGTATCGGTGCATGCTATGGTAGCACTAATGTTGAGCCTATTCTTACTTTTTTTATAATGCGTTTATTTTTCCAGGCTCATTTGCTGTAGCTTTGCGGAGCCTTCTATTCTACCTTAAAAATCCATAAAATATCTAAACATTCTCGATTTAGACGATTTTTTTCAGATAGTTATACCAGTAAAAAATGAGCCGTCAAATGCACCTGGTTTTTTTTTTATCTTCAAACTAATGTCTGAACTTTCTGAATATTTTATTCGTCGTAAACATTGTTTTTCAAAATGAAGTTAATTACCTTTATGAAGCGGATTGCCTTGTTACCGTTTGTAACATTTGTTGATGTATTTCTGTATGTTTATCGTATTCTGCATGTCCATTTGAATTTAAATAATAATTGCCAATTTGATACCCCTAGTTTTAGTACACTATACAGTACCACAGTTTACTACCAACTGCTGGAATAGGTGATGAGCCAAAAATTTGAGTTCAGTGGAACATAAGAGAATGGGTACGAGAAGTACAGAGAAAGGGAACGGCGAGTAGCACGGAAACTTCTTCCGCCACTTGCCAAGTAACCTTAAACGAGAGCAGTTGAACAATCTAAAAAAAACCGTTAAAATTATATAGAAGACAAGTAAGAGTGTCATAGTAGCAGGATTGGAGCGAGAGAGTCAGGTATGGTACAGGGATTGAAAAGGTCACATGTCACAATCGGGCCTAAGACCGTTTCTTTTGTGCACTATAGGACCCGTTAAGTTTTTCTATTAAGAACGCTCGATCGAGGGGTTCGGCCAGATCACGCCGACAGGCCTTCCGTGAGCGATTGACCGCTGGAGAGCCAGTTCCGTTCGACGGCCCGGAGGATAGGACCACTTTGGACCTTTCCGTTCCGAACGAGTTCCAACCGAATTCATACCCCGATCGTTCCCGCAGAGCCACAGAATCATGAGAGGGACCCACCAGTACCCCGTGTAAGGTGCCGGGACATAACCTCCCACCGAAGAAGACACCTCTCCACAGTCCACCATTGTGACTTGGCATACCTACTGGCGCCACCAAACGCCCTTAAGCAACCACCGTCACCATCACCAACACCGTAGTCTCCGGTGTAACCACGGCCAGCGTCACCGCCATAATCGCCGCCACTACGGACGTTAACAACGCCGAATCCACCACCAGCCTGTACAGCATCACCACCGCCGTATCAACCACCACCACGTGCAGCATCACCGCACAAAAGACCCAGCAGTCGCCGGCCGGCCAGGTATCTGAAGAAAACCTACACTATACACGCCACACACACACACCCATAGAATGTAATTGGTAGGGAAATAAACCTCTAAAGTGTAATTCATTAGCTTTTTCCCTTCAATCACACTATATCCGAGTTCTGATTAGCCCGGTAAATCACTCCAGCCGACCTTGAGGCTAAGAATTGCCCTCCAGATCGAGCTAGCCATCAAAAGAGGTCGTTGAATGACCCACCCTCATTGGTAGGCCGTTGCTTAGCCAAGTCCGCCGAGGTGTTTGTCCTGGTAGCCCCCTAGGTACCCCACCCTAGCAGCAACAGCCTTTACACTGTTTATATATAGAGCTTATTTGACCCCATATTCTCCTATAAAGTATCCAATAGCTACCCGACGGTTACTTATTGACGGTGAAAACATAATTAGTAACTTTTACTTAAATTGTTTGACAAAATAGATTATTAAACACGCTTCAGGTGGGCTTCGTGGTCGTGCGGTAAGCGGCGTCACCCGTCGTTCAGGCGTATTGTGAGTGCCACGAAGTGAGGGTTCGATTCCCGCTCCAGCCGGTGGAACTTTTCGCAACCCGGAAATTTCCTTACTGGTCTACTGGGTGTTGTATGTTGTCCATTGTCTAGTGTTAAGTATTCAGTCTGTACAACCTCTGGTTGAAGACGGTGTCAATTGTCTTTTTTTAATAAAAATCTTTAATATAAGGTATGTGGCAAAATGAGCGCTAAAACACACATTAATTGTAGCATGCGCAAGTGGGATCGATTCCTTCTTTTTTTTATTATGAAAACATAAATATATTTCATAGTTGGAGATGCTTAACGTCAATATCAGACCAAGGGGTGGTCACTATACACACGTATTTTGCGCCAACTTTTTTCTCAGTTTGCCTCACGTGTGCCGACAGTGCCGAGAGTGTCATCAGACAGAATTTTTTGTTTGTATAATGGAATGTTTGAAAACCCGATTAATTAGACAGTTCACATGTTTTGTTTTGAAGAAACAAAACAAAAAGCAGTGGAATCCTAACCCAGATCATAACTGTCGTGACTCTCGGTTCGTTGCTCCCAAATTCTATCGGAAAAGGACTACGCTGAACATAACAAGCAACGGCCTCGACCACCAAATCGCAGCTTCCAGCGAGAACGTTCTCCGGGGGAGGCATTTCCATTTTCCGTCAGCACAATAGCTGGATTGGAGTATGATGAGGACTTAGATGAATCATAGGTGACGGTGGTAAGTAGACGAACCGAACGTGCATCATCAGAGGAAACTGATCTAGTAGTTTTTTCACATTATGATGAACGCTTCCGGGAGGAGTTTCATCATCGAAGGCCAATTCATCGATGTCAGTTACGATGAAGAACGAATCAAGGAAGTGTCGGTTGGCTGATCAACGAAGTGGTGAAGCATTACGAAATCAAACATGGTAAACGACCACTGATAAAACTACTACATGGATAGAAATCTCCTTATACCTTTTGGCAAATTTCTATTGCTGATTATTCATAAAATGTATAAGTCAACTAATAAGCAGACGCATTGCAAAAAGTTAATGAAGATCGTCAAATGAAATGTATAATCGGTCACACATACCTTTTATGCATTCTAATAGGACCTATGTGGCTTATCTTATGGAATGTTTAAGGCTGATGTTTTGGCAAAAATGTATAGGGAAACGCTCCTATAGTTGCGGTACGTTAGAAGCGTTACCCAACAAACAATTTTAGCTGCAGACTAGCTTATACAGGCAAATATTAGCCGTATAAGCCATTTTTTGGCTGTATAAGCTAATCTGCAGCTAAAATTGTTAGTTGGGTAGGTTCCTATAGTTGTGTATTGAGTCTCCATACACAACTATAGGAACCTAACGCTTCTAACGTACCGCAACTATAGGAGCGTTTACCCTAAGTGGAACACATGAATAAAATAATTGATTTTCGTTTCGTGTATTACCGGTACTTCTTCTCCGCCAAGCCTATACATTAGACTGCCAATGAATGTATGGGAAAAATTTGACCATCAAATTTCGCTAACAAACCATATACAAAATGTTTATTGCCTCGAACAATGACCCTATGCAAAATTTGAGCTCAATCGGACATGATTTAGGGGTGGCGCAAATGCGTCAAAGTTTGACTTTTTTCACTCTCGAAAATCTCCCAAGCTATAAGGAAATATATGGCTAAGTATAAAACAAGTATTTTTTCAACTTTTCAGGCAAATGTTCCTCTTGTGTGAAACTCATGATTCCCAAAAAAAAAAACAGATTAAGATATTTTTACAATTGATTTCAGGAATTTCTGATTCCAAATGTTGTATATGGTTTGTTAGCGAAATTAAAAATTACCATTTTCGCTGGCAGTCTACTATATATATTTTATTTCAAGCGCTGGGTTACCAGGGTCGTGTCTGAGAGCTAAACCAACTCACCGATGTTGAATTTCAACAACTGACCAATCAACAAAATACAATTCCACTTAACCTCCTTCCGGTGTGATTTCAGCTCCGTCACGAAGCATCCCACCCAAAATTGATCTACCAACGTCTTCAACGTTTCCTTCACTTCCTCCTTCAGGGTCACGCTCTCCCCACTAATTAACTCACTAATCACATTCCGAATCGGCAGCAGTCCCTTTCATGGTTCCATCAAACTGTTCTGAATCACCAAAGCCTTCCGCATCAGATCCTTGAACAGTTCGATCTTCTTGAGTGGAGGTTTTCCGATCTCTCAGTCTTCCAGCAGCGACTCCAGCGATGACCTCGCTCATCCTAATGTTGTGAAAATATGTGCGTGGTTGAAGTTTTGAAATCAAAAATTGGATTGTGTCAACAACAATGTTTAACATATTGACACATGCACAGAGCAGGTGCAGATATAGTACAGTGTTGCTAGTAACTTTAAATATAATGAAAATTTCTAACCATGGGCGCCAATGAATGTACCCAGGTGTACCCATCTGTATTTTTGTCACACTGTGCGGAGTAACCAACCCTTTGTATCAGACTTAAAGTGAATTTTTTATACGAAAGATGAGGAGATGAAAGTATAGAATTGATAGTTCCGTTACAGTATGGCAGTGTGAAAATTGAATATAGAAAGTAGAAAGCAAGCAAAGAACAATTTTGAGGAAGGTACGTATCGGATCGCAACGGGACGTCAAAATCGTCATCGGTGACATGAACGCTCAGGTAGGACGGAAGGCAATGTATAGACCGGCAATCGGGCCAAACAGCCTGCATGCCGTATAGAACGACAACGGCCAACGATGCGTGAACTTTGAAGCCTCTCGGGGTGTGATAGTTCGAAGTACCTTTTTCCCCCGCAAGGATATCCACAAAGCCACCTGAAGGTCACCTGACCAACACACAGAAAACCAAATCGATCACGTTCTAATCGACGGGAAATTCTTCTCCGACATGTCCGCAGTGCGAACATAGATTCGGACCACTACCTAGTTGCAGTATGCATGCGCTCAAAACTCTCGACGGTGCATAACACACGTCGAAGTCGAACGCCGCGACTCAACATTGAGCAACTACGGGACGCCGGAGTTGCCCAGGATTACGCGCAACAGCTGGAAGTTGCACTACCCACGGAAGAGCAGCTTGGCGCAGCTTCTCTTGAAGATGGCTGGAGGGATATCCGTTCCACCATAGGTAGTACTGCTGCAGCGGCACTAGGTACTGCAATCCCGGACCGAAGAAATGACTGGTTTGACGGCGAATGCAATCTGTTAGTAGAGGAGAAGAATGCAGCACGGGTGAGAATGCTGCAACACGGCACGAGATTGAATGTGGAGCGATAAGACAAGCGCGGAACAGACAAAACTCGGTTTTCCGAAGGAAGAAGCTTCAGCAGGAAGACCGAGATCGCGAGGCGATGGAAAATCTGTACCGCGTAAACGACACACGGAAGTTCTATGAGAAGCTAAATAGTTCGCGAAAAGGCTACGTGACGCAAGCCGATATTTGTTTATTTGTTTATTGTTTATCAGTCAACAGGTAAAATGTTTACCCCAATGACACTTGTTCTACAACTACAACAAAACTAACGAATAACATAAATTAACATAAAACTCGTTTAAAACTACGCTTATTTGTTTCTCGTGACACGTTGAAATCGTACAAATAAAAACACCGGTTGAATACACGGGACATGCTTCGCAAAGGGTCGTGTAAGCCATAATTAGTTCTTGCCGGAGGGATGGTGATAAACGAGTGCGACCGACTGTCAATGTTGCCTTGCAGAAGATCCCCAACAAAGCACGCTTTTGCCACGTTGCGTCTTGCTTCTAGTAATTCCAGATTTATAAGTAGACAACGGCTTTCATAACTGGGCAGGTTGAATGGATCTCTCCACCTAAGATGACGTAGAGCGAACCGGACGAATTTTCGCTGAACAGCTTCGATCCGTTGAATTTCATTCTGGTAATAAAGAGACCAGACGATAGACGAATACTCCAAGATAGGGCGCACAATTGAGCAGTATAAAGCTTTTAGGCAGTAAACGTCCTTGAACTTTTTGGCAAAGCGAAATAAAAATCCTAGTTGCGATGAGGCTTTAGACACAACGTATGCCACGTGATCCTTGAAGGTTAATTTTGTATCAACCAGAATTCCCAGGTCCTTGACTGTCAAATCACGTTGTAGATTCACGCCTCCCAAAGCATAGCTAAAATGGAAGAGTGATTGCTTGCGGCCAAATGAAATAACCGAACATTTGGACACGTTTAGCGACATTCGATTAATATGACACCATTCAGCGAAGGCTTCCAGTTGTTGTTGCAGAAAAAACGCGTCTTGTGGTTGCTTAATCATGTAGTAAAGCTTCAGGTCATCGGCATACGAGAGTTTTAGGCATTTCAAGATGAAATTGACATCGTTCATATACAGCAAGAATAGAAACGGCCCCAAGTGACTTCCTTAGGGAAGAACGAACCAAACCGGAAAGGAGGGCGAAACGTGGTCTCCAATTTTGACGGACATACTTCGACCGTTTAAGTAGGATCGAAGCCAGGAAAGCAAGTTACTGTTCATTCTTAGCTTGTCGAATTTAGCAACTGCGATTTGATGATTCATTTTATCAAACGCCGCGGATAAGTCTGTGTAAATGTGTAAATGACGTCTACTTGTTGACCATTTTGACCTTGTTGGCGGATCACGAACGAAGTGAAACAATTTAGTTGTCGTCAAACGGTTAGCCATAAATCCGTGCTGATCAACCGAAATGTAGTGTGCGTAGTTCTGAACCAGCTTATGCAGAACGATCACCTCAAACAGCTTAGAAATGGCGCTCAACGCAACTATGCCCGATATTTCGAAACAATCCGCTTGCAGCCTTTTTTGAAAACTGGGAAAACATACGACTGCTTCCAGCAGTTTCGGAGTACACCAGTAGCCAAAGATAAGTTGAATACTCTTGCTAGTGGTGTTGCAAGTGTATCCGCGCAGCATTTGAGGACAAGCGATGGAATCCCATCCGGACCACATCCCGTGGAGGATTTTAAATCCTTTCCGGCTGATATAACCATATCGTTCGTGACCACGAACTGTATCCCAGAGGTCGAAAGTCGAGGAACATTTCTGGTGACGACGGCTACATCCTGCGGGTCGATGTGTTCATTAGTGAAAACATTGCTGAATTGAGAACGGAACAGGTCGGCGATGTCAGTGGTGGAATTAGCTTCGAACAATCCGTTGGTCATCGTAGAGGGCAGTCCGGATTCCATCCGTTGGTTATTGATGTAACGCCAAAAACTTCTGGGATTTGTCTTGAAGCGCCTTTGCAGATGGTCATGATATGCGTTGTACAAACGATTATTAAGTTGGTTGTATTCAGTGCTCGCCGCCATATATCTCGTTCTCGTGCAGTCCGTGCGATAGTTGCTATGTCGTCTGAGAGCTGCCCGCTTCACAGTCTTAAGATGTTTGAGGTCAGCATTTGACCAGGCTGGCTTAGCCGGCTCGTGTCTAGACTTCACGGGAACGAACTGATCGATGGCATACCACAGGATACCAGATATGGTCGACGCAGCGAGGTTGGCATCACAATTTTGAAGCACCTCGTCCCAATCGACATGTGCGAGGAACTCGTTCATGTTGTTGAAGTCAGCCTTTCTGAAATCATAGGCGATGCTTTCAGAGATATCTTGGAAGCGTTGCTGTGGATTTATCTTGAATTCCATCAGTACAGGAGGATGATGCCTGCAGATTTTAACGAGCGGTGATGGAGCTTGCATAACTGTGCTGTGCTCGCAAAGTTCCTCACTGACAACGCATAGATCAAGCGTACGATTGTTTTCATTTGCAATTCCACTCATTTGTCTGAGTCCAGCGGTGCTATACGCATCAAGCAGCTTCCGTGATGCCAGGCTAATGGAGGATCGTGATGTAATCGGGTACAGGGAACCATGTGGACTACGCTGCCAAGAGATCGAGCTCAAGTTGAAATCGCCTAGGATGATAACGTTGTCTCTTGGTGCTAACTGCGAAACCACCCAGTTAAGCGAATCGAAATGCTTTTCGATCAAAGATTCATCGATTACTCGATCAGGGGGAATATACACAACGCATAGGTAGAGTGTTGCATCGACAGTGGCAATTGCGATCCATATTTGCTCAACCGCCGAGCCATCAGGAGGGTAGAGCGTACGGGATTTAAAACTCGAGCGAACAACCAGCAAAACACCACCTCCAGTGCTTTTGTATTTGGATATGTGCAAGGACTTGGACGGTAACCTTCTCACGAACGAGTGTGCGGTGATTGAGAGGTGGAAGCAGTACTATGACGAGCACCTCAACGGTGAAGCAGCAGAAAACGAAGGTGGCATGGCAACAGACCTTGGAGCACGCGCAGAAGACGACCGGCCCCTGATCTTCAAGAAGTTGAGGAGGAGATCGGTCGGCTGAAGAACAACAAAGTAACTGGTGTAGATCAACTTCCAAGTGAGCTATTAAAATACGGTGGTGAAACACTGGCTAGAGCGCTGCACTGGATAATTGCCAAGATTTGGGAGGAGGAGATATTACCGGAGGAGTGGATGGATGGAAGGTGTCGTATGCCCAATCTACAAAAAGGGTGACAAGTTGGATTGCTGCAACTTCCGCGCGATCACACTGCTGAGCGTCGCCTACAAGGTACTCTCCCAAATTCGATGCCGCCGTCTGTAACCATTTGCAAGACAGTTCGTGGGGTAATACCAGGCGGTATTCATGAGTGCCCGCGCTACCACGGACCAAATATTCGCGATTCGGCAGGTTCTGCAGAAATGCCGCGAATACAACGTGCCCACACATCATTTGTTCATCGAATTCAAATCCGCATACGACACAATCGATCGAAATTAGATATGGCAGATTATGCACGAGTACGGATTTCCGGATAAACTGACGCGATTGGTCAAGGCGACGATGGATCGAGTGAATTTTTCCCGCGTCTTCACTTGACTACCTTCCATCTAAGCCGCATCGAAACAGACAATAACGCAATTTACAGGATGTAAGCAATACACTTCAAAAAGAAACTATGCAAAGTTTGGTTAATACCCGCCTAGTAGGAATGAAGATACAGCCAGTTGTAAGTGTTGCAATAATTTCGTGTTCGCCCTTTATTTTTTTGAACTTATCTAGTTTTGGGTTTTCGCTCAATAATGCTATGAAACTAGACTACCATGCATCGTCATTGATTTATAGCAACTGTAACATAGTCGCGACGCATGGTAGTCTAGTCGCATAGCAGTATTGAGCGAAAACCCAAAACTTGATAACTTCAAAAAAATATAACTCGTGAACGAAAAAAAACACATAGCTGATTTTTTGATATGTTGTGAAAAAAAGCCTAAATGATCAGGGAAAATTTAAAAACGTATTGCACCGTATGTCTATGAACCATGAAGATCATAAAAAAATACAAATACAATCAATGTTTTTCAAAACACATACAAATTTAATGCCACTACAACTTTCCTTAAAAGGCTTTTCAATTACCTTTCATTTGATATTTTGATCTTTGAAATCGGACCATTTTTTTAAGAAAAAACTACTAATTTTTACGAAATTTTAAGAACCCCTATATTTTTTGGCTATGGAGGCTTTGTAATTTTTTTTTCCGCGGATCTTGTTTTCCTTAGTACCAATGCTATCGACCCATCAACTCATGAACCTTGGACCAACGGCTTTGCTTCACTTCCGAAGGGAGGCGTGATCAGAGATTTCATGCCTCAGAAAATTCTGGTGGCGCCGACTGGGATTGAACCGAGGTCCTTTGGGGTGAGAGGCAATTACGCTTACTACTACATCACCGGCGCCGCAAAAGTATATATTTCATATATAACATATTAGCAATTACAGTGGCTGCCAAATTCAAACCTTTTTGTCAGTGCTGTGTAGTGAAATTTGAACTAAGCAGCCAATTTTTTTCCATTGGGTGCATGGACTCGCATAGAAAATTATTACAACACTCATTTGAATATTGCATTGTACGTTGTGATGTGTTCAGAATCACTTCGGCAAGTATAGAATCACTTCAGAAAGGTTCTAAATCTCTTAGAAAGCACTATATCAATTTAAACATGTTCGAAATTGCTTCGGAAAGTACTGAATCACGTTGGCATGTTTTGAATCACCCCAGAAAATTTTATAATCGCTTCAGAAAATGCTGTTTTACTTTAAAAAAAATTAAAGTCACTTGGGAAAGTACTGAATTATTTCAGAAATGTTACTAATCACTTCGGAAAGTACTGAATTAGTTCAGAAACAATCATCACTTCGAAAAGTACTGATGCATTCAATGTTTTTAATCACCTCAGAAAAAACTGAATCACTTAAACAAATTCTGAGCCACTTCTAAAAGAGCTGAATCAAAGCGCTGTACGGCCTCAAGCAGTCGAGCCGTGTATGGAACGGAAAACTGGATGCCGTATTGCGAGAATTCGGACTGCAACGATCACAAGTAGATACGTGCCTGTACTGGATCCTGGATGGTGACATTATGCTATTTGTGACGATATACGTAGATGACCTGCTGATATTTACAAACAACCTGGCGTTGAAGAAGAAACTGAAGAAATTTTTGATGAAGAAGTTCCAAATGAAAGACTTGGGTGAAGCTTCACACTGCCTGGGAATTCGAATTGTCAGAGATCGAGTGCAAGGACATCTTTCGTTGGACCAACAATCTTATATTCAAGAGATAATCCAGCGCTTTGGGATGACGGGTGCTACTCCTGTAGCAACTCCAGAAGATCCAAGTCTGAGACTAGATAAATCGATATCTCCCAAACCGGCTGAGGAGGCAGCACAGATATCAAGAGTACCCTTCAAGGAAGCACTTGGATGTTTGTCATATGTAGCGCAAACTAGTCGACCAGATATTGATACCAGATACCTGAAGGGAACAGCGCAGAAAAGGTTGCTGCACACTAAGGTTGATACTGGAGGCTTTCAAGGGTATAGCGATGCCGATTGGGGAGGAGATCCTGATGACAGAAGATCGACAACAGGTTACTTGTCCACCATGCAAGAGGCTGCCATATCCTGGAATGTGAAAAAGCAACCAACTGTAGCCCTTTCATCATGCGAGGCGGAATTTATGGCGTTTCGTGGGCTATTCAAGAGGCGATGTGGTGGAAGAATCTGCGTTCGGAGCTAACAAAAGTTGAAGTAATGCCAATCTACTGCGAAAATCAGTCGGTAATCAGCATCGTGAACAATGGTTCGTATAATCCAAGAACAAAGCTACTATTTTGTACACGAAGCATTGGAGCAGCAAACAGTGAAGCTCGAATACATCTCGACAGCAAACCAACCTGCGGATGGATTCACGAAACCGATGACCCTTTTGAAGCAAGCTAAGCTACGCCAATTCTTAGGGTAACCCGCGATTTTGTTACGTTAGCAAGTATTTAGAGAATAAACGTTCACTCCACTTTGTTCCTTCAAACCTGAAGCACCGTTTTTCCTTTTAACTCTGCAAGACTCTTTAACACTTTTAAATAGGATCAGGCGATCTTCAGGGAAAGATCGATCTCGACGGATCGATTTTATTTACGGCACTAGAATCGATCCACAGATTAATCTTATTTGGGGCCTCCCTTAGGTAAATCTGTCGGTAAAGACGCAGCTACAAAGCAAGACCATGCTGGAAGTGGCTGGGTTCGATTTGAAGGTTCGAAGGCTTGAGGCTTGATCTGATCTGGCAGGGAATTTGCAGCTGCGGCCAGAAGACAAAGGTTTTCGTCACTGAGAAAATGATGAACTAGGAGGTTTACAAAACCGAATGTCTCTAGAAGTGAGTTCTGCCCTTCATCCAGTCACATAATGGTCCAGAGATATTTTGGCCGGATCTTGCAAGTTGCCACTGCAACCGGGAAGTACAAAAATGATACAATGACAACGGAGTCCATTTTGTTCTTGAATGACTACCCGCGGTCACCCACAACCACAGCGCTGTTTTTAACCAAATACGTAAACAGGAATTTTTTCAACTATTCTGCCACACAACGATTTTGACAGCTTTCGTCACTATCACGAAATGAAAATGATCTTCACAGGATGCCATGGCAGTGACAATGCATTCAGTGACGATCATGTGCATTTTATGTTTACTGCTAAATTTCTAGCAAAATTAAATGCTTTAAGTAAAATACATCCATAGAGCCATAAAGTTAACATGCCTGTCTTTAACTGTATTTATAAGAATAATGTGAAAGAGAATGCACAAAATTACACTTTTTGTTACCAGTTGAATTAAAATTAAATGAGATTTTAACGATGGTTTAGGTCAATTCATCCAGTGACAACCCTACACTTTGATCTTAGCCTTTAGGCCGAGAAGCGATATCCAGTGACAACCCAAGTAACATGTATTCATGGAATTATGGTAGGTAAACTTCTTACCTGTTATTGAACTTGTATATTGCTTGGGAATGTCAAACATAGTTTTGCCAAGAGCTTTTGAGTGGGTTGAGGTATTTCCTTTTAATTCTGTTATAATTGCTTATCTTTTGACAGATGAGCGTATTTCGTCCACTACTTGTGAACTTGCTCAGTGCTCTGTCAAGACTTCCTCAATGCCAAATACTCAGTACTGTGCCAAGTGGTGCTTGAGTACTTGGCATCGAGGAAGTCTACAAGTAGTGGACGAAATATGCTTATCTGTCAAAAAATAAGCAATTATAACGGAATTAAAGGGAATAACTCAACACATACAAAAAGCTCTTCGTAAGGGATTCCGTTAAAAGGTTCCACAAAATTAAAAGATAATAATTTAGTCAATATCGCGTTAGTGACAATGACAAAACTCACTGCTGTGAAACTGCAGGAGTAAAACAAAAAGTAAAATACTTCGTGGTTCTCACAAAAAAAAACATGCCAAAGTTCGGACTTAAGATTTTTGTTGATTCAGTTTCAAATCAAAATTACATATAGGGCCAAATTAATTCCACCCCACATTGAACTTTCAAACCGAAGATTAATTTTAATTATCGGCATAATTGAATCGTATTCAAAAGATTTCCACTCTCTTGTTATGCAAATGATTCAATCCCCAATCGATGAAAAACGAAACCATCTCCACAAAAGCAGTACACACTGCGTCAATGAATTAATTTTTCCTTCATGCATAAAAAAAAAAATAACTAACAAACACCACATCGACCGACGAAAACGACGACGACGTCGTCGAAATAACCCAGGCAGGCACCCTCCCGCAGGACGACGACCGCTTATCGAGAAAAAAAAGGTGCACAAACGGCTTCGCATCGCATCCCATACAAGATCCCGCCACCGCACCGTCGTCTTATCCCTTCTTGTACATATTGAAATTGCTCCGGGGGAAGTCTGAGACAAGCACTGCCAAACCGGGATCTGCTAACTAAAAACAATCCGTCGTCTAACGAACGAACGCACAACTAAAAGAAGGAACACCACCACCCCTACCTCCCCCCAACCCCTAACAATTTTCAGCGTAATGCAATAAAAATAAGACAAAAGTACCCTCGCTTCAAAATCGAACGAACAAGATAAAAAAAACGCACTACGCGCTTTTCCACTCATCCTGGGTCGTTTTCTTTTTTTGTTCGCGTGTCCGTAGCAGAACGAAGCACGAAGGAAAGAAAAAAAACTGCGAGGGGTGCGATGGCATAAAAAATCTACCCCTCGCCCTGGAGAAGCGAAACAATGCCAGAGGGGTGAGTTGTCGCGACGGATTCCGGAGATCCGTGTGTGTGGGGTGAAGCACGTTGGGAAAGGAAGTTTGGTTGTTTTGCACCATTGCTCGATGAATGGAATGGTTTGTTGGGTGTTGAAAGGGGGAGGGGGGGGGGAGCTCTGATGGGTTGTTGAGACCGCTAATATAAAGCTTGCATTCAAGTTGAAACGGTTTGTAACGCAATGCAAAACTTGTGTGAAGTGGGATTTTGGAGAGATTGGAATACGGTTATGCGCATGTTTGAAGTTTGGATTTTTTTTTAAGGTGGCAGTTAAATCAGTGCCAACATTTCAAAGGGGCGTAATTGCTTTTGTAAACAATGGCTTTAGCTGTCGATTTCTCGCAACTGAAAGCTCACCTCTTCAAATTAACAATTCTAGATGGTAGAGGAAACATTCCCCTACTTGGTGGTGTAAATAACTTTCATGAGTCAGCTTTAATTCATGAGAAATCGAAGGCTAAAGCCATTGTTTACAAATGCAATTATGCCCCTTTGAAATGTTGGCACTGAAATGTTGTTTCAAGGCTTTAAAAAGAAATCAGAGCATTACATCATTCTTGTCTTGCATAGAGTTTCCTAAATTTATAGTAAACCATATTGATTCAAGGAATACTGTAATAATTTTAAAAAGCCAGATTTTTCAAGATGTGAACTTGTACTGTGAGGTAGAGGAGAGCATCTTACGTGAACAATATTTTGATGGGTGCCAGCTCCAAACAATAAGGAATACTACTGCAGCAGCAATTGAGTCATTCCATAGCAAAACGATGTAGTGGTTCTCAGAATTTCGTAAAAATTAGTAGTTTTGTTCCTTATCGCAAAATATTAGACCCGTATTTTTTTTCATTTTGTCATTAGGGTGACAATTTCCATGTCAGGGTGGTCGAAAAAATCGATTTTGATGTAGGATTACGTCTGTGATTTCTATATGGGGTACACTTTGTGAAAACCGAAAATGGAACATGTAACAAAATTATGAAAGATTTTGAACGTTAATAACTCAGCTAATTTATTAATTAGCTAATAAATATCATTATTGAAAATTGAACGAATGTGCAACTATGGCTATGATAATTAAAATTATCACCGATTGCCTGCGAAATGTGATTTACCTAACACAGATTTCAAAGTTGAATTCCATCCGGTATTACCAAACAGTGTTTATTCAATCACCGCGTGGTGAGTGGTGGTGTTCTTCAGTACACAACAAAAGGCTCCCCGCAAGCAGCTATGTAGCTATCAAGGCTGGCCTCAACCGCTGATCGGATTCAGTTCCAGTCACCGTGTGTGATGGTGTTCGGTCGTCGACATCAGCAGCAGCAGTGCTATCGGCGCGTGGCGTTGAACATTGTTCTCCACTACACAACGAAAGGCTGCCTGCAAGCAGCGAGCTGCATCCCACATGAGCATCGATTTTCTTTTTTTTTATAATTACTTTATTTGTACAGGCTCAATCGAATAAACTTTACAGAGCCGAGTTATCCTTTGCGTTATACATTATTACTGTCTTAAATTTAAAGTTAAAGGAACTGGACCGAGTACTCGCGGTTGTCTCGAGGTTAGTGGAGATTTACATTTTTTTGGATGGGAAAA